>NC_056438.1:47969565-48714565 GCF_018296145.1 Oncorhynchus tshawytscha | reverse complement strand
TGTGTTTCCTCCTCCATAAGACCCCACTTCCTCTCTCAATAGGGTCCTGAGGACCCGTTTGAGACCATCGAATCCAGGGCCGCAACACTGTAGCTCCTGGCCTCTGAGGTTCCCCTCACTTTGAAGTCCACAGAGTGAGCTCTCTCTCTCTCTCCCCTCCAAACCCCAAAACGTATCAGTATTTTACAGAGGGACAACAGCATGGGTAATGTGTGCGGTTGGACCTGAGGCTTTGCTTTAACCTTGTTTGCTCTAAAGAGAATATTTACAGTAGTAGGAAAAAGGATGTGAAGATCCCAAATTTACTGTACACTCACATATTGGCACGTGTTGTCTTACTTGTGTGTTCCGCTGCAGGTTTGATGGGTGTTCAGTTCAGCTTGTCCAATGCTCTTTCAGTGGAGCTGTGTCTCAATTTTCAAACATTTTATCATGCTTTCTCCTATCTAACAAAAGGCGGAATCAACAAATGCCTATACAACATTACATTTTTTTAGGGGGGGAGCAGAAAAGAGGAAACGAATCAGTCCAGTATCTCTCCAAAAACACCTGCCTTGCCTGGTTTTCTACTTGTCAAACCAATCCCAGTGAAGAATACGAGAAAATCCTAAGCCCTGTAGCCTGTAACATGGAACAGCATTTCCGCACTGAATGAGCCATTTTGCCACAGAGCATCAGAGAGGTAATAATGCCATTAAGAGCCATTGGGGAGAAAGGGACGAAGGCAAGTTGATCTATTTCAGCATGCAGGCCAGACTGCCTGTCATCTCCTATTTTCTGCCCAATTGACAACAGCTTCTCCGGGTGGCCTTTCTATTCTGGGTTCCTGTCACTCTCCTCTCGCGCTGTATGGGGAGATACATGACCTGAACCAAACCGAACGACGCTGCTGGAGTTGACTGTGAGTCAGCCAGAGCCCCCCTCTGTGAAAGACAGGGTAAATAGAGGAAAAGAGAAGAGACTCTGATCTCATTGCGATGGTAGATGGTGGTTGGTTAATCTCTGTCTCACGAGGCAAATGCTTTTGTACACTAGGAGATCTCTCGCCTGATTGGACAGAGGTTCAGGGAGGTGAATGTGAAAGTGTATCTTTGAAGAGAGGCTGTGGAGAAGCAGGTGACAATAGGTCGACTGGACTGGGTTGTTCTACAAAATATGCACAAAGCGTATCTCTGTTATGGAGCTAACACAGCGGATTAGTTGGCGCTCATGAAATCTACAGTAGCACTTATTTTTGCCATTCCCCATTCACTCATTTGAAGTGGTACATGGATACCCCGAAAGTTACTTCTGAAATAACACACAGGACCATGCAGTGTTGTTGCAGTCTACACTAAAGAAGTACAATACGACACAAAGGTAGACTTTAGTAGAGGGGGCATCAGGTGGGAGTTGCTGTGTGGATGTGACAAGCACCTGCAGTATAGCTCCTGAATCTTCACCTCCCATCAGTCTTTCAGTGACTAGAGAACCCTGACCTTTAAAGTGGAGCTTTGCCAGGAGGGAAACAGGGACGCAGTCAACGTCAGTCTCATATGTTTACATTGTGTTGTGGTGACAGACCTAAATGTAGCAGGCTTGGTTTGGCAGGGGAGAAGCAATAAAGCGTATAGAAGTGAGAGAACCATTGAAGTGGACTTTTGTCTTTCTTTCTGTTGTCTTTTTCCAGTGTTTGGCATGTAGTTTCATGTAGTTAGGCTTTCATCAGAACTAGTCAAAAAAAATTGCACATCTACATGTAGGATATTAATGAGCAAGTTTGGTACAGCAAGAAAATAATGTGAATTATTATGCGGATTATAAATAGTGGACATTTTTGTAGGGGTTGTTACATTTTTTTTATAAGAGAAAATCAAGTCGGAAATTTCAAAGTGGAAATGACATACTTCAGAAGCCTTTTTAAACGTCAAACACACTACAGGGTTTATATTTCTTGCATTGCAGGAAAGTTCTCTAGCAAAAGGTGATCAAATTAGGACACTACATCTGTACGCAATACAACATTTTCGCATGTTTTCGGGAAGTCTGTCAGGTTCACTCAATCATCAACCATTTTCACTTCCCAATAATCTGTCTCCAGGGCCACAACCAGGGTTTGAGTTTTAGTGAGGTCCGGAACGGAGTAAAGTTGATTTAGTGCATTTCTATACAATAAAAAAATCATTAAAATGCTATTTGAAGTACAGCAAAAACAAGCAAAAATGACCCCAGACATTATCACCTCGGCTGCTCTTAGAAAAAAGGTGCTATCTAGAACCTAAAAGGGTTCTTCTGCTGTCACCAAATCAAATCAAATTTTATTTGTCACATACACATGGTTAGCAGATGTTAATGCGAGTGTAGCGAAATGCTTGTGCTTCTAGTTCCGACAATGCAGTAATAACGAGCAAGTAATCTAACTAACAATTCCAAAAAAAACTACTGTCATACACAGTGTAAGGGGATAAAGAATATGTACATAAGGATATATGAATGAGTGATGGTACAGAGCAGCATAGGCAAGATACAGTAGATGATATCGAGTACAGTATATACATATGAGATAAGTATGTAAACCAAGTGGCATAGTTAAAGTGGCTAGTGATACATGTATTACATAAGGATGCAGTCGATGATATAGAGTACAGTATCAACGTATGCATATGAGATGAACAATGTAGGGTAAGTAACATTATATAAGGTAGCATTGCTTAAAGTGGCTAGTGATATATTTACATCATTTCCCATCAATTCCCATGATTAAAGTGGCTGGAGTAGAGTCAGTGTCATTGACAGTGTGTTGGCAGTAGCCACTCAATGTTAGTGGTGGCTGTTTAACAGTCTGATGGCCTTGAGATAGAAGCTGTTTTTCAGTCTCTCGGTCCCAGCTTTGATGCACCTGTACTGACCTCGCCTTCTGGATGGCAGCGGGGTGAACAGGCAGTGGCTCGGGTGGTTGATGTCCTTGATGATCTTTATGGCCTTCCTGTAGCATCGGGTGGTGTAGGTGTCCTGGAGGGCAGGTAGTTTGCCCCCGGTGATGCGTTGTGCAGACCTCACTACCCTCTGGAGAGCCTTACGGTTGAGGGCGGTGCAGTTGCCATACCAGGCGGTGATACAGCCCGCCAGGATGCTCTCGATTGTGCATCTGTAGAAGTTTGTGAGTGCTTTTGGTGACAAGCCGAATTTCTTCAGCCTCCTGAGGTTGAAGAGGCGCTGCTGCGCCTTCCTCACGATGCTGTCTGTGTGAGTGGACCAATTCAGTTTGTCTGTGATGTGTATGCCGAGGAACTTAAAACTTGCTACCCTCTCCACTACTGTTCCATCGATGTGGATGGGGGTGTTCCCTCTGCTGTTTCCTGAAGTCCACAATCATCTCCTTAGTTTTGTTGACGTTGAGTGTGAGGTTATTTTCCTGACACCACACTCCGAGGGCCCTCACCTCCTCCCTGTAGGCCGTCTCGTCGTTGTTGGTAATCAAGCCTACCACTGTTGTGTCGTCCGCAAACTTGATGATTGAGTTGGAGGCGTGCATGGCCACGCAGTCGTGGGTGAACAGGGAGTACAGGAGAGGGCTCAAACGCACCCTTGTGGGGCCCCAGTGTTGAGGATCAGCGGGGAGGAGATGTTGTTGCCTACCCTCACCACCTGGGGGCGGCCCGTCAGGAAGTCCAGTACCCAGTTGCACAGGGCGGGGTCGAGACCCAGGGTCTCGAGCTTGATGACGAGCTTGGAGGGTACTATGGTGTTGAATGCCGAGCTGTAGTCGATGAACAGCATTCTCACATAGGTATTCCTCTTGTCCAGATGGGTTAGGGCAGTGTGCAGTGTGGTTGAGATTGCATCGTCTGTGGACCTATTTGGGCGGTAAGCAAATTGGAGTGGGTCAAGGGTGTCAGGTAGGGTGGAGGTGATATGGTCCTTGACTAGTCTCTCAAAGCACTTCATGATGACGGATGTGAGTGCTACGGGGCGGTAGTCGTTTAGCTCAGTTACCTTAGCTTTCTTGGGAACAGGAACAATGGTGGCCCTCTTGAAGCATGTGGGAACAGCAGACTGGTATAGGGATTGATTGAATATGTCCGTAAACACACCGGCCAGCTGGTCTGCGCATGCTCTGAGGGCGCGGCTGGGGATGCCGTCTGGGCCTGCAGCCTTGCGAGGGTTAACACGTTTAAATGTCTTACTCACTTCGGCTGCAGTGAAGGAGAGACCGCATGTTTCCGTTGCAGGCCGTGTCAGTGGCACTGTATTGTCCTCAAAGCGGGCAAAAAGTTATTTAGTCTGCCTGGGAGCAAGACATCCTGGTCCGTGACTGGGCTGGGTTTCTTCCTGTAGTCCGTGATTGACTGTAGACCCTGCCACATACCTCTTGTGTCTGAGCCGTTGAATTGAGATTCTACTTTGTCTCTGTACTGGCGCTTAGCTTGTTTGATAGCCTTGCGGAGGGAATAGCTGCACTGTTTTTATTCAGTCATGTTACCAGACACCTTGCCCTGATTAAAAGCAGTGGTTCGTGCCTTCAGTTTCACACGAATGCTGCCATCAATCCACGGTTTCTGGTTAGGGAATGTTTTAATCGTTGCTATGGGAACGACATCTTCAACGCACGTTCTAATGAACTCGCACACCGTATCAGCGTATTCGTCAATGTTGTTGTCTGATGCAATACGAAACATCTCCCAGTCCACGTGATGGAAGCAGTCTTGGAGTGTGGAGTCAGCTTGGTCGGACCAGCGTTGGACAGACCTCAGCGTGGGAGCTTCTTGTTTTAGTTTCTGTCTGTAGGCAGGGATCAACAAAATGGAGTCGTGGTCAGCTTTTCCGAAAGGGGGCGGGGCAGGGCCTTATATGCGTCGCGGAAGTTAGAGTAACAATGATCCAGGGTCTTTCCACCCCTGGTTGCGCAATCGATATGCTGATAAAATTTAGGGAGTCTTGTTTTCAGATTAGCCTTGTTAAAATCCCCAGCTACAATGAATGCAGCCTCCGGATAAATCGTTTCCAGTTTGCAGAGAGTTAAATAAAGTTCGTTCAGAGCCATCGATGTGTCTGCTTGGGGGGATATATACGGCTGTGATTATAATCGAAGAGAATTCTCTTGGTAGATAATGCGGTCTACATTTGATTGTGAGGAATTCTAAATCAGGTGAACAGAAGGATTTGAGTTCCTGTATGTTTCTTTCATCACACCATGTCACGTTAGTCATAAGGCATACGCCCCCGCCCCTCTTCTTACCAGAAAGATGTTTGTTTCTGTCAGCGCGATGCGTGGAGAAACCCGTTGGCTGCACCGCTTCGGATTGCGTCTCTCCAGTTAGCCATGTTTCCGTGAAGCAAAGAACGTTACAGTCTCTGATGTCCCTCTGGAATGCTACCCTTGCTCGGATTTCATCAACCTTGTTGTCAAGAGACTGGACATTGGCAAGAAGAATGCTAGGGAGTGGTGCACGATGTGCCCGTCTCCGGAGTCTGACCAGAAGACCGCTTCGTTTCCCTCTTTTTCTGAGTCGTTTTTTTTTTTTGGTCGCTGCATGTGATCCACTCGGTTACACTGGTTGTAAGGCAGAACACAGGATCCGCATCGCGAAAAACATATTCTTGGTCGTACTGATGGTGAGTTGACGCTGATCTTATATTCAGTAGTTCTTCTCGGCTGTATGTAAAGAAACCTAAGATGACCTGGGGTACTAGTGTAAGAAATAACACGTAAAAAAACAAAAAACTGCATAGTTTCCTAGGAACGCGAAGCGAGGCGGCCATCTCTGTCGGCGCCGGAAGTACAAGCATAGGAGAACCCTTTGAAGAACCCATTTTGGTTCCAGGTAGAACCCTTCTGGGTTCCATGTATAACCCTTTCCCACAGGGTTCTACCTGGAACCAAAAATAGTTCTCCTATGGGGACAGCTGAAGAACCCTTTTTTGTAAGAGTGTAGATTCATTCACCTCAGTCGATCTACAAATACATAGCCTATTAGCTATACCATTGTAATGGTATACCCCTGAAAGGGGGGAAATATGAGACATGATTCACACTGATACATAGCATCAGTGACGAAGCGAAAACGTATATAATTTTTAGAAATGTATTGTTTGCGTTTTGATAGCATTTTAAAGTAGGCCTATAGGGAAGATAGGCTATGTGGAGATGTTTCTATTGAAACATATTTTATTTTTAAAGTTCCTAACTTGTTTGATAAGATTAGTACAGATTTTCTCAGGGGACCCCAAATGCATTGCATGTAGGAGGAAGTAGAGACAGAGAGAGAAAGGAAGCAAGCAGAGAGAGAGAGTTTAGTACAGTGGTTACCAAACTTGGGGTCGGGCCCCATGTGGGGTCCCCTGAGAAAATATATATAAGGGAATATTTACCAGTTGTGCACTCTCAGAGAGTCTGTTTTGTTTGTTTGGGGGATGTCTGTAGACACGGCAAGAGTCGCGGGACAGTTTTAAAATGTCCATTCATCCGAAATCTCGCAAACACACTGTCATCAGGGTCTCTAGATCTCACTCTCTAGTTGCCTACTTGAGCCGACTGGGTGCTGGGGCAGTTCGTTTCACATCTCAGGCCCTCGGCCCGTGCCGCACGAGGGCGGAGTTAGCCATTTGAGAGAGTGGTGAATGTGCTGCTAAAAAGGCGAATCCGGGAGGCAAATCTGAGGAACGCATGCGAAATATAACGAATAAACCACTGTTCATGATTCAACTCATTTCTCAAAGAGGCAGGCACGATGAAACTCAATCAGAAGCATTCTGAGCTTTGATCATTGTTGGGAACAATATTTAGATGTTGGGCTGGAGTTGATTTTCTTAATTGTGTACTATTATACATTTCTTCAAATTAAACCGGACCTCAGTGTCCTCACATGCAGTTACAGCCATGTCTGGTAGAAAACATGATTAGTCCAAAACTTCTTCATACCACAAGTATCGATTCAGTCAGAGTCCACTGTTTAAAAGGATCGACAATCTCGATCCATCCTACTTTGAGATTCCCTTCCTGCTCTTTTCCTCTCTCCATCATACAGCTGTAAATTGATTTCACACTTAAGTGATAACCTGGCCAGTGCCTAGCTGCTGGAGCTCCCATTGTCTACAGGCAATGCAAATGAATTACTGCAATTAGCTGATGGAAGAGAAGTGGACTGAAAGGGAGGACGAGGGGAGAGAGAGCTGGCTGTACTCTCTCTGCGTGCTTTTGTCACTGTGCTCTCCGTGACTTGAGAAGGATGGCTAAAATTAGCATCCATCTTGTCAACGTTGGAAGGTTCCAGTTGTGACAGAGGTGGAAGCTACACTGTAGGTATTTCTGCTGTACAAAGAGAAAACAAGGGGCTAAGAATGGATCCCTGCTGGACCTCACATATACTTCAGGTTGGATCTAATGTCCAGAATGTGCATTTCCTTGAAAACCAACAATGACACATTATTCCATCACTTGCAGGTGTTATCTCATGCCCACTAGCTGCTGTGCTTTAAGTAACTGTTATATTTAAAGGCTTAGGCAGCCTTTCCAAAGACAAATATGTCCATCAGAGGGAGGCCTCATTTGAGACCGAGACGTATTTTAAGCAGTTTCCTGGAACACAATGTGCCGGAGATTTATTTTGGTTTGAATTGCTCCGGTGGTACATCTTTCTAATGGAGCTGTGAGCGGTGTGAGTTTGACAATTATCTCTGGCAGCTAAAGAGCGACAACATTGTTTGTCTCCCAGTGGCCTGCAACCATACAGATGACATCAGTCGTTCTGTAGAGAAAATGAGACAATCTCGAAATTACATTCTGTTATGCTACCCCTTGTACAAATATACAAGCATGCATAACACAAGCACACATTTCTGGGTTGGGGCTTTAGCTACTATGTAATAAGTAGGTAACAATATAGAGACAACATATATCTCCTATTTTATTTGTACAATTTGTATTATGAGTCACACTCAGGATTTAACAATTCAATCTATTTCCCCCCATTGTTTGGAGCATATTTCTTTCTCACTATGTTTCTTTTACATTTGCATGCTCTCTCCCCTCCCCCTCTCCCTGTGTTGTTCTCTTTAATTTCGTTAATCCACAGCTCTCGGCTGCTAATCTCCAAATTAAACAGAATGGTTGAAAGGTCAGCCCAGAACAATCTGCTGAGGCATTATGGATCCCCTGAAGCCTCCTTCCTGGGTGGAACTAATCTCTCTGTGGCCCAGCAGCAAGGGGAGCCCTGGCCCAGCGACTCTGTGTTACAAATGACACGCTCCCGACGAGCCAGCCACACTACGTCAGCCATTAGCAAGAGCGTGGGTGGAGGTCTCCGGGCCTCCTTGACCTCCCTGTGCTAAATGTATATTAGCATATTCCCACCTGTGGCAACCATTATGCTCCAGCCTTGGTTACATGAATTAAGCCTTGTTTGCTGTTAATATTATGCCAAAAGTGATACCTTGGGAACGTTAAAGCACATTGGTACCATTTTATGTCCTTTAGTGCTTGTCCAAATCCATCTGTATTCATTAGTAGCCGATGCACAATGCTACTGAGTGAACTAAGACTCAAATAATCCATTAGGTTGAAGAATGTTCAGTTAGAATTCCTGTGTTAGGATGTTTGTAAAATGATAGGCCAACTACTATTGGGCAATGTCACTGTTCTAGGCATAGGGATCGATTTTCCTTTAACTCTGGACTGTAATTCTAGTGCTATTAAAACTCTATCGGAAAATCACATACGCCTCTAACTCCCATTTCCTCCCCTTCTCGCCTTACCGTCTCTTTCACAGTTTCAATTAGAACAAATTGAACAAGAGGGAGAAAAAAAACGCAAAGACGAACATAAAAAATACACAATTGCTCTCACTCCCTTATAATTGCCTGTGATGGAGATTGCACTGTAAACCTGCAAGGTACTCCAGAGAAAACATACTCATATAACAGCCACTGAAATCTTACCATTGTGATTGACATGCCACAAATTTACACAATTGTTCTCCGTGCCTTCGATGGCATTAAGTTCTGTTGAGCTCATTAGGAATTCATGAAACATCAGATCGTAGGTGCATCTGACTAATTACCTGAACACCGGAGTTGGTAAATAGAATGTTTTTCCTCGTTGACAGCATATTTTAATCAAACACGTCATTTGTTAGCAGGAGTTAACATCAACCTGCTTTACCTTTATCCACCAAGATAAATATATGATGGTGTAACTTTGTCTTCATGGTCAGTGCTCGTATTGACAAAAACAACTCTCTCTTTAGACAACATTTTGCCACATTAGTTATCCCCGACGAGCCCCCAAAAATCTGGAACATGTGTAACATGATAAAATGAAGAGACCCAGAGATGTCGCCTTATTTTTGGTTGTGAACTAACATCGCCTACAATTTTGGATGATGTACAGTGTATTCGGAAAGTATTCAGACCCCTTCACTTTTTCCACATTTTGTTACATTACAGCCTCATTCAAAAATGTCCCTCATCAATATACACCCAATACCCCATAATGACAAAGTTAAAACAGGTTGAGAAATTTTAGCAAATGTATTCAAAACAAATAACTGAAATATCACATTAACATAAGTATTCAGACCCTTTACTCAGTACTTTTTTGAAGCACTTTTGGCTGTGATTACAACCTCGAGTCGTCTTAAGTATGACGCTACAAGCTTGGCACACCTGTATTTAAGGAGTTTCTCCCATTCTTCTCTGCAGATCCTCTCATGCTGTGTCAGTTTGGATGGGGAGCGTCGCTGCACAGCTATTTTCCAGTCTCTGCAGAGATGTTCGATCAAGGGCATTCAGAGACTTTTCCTGAAGCCATTCCTGTATTGTCTTGGCTGTGTGCTTAGGGTTTTTGTCCTGTTGGAAGGTGAACCTTCACCCCAGTCTGAGGTCCTGAGTGCTCTGGAGCAGTTGTTCATGAAGGATCTCTCTGTACTTTGATCCATTCATCTTTGCCTTGATCCTGACTAGTCTCCCAATCCCTGCTGCTGAAAAACATCCCCACAGCATGATGCTGCCACCACCATGCTTCACCGTAGGGATGGTGCCAGGTTTCCTCCAGACGTGACGCTTGGCATGCAGGCCAAAGAGTTCAATCTTGGTTTCTTCAGACCAGAGAATCTTGTTTCTCATGGTCTGAGAGTCCTTTAGGTGCCTTTTGGCAAACTCCAAGCGGGCTGTCATGTGTCTTTTACCTAGTAGTGGCTTCCGTCTGGCCACTCTACCATAAAGGCCTGATTGGTGAGATGGTTGTCCTTCTGGAAGGTTTTCCCATATCCACAGATTAACTCTGGAGCTCTGTCAGAGTGACCATCGGGCTCTTTGTCACCTCCCTGACCAAGGCCTTTCCCCCTCGATTGCTGAGTTTGGCCGGGCCGCCAGCTCTAGGAAGAGTCTTGGTAATTCCAAACTTCTACCAAGAATGAGTTCTACTGTGTTCCTGAGGAACATTAATGCTGCAGAATTTTTTGGGACCCTTCACCCAGATCTGTGCCTCAACACAATCCTGTCTCGGTACTCTATGGACAATTCCTTCATCCTCATGGCTTGGTTTTTGCTCTGATACATCTGCGCCTGCCACGCCCTCTACTGCTCATCCTGTGTCTCCCTAATCTGCCGCCGCTCCTCCAGTGCTCTTTCCCTCTTTCTCTCTGTGTGTGGGTGTGTGTGATTTTGTGGGCGGAGACAGGTGTGCTGGAGTCAGAGCAGATCCCTACCAGCTGCAACCTGCATAATCAAAGACCTCTACAAATATTCAGCCCTGCCATTTCCATGCTGCCAGATCATAACCTCTGCTCAGTCAGTCTGCATTTTTAGCCATTTGTTCCTGCATACATCCAGTGTTCGTGTTGCGGCTGTTTTCCCTTGCCTGAAGCTGCTTTGCTCTCCACTATAGGTCTGTCCGCTCTGACTCTGGTCCCTGTCTCCATCTCATCAGTCCTGCTACCCTGTCCTGGACCCCCCGGGGGGGGATGATAAATGGAAAAGGAATTGCACCTGAGCTCAATTTCAAGTCTCCTAGCAAAGGGTCTATATTTATGTAAATAATATTTATGTAAATAAGGTATTTCTGTTTTTTAAATTCAATACATTTACAAAAATGTCTGTCCAAACTTTTGCCACTGTGGGGTATTGTGTGTAGATGGATGAGGATTGTTTTTTATTTAATCAATTTTAGAATAAGGCTGTAACATAACAGCATTTGGAAAAAGTCAGGAGGTCTGAATACTTTCCGAATGTACTGTCTCTGTCCATCAGCACTGATGAAAACTATGTGTGGTCCATAGACAAGTTCTTAGAATGAATGTAGTAGCAAATCAACCCACTCATATGCGGTAGTGACAGGGACATACAGAAGCAAATCCCACACACACACAACCAAAACTCCTACCTCCATGCTCGAGCTGATTGTTTTTGAATGTGATGGATAAATACCCAACGTGTTGAACAACTTTTGGCAGACAAAACTACCAATTTCAAATGAGTCCAAGTGGCACCCACTTCCACTCAAACTCTAAACACTCTTTGGGCCACAAATCTCTGTTTTTCATCTAAGAAATAATCACTCTTGCTCCCTCAATCTCTGAATAGTATTTCCTTGCATGAATCACTTGTAGGCTAGGCACACATATTTGAACTGTATTGTTTAATAGGATTTTGAAGAATGTCTTTTAAATCATATATACCCATGATTTAAATATATATCGTCAGTGCGTGCCGACCTTTAATACACTCTGTGTGAATGGGATACATGAACAGTATGTGGAATAATGGGAGATATTGTGTGTGCTGTGGGTATTGCTCCTCTCTCCATCAGCAAGGTGGAGTCCCCTCATCATCGTGACCTTTCTATTTCACTGGAAGTGATTGCTTCCTCTGCCGCGATGACTCACACAGCTAATGCACCCGCTAAGTGTGTGTGTGTGTGTGTGTGCGTTCATGCGTGCGTGAGTGCATGCATCCATCCATACATGTGTGTACCAGAATAGTACATATATAGTACATTCTGTGAAAGTCAGCTCTTGTGCACGTGTGAATATGTGTGTGTGTGTTTTCAGGAATCCTCTCCTGTGTGTGTGTGTGTATCCAGCATCGTCTGTGTGAGTGACACAGGAGCTGATGTGACATGGACTGGCTTGAGGGGCTGTTGGAGGTGTGAGGTGTGAGGTCTGGGTGAGAGGACCGCAAGCAGTCAGCCTGCCTGGCAGGACTCAGCCACTGAACACACTCGTTAGAGTCCTGGCCTGGTGAGATGATGTGTGTGAGGCAGAGGATGTCATGTGTGTATGTGTGTGTGCATGTGTACATATATTGTATGTGTGTGTTCGACTTTGCATGTGTGCGTGCATGTATAAATTCACGGCGCGTGTGTCGGTGTGTGTGTGACAGCAGTGAGGCCCAGTATGACTTTCCTCCACAGTGTCCACTAAGTCAAGGAGGACAGTGACCCCATTTCTCAAGCTGATCTCTATGTCCTCTCTCTCTGTCTCTGCACAGGTTGGAAAACCATAATGAGAGGGAGCAGAGCAGAGGGGGTTGGCTTTGGCTTTATGGGCAGGGTTATAGTGTTATTCACATGGAGTGTCATTGTGTGTGTGTGTGTGTGTGTGCGTGTGTGCATGCACCAAGGGCCACATAAGCATTTAATTTGATGACATTGTGGTATTCGACATCGATGTTGAAATTATGGCCCTTGGTGCGCAAATACAAATCATGTTTATTACTATGCAGCTTGTGCTGTTCTGTAAAACACACTTCAAAGGACCAGTGCAGTCCAAACATATATACACTCCCGTTCAAAAGTTTGGGGTCACTTAGAAATGTCCTTGTTGTTGAAATAAACCAACTTTTTTGTCCATTAAAATAACATCAAATTGCTCAGAAATACAGTGTAGACATTGCTAATGTTGTAAATGACTATTGTTGCTGGAAATGGCAGATTTTTTATGGAATATCATAAAGATCATTAGAAAACCCTTTTGCAATTATGTTAGCACAGCTGAAAACTGTTGTGCTTATTAAAGAAGCAATAAAACTGGCCTTCTTTAGACTAGTTGAGTATCTGGAGCATCAGCATTTGTGGATTCGATTACAGGCTCAAAATGGCCAGAAACAAAGAACTTTCTTCTGAAACTCGTCAATCTATTATTGTTCTGAGGAATTAAGGCTATTCTATGCAAGAAATTGCCAAGAAACTGAAGATCTGGAACGCTGTGTACTACTCCCTTCACAGAACAGCTCAAACTGGCACTAACCAGAATAGAAAGAGGAGTGGGAGGCCCCGGTGCACAACTGAGCAAGAGGACAAGTACATTAGATTGTCTAGTCTGAGATACAGACACCTCACAAGTCCTCAACTGGCAGCTTTATTAAATAGTACCCACAAAACACCAGTCTCAACATCAACAGTGAACAGGCGACTCCGGGATGCTGGCCTTCTAGGCAGAGTTCCTCTGTCCGGTGTCTGTGTTCTTTTGCCCATCTTAATATTTTTTATTTTTATTGGCCAGTCTGAGATATGGCTTTTTCTTTGCAACTCTGCCTAGAAGGCCAGCATCCTGGAGTCGCCTCGTCACTGTTGACGTTGAGACTGGTGTTTGTGGGTACTATTTAATGAAGTTAAATAGTTGAAGCTATTTTGTCTTTCTTTTTGACAATTGTAATAGAAAACAATCATAGTTAGGTACTTAATTGTTACCCAGAAATGATTTGATATTGAGATAAAACCATCTGCATTGGACCTTTAAATAGAGAGGTGTTTTCTTCTTTCTCGGCAATAAAAGGATGATATTATCAAGAGCAATAACCTTACAGTATATGTGACTTACTTACTTCCACAGAAGCGCTGGTATAAACTGTAGTCATATGAAGTTAGTGTTAGATTCTCCTATGACCATAATAATAAAAGGCATGAGGAAGTACAGTATATCTAACATGTTCATGGTATCCTGCCACCAATAGCGAATATTCTATTCCCCTGTGATTGGGTCTTTCTTGTGATAGCCTACAAAGATCTAGTGGACAAAATGACCTTATTACCAGTCAGAAGACAGTTCTGTCAAATGGCACTGGTTTCATGGCAAATAATTCATTTCATACCCCTTGGGGTCCTTAGATCGATACTATATCTAATCAAGTGTTCAGCAGAGATAGGTTTGTTCAAGGTTGTTATGCTATGCTCTTATGTATCACTTCAGTTTCAGTCAAATAGACGCAAACCTCTGCTCTGGACACAGGAAGCTGTCTACCCTGCTGTCTTGGTGCTGAAACTGAGACAAAGCTGAACTATTCAACAGAGCTGCTTAGTTTTTTTACACATATTTTTGATATATTGATTCTTACTTTTCCAAAGGGGTGATTTAGTACAATAGTACATTGTACTAGTACAATGCTGTAGTACATTCAAAGTCCATAAAATAAATAAACAAACATGCAAAAGGAAGAAGTCACAAACACTTGCCCCACACTGTTGATAATTTCCAGATAATCTCAGCCTGAAGCACAATTTCATCCCACCATCCCTCTTTCCATCCATCCCTCTATCCATCTATCTATGTATGGATCTGCCTTTTCTGCAGCAGATGGGCCTTTTAGGCAGGATGGGGAGGCATTGCGGTAACACTGAGCTCCTAAGTCACTCCAGTCAATCACCCTGCCACTCAGCCAGCCTGCTGGCCAGCCACCAGAGCCCATTTCTGCTTCTGCTTCTGCCCTACTCCAATCTTCCACCGCCACCGCAAGGGCCTGGTGGAGAGATAAGAGCCCCAGCGAGCAGACAGACTCATCAACACTGCCTCCCAATTAACTGTAACATAACACCGTGTGTGTGTGTATGTGTGGAAGGTATGTGTGTGCATGTGTGTGGGCGTGCACCCCCCCCATCCCTAAACCCATCACCGTTCACCAAAGACCCCAGTCAAAACAAATCCAACTTTTGGGCTGCCCAAAAAAAAAAAAAAAAAGCCACAGCACTGATTTAAGCCCTGACAAACAACAGCAGGATATATCAGGACCACTTCAGATGGAGAGATACAAGGCAGAAAGTAAATGAAAGAAGAGAGGGGATGGTGTTTTTTGTTTTGTTTACAACAGTACCTGACGTTTATTAAGAAGTGAAGGCAGGGCTATTGATTCATGAAGACAGAGATAATGTTTGGCACAAAACATCCCTGATATAGCATTACAACTTTATTGACATTGCAATCGATCAATATAAATCAGTGTTTTCTTTCCAAACTGCTAGTTAAATAGTAGATATGCATAACACAGCCTAGCTCAAGGCATTCAGTGAATGTATAAACTGACAAACAGCTGACTGTGAAACATGTATGTTTTGTAGGTTTTGCCTGAGGTCGCTGAAACTGTGAAACATGGGGGAGAATGGAAAAGCATTAACTGCTAGGCAACAGTGGAACAGACTGATTTAAATCTCAGGCCCACTAATCAACCATATGTCATGGATTTTACTCCATAAGCTTTAATTAACATTTCCCTCATCTGTGGGTTACCTCCCAGATGCCGGTACATTTCCCTAGAGGCCCAGAGAGGTGCTACTGTTATTTGTTCAGTCTGTTTGGTCCTGGACTTTTCTCTCTGGTGGTTGATTATTATCTACACTACAGCTGTCCATCCCTTGGGTGTCCCCTCCATAAACCCTAACCAACAAACGGAGCACTCCCGCTCTCATTCAACAATGATTACGTGTCTGCGTGTGTGTACTTCGGCTAAAACAAATACCCAAAAAATATACAGTACACAGCCATCTCCATCGTAAGGAAGATAACTTCTGCCACTGCCTTCTACACAGAACAAAACTAGAAGCGCAACATGTAAAGTCTTGGTCCCATGTTTTATGAGCTGAAATAAAAGATCCCAGAAATGTTAATTTTTCTATCAAGTTGTGTGCACAAGTTTGTTCACATCCCTGTTAGTGAGCATTTCTCCTTTGCCAAGATAATACATCCACCTGACAGGTGTGTCATATCAAGAAGAAGATTAAACAGCACGATCACTACACAGGTGCACCTTGTCCTGGGGACATTAAAAGGCCACTTTAAAATGTGCAGTTTTGTCACAACGCAATGCTACAGATTTCTCAAGTTTTGAGGGAGCGTGCAATTGGCATGCTGACTGCAGTAATCTACACCAGAGCTGTTGCCAGAGAATTTAATGTTTATTTCTTGTTTTAGATAATTTGGCAGTACGTCCAACTAGCCTCACAACCGCAGACCACGTGTAACCACGGCAGCCCAGGACCCAGTGGGTGGGCCTGGCTGCCAAGTGTGTGCGCCTAAACCCTCCAAGGCCCACCCATGGCTGCACCCCTGCCCAGTCATGGGAAATCCATAGATTAGGGCCTAATGAATTTATTTCAATTGACAGATTTCCTTATATGAACTGTAACTCTGTAAAATCTTTGAAATTGTTGCATGTTGCATTTATATTTTTGTTCAGTTTAGAAATACTGTAGGAGTTTGGGGTCTCCAGAGGTATCCTATTAAGGTTGTCATGAACTCTTCCTGCAAGATCTTTGGAGTTGCATGAGTCATGACATGTGTCCTGGAAGTCTACAGGCTAAGTGGGCTTTGCGATGAGCTGTGGCCATGTTGGTGTCCCTCCAGTGTAGGTATCAAACACTAAAGTGTGTCTACGGCGATCTGGACCTGCCCAGAAGAATGTTCCTCCCATTAACTCAACTTCCTGGACCTTTATATCCATATATTCCATCCAGTTCCCCACTACAGTACTAGTGTTTTCATCCATACAGCAGCTCACAAAGACAAACCAGAAACCGCCCATGCTTTGTGCAGCAATTCGAACCCTTCATTCATCTACTAAATGTATAATATGTGTTTTCAAGGGGAGGATGGGTCATCACTGACTATCAGTGGCAGAATTATGACAAAGGAGGCCTGGCTCTCTGCCTTGCCTTACTGATTTAGGGGCCAAGATGCATTCCGAAACTCCCTAAGGAGTGTATGTCACCACGGCAGCTGAGAGTTCGCCCAGGCATTAATGGGTTTCCTCGAGCAAACAGGATTGGCCACAGCATCAACGGCCATGGGCACAGCTCCTGGGAGATTATGGGATGGTCACAACAGGATAACAGGCAGGCAAAGCAGCTTAAAGCTCAGGGGTGCCCCTCTCTGGGAGAACCACTGACCTGTCGTAGGGATGTGGAGATGGGGTGTGTGTGTGTGTGGGGGGGGTAGGCCAGGGATAGCGGGGGAGTAGGCCGTGTCTTCTTGACTGTGCAACTCCCATTCCCCCTCTGTGCAAGTGCATCACAGCATCACAGGAAACCTTGCCTATACGGGTTAGTGTTTCACCTCATCACACAAACAGATATTCCCCCGCTACTCTCTCTCTCTCTCTCTGCCTCTCAAACACGCATGAACACACACACACCCCCGTGTTTGTGAGGACTCATCTACTTCAGTGTCTGTGAGGACGCAGAGACACCTTAACAGCTCCTGTTAACAATGATCCTTTATTCCTAACTCTTTTGTTTGGCCGGCTGTGCTTCATTAAGTCTTTGTGGCCCCCGTGGCCCTCCTTAACAAGCTGCCTCGTGTAGCAGGATCACAGTGTGTCACAGCGCAGCTTTAGAAAACCTATCAATGTGGCCTTGAAGGGTTCTCTCTCCTTTCCCCCCTCAACACTCAATGGTTCATCTCTATAATCTATTCTATAACACATCACGTAATCATTTCATTTTTGCTGACTGTCATTGGATTCCACAATGCTGTGCAGTATTTTATTTTGATTTTTGTTCTTTAATTCATAATTATCCTTCGATATTATAGGTATCATCTACATTTCTGTCCTTATTCAACCTTTCCAAAACTGTCATTAATTAACTACTGACTTACAACTCTGGGTGTACACTGTAAAGCTCACTATAGTTAACAAGGACAGATGGGGGAGCAATTAGCTAGGTTTCCATCCAATTGGCGAACAGATTCTCATGCGAATATTCTAAAATCTGCTTAAAAACAAGATGCGCATTTTCCCACCAGAGGTGTTTCCATCAAATTGACTTGTTGCGCATGATGATGCAGTGCACGTAAAAATAACTTTAGGTTTTACTGCTCTGGGGTTTGATCACTTACATCTTGTGGTCTTGACTCTCAGATGTGCAGAATTGAAAAGCTTATAGCTGGCTAGTTTATAGCTCTTATAAGCCAAAAATATGGACTTTTCATCCCATGTCCAGGTAGCAGATAATAATCACATATTTATGTAGTTGCTTCTGCATATAAAAACCATTAAGTCTGCTGGAAAGGCCCGAACCCAATATCATAATTTTGATGACTGACACAGTGAGCCTACTGTAACCTACTGTACATAAACTGGTGCGCACCAAGTTGTACTTCACGTTATAGTATGGAAAGCGGCTCGTGAGGATTTTTCTACAACATTCACAGCATATTGACACAATTACAATCTTTATAGAATAAAAATCTAATTGAATCAATTACACGCGGAAAAACGTATTTGAGTGAACATTATCAAGCCAGCAGCAGATTAAACAAAGTGAATTCTCTCCTCGCTCTCTCCCCGGTTTTAGCTTGCAGCTATAACTGTCTAGCTGGCTAGCTTTCGGATATTTACTAGCCCATACCAGTGACAAACTATGTTATTGATATATGGCAGTACATAAACAAAATCTACCTCGCCTCCAAAGAAAGCCTGTCTCCGGGACTTCTCCAAAATGACCCTAGATCCCGATCAGAACCATGACCAAAGCTTCGCATTTAAATTTTGCCTGCAGGCAGGCTCTATAGAAAACTCTCCCGGCGCCACAGACACCATCCAACGAGCCATCCACACACACACACACACAGAAAACCCAAGTGCAGACAGCCAGCGGCTTCCAAAACACAACTCATGAGGCAAGCTCCAGAAATAAAACTTTCCAATTGAGCAAAATCCACAATCCACCCCTCTAAAGAAAACCTGTCTCCTTTCTCTGAAATGCCACCAGATCCACGAAATACATGGCTAAAGCATGTCTGTTTAGCCAGCCATCAACACACATAGACACACACACGCAGTTTCGGCCCCAGCCACAGGGCTCTATATAGAAACATTGACCTCCATCACGACCAAAACAACTCTTTTCCTATAGGCTTATACTATCTATAGTATGACAGCACCAGCAGTGTTAGCTACCAACAGCTGGCAGACATGTTAATATGTCTACTTTAACGTTCGTTAATCAGTGCTATTTAGATGGAAGACGTGAGCTAAATGCAGTAGCTCTACAGCTAGCTAACATTAGCATAGAGGTAGCAAACTAGCTCTTTCACTTAAATGGTAACGCCCTGATAATGTTGTCTCTACTGATGCTTCTGGCTGTTTGTGATATCAGCCACGCTGTTGGTAGGAACAGAATCCACCTCGAAAAGAGACATTTTGATGAAGCCCTCCTTCCATTGTTTATACATATAGAAGTTCTCTAGGATGAAATGTGCCCCGCAGATTGACGAGTAGTCCAATTCGGCCGCCTCACTCTCACAAATGGAAAGGGGGATACCTAGGCAGTTATACAGCTAAATGCATTCAATTGTACAAAACAACGTAATCAGCGATTGGATCATCTCTAACCATTCAGAGTAGCAAAGCCAATGACAAACATCTGCTTTACCCACAAGTCTTCTGGCTCTGGCCCAACAACACATCGGTTTCTGGGAAGAATCAGAATGGTTAGAATGTTTTGCTATTCTAGAATTCATCATGGAGGTACGTAGATCCAGACTAATTGCGGAGAAGAAGCTAACATCGGTGGGTGTGTCGTAGCGTTTGGCTGGAGCAAGGAGTTTGGGTAGCCAGGCAACTGATGAAGAGCTCCAGCCTGTTTGTCAGACTGTCATTGTTTCTTCCTGGCTTTACAACCCATGCCCTTGCCACTGAAGCTACACTGCGCTTCCAATCCAAACTACCTCAACTCCCAACCTTTCCAGCATCTGAAACCCTTACTGACATTCAACCCACTGGGCACACACTGGTTGAATCAATGTAGTTTCCACATACATAATTTCAATGAAATTACATTGAACCAACCTGGGGTAGACATTGAATTGATGTCTGTGCCAGTGGGAATCTTCATCATCTAAATTTACACATGCTGTTTGTTTGCATTTTGAGATGATTTGAGATGATTTTTTGTAATGAAAAGCGCTATGCAAATTAAATAAAGAATTAGAATTGTATGTACCGAATTAAAAATACAAGTAAAATTGGTTTCTATCACATTTTCAACTCTACTGATGGTTTTGTCACAAAATATTTTGTTATAGAAAGAATGTGTCCATTCTGTTCTTGGTATGTGTGCTCTTACCCAACAGCTCACAGATACAGTGCGGGTACAGTGGAGCCTACATTATGAGATTATTATGAACAAAAGAGTGAGATCATTTTTATTTGTCAAACGTCATGCAGCCAAGCATTGATCATCTTGTCACCAGAATAAAACCCTCAATGAGCATCAAGCTCATCACCGTGCTCTTTCGGACCAAATCAAATCAAATGTATTTGTATAGCCCTTCTTACATCAGCTGATATATCAAAGTGCTGTACAGAAACCCAGCCTAAAACCCCAAACAGCAAGCAATGCAGGTGTAGAAGCACCGTGGCAAGGAAAAACTCCCTAGAAAGGCCAAAAACCAGGAAGAAACCTAGAGAGGAACAAGGCTATGAGGAGTGGCCAGTCCTCTTCTGGCTGTGCCGGGTGGAGATTATAACAGAACATGGCCAAATAATAGTAATCGCAGTGAACAGGTCAGGGTTCTATAGCCGCAGGCAGAACAGTTGAAACTGGAGCAGCAGCACGGCCAGGTGGACTGGGGACAACAAGGAGTCATCATGCCAGGTAGTCCTGAGGCATGGTCCTAGGGCTCAGGTCCTCCGAGAGAGAGAAAGAAAGAGAGAATTAGAGAGAGCACATTTAAATTCACACAGGACACCAAATAGGACAGGAGAAATACTCCAGATATAACAAACTGACCCTAGCCCCCCGACACATAAACTACTGCAGCATAAATACTGGAGGCTGAGACAGGAGGGGTCAGGAGACACTGTGGCCCCATCTGAGGACACCCCCGGACAGGGCCAAACAGGAAGGATATAACCCCACCCACTTTGCCAAAGCACAGCCCCCACACCACTAGAGGGATATCTTCAACCACAAACTTACCATCCTGAGACAAGGCTGAGTATAGCCCACAAAGATCTCCGCCACGGCACAACCCAAGGGGGAGCACCAACCCAGACAGGAAGATCACATCAGTGACTCAACCCACTCAAGTGATGCACCCCTCCTATGGACGGTATGAAAAAGCCCCAGTAAGCCAGTGACTCAGCCCCTGTAATAGGGTTAGAGGCAGAGAATCCCAGTGGAAAGAGGGGAACCGGCCAGGCAGAGACAGCAAGGGTGGTTCGTTGCTCCAGAGCCTATCCGTTCACCTTCCCACTCCTGGGCCAGACTACACTCAATCATATGACCCACTGAAGAGATGAGTCTTCAGTAAAGACTTAAAGGTTGAGACCGAGTTTGCGTCTCTTACATGGGTAGGCAGACCATTCCATAAAAATGGAGCTCTATAGGAGAAAGCCCTGCCTCCAGCTGTTTGCTTAGAAATTCTAGGGACAATTAGGAGGCCTGCGTCTTGTGACCGTAGCATACATGTAGGTATTTACGGCAGGACCAAATCAGAGAGATAGGTAGGAGCAAGCCCATGTAATGCTTTGTAGGTTAGCAGTAAAACCTTGAAATCAGCCCTAGCCTTGACAGGAAGCCAGTGTAGGGAGGCTAGCACTGGAGTAATATGATCACATTTTTTGGTTCTAGTCAGGATTCTAACAGCCGTATTTAGCACTAACAGAAGTTTATTTAGTGCTTTATCTGGGTAGCCGGAAAGTAGAGCATTGCAGTAGTCTAACCTAGAAGTGACAAATGCATGGATTAATTTTTCTGCATAATTTTTGGCCAGAAAGTTTCTGATTTTTGCAATGTTACGTAGATGGAAAAAAGCTGTCCTTGAAATGGTCTTGATATGTTCTTCAAAAGAGAGATCAGGGTCCAGAGTAACGCCGAGGTCCTTCACAGTTTTATTTGAGATGACTGTACAACCATTAAGATGAATTGTCAGATTCAACAGAAGATCTCTTTAGTGGTCCTAAACAATAGTGGTCCTAAAACGGAACCTTGAGGAACACCGAAATGTACAGTTGATTGTCAGAGGACAAACCATTCATAGAGACAAACTGATATCTTTCCGACAGATAAGATCTAGACAAGGCCAGAACTTGTCCGTGTAGACCAATTTGGGTTTCCAATCTCTCCAAAAGAATGTGGTGATCAATGGTATCAAAAGCAGCACTAAGGTCTAGGAGCACGAGGACAGATGCAGAGCCTCGGTCTGATGCCATTTAAAGGTCATTTACCACCTTCACAAGTGTAGTCTCAGTGCTATGATGGGGTCTAAAACCAGACTGAAGCATTTCGTATACATTGTTTGTCTTCAGGAAGGCATTGAGTTGCTGCGCAACAGCTTTTTCTAAAACTTTTGAGAGGAATGGGAGATTCAATATATGCAGATAGTTTTAAATATTTTCTGGGACAAGGATTGGCTTTTTCAAGAGAGGCTTTATTACTGCCACTTTTAGTGAGTTTGGTACACATCCAGGGATAGAGAGCCGTTTATTATGTTCAACATAGGAGGGCCAAGCACAGGAAGCAGCTCTTTCAGTAATTTAGTTGGAATAGGGTCCAGTATGCAGCTTGAAGGTTTAGAGGACCATGCAACATATCATCGTGTGGCTCGAAGTTTACTTTGACATGATGGTTATTTCTATCAATATTTGCGCAAAAAGGCATTTCCACCGCCATTTCTCTCATAATTAATTTTACAGACACAAAAAAAAATCTACCTTGTCTAGCGTATTTTGTTTCCATCAGGCCATTTTTTATTTGATTTCTTATCCCATACTTTACTCGCATAAAAATGTTGGATGGAAACCTGGTTATTGAGCAGTGGTGTAAAGTACTTAAGTAAAAATACTTTAAAGTACTACTTAAGAAGTTTTTTGGAGGTATCTGTACTTTCCTATTTATATTATTAACAACATTTACATTCCTAAAATAAATAATGTACTTTTTACTCCATACATTTTCCCTGACGCCCAGTAGTACTGTTATATTTTGAATGCTTAGCAGGCCAGGAAAATGGTCCAATTCACACACTTATCAAGTGAACATCCCTGGTCATCTGATCTGGTGGACTCACTAAACACAAATGCTTTGTTTGTAAATTATGTGTGAGTGTTGGATTGTTCCCCTGGTTATCCGCCAATAAATCAAACAAAGAAAATGATGCTGTCTGGTTTGCTTATTATAAGTCATTTTAAATGGTTTATACTTTTACTTGTACTTTAGGTACAAAATACCACTTTTACTCGAGTGGTATTTTACTGGGTGACTTTTACTTGAGTCCTTTTCTATTAAGGTATCTTTACTTTTACTCAAGTATGAGATTTGAGTACTTTTTCCACCACTGCTTTTAGACTTTTACTCAAGTAGTATTTAACTGGGTGACTTTCACTTTTACTTGAGTCATGTTCTACTAAGTTATCTTTACTTCTACTCAAGTATGAAAATTGGGTACGTTTTCCACCACTGTTATTGCGACAGTGAGACTGCTATTTATTGAAAGAAATGTAGGAGCTATCACCTCTCGGCGTGCCCTGTTTATGACTTACTGTCTTGCTGACTGCCGTGCTACAAACTTAATTCCCCCGGAGACAGGATTCAGAACCTCTCGTAAATTAAATAAATTAGCACAACATAAAATGCTTTCAAGAGGCATAATGAGAATAACATTTGAGATGTGGTAGGGACAGCATTAAAAAATAAATACCAACAGGTTTGAGGAGTAACTGATCCCTATATGTAATCGGTTACATTTAATCTGATGACCAATTATGTTTTAACTGTAATCAGTTACATGTAATCTGATGACCAATTATGTTTTAACTGTAATCAGTTACATGTAATCTGATGACCAATTGTTTTAACTGTAATCAGTTACATGTAATCTGATGACCAATTATGTTTTAACTGTAATTACTTTACCAGCAAAAATACTGTAATCAGATTACAGAAACTTTTGAAAAACTTGAAGATTACTTCATGGATTACCTTTAAATTCAAAAAGGATGTTTGTGGAAAAAAATACATTATGACACCTTTCTGTTTTCTCGATGACTTTCAATTCAGTTTTGAAAAAAGGCACAAGTTTAAGTTTGCTCCACCTGAGTGAGTCTGACCGCAAGTCAGAGACCACAATGATGACACAGTAAATGCATTTGATTTATCGTTTTTGTCTTCTACTAATGCCTCTTAAGGGGAAAGTAACTGAAAGTAATCAGATTACGTGAGTTTGGGTAATTCAAAAATGTTACTGACTACATTTTTTGACAGGTAACTACTAACTGCAATGGATTACATTTAGAAAGTAACCTACCCAACCCTGAAAACCAAGTAAAAAGGTCAAGAACACATTCGCTCTTAATAAAAGAAGTCCTAAAGATATCGAGTTCAGGTTCTTGTAAGAATAGCCCTCATTACCTCGTCATGGCAGAGAGGATCACACCACTCATACTGAACACTGCTTGCTGAACCTAGAAGCAGAAGTGAACACTTATGTGAAAATTAGATATTTAATTAACTGAAAAGGTTACAGCATTTGTCTATTCAACTAAGCATCCTTGGTATCTTTTGACCAAATCCGTCTAAAAATCACATTATATGGCTGTCAAGATTGCATACATATTTCAGTCTGGTATTGACTACAATAGCTACAATATATACAATGTTTATTGGTTTAGACGGTGCACGCTTCTTTTAAAAGCAAATAGGCTGGCAGAGACCGTGGTGAATGGACACGGTGAATGATGTCTGACATTACTGGCAGACTTTTCAACCTTGCTCTGAAAAACAAGGAAAAATGCTTTCATTCCTAGACACGACCTCACAAAGATATAACCACATCATGATTCTACCTATTGACTGGTATCATCAGTCTGATCTCTTGGCTCACAATGCCACCGAATAAAGAAAGATCTGGGAGAGAAATAGCTCTGGATGAGATGATAGACACAGTACAAGTCAAGATAAACTTTGACCAACCCCAGCCCAGCTCCAAGATCCATTTGCAGCCCTTATTTAAGCAGAGCTGCCAACCATCAAACACTTCAAGTCGTCACGGCTGGGGGAAAGTGAGTGGCCATAAGAACAGAACTGTGGACAAAGTGGAATAAGAAGGCCAAATCTCTATGGGCACATAAACCAAGAAGGCCAGTAACCTAGTGTCCTTTTCACACACTCGGCCCACTAAAGGAATCAGGGAGGTAATAAGAGTGGTGCCCTGACATTTAAAAAAACAGACACTTCACTGACCGAGAGTCCATTTCAAAGGCCACTTGGCTTTGCAAAAAAAGGAATGGTTTGTTGACTGAAGTTACAGAGGTCTTCTAGAGAAGCCCTTATGTTATTTGGGAAATGTGTGTTTAATTGATCTAAGGACTGGCTTTGTTCCATTTTGCTTTATTGGTATCTTTATCAATTTTGTCGCACCGATATGCTCAGGGTATTATGCAGCCCCAATGTCACCCATTTATTCCTTCAAGTACTTGATTGGTTCACTGCTCTTATTTTTTTACATGTTTCATTTAGCAGGCACTCTTATTTGGAGCAACTTACAAGAGCAATTAAGGTGAAATGCCTTGCTCAAGGGCACTGACATTTCGGTTACTGGCCCAACGCTCCTAACCACTAGGCTACCACTGCACAGCATAATAAGATGCGTAAAACAGCACCAGCAGATTTCGCCTAATGTTTTGACTTGCTTCTTAAGAAATACTGGCGGCCATGACAGAAGCCAAATGTGAGTTGACTTGGGGGTGTGGTTTGATGTGTGTGTTTCTTGGGTGTATCCTTGCCAGACCCATCTGTTAGAACCTTGCCCACAGCTGTTTCCCCCCAGTCAATAACAACAAACAAACCCCCTGCAGGTTTGAATAGGTTAGGGAGCTTTGAATTGGTCAGTAGCCTAGAGTCATGAGAAGAATGCAATTGATCAATTTATGTAGATATTCTAAACTAAATGTTTCGATACATTTCAAATGTAGTAACAGGTCCATGTAGAATAAACAACCCTTTACATAATACCATAGAAGCAGGGTTCTGCTAATATAACACTTTTTATTGTCATTCTCAGCCGATACTATGATTATCTGCATTTTGTCTGGTGGTAATGAGGCTACATGTACCTTGGCAAACATGTCAAAGTGGTCATACCTTCCTGTGTGGTGTCCCAACCTCCCAAGGCAATAGCAAAGTCTAGAATCAATACTAGTCATCAACAGCTCTCCTGCATTCACTAACGACACAAATTAATATACCTGCCTAACGACACACATCTGTGAAGCAAATTCAACAAATACTTGTCGTACCTTGAAATGGGGGGACCATGTACAAAAGGTGCTGTCATTTCTAAAAGGTTCATCCGATGCAGTTGCGGTGCAGTTGCCATACCAGGCGGTGATACAGCCCGCCAGGATGCTCTCGATTGTGCATCTGTAGAAGTTTGTGAGGGCTGAAGAAATTCGGCTTGTCACCAAAAGCACTCACAAACTTCTACAGATGCACAATCGAGAGCATCCTGGCGGGCTGTATCACCGCCTGGTATGGCAACTGCACCGCCCTCAACCGTAAGGCTCTCCAGAGGGTAGTGAGGTCTGCACAACGCATCACCGGGGGCAAACTACCTGCCCTCCAGGACACCTACACCACCCGATGCTACAGGAAGGCCATAAAGATCATCAAGGACATCAACCACCCGAGCCACTGCCTGTTCACCCCGCTGCCATCCAGAAGGCGAGGTCAGTACAGGTGCATCAAAGCTGGGACCGAGAGACTGAAAAACAGCTTCTATCTCAAGGCCATCAGACTGTTAAACAGCCACCACTAACATTGAGTGGCTACTGCCAACACACTGTCAATGACACTGACTCTACTCCAGCCACTTTAATCATGGGAATCGATGGGAAATGTAAATATATCACTAGCCACTTTAAACAATGCTACCTTATATAATGTTACTTACCCTACATTGTTCATCTCATATGCATACGTTGATACTGTACTCTATATCATCGACTGCATCCTTATGTAATACATGTATCACTAGCCACTTTAACTATGCCACTTGGTTTACATACTTATCTCATATGTATATACTGTACTCGATATCATCTACTGTATCTTGCCTATGCTGCTCTGTACCATCACTCATTCATATATCCTTATGTACATATTCTTTATCCCCTTACACTGTGTATAAGACAGTAGTTTTTTTTGGAATTGTTAGTTAGATTACTTGCTCGTTATTACTGCATTGTCGGAACTAGAAGCACAAGCATTTCGCTACACTCGCATTAACATCTGCTAACCATGTGTATGTGACAAATAAAATTTGATTTGATTTTGATTTGATTTGATATGTATGAAAATACCCTCAAATTACAGCTGACAGTTTGGACTTCACCCTCATTGTCATTATACTCTTTCAAACTCAAAGTGCTAGAGTACAGAACCAAAGTAACAAAAAATGGTCACTGTCCAATGAATTATGGTGCTCACTATATAAGACAGAAGTTCCCTGATCCTCGTGAATACACAGGGTTTCTCCCTCCCCATATTGACCTATACAATTCAATAATAAAAAAGGACAATACAAGTAAACATTGTCTAGTAAAAATGAAATGCAGAGTGCCAGGTCTCTCCATTTAGAGACTTTAGTATCAAGCCTGTCACTCCGGACTCCATCTTGCAAGTCTCCAAGTGCTGGCTCCATAAATGAATCTGTGAACACATACACAGTCACTGTTCTATTACCAATGGCAGTTAAGATAGGTGATATTTGACAAACAAACATGTACCATGTTGAAGTTTGAACAGGTCAGACTAAACCTACCCAATTCTGGTCTCCCCATCAACGACCGTTGGTGAGCAGGCAAGAGGTGAGGCAAGGTCTTTGCTAACGCCCCATCTGATGCAGCACTCCATCTCCCTCTTGGTCAAACAGTCTTTACACAGCCTGGAGGTGTGTTGGGTCATTGTCCTGTTGGAAAACAAATGATAGTCCCACTAAGGGCATACCAGATGGGATGGAGTGACAGGAGTGACAGGCTTGATACTAAAGACTGTTTGACCAAGAGGGAGAGTGATGGCGTGCTGCATCAGATGACATGGCCTCCACAATCACCCAACCTCAACCCAATTGAGATGGTTTGAGATTAGTTGAACCGCAGAGTGAAGGAAAAGCAGCCAACAAGTGCTCAGCATATGTGGGAACTACTTCAAGACAGCTGGAAAAGCATTCCAGGTGAAGCTCGTTGAGAGAATGCCAAGAGTGTGCAAAGCTGTCATCAAGGCAAAGGGTAGCTACTTTGAAGAATCTCACATATAAAATACATTTTGATTAGTTTAACACTTTTTTGGTTACTACATGATTCCCTGTGTGTTATTTCATAGTTTTAAGTTATTCACTATTATTCTACAATGTAGAAAATAGTAGAAATAAAGAAAAACCCTTGAATGGGTAGGCTTGTCACAACTTTTGACTGGTACTGTAGGGCGTCACTAGTTACCACAGTCACAAAGCCCGGCTATTTCTACAATTTCTCTTTTTAAAATGTGATTTTAAACCTAACCCTAACCTTAAATTGCAATATAGTCTTTTACAATATTCCCATAGTTCTATGCTTTACAGATGTACTGCAGACTGACTGTAGCTCCAGATTGGATTACATTCCTTTACGGTTTGTTGCTCCTAGTTCACTATATTAGTCAGATTTAAATTAGCTACCACGATAGCTGCATCCATTATTTAGTTTCCCCCTAGACAATACAGAATACACTTGTATGAGTGACGAACTAACTACGCTAACTAACCTGCATCACTATCAAAAGATATCTACCTACATAAACAGCAATAACGTTATCTAACATTGTCGTTAGCTAAAATATACCAGAGGTCATTATATCCCAGTTTCTCAGGTTATACTCCCCACAAACGGTTGTTGCACACCAAACGCTAGCATTACTGGTGCAGACTTGGGGACCGACACACTCCAAGCATCTATTCTGCATACTAGATAAGGTCCTTCATCGGCAGGGCATGCAAACCATAGAATTTTGGCTGTGGAGTCATGATCAATCCGTATAGCGTCCGTTGTCCTTTGAACGCATTGCGGACGATGAAACAACAGAGCCCCATTCAATAAAGGGAAGTGAAATGGGAGGAGGGGAGATTTGCACGTGGATCTTTACAAAAGCGGGCATGATTTGTTAGACACGGAATTTCTGACAAATATTATCCTATTTATACTTTGTAGACAATTTTGACACTAGAATAAAAGTTTGACTCATATCGATGCCACATTTGCCGTTTTCAAATTCATTAGTTGCTTTTTAGGGGTAGTTGCTCTCTAATGAAAAACATCAAGTTCAGTATAGATTGGAGCAAACTAGTGATATTATTTAGAGATTGAAATTACCCAGATCAGAAATTAATAATGACCTATCAAATTGAGAAAAATGTGAGCCTAAACTAATGCCTTAATTTGGTCATCAACTCCAGGGCTTTGGAAATGATTACTTAAATGGGTAAAGCCTTAGTTTTATAAAACACCTTCTGAGGAAAGGGGGCTAATGTAATTGGATAGAGAAACTGCCTGGATGAACACCTCTCATTGATTAATGTAGCAATGCTATCTAATCATATACCCACATCACTAAAAGACAACCCTGTGCTGTTTCCCAGTTTAACAGTTCTCACAAAAAAATGTAATAGCTCAGAAATTATAGATGAAACACTTCAACGTACAGAGCCACAACCAATCACTCTATATTCTTTCCTTTGTGGGGAGTGAATTGGCCGTTTTCTGGTAAAAATAATTTTAAAAAGTGTCATACTAAGTGTGTCACGTAAACATACAGTGCTGTAAATCATTAACAGGTCTGTGAATTCTCAGCAGTGAAGGTTTATTTGAGGACATTAATCCACTTGACATTCTCCAGTCCCGTTCATCTTCCCTGGATAAAGAAGTAATCTTCAGCAGTGCCCTCTGAGGTGAGCTGGGGAACCAATGGAACAAAGACAGTGTGGTTTTCGTGAGGCAATAAATGAGAGAAAGCTGTAAAAGGAACTGTGAAAATCTAATTTGGGATAAAATATTAAAATGGCCCAACTCATGAAATGAAAATAAAGCAAGCAAATGGTTTGGAAATTCTGATGTTCATATGCATTGTATTTGGTTATTTTATGTAATATTCTTTTTATGGATTTAGATCACAATAATCAATCTATATTTCCTTGAGTATAATCAGTCTCAAGGTGCATTTTCTGTATCTTGGTAATTAAAACAGAAAGACATTGATTACAAAAAAATACTGATAATCAATGAAATCCTATTAACCCAGTAAAATGTATTGTTGAGTGGAAACTCCTTCAATCTCTAGGCCTATATGATGTACAACTCTCAGCCTAAAACCTCCCAAGTGACAGATTGCATGGGGGTGTAGACGTAGTGTCTGGGTTTGTATTACCATCCTCGAGGGTACCAGAAATTCTCCCTCGTGGGGACATTTCCCAGATCCCCAGGAGGACAAAGGCTATTTTAGGACTTAGGGGTTAGAATTAGGGTTAAGGTTAGGGTAAGGGTTAACGGTTTGGGAAAATAGGATTTTGAATGGAAATCAATTCTAGGTCCACACAGGGATAGTAAAACATGGTGCTTTCAATACACCGATTCAGAAACAAAAAAGGGTGGACAGAAACAAAAGGGGTGGAATTGCATACTCCCTGTTCACTTTGTGACTCTGCCCCATTGCAATGAGTGTCCTGAAAATTGGAAATCTATTGGATATAATGACCAATGACTTATATATATATATATATATATATATATATACACACACACACACACACACACACACTGCTGTAACCATTGTGGGCTAGGCCTGGGGTGGTGAGAGAACCCATGGCCAGAAAATGTCAACCAAAGAAAAACAAGTATTATACACTGAACAAAAATATAAATGCAACAATTTCAAAGATTTTTCTGAGTTACAGTTCATATGAGGAAATCAGTCAATTGAAATAAATTAATTTGGACCTAATCTATGGATTTTGCAAGACTGGGAATACAGATAGGCATTTGTTGGTCACAGACACCTTAAAAAAAGGTAGGCGCATGGATCAGAAAATCAGACACTATCTGGTGTGACCACCATTTTCCTCATGCAGCACGACACATCTCCTTCGAATAGAGTTGATCAGGCAGTTGATTGTGGAATGTTGTCCCACTCCTCTTCAATGGCTGTGCGAAGTTGCTGGATATTGTCAGGAACTGGAACGTGCTGTCGTACGCATCTATCCAGAGCCTCCCAAACATGCTCATGGGGGACATGTCTTATGAGCTACTGAAGAACTGGGACATTTTCAGCTTCCAGGAACTGTGTACACATCCTTACGACATCAAATCGAATGTTATTTGTCACATGCACCGAATACAACAGTGAAATGCTTACTTACAAGCCCTAACCAACAATGCAGTAAAAAAAAAAAACAAGAATAAGAAATAACAGATTTGTAACTTGTCAGCTTGGGGATTTGATCTAGCAGTAACCTTTCGGTTACTGGCCCAACGCTCTAACCACTAGGCTACCTGACGTAATATGTAGGCAGAGTTTTAAAGTGACTATGCATAGATAATAACAGAGTAGCAGCAGTGTAAAAGGGGGGGGGGGCAATGCAAATTGTCTGGGTAGCCATTTGATTAGATGTTCAGGAGTCTTATGGCTTAGGGGTAGAAGCATAGGGACGTGCATTATCATGCTGAGACATGAGGTGATAATGGTGGATAAATGGCATGACAATGGGCCTCAGGATCTCGTCATGGTATCATTAAAATGCAATTGTGTTTGTTATCCGTAGCTTATGCCTGCCCACAGCATAATCCCACTGCCACCATGGGGAACTTTGTTCATAACGTTGACATCAGCAAACCGCTGTCCCAAATGACACCATCTGCCCAGTTGAAATTATTAATCCCTGAAGAGTACACTTCTCCAGCATGCCAGTGGCAAGGTGAGCACTTGCCCACTGAAGTCGGATATGACGCCGAACTGCAGTCAGGTCAAGACCCTAGTCAGGATGACGAGCACACAGATGAGCTTCCCTGAGACGGTTTCTGACAGTTTCTTCAGAAATTCTTCAGTTGTGCAAACCCAGTTTCATCAGCTGTACTGGTGGCTGGTCTCAGAAGATCCTGCAGGTGAATAAGCCAGACATGAAGGGCCTGGGCTGGTGTGGTTACATGTGGTCTGTGGTTGTGAGGCCAGTTGGACATACTGCCAAATTCTCTAAAACGACATTGATAGAGAAATTAATATTAAATTCTCTGGCAACAACTTAAAATTTGAGAGAAATAAGCTTTTCGTGGATCTAAATGTTTTTCCTCATAATCCTGGACTATCGGACCACCATCTTATTACGTGTGAAATCGCAACAAATAATCTGCTCAGACCCCAACCAAGGATCATCAAAAGCTGTGCTATAATTTCTGGGACAACCCAAAGGTTCCTAGATTCCTATTTTTGATACTGCCGCAAAGCTAACTAAAAGCAGCATTCCCCAAGAGAGGATGGCTTTCACTTCAGCAGTGATGAATTCATGAACTTCATTAGATAGCAAATTACGGACTCCTCTTTGAAACTACGTATTTCTCCAAACTCAGTTGTCCTGAGTCTGAACAGAACTGCCAGGACCTAGGATCGATCGAGAAACTCCAGTTTTTTTTTCTTCATCTTGACACATTCATGAAAATAGCAATGTCCTCTAAACCGGAAAGCTGCATACTGCACCCTATTCCAACTACTGAAAGAGGTACTTCCTGTAGTTAGCCCTCCTATGTTGAAAATAATAATCCCTATCCACCGAATGTGTACCGAACTCACTAAAAGTAATAAAGCCTCTCTTGAAAAAGCCAAAACTCCCATTCCTCTCGAACAAAATTGAAAAAGATGTTGCGCAGCAACTTACTGCCTTCCTGAAGACAAATAATGTATATGAAACACTTCAGTCTGGTTTTAGACCCCCATCACAGCACTGAGACTGCACTCATTAAGGTGGCAAATGACCTTGTAATGGCATCAGACCAAGGCTCATCTGTCCTCGTACTCCTAAACCTTAGTGCTGCTTTTGACACAATCGATCACCACATTCTTTTGGAGAGATTGGAAACCCTAATTGGTCTACACAGAGAAGTTCTTGCCTCGTTAAATCTTATCTGCTGGAAAGATATCAGTTTGTCTCTGTGGATGGGTTGTCCTCAGACAAATCAATTGTACGTTTCGGCGTTCCTCAAGGCTCCATTTTAGGGCCACTTGTTTTCACTATACATTCTGCCTCTCTGTGATGTCAAATATATCTGCTGTTGGATCTGACAATTAATCTTGATGATTGTACAGTTGTCTCAAATAAAACTTTGAAGGACCTCAGATTTACTTTGGACCCTGATCTCTCTTTTGACAAACATATCAACAGCTTTTTTCCATCTTTGTAACATTGCAAAAATCATAAACCTTTTGTCCAAAAATGATGCAGAAAAGCTTATCCATGCTTTTGTCACTTCTATATTAGACAACTGCAATGCTCTACTCTCCGGCTACCCAGATAAACACTAAATAAACTTCCGTTAGTGCTAAACACGGCTGCTAGAATCTTGACTAGAACCCCCAAAATGATCATATTACTCCAGTGCTGACCTCTCTACGCTGGCTTCCTGTTAACGCTAGGCCTGATTAAAGGTTTTTACTGCTAACCTACAAAGCATTACATGGGCTTGCTCCTAACTACCTATCTCTCTGATTTGGCCCTGCCATACATACCTACATATACTCTACTGTCACAAGACGCAGGCCTCCTTATTGTCTCTAGAACATCTAAGCAGCTGGAGGCAGGGGCTTTCTCCTATAGAGCTACATTTTTATGGAATGGTCTGCCTAGCCATGTGAAAAATGCAGACTCGGTCTTGACCTTTAAGTCTTTACTGAAGACTTATCTCTTCAGTAGGTCCTATGATTGAGTGTAGTCTGGCCCAGGGGTGCCAAGGTGAACGGCAAGGCACTGGAGCGACGAACCACCCTTGCTGTCTCTGGCTTGCCGGCTCCCCTCTCTCCACTGGGATTCACTGCCTCTGACCCCATTACAGGGGCTGAGTCACTGGCTTACTTACTAGTGCTCTTCCATGGGTGCGTCACTTGAGCGGGTTGAGTCACAGACGTGATCAGACGTTATATCCTGCCTGGTTGGCCCTGTCCGGGGGTATCGTCCCCCGACCCCCCCCCCCATCTCAGCCTCCAGTATCTATGCTGCAATAGTCTATGTGCCGGGGGGCTAGGGTCAGTCTTTTATATCTGATGTAATTCTCCTGTCCTCAAATCACATTTTATTTGTCACGTGCGCCGAATACAACAGGTGTAGACCTTACAGTGAAATGCTTACAAGCCCTTAACCAACAATGCAGTTAAGAAAAATACCAAAAAATGAAATAAAGTAACAAATAAAGAGCAGCAGTAAAATAACAATAGCGAGGCTTAAAAGAGTAACAGTGACTTAATAAAATAGTAGCAGCAGTGTAAAAGAGGGGGAGGGGGGGCAATGCAAGTAGTGATTTGATTAGATGTTCAGCAGTCTTATGGCTTGGTGGTAGAAACTGTTTGGAAGCCTCTTGGACCTAGACTTGGTGTGCCGGTACCGCTTGCCATGCAGTAACAGAGAGAACAGTCTATGACTGGGGTGTGTGACAATTTTTAGGGCCTTCCTCTGACACCGCCTGGCATAGAGTTCCTGGACAGCAGGAAGCTTGGCCCCAGTGATGTACTGTGCTGCACACACTACCCTCTGTAGTGCCTTGAGGTCAGAGGGCGAAGTAGTTGCCATTCCAGGCAGTGATTCAACCAGTCAGGATGCTCTCCATGGTGCAGATGTAGAACCTTTTGAAGATCTGAGGACCCATGCCAAATCTTTTCAGTCTCCTGAGGAGGAATAAGTTTTGTCCTACCGTCTTCATGACTGTCTTGGTGTGCTTGGACCATGTTAGTTTGTTGGTGATGTGGACACCAAGGAACTTGAATCTCTCAACCTGCTCCACTACAGCCCGTCGATGAGAATGGGGGCGTGCTCGGTACTCCGTTTCCTGTAGTCCACAATAATCTCCTTAATCTTGATCACATTGAAGGAGAGGTTGTTGTTCTGGCACCACACGGCCAAGTCTTTGACGTCCTCCCTATATGCTGTCTCATCGTTGTTGGTGATCAGGCCTACCACTGTTGTTAAAACAGCAAACTTAATGGTGTTGGAGTCATGCCTGGCCGTGCAGTCATGAGTGAACAGGGAGTACAGGAGGGGACTGAGCACGCACCCCTGAGGGCCCCCCGTGTTAAGATCAGCGTGGTGGATGTGTTATCTACCCTTACCACCTGGGGGCGGCCCGACAGAAAGTCCTGGATCCAGTTGCAGAGAGGAGGTGTTTAGTCCCAGGGTTCTTATCTTAATGATGAGCTTTGAGGGCACTATGGTGTTGAACGCTAAGCTGTAGTCAATGAATAGCATTCTCACATAGGTGTTCCTTTTGTCCTGGTGTGAAAGGGCAGTGTGGAGTGCAATAGAGATTGCATCATCTGTGGATCTGTTGGGGCGGTATGTAAATTTGAATGGGTCTAGGGTTTCTTGGATAATGGTTTTGATGTGAGCCATGACCAGCCTTTCAAAGTACTTCAAATCAAATCAAACTTTATTTGCCATATGTGCCAAATACAACAAGTGTAGACTTTACTGTGAAATGCTTACTTACAAGCCCTTAACCAACACAACTCTCTAGGTAGATAGTGTGGTCTACAGCTTATCATGAGATACTCTACCTCCAGCGAGCAAAACCTTGAGACTTCCTTAGATATTGTGCACCAGCTGTTTACAAATATACATAGACCCTCACCCCTTGTCTTACCAGAGGCTGCTGTTCTATCCTGCCGATACAGTGTATAACCCACCACCTGTATGTTATTCATGTCATCGTTCAGCCATGACTCAGTGAAACGTAAGATATTACAGATTTGAATGTCCCATTGGTAGTATATACATGCTTTTAGTTTGTCCCATTTATTTTCCAGCGATTGTACGTTGGCCAGTAGTACAGATGGCAAGGGCAGATTAGCCACTCATAGGCAGATCCTCACAAGGCAACCCGATCTCTTTCCGCAATATCTTTTCTGTCTCATCTCTTTCTGGGACGAGGGCCTGTTTGGGTGTCTGAAGTCAATCCCTCTCGTCCGACTCATTAAAGTGAAATTCTTCGTCCAGTTCAAGGTGAGTAATTGCTGTTCTGATTTCCAGAAGCTCTTTTCGGTCATAAGAGATGGTAGTAGCAACATTATGTACCATATAAACGGTGAAAAAACAAACAAAATAGCATGGTTGGTTAAAAGCCTGTGAAAACGGCAGCCGTCCTCTCCGGCACCATTTTACACTTATCTGGTGTCCTGTGAGAATTTAAGTATGCTCCCTCTAATTCTCTCTCCCTCCCGAAGGATCTGAGCCCCAGGACCATGCCTCAGGACTACCTGGTCTGATGACTCCTGGCTGTCCCCAGTCCACCTGGTTGTGCTGTTGCTACAGTTTCAACTGTTCTGCCCACAGCTACAGAACCCTAACCTGTTCACTGGACTTGCCATCTTGTCCGGACCTACTGTTTTTGACTATCATCTATGAACGTTTGATCATCTTGAAGAACAATCTGGCCTTAATGGCCATGTACTATCTCCACCTGACTGGCCACCCCTCAGAGCCTGGTATCCTCTCTAGGTTTCTTCCTTTCTAGGGAGTTTTTCCCTAGCCACCGTGCTTCTACGTCTGCATTGCTTGCGGTTTGGGGTTTTAGGCTGGGTTTCTGTAAAGCACTTTGTGACATCTGCTAATTTTAAAAATGGCTTTATAAATACATTTGATTGATTGTGTATATGGGCAATTTCAGCTCATGAAACATGGGTCCACTTTACATGTTACACTTATATTTTTGTTCAGTGTAGTTGTACACTGATGAAGGATCTGAAGTTGCATACGTCATGAATAAGTACTGGTAGTGAGGTCCAGTGGCTTGTGATTGAGTTTTTGCAGATGGTTTTATTTATTTAACTAGGCAAGTCAGTTAAGAACAAATTCTTATTTACAATGACAGCCTAAGAAAAGTAAGTTAATAGCCTTGTTCAGGGGCAGAACAGCATTTTTTTTTTACCTTGTCAGCTTGGGGTTGTTAGCTCAGGGGAATCGATCTAGCAACCATTCAGCCCACTAACCACTAGGCTACCTGCCAGCTAACAGCTGAAGCTGTTTCCCTTATTTTGTTCCCTTGTTTTCCTTATAATGGACAATAAATGCAAGTGCAGGAATGTTTTGTTCAATAAAATGCTTTTAAAAAGATAAGTAGTAAACAATAACACTTGCCTAAACTCATATTTAAAGAAAGTATATCTTTAAAATGTGGAATTAAGCCATACCCACTGATGCACTGTAGATAAGTGGAAACTCGGTTTTGTTCGGCATTTTCCGTCTCTCGGCACACTTCATGACAGCATTTGCGACCATTTTGCTGACGTGCTTGTGTGTCTGAGTGGAGCTGAGGTTTAAAGAATAAATATATACACGAAAATAAACCTCATTCGGCAATGGACGGGTATGTGTTCACGTTTGCATGTTGCTCTTAATTAGATTCGCTAAAGGTTTTAATGTTGCATGGAAATAGCTATTCAATAACGTTAGCAAGCTAGCTAACTCACTGGGCCACGTTTGCCTTCGTTCTGGACATGGTGCCCGTCTGCCACCCATCTTGTTAGAATTACACTAGCTAGCTAATGCGAGTACAGTAGAATTTGACATCGTGTGTCGATTGGTTTAACTAGCTACCCAGGAGGTGTGATGACTATGCTAAAATTGAGTAGCGTCAATATTTCTACAAGTTCGTTTGGCTAACCATTCACAATGTCGTGTTGTTAGTCTCAGTATGTTCGCTACTACCTAGCTAGGCGTGCAGGCACCCCTGCGCTTTGTTATGGTAGTATGGCAGGTTTCCTTTGTCTCTTCCGATGAGTTAGGTGGGCACTGTAGCTAGCTATCGTGTACCGCAAGGTCTGATACTCGAATATACTAAAGTAGAATTTGCAATGCGCGTTTATATTCAACCTGTAAATACGATGAATACACATTTAGCTAAATATAACTGAAAGCCAAAACTCACGCACTCTGGAAGCTGGTTTTAGCCTGGATGGATAACGTTAGCAAACCGGTTGGATAGTAGGCGTAGCTAACTTGATTATTAATTGCACACACCCTAGCAATATATTTCTTTTGTTCCGTTAATTTTCATGTTTCTTATTCAGCATTGCCACTGATGTTGCAGTTGGCGTGAAGGTAAGTTTGCACTTTAGCACTTGACTTTTCAGGACACTTTCATCAATTGGGAAATGATGTAACAAATATATTAATGTATGCATTCTTATTTTACAGAGAGGCTCAGATGAATTAAATCTCTACAGCACCAGCCCTAACTCTGTGACTGGTGAGCACTTTTTCTCTCCCACCCAGGCATATAGGAAAGTAAAGCTAAAGCCATTCACATTCTAACATATTACCCAGTCAATTGTCATTGACATGTTTTAAAGGCCCAGTGCAAACAAAAATGTGATTCCTTCCCCTGTGTTTTACAAATATATTTCCACATTGCGGTTGGAATAATACTGTTGAAATTATGATGCCCTTTTTGTGTAAGAGCTGTTTGAAAAGACCGCCTGAAATTTCAGCCTGTTGTGGTGTGATGGAGTGGCGCAGCGGTCTAAGGCACTCCCTGGTTCAAATCCAGGCTGTATCACATCCAGCTGTAATTGTTAGTCCCATAGGCAGGCGCACAATTGGCCCAGTGTCATCCAGGGTAGGCCAACATTGTAAATAAAAATGTACCGCCTCTGAGGCAGTAAATTAGTTAAACTAATAAGAGAGTTCCAAACTGCTCTGCCAATAACAGCTAGTTTTCCCCTCCCCACTTGTTGCCCAGAAATGATTTGATGTTATGTTTAGTATTGTTGCTGCATTGTTGGGTTCAGGCCTTGTAGGAAAGGCATTTCACTGTACTTGCAGTGGTGGGGGGAAAAGTACCCAATTGTCATACTTTAGTAGAAGTAAAGATACCTTAATAGAAAATGACTTGAGTAAAAGTGGAAGTCACCCAGTAATATACTACTTGAGTAAAAGTCCGTTTTTATATATGCTTAAGTATCAAAAGAAAATGTAATTGTTAAAATATACTTAAGTATCAAAAGTATAAATCATTTCAAATTCCTTATTAAGCAAACCACACAGTACTATGTTTTTAAAATTTAATTTACAGATAGCCAGGGGCACACTCCCAACACTCAGACATCATTTACAAGTGAAGCATTTGTGATTAGTGAGTCCGCCAGATCAGAGGCAGTAGGGATGACCAGCAATGTTCTCTTTTTAAGTGTGTGAATTGCACAATTTTCCTGTCCTGCTAAGCATTCAATATGTAACTACTACTTTTGGGTATTGGGAAAATGTTTGGGGTAAGAAGTACATTTATTTTCTTTAGGAATGTAGTGAAGTAAAAGTCCAAAATATAAATGGTAAATTACAGATACTCAAAGTATTTGTTCTTAACTGACTTGCAAGTTAAATCAAATAAAAAAATCAATTTAAGGGCTGAGGACAGCTGATGCGATATATTCATGCATGATGCTTGATTTCACAGCTAACGGCAATGACAGCAGTAAAAAACTGAGAGTAGAGGACAGGATGGAGAGTCCCCCATCCCGGGTGCTCCACATCCGGAAGCTGCCCAGTGAGGTGTCTGAGACGGAGGTCATCGCCCTGGGCCTACCGTTCGGCAAGGTCACCAATATCCTCATGCTGAAGGGTAAAAATCAGGTGAGTTTTGTGGCGGAAATTGTCTCGGGTATTTTCTTTTATGCCGTTATTGTAGTGGCATGATTAGGGCCAGGAGTTTGTCCTTACCATAAAAAGCAGGGGTATGCAACTATGGAGCGGATGTTCGGGGTGCGGAATAATATTATAAGTTGTACACTGCAAATTGACCATAACTATGCACAAAAATGAGATTTAAAAAAATATATATACAGAACTAAAATAAGAATGCAACATGTAAAAAGGTCCCAGAAATGTTCCAACTTATTTTTCTCAAATTTGGTGCAAAAATTTGATTTCATCCCTGTTTAGTGAGCATTTCTCTTTTGCCAAGCAAATTCATCCACCTGACGGGTGTAGCATATCAAGAAGCTGATTAAACAGCATAATCATTATACAGATGCACCTTGTGCTGGGGACAATAAAAGGCCACTCTGAAATTTGCAGTTTTGTTACACAACACAATGCCACAGATGTCTGAAGTTTTGAAGGAGCATGCAATTGGCCTGCTAACTGCAGGAATGTCTACCAGAGTTGTAGCCAGAAGTCTACCATAAGCTGCCTCCAACATCGTTTTAGAGAATTTGGCAGTACTTCCAACCGGTCTCACAACTGCAGACCATGTGTAACCACACCAGCCCAGGACCTCCACATCCTGCTTCTTCACCTGCAAGATCGTCTGAGACCAGACAGCTGATGAAAATTCTGTCTGTAATGAAGTTCTTTTATGGGGAAAACTAATTCTGATTGGCTGGGCCTGGCTTCCATGTGGGTGGGCCTATGCCAACCCATGGCTGCGCCCCTGCCCAGTCATGTGAAATCTGTAGATTAGGGCCTAATGTATTTATTTAAATTAACTAATGGCCCTATGATCTGTAATTCCGTGAAATCGTTTACAATGTAGCATGTTGAGTTCATATTTTTTGTTCAGTATACAATAATTTCATACATTGAGACACGAGCACATCTTTTTTTCAAAACTTTTATGGGAAAACCTGGTGAACAGATATCATAAATGGAACCCATTTTTTTTCTGAATTCCTGGTGATTTTAGTCTTGAGTTTTTTAAAAACCAAAACAAACTTGGGGCTGGTTTTTGGTTTGTGGACCGCCTGTTGCCGATCCCAAATGAAAAGGGATTTTTTTTGCATTGATTTTGGCCCTTTGCCTACTTCCGCAGAGTTAGAAACTTGTGTATATACCATTTGTATGTGTCTGCGTCCAGTATGAAGGGAGTTGCGAGGTAGTTTCTCGTGCCAATAACTAACTAATGTTAGCGCGATGACTGGAAGTCAACAGCAACAGCTAGCATGACTTTTGCGCTACTGCTAGTTAGCAATTGCGCTAACCCTGGTTAGCAACTTCCTTCAAACTGAAGCAGAGCGGGAACATGGTATAAGTTTCTGACTCATCTAGATGAAGGGCTTCATTGACAATTTTGAAGTTTCCCTTAGCCTCTCAATTGTTTTACCATTTTCTTTTCAAGACAACCAGGGCTACAAGTAGAACACAAAACATTTTGACAAACGGTTGCATTCATGACTTTTATTTACAAATAAGGTCCACCAAATCAAAAACTGATAGAAATGGATTCATATGAATGCTGTAAGTACAGAAATTGTTTGCTCACCGGAAAATGAATATCCAACTACTCAGTAACAACTGTGTGGAGTTTGACTGCAACTATGTGAGATTAGTACATTATAGACACTATGTCCTAAGATTTATGTAGAATAACCCCTTACCTTCTCTCAAATCCCGCTCTAGCTAAGCCCTCGTTAATCAGAGGCTAATAGTTGGTATCTACGGATGCAGTAGAAATGGACAAATCCAATTAAATCTGTAGCTCAAACACACAGTTTAAAAGGAGTTAAAGACCAAAATGTGCCTGCGTTACGGTGGGACTCTTGTGTTAAACCTCGCCCGAGCATTCCCTGTTCAGGACAAATGGTCAGGAACTCCTGACCCTAAGGTTTTACTTTTTTTTTTTTTTTACCAAGCACTTTAATACTGGGCATAGAACAAATGTTTCCTCTTTTGTCTTTCTTAAAATTGTCCTTTGACCATGTGCAAGGCGTTCCTCGAGCTGGGTACAGAGGAGGCGGCCGTTACAATGGTGAACTACTATACGGCAGTGACGCCTCAGGTCCGCAACGTCCCAGTGTTCATCCAGTTCTCTAACCACAAGGAGCTCAAGACAGACAGTGCTCTCAACCAGGTGAAATTCTGTCCTTTCCCAGAAAATACACCTGTGCATGACTAGTATTGAGTCTCTAGTGTAGACACACAGAAATGTTGTACTAGGCAGCCTTTGCATTTGCGACTAAATCTATAAAAGTGCAGACTGCCATCTTAATTTCTTATTTTCTCTCTTCCTCGCTCTTCCTCTCTTTCATTCATACCCGCCCAGCGTGCACAGGCTGTCCTCCAGGCAGTGTCGGCGGTTCAGGAGGGTGGCTCTCCCAACTCTGACACCAGTGCGCTGGATAGTGTTCTTGCGCAGGCCCCTAGCCCTGTGCTCAGGATAATCATTGACAACATGTTCTACCCCGTCACTCTGGACGTCCTCCAGCAGATCTTCTCCAAGTTTGGAACAGTCATGAAGATCATCACGTTCACCAAGAACAATCAGTTCCAGGCCCTGCTTCAGTTCAGCGAACCAGTCAACGCCCAGCAAGCCAGACTGGTGAGCAGGCATTCAAACAAGTAGTATATTCAGTTCCTCAGTTCTCAGTCAATTTACCTGTTAAAATGAAGGTTGATAACAATTCCGTTTGTCTCCTGGGCTCTCTCTCCAGAATATCACAATGTTGAAAACAAAAATTATAAAAACAAAAAGCTATTTATATTTCATTCATCACTTTCTCCAGTCCCTGGACGGCCAGAACATCTACAACTCATGCTGCACACTGCGGATCGACTTCTCCAAACTGGTCAACCTCAATGTCAAGTACAACAACGACAAGAGCCGCGACTATACCCGGCCCGAGCTGCCCGCTGGCGATGGCCAGCCCTCCCTAGACCCTGCCATGGCTGCCGCCCTCAACAAGGACTCCTCCCTGCTTGGTAAGACCTGCCTCCACCTGTCCAACCATCTTCTCTCTCCCTCTGTTCTCTCTCCTTTTTTTTCAGACCTGTCCAGTCAGCTCTCTCCTCAGTGGTATTGACTTTTATACAAAGTGTTTTCTCTCAATGGGAGGCTGGGTATATACAGTTGAAGTCGGAAGTTTACATGCACTTAGGTTGGAGTCATTAATTCATTTTTTTCAACCACGCCTCAAATGTCTTGTTAACAAACTATAGTTTTGGCAACTCGGTTAGGACATCTACTTTGTGCATGACACTAGTAATTTTTCCAACAATTGTTTACAGACGGATTATTTCACTTATAATTCACTGTATCACAATTTCAGTGGGTCTGAAGTTTACATACACTAAGTTGACTGTGCCTTTAAACAGCTTGGAAAATTCCAGAAAATTATGTCATGGCTTTAGAATCTTCCGATAGGCTAATTGACATAATTTGAGTCAAATGGAGGTGTACCTGTGGATGTATTTCAAGGCCTACCTCCAAACTCAGTGCCCCTGTTTGACATCATGGGAAAATCAAAAGAAATCAGCCAAGACCTCAGGAAAAAAAATTGTAGACCTCCACAAGTCTGGTTCATCCTTGGGAGCAATTTCCAAACGCCTGAAGGCACCACTTTCATCTGTACAAACAATAGTACGGATAAACACCATGGGACCACGCAGCCGTCATACTGCTCAGAAAAGGAGACTCGTTCTGTCTCCTAGAGATTAATGTACTTTGGTGGGAAATGTGCAAATCAATCCCAGAACAACAGCAAAGGACCTTGTGAAGATGCTGGAGGAAACGGGTACAAAGTATCTATATCCACAGTAAAACGAGTCCTATATCGACATAACCTGAAAGGCTGCTCCGCAAGGAAGATGCCATTGCTCAAAAACCGCCATTAAAAAAAGCCAGACTACGGGTTGCAACTGCACATGGGGACAAAGATTGTACTTTTTGGAGAAATGTCCTTTGGTCTGATGAAACAAAAACAGAGTTGTTTGGCCATAATGACCATTGTTATGTTTGGAGGAAAAGGGGGAGGCTTGCAAGCCGAAGAACACCATCCCAACTGTGAAGCACAGGGGTGGCAGCATTATGTTGTGGGGTTGCTTTGCAGCAGGAGGGACTGGTGCACTTCACAAAATAGATGGATCATGAGAAATAAAAATTATGTGGATATCTTGAAGCAACATCCCAAGACATCAGTTAAATCATCAAGTTAAAGCTTGTTCGCAAATGGGTTTCCAAATGGACAATGACCCCAAGCATACTTCCAAAGTTATGGCAAAAGGTTTTGGAGTGGCCATCACAAAGCCCTGACCTCAATCCAATAGACAATTTGTGAAAAAACGTGTGTGTGTGCAAGGAGACCTACAAACCTGACTCAGTTACACCAGCTCTGTCAGGAGGAATGGGCCAAAATTCACCCAACTTATTGTGGGGCGCTTGTGGAAAGCTACCCAAAATGTTTGACCTAAGTTAAACAATTTAAAGGCAATACACTCAATTTGTTTTTGATAGCATGTAAACTTCTGGCCCACTGGGAATGTGATGAAATAATTAAAAGATGCAATAAATAATTCTCTCCACTATTACTCTGACATTTCACATTCTTAAAATAAAGTGTTGATCCTAACTGACTTAAGACAGGGAATTTTTACTAGGATTAAATGTCAGGAATTGTGAAAAATTGAGTCTAATTGTATTTGGCTAAGGTGTATGTAAACGTCCAACTTCAACTGTACATATCTAATACTTTGTAGAGGTAGTAGGTGGATAATATAAATCCCTACCAGTCCAGTAACACACCACGAAGTGACAAACAAAAGGAGGAACGAGAACAAAATGGGTCACTTTATTATCGGCAGTCTGTTCTAAGCCATAAAAGGGCCTTGTCGATTTGCTTAAGCTTGTCTACATTATAACTACTCTCATCCCGCCCTACCCAACGTCTATATTTGAGCCTTTTCCTGTACACTCTGTAGGTACCCCCTCAGGAATGGTAGCTCCCTACTCTAGCGGTGGAGGGTTTCAGTCTTCTCTCTCTTACTCGCAGGGCGGAGGTAACTATGCTTTATGTTATCTTTTCTTTCTTTCACTCTCAAGTCTTACCTGGTGTGTCTTGTCTCGGGGCGAAAGAGACAGAAATAGCTGGTGATATAGCAACCACTCCTGTCAGACCAAGGAAGAAGACAAAATGTCTACTAGCATGTTTGACTTGTTTGAAATACACTGAACAAAAAATATAACCGCAACAATTTTTATGATTTTACTGAGTTACAGTTTATATAAGGAAATTGAGATTCATTAGGCCCTAATCTATGGATTTGATATGTCTGGGAATACAGCTATGTATCTGTTGGTCACAGATACCTTTTTCAAAACAAAAAAAGAGAACCAGTCAGTGCCTGGTGTGACCACCATTTGCCACATGCAGCGCAACACATCTCCTTTGAGTTGATCAGGCTGTTGATTGTGCCCTGTGGAATGTTGTCCCACTCCTTTTCAATGGCTGTGCGAAGTTGCTGGATATTGGCAGGATCTGGAACACGCTGTCGTACATGTCGATCCAGAGCAACCCACACATGCTCAATGGGTGACATGTCTGGTGAGTATGCAGGCCAGAAGAACTGGGACATTTTCAGCTTGCAGGAATTGTGTAAAGATCCTTGTGACATAAGGCTGTGCATTATCATGCTGAAACATGAGGTGATGGTGGAGGATGAATGGCACGACGATGGGCCTCAGGATCTCGTCACGGTATCTCCCTTGCATTTAAATTGCCATCGATAAAATGCAATTGTGTTGGTTGTCCGTAGCTTATGCCTGCCCAAACCATAACCCCACCGCCACCATGGGGCACTCTGTTCACAACGCTGACATCGGGAAACAAGCATTTCGCTACACCCACTATAACAGCTGCTAAATATGTGTATGTGATTTGAAACCACTCGCCCACACAACGCCATACACGGTACGCTGTCTGCCAGGTACAGTTGAAACCAGGATTCGTCTGTGAAGACCACACGTCTCCTGCGTGCCAGTGGCTATCGAAGATGAGCATTTGCCTGCTGATGTTTGTTATGATGCCGAACTGCAGTCAGGTCAGGACTCTTGAGGACGACGAATACGCAGATGAGCTTCCCTGAGATGGTTTCTGACAGTTTGTGCAGATATTCTTAGATTGTGCAAACCCACAGTATCATCAGCTGTCCGTGTGGCTAGTCTCAGACGATTCTGCAGGTGAAGAAGCCAGATGTCTCGGTCCTAGGCTGGCATGGTTACACGTGCTCTGCGGTTATGAAACCGGTTGGACTTACTGCCAAATTCTCTTAAACTACGTTGGCGGCGGGTTATGGTTGAGAAATTATCTGGCAACGTGTCTGGTGGACGTGTCTGCATGACAATTGCACGCTCCCTCAATTTGCATCATCTGTGGCATTGTATTGTGTGACAAAACTGCACTTTTTTTTTTGTTTAAAAAAATATTTGTATTGTCCCCAGCACATTGCACCTGTATAATGATCATGCTCTTTAATCAGCTTCTTGATATGCCACACCTGTCAGGTGGATGGATTATTTTGGCAAAGGGGAAAAGCTCACTAACAGGGATGTAAACAAATTTGTGCATAATTTGAAATTTTTTTTATGTGTATGGACATTTTCTGGGTTCTTTGATTTCAGCTCATGAAACATGGGACCAACACTTTTACATGTTGGGTTTTCATATTTTTGTTCAGTGTATGATAGTTGCTTGAGAATAACCAAGGATGTCATTATGAACGGACTTAGAACATGTGGAATAATGAAAGGTTAGCTTTAGAGTTGACTAACCTTTGTGTCTTGAATATCTTTTGACGGGGGTTGTGTGTGCGTGAGCACGTGTCTCCGTGTGAGTGCACGTGCTCCTGTGAGCGTGTCCGGCCCATTATGTAAATGTTTGGGCATGTAATGCACACTAGCGCATCGATTCCCAAACTAGGGGTTGCAACCCCACGTGGGGTCGCCTGGTTTGAAACTGGAGTCGTGAGAGAAACTCGACAAAAACAAAGTGCTCGGTTCATAGAACCTCGGTACGTCAGTAACCTCTGGTATTAGCCGCTAGATGCGGTTGTAATAAACAGTGGTGCCTGTTTTCCTACTACCAATATGTCTTTCTTTTTAGAACAGTGTAATACTATGACCCCATCACTGAAAGAGAAGACTCTCAGGAACACGTACCTGTCTTCTGTTGTGCTTTACAATGCCCACAAGCCGTGCAGAACTCATTAAAACAAAGTGGGCAAGACCAGGCACTAAATCAGACTGGGGGGGGGGGATATTCCCTATTGCCTGATGATCTTCTAAACTTCCCAGTACCTTTCTGGTGCATTTCAGTCATTTCAAACCATACTTCCTTCAGATTAGAAAAAATCCCCAATTTAAAAAAAAAGATAACATTGGCTGTTGATTGCTTTAGTTTTTTCTTTAATTATTATTATTTATTTATTTACATGGCGGGGTTGTGAACAATGTTTATCAAAATTGGACCAACCCCTGCTGTAGCAGATGGTTGTGTGGTGTGCTTTGCCTGTGCTTGCTCTCTTGTGTCCCCATTTACCATGTTAACGTGCCTGGCTCTCTGGCCATTCCTCCAGGAGCCATCAGTCCTCTGAGTGCTGCGGCCGCAGCGGCGGCTGCTGCGGGGAGGGTGGCGCTCTCCGGACACTCTGGCTGCAGCGGCGTGCTCCTGGTCAGCAACCTCAACGAAGAGGTCAGTAACATCCCCCAGACCTCCCCCTTTTCTCTCGCTCTCCTCATACAGGAGGATCTCATGCTTCGCTGGCGTTACACACTTGTTCATTGTTTCTGACATGGACTTAGAGCAGACATTTATGGTTGGTATGACTGGTGTTATTTCATGAGTGGAAAGGCTCAGAAGTTTGGCGGGAAATATCCCCATCTGTACAATTTGGCTATTTAGTCCACCCTCACATTTAGTTGCACAAGTACTCAATACCTGCATGGAATTATCTATTACACCCCTTGATCAGTACACAGATCTGAAAATATATTTTATAAGATGGCTACGACTTAAATGACTACTATATTCAGTGTTGCTCAGTATTCCTTGACTGTTATTCTATAAAGCTCTGCTGCACACACATTTAGTTTAGCCCTTAGAAATGCAGACCCAGTTTTCCTTGCATAACATTTTAAGTGATTAAGACTGTCAAGAGACCCCTAATAACCTATTTCTGGGAAAAAGTATAATTGACCTGATTTTGCCACGCAAAACACATTTTGCAACGATAAAAAATATATATATATATATTTCCCTGCATAAAGACTGACATACACGGGTTGGCTGACAACAAATAAACCTCACAAACGATGCGCACGATTCAATGGGCAGAAGTCTGTGTTGTGATTCTGGAGGAACACATAGTTCGCAACAGTGAAAATAAGTGGCTCGTCTTGGATAGCATATATTGTTTAGATGTCACGTCTATGCAATAATTCGCTAACTAACCAACAACTTTATCAATGTGTTTTGAGACAAGTGCTCATTGTGCAAATGTATTTGTTTTCAATAGACATGGGCGACAAATATAGTTTACATGTTGTCAACAATCGAACAGGCTAATAACTACACCGTGTGTGAGCGTTGCAAAATATATTTTGCAATCTGTTATTCAATTATTGCATTAACACTGCTCGCGCACGCCAACGAGCGTCTGCGTTGCCAAGGGCTAAAATGGAAATCAGTTCTATTTCTGAAGCAGATCGCGCTGCAAGTTCTGCCTCTCCCATCTCCTCATTGGTTTATAGAAGCAGGTACCCACGTGCCATCTCCTCATTAGTTATACCCACGTGGGTGAAAGACTCATTCATCTAATTTATTAAATTTGCCAATCGCAATATAAAGTCAAGAGAAGGAAAGGCCTGGAAGGAAGAGAGATGACTAGAAACAATCCGGTTGACAGTTTTATGTGTGGATTAATTGGCGGAGTAGAGGACCTTGTGCATTTCAGGGAAAATAACAACTCAATGTTTGTCCCAGGACAAATTAGCTAGCAACAGCAAGCTAGCTAAATAGGACAAATTAGCTAGCAAGTGTGTAAGCTAATTAGCTAAATTGCCATAAATGTTTAATGCTTCTCGACCTGTCCCCAAATTAATATAATTGGTTCAGAGTTTGTTTTTTGATATTTTAACCTGCATGTCGTGATCGCGTTTGGTGTGGGGGTACAAAATACATTTATGCATGATGGCACACGCGCGCAGCCGGTTTGGGTTCCGTGTAAACCAACCCAGTCTGTTTTGCCCCATAGTTGCGCACACTGTTTTGTTGCTAAGCAACCAATCTATCTGTATAGACAGGTTAGCTTACAACGTCATGAAAATGATGCGTGCGAATCGGTGTCCAGAAGCCGTACGTTATGATTCTGAACGGTCAGATAGCTAGAAACAATGACAAGAAACAGCCATGTGGGGAATTGTAGGTGTCTCGTTTCAGCTTCTTGTATCCTGTTAATGATCTTGTTTTTGACTGATTTCATGTCAATGCTAATATGGCTAAAATTTGCTAGCTAGCTAATCAACAAATGTAACGATGTATTTGAGACATTTGCCTATTGTGCAAATGTATTTATGCTTTCAATAAACATTTGGAGGCAACAGTTCACATGTCAACAGTCGATAAGCCAACCCTGTCTGTTTTGCCCCATAGTTTCGCTGCTAAACAACCAACCCGTCTATAGGACATCAGGCTTTAATTGAAGGGTTAGTCTGAGGGTGTAAGTACCAAGATGAGTGGATTGTGTTTCTCTGTCAAGCGTCATTCACCATGAGGAAAGACCGAAGGGTGGGAATGAACGAGGTTGCACATCCAGTCAAGAGATGTAATGCGAGGGATGATGATAATGAGGATGAGGATGCATTCTCACATCAGTGCTCATTTATGTGAATTTTATGTTAGCCTCAGTGCTTGCATATGTTTTTTGTCTCCATAGCCTAAGTCAACTGAACTGCAGTTACTTCTCAGGCTCTGTCTTAGTGAATGGAAGGGCTCTGTTCACTCTCTCTCTCTATCTGCTATGCATTCTGTGCAAATTTTAACCACTGTCTCCTAAACTCTTTCTCTCTTTCTCTCCCTCCCTCCCTCCCTTTCTCCCTCTTTCGTGTCAAGTGATAGTCCTTCCTAACTGTCGTTCTTTTCTTTCAAGCCCCCCCCCCTCCTTCACTCCTCTCTCCCAATGCCTTTCTCTAAGCTATGTCAAGTTGGTATGAACTGTGGGGGCTGTACCAACCACTCCCCAAATTTTCTCAGCCACTGTCTCTATCTATGCTATATCTATAAATTCTCGACAGAAGTAATATTCTCTGATCATTTCTCTCTCCAAACACTGGGTTTGTGGACTTGAACATGATAAGTTCTGTTTATGCCATAACTTTGTAAGGTGGTTTTCATGTCTTTACCTGCATGCCCCAAACGCTCCTCCTTTGGAAATTGATAGAGGGTAGCGCCCCTGCCACCCGCTTTAACCAATATTCCTGCATTTCATATGCTACCAAGCTTACTTACATTACTAAAACCTTAACTTGAGACTCTTCTGCATGCCCAATCCATGCCCCCCTCATCACTATTGGCTACAAACTAGGCTTGGGTGTAAATGTACTCTGCTCCCCCTTTGGTCTCAGGTGTTGACATTTGGCACTATTATTTCCTTGTATGTTTGGGATTAAAGCCCCCCACAGCAAAACCAAATCCAGCCATTTTCTGACCAAACTCCTGCATTTCCAATGTACTGACCTGTTTTTATTTTTGTCCCCCACCCCAACTCTTTGTTTTTGATTTACTCTGCATTTGCTGCCCCCTCCCCCTCCCTTCCCCTCGTTCATTCCCACCCTTCCGTGTTGCCCCCTTTGTGTCCTGTCCGCACCCTCCTTTCCTCCCCCCTCCTTCCACACGTTCATGCTTTGTGCCTGAACAAAAATGTTCCTCCTCGGACCAACTTCCCCAATTAACTGCCTTGAACCCATGCTCCATGACCACCTCACCATTCTACGGGAAACCACCCTCCGTTATGGATGATCTGTCCATCTCCGCTCTACCTCCGACTCTTCTCTCTACCTGTCTTACGCTGCTTGCTCTTCTCTCCTTCTAAAGATGGTTACGCCCCAAAGTCTGTTTACCCTCTTCGGTATGTTATCGTTAGCACTCTACCTTTTCCGTTTTTAGTTGTTTGTTTTTTTTTACTCCATGTTTTTTGTTTTCTCTATCTCATTTGATTTATGGTTAGTATTTCCATAGTTGAGTAACTGTTTCATGTTTTTCTTTCACGTTTTGTTTAATCGCACATATTGATTCAGTTGAGTACAGATTTTGGCCTTCAAGGCCTCTAGTCTCATCTCACTCCATGAAATAATTACGCTAATGCATGGTTGATTATTTGGCATGTTTTTATTTTTCATTTCACCAAGCTTGTTTTTTGGAGGGATTTTATCAGCATATTCTCTCTATTCTCTCTCTCTTTCTCTCTGTTATAAGGCTATTGTTCGAAGACTCTCTTTGATTGGTTTAAATCATATGGATGATTGCTCCATCCTGTTTCACGTCTCATATTTAAACTCCCTAAAGCACTAACTTTGTCCTTCATGGTTCACTCCTCCCTCTCCTCTGCCTGCCTTTTGCTCTCTCCTCCTCTCTCTTCCTCCCGCCGTCTGCCTATCATTATAATGAAGGGGTGTACGGTGATGCTCAGCGCGTGAAGATCCTCTACAATAAGAAGGACAGTGCTCTCATCCAGATGTCGGACGGGAACCAGGCCCAGCTCGGTGAGTGGGTTCCCATTTGCCTTTCACATGCGTAGGCAACGGTTGGCAGGCTTCAGAGCAGGCATCATGCATCTTGAAAACACGTCATTTAAAGAATTTAAAAAAACTGATTTCATATTATGAGGCGTCTTACCTTGTTTGAAAGTAGCATAAAGCCAAAATCCGACCATATCGTGGAGGCAATTATTGACTTCCATATGCCATTGCAACCAGTAGCGCCTCTCTTATGTTCTATTGGTTTTCAAATCACCTTTCTTTCATTGTCCGGTAGTCATATTTGTAACCCGTGCTAGTTGTTGCATCTTTACTTGTCCTTTATTTTAATAAATATTTTTAATGGATATTTTTCTGTCAGATTAAACCCCTCCCATGTGCGGTGTGCTGTTGACAAGTGTTTTCCTGCTAACTGCGTTATGGAATGAACATTTGCGCGGCGTAACCTATTGCTTTTTGCGCATTGCCTGGAGCTTATGTGAAGACATTTAATCTAAATGTTCTGATCTGTTGCATCAGCCTCAAAGCTTTTTAAAGTTGTTTTGTATGTATCCTAGGCCTGCCCACTGGTTGTATGAATTTGGATCTATCGTCCCAGAGTCTGTTTGGAATAGGCATTCTTTCTCGCACAGAATGACTCGTCTTTGCTCGTCTTGTTGTCTGAGGAAGAATAACTGTCCACATTTACTTTATCAGGTGCGCATCGGAATTTCGTAAGGACGCACACCGTTGCATCCCGTGCATCTTCGAGTTGCATGTTCTGTTAAAATGAATTTCCACAATTTAAATGTAATTAATTTCTGTCATTCTGAGCAGCACCCCTAATCAGGTTAAGTACCCAATGCATATTGATGCGATACATTTCTCAAATTTCCAGTGAATTCAAATCCTGCTGGTCAAATGTCCGGGGCCACATTTTCCTGACGGAAACCCTGTTCCTAACTAATCAGTTAATGAATCAATCAAGTACGAGGGAGGATCGAAAGCCTGCAAACACTCGGCCCTCCGTGGAATGAGCTCGACATGTGTCCTCCTAGGTGGATCCTAAAGCAACTCTTAACATTTCTAATACATGGTAGATATAAAGGATATAGACATTTGTATACTGTTAAAATGTTTTTTCTTTTTTTCCCGACAGTGTGCAGGCATCTATCCTTTCTATTAGGCTGTTTTTTAAACCTACGCACTTGTGATTGACATTATTTTGAAATAAGGACTATAAAAGAGCAGACGGTGTGTCATTGTTTCTAATTAATGGCAGAGAAACATCTCCACATTAACCACATGAGAAACATGGTACAGTGACATGTTTCCTATGTGCCTTTCCTCAGCAATGAGCCACCTGAACGGCCAGAAGATGTACGGGAAGATAATCCGTGTGACACTCTCCAAGCATCAGACGGTGCAGCTGCCCAGGGAAGGGCTGGATGACCAGGGCCTAACCAAGGACTTCACCAACTCCCCCCTGCACCGCTTCAAAAAGCCAGGCTCCAAGAACTTTCAGAACATCTTCCCTCCGTCTGCCACGCTCCACCTCTCCAACGTCCCGTGAGTTTGTCTTGTGGTTTGGCTTGATTCTGTCTAACATGTCATGTTTGTTGTGTGCTAGCTAGTGCATTAGTATGGACTATGGAGTTCCTCAAGGCTCTGTTCTCGTACCACTACTGTTTTCATTATATGCTGACTCTGTTACACTACATGACCAAAAGTATATGGACAACTGCTCTTCAAACATCTCATTCCAAAATCTTGGACATTAATATGGAGTTGGTCCCCCTTTTGCTGCTATAACAGCCTCCACTCTTCTGGGAAGGCGTTCCACTAGATGTTGAAACATTGCTGCGGGGACTTGATTACATTCAGCCACGAGCATTTGAGGTTGGGCACTGATTTTGGGCGATTAGACCTGGCTCGCAGTCGGAGTTCCAATTCATCCCAAAGGTGTTCAATGTGGTTGAGGTCAGGGCTCTGTGCAATCCAGTTAAGTTCTTCCACATCAATCTTGACACAACATTTCTGTATGGACCTCTTTGTGCACGGGGGAATTATCATACTGAAACAGGAAAGGGCCTTCCCCAAACCTTTGCCACAAAGTTGGAAGCACAGAATGGTCTAGAATGTTATTGTAAGCTGTAGCGTTAAGATTTCCCTTCACTAGAACAAAGGGGCCTAGGCCGAACCATGATAAACGGCCTCAGCCCATTATTTCTCTCCCACCAAACTTTACAGTTGGCACTAGGCATTGGGACGGGTAGCGTCCTGCTGGCATCCGCCTAACCCAGATTCGTCCGTCGGACTGCCAGGTGGTGAAGTGTAATTCATCACTCCAGAGAAAGTGTTTCCAATGCTCCAGAGTCCAATGGCCGCAAGCATTACACCACTCCAGCCAACGCTTGGCATTGCGCATGGTGATCTTAGGCTTGTGTGCAGCTGTCTGCCAAGGAAACCCATTTCATGAAGCTCCAGAGAAAAAGTTATTGTGCTGCCGTTGCTTCCAGAGGCAGTTTGGAACTCGGTAAAGTGTTGCAACCGAGGACACACTATTTTAACGCGCTTCGCGCTTTAGCTCTCGGCGGTCCCGTTCTGAGAGCTTGTATGGCCTACCACTTTACAGCTGAGCCATTGTTGCTCCTAGACATTTCCACTTCACAATAACAGCACGTACAGTTGACCAGGGCAGCTCTAACAGGGTAGAAATTTGACTAACTGACTTACTCGAAAGGTGGAATCCTATGATGGTGCCACGTTGAAAGTCACTGAGCTCTTCATTAAGGCCTTTCTACTGCCAATGTTTGTCTATTGAGATTGCATGGCTGTGTGCTCAATTTTTATGCACTTGTCCACAACGGGTGTGGGTGAAATGGCAGAATCCACTAATTTGAGGGGGTGTTCACAGACTTTTGTGTATAGAGTATGTTATTTGGTTGCGAGAGTGATAGAACATTAGCATTGTTTATTTTTGCACGAGACTATATTATTTTGTAGTTTTGCTACAGTATTTAATGGGATACTTTGAGGTTTTGGCAATGAAGACCTTTACTTCCAGAGTCTGGTGAACTTGAGGGTACCATTATGTATTTCTCTGCGTGCAGTTTGAAAGATGTTGCTAACTAAAGTTAGCGCATACTGGATGCAGAGACCTAAAAATGGTATCCACGAGTTCATCTGACTGGGGAAGTAGATAAAGGGCCTCATTGCCAAAATCCCGAAGTATCCCTTTAAGGGTTGGCTGTAGTGCTGGTTAGGTCTTGCAATACAAGTAAATTGAAGTAGTTTAAAAGTGTATCATTGCATTGACATGGCTGAATGTGCTTACGTTGAGTTTCGCACACTGTTGATTTCGGATTCGACAGGGAGGACGTGACTGAGGAGGATCTGAGACAGCTGTTCTCTAACGCAGGTGGCACTGTGAAGGCATTCAAGTTTTTCCAGTAAGACACTATCTTTTAACTGCCTGTAACTTCTTATCAAATTTAGTCCCAAGGCTGGACCTTGGAACACCATTTGGAATATGCCATCATAATTTTACCACCTATATATGTGTGTGACTTGATCGTGGTTATCTGATCACGTTCTTCTCCCCCAATATAGAGGCCACAAAATGGCTCTACTCCAGATGTCTACAGTCGAGGAGGCCATCCAGGCCTTGATGGACCTCCACAACTACGACATGGGCAGCAACCACCACCTGAAGGTCTCCTTCTCCAAGTCAACCATCTAGATGAACCACGCCATCACAACCCACCCCAACCCCTTCTCTGACAAATCTCAATGTGTGGTGCTCACCTGTTCAGTCCCCTCGGGGAGACCACAATGATACTCACCTCCTAGGGAAAACATTTGAACCAGTCATTCCTTTTTAGACAATATTGATTATCAAAAGCCCTCCACTCTAGATGTGACGGTAGTTTCTACGATGTCATTGTCGTAAAACATCACCTGTCTAGGTCCCCTTATCCCTCTCCGCCTTAGTTTGTGTGGTTGGCAAGCTCCCTCCCTATGTTCTTCACGAGAATGAATTGGATTCCCTCTTTTTCTTAGAATGAATCAGCGAAAATGTGCCTTACTCAGCAAAATATTCTCATCGTTTTGCCTCCTTACGTTTCTAAAAGTGATAGAGGTCTAGGCACATTCTGTTTGGTTGTGGTTCCTGTTTTGTTTTCCCCTCCCCTTTTACATTACTTGATGTTCACCCATTTGAAATGTAGATTTAATAGTTTTGCTTTTGCGCTTTGTTGATGATTAACCTGATTTAGCGGACTTAGATAAGGAAGCCCATCTCTATTCAGTTGGTTGGGTTGTTTAATCCCAAACAAGTCAAGGCAAGGCCATTTTGTCCGGGTTAAGAATGATTACTGTAAAGGCTCTTGACGCCATTGTACACTTCACCTGCTAAGGATGACTGCTTAGATGTTCCCTTACTGACTGTAAATGCTGTCTAAATGTTTTTCAAACCTTACTTGCGTATGTCAATGTTCCCCTTTTTTGGTCATTTTTTTTCTTCCTTTGATTGAAAATGGCAGTGACTCTTTTTGAGCATGTACTAATGGGTCATGGTAGTAGTGAAGACATGTTGCTGTTGCATGCGTCCAACATCCAGATGGGCAATGTGTTCACTGGTCAAAGTGAAGTATGATTGTACATGAGGACGGACTACCTGTTGGGACCAAAGTAAATGTGCCTATAGTCCTACTTTACAATTTAATTTAAAAGAAAACTATTTTACAAAAACAAATGTGGATTATGTGTTTTGAGAGGGGGAACAATACAAATCAAAATCGAACCCTCGCAGAATGTTTCTCCTTGATTCCAATAATCTTCTGTGGTGTTTTTTGGTCAAGATTTACCCTTAAACTACACAGCTTCAGTTGAAGCAACAACAACAACAATTAGATTGGAATGTGTGGGGAAAAGTTATCAATATTTTCTACATGGATTGAGTTTTTACATCTCAATTGTAATTATCAATATAGTTTGGAAAAAGGCACGATTAAAAGCTCATTTTCTACCGAGTGAGTCCATGTTTGATGGTTCCTGCTGTGTGTACCTACTCTGATTTACATCTGTAGCATGCTCAATAAACTTTCCTGTAGCTCTATTCACCCTCTTCTGTCTCTATGCTCTCGCTTTCTTTCTCCTCTACACCTCACTCTTACTGTTCTGATTTTCTCTGCCCAGGGTGGGAAATCAAAATTTGTTTGTGGCACAAAACTGCAAACCAGAAGATGACTACATTTAAAACATATTTACTCAATTTGAATTTCCCACCCTGCTTTCCACTCTTGCTTTACTGAGGTCTCTCTGACTCGACTGTCACTGTATGTTCTCTAACCTCTACATTTTCAGCATGATCTCCTGTCTTTTGCTCGCTCTTTTATCTAAATCTCTGAAATTAATATTGTGTTATTATATTCTATTTTAATTGAACTGTACAGTCCTGGCACATGAGTGTCATACTGGACCATACTCAACCGTAAGGGATGGAAATCCATTCTCTAACATTGTAATCTAAAGATGTGCAAGAAAATGACCTAGACCTGTGGTCTTCAACCATTTCTTGCCCAGGGACCCCCTTCATGCGTTAGTAAAATGTCTCGTCTTATCAGGTCAATGATAATGGGAAGGAGAAGTAATCAACATTTTAAAATGAATAGATGTGGTATATAGTTTATCATTATTTTCACCTCCACATAATTGTAAGTGGAAGTGTAAACTATTAGCTAGAAAGGTAACTCCAAACCATAGAGACAAAGGGACTCATTATAGACAGTGTCTGACGGCATGGGCAGCGCCATTGAGGCAATTTTGAAGTAGTCCATTTTCTTCACGATTGGTTGATCCCTCCTGGTGATCACGTTCGAAGTCCCGCCCAGTTGACTACATTAAAATGATGGAAGACCTCAGTGGCACTGCTCAGCTAGTACAGCCTTTCATTCTCTATGCTCAACACATTTTATCTAACAGGAGATGCCTTGCTCATTAATCCATAAGAGTCTATTCTAAGTAACATTTTTAAAAAATCAATTTAACTAGAGATATGTTTTTGTTGTTGCATGGGCTGTGTCTTAATCCACCGCATCTGCCTATGTCGGCCTTCCACATCTGCGGTGGAGAGTGGCCGAGCTACAGCGGTGTTTGTCAGACCAGGAGACATCCCGAAAATCAGTCTTCTCACAAAAACCTCTGTAGCGTCCGAACGGTTTGGCTAAACTAATATGAGCACTCTATGGAAAGATGAGACTCTTGCGAATACGATGGTGTTCTCCGTCTTTCACTACGACTCCCACAAGCCTCGGGACTTGTCTGAAGATAACACATACACATGAATGGAAGAATGGTGGTAGTTTTGTGCTGAGACAAATATGTATCCAAAAAAACATATTTCCTGAGCTTTCTTATATCTCCTTCAAAATCTTATTCCTTATGATTTTTTGGCTGTCCTTTTTACCATTTATGAATGTGTTAGTCAATTTGTTTCTATGGGCTATAGTAGTAAAGCCTATAACCCTATTTGGATGGGATTCATTTTACTCTGAGAGGTAGGGTAACATTATGTGCACGAGCACAAAACACCACATCCTTCATTTTTGTCACTTGCTAATCTGCCATGTCAGTAATATTCACATGGGAGAGTAACAATTCCAGCCAGAATAGCCTACTGTTTTTTGGCAAATTTAGGTCCTCTGATAGTACTTACTGTGTGTAAATCTACATTCCTGTGTTTTGAGGGGTATTACAGTGTTCAACACCAATTCAGTGGCCTTGTGGTTAAAGTGTCAGCCCTGAGATTGGAAGGTTGGGAGTACGATCCCCTGTCGAGTCATACCAAAGACAAAAAATGGGAACCAATGCGTCTCTGCTTGGCACTCTCCATTAAGTAGATACTGCAGATTGGGGGTAAGGAGTTAGATTGGGGGTACGGCCCTTCGATAGATTAGCATCCTGTCCAGGGGTGTACTTGTACATCAAGGTGCCTCATGCTACAGAAACAAGTTATACTGTTGTACCATTGAGAGCATTGTGACTGGCTGCATCACTGCTTGGTATGGCAACTGCTTGGCATCCGATCGCAAGGCGCTACAGAAGTTAGTGTGTATGGTCCACCTCTATACCAGGTGGTGTCAGAGGAAGGCCTTCACATTTTTTCAAGACTAGCCACCCAAGTCATAAACTTCTCTGCTCCTGCGTGGTACCAATTCACAAAGTCTGGAACCAACAGGACACTGAATAGCTTCTACCCCCCAAGCCATAAGACTGCTAAATATTTAACCAAATTGCTACCTGGACTATTTGCATTGACCTCCTCTTTGCACTAACTCTTTTGCACTAACTCATAAAATATGCCGCTGCTACTGTTACCTTGTTGCCTAGTCACTTTACCCCCTACCCATATGTACATATCTACTCAATTACCTCGTAACCCTGCACATCGAATCGGTACTGGTACCCCGTGTATATAGCCAAGTTATCGTTGCTCATTATGTATTTATTCCTCAAGTTATCTTTCTATAATTTTTCTATTAGCATTGTTGGGAAGGGCCGTAAGTAAGCACGCATGTGACAAATACATATGATTTGAGATAGGCTCCTGCTACTATAAGCCGTTTTGGCTCGCACAAGCCAAGGCTCGTGCAAGGCTACTTACAGCTACTTACATTTAACAGGCACTGCTCACGGTTTGGGTAAGAACATGGGAACAAATTGATCACTCAAAAATTTGTTGCAAAAAAAAAACTGTGATATGCATGCAGCCGACAGATGAAGGATCTGTTCTGTCATATATCAGCTTTACAGTGCCTATTTCTCTTTTAAAAGATGCAGCTGATGACATTGTGGCAATGAATTGATAAATTGCCAAATACATCAGTTAATTAAATGTCTGCATACAGTTCATGGTTCTTATTGAAATTATTTGGACTTTCTCCAAATATTCACATCTAGAACAGCCTCCAGGCTTCTGTTGTCACGGTCAATTTTGAATGAGACATTTTTTGGGGGGACGGGTTAGTTTGGTAAAACTAATCCCGTCCGAATTGTCCTCTGGAAAAACAGATGAGTTGGGGTAATAATTAAATAACCAACATTCTATAGTAATACAAGTCCCACATACTCCAGTGAGTGTAATTTGCTCAATATTACGAGTTGAGAATTAAAGTTGATATCATTACAAAGAAGATATTCTCATTTTTCTACTGTAGGTATGTCATTCAAGATGTGTTTAATTAGTTGTTGCTAGCAATATTCATATAAACTTTTGGACCCCCTGCAATACCTCAGACCCCCGGTTGTATACCCTTGATGTAGACACACTCCCAATGGACATCCAGAATTGTAATCTGGCGGTCCAAGAAACAATTCTAGAAACATCCAATGGACCCCCCAAAAGGTCATCTCGACCAATGACTAGGGGCTCTTTTCAATCTGTAGAGTTGAAGCATACAAATTCTGCGATAGAAATGTAAATGTAATTTCCGATTGAGCCGATATAAGAAGCGTTTGCCGTGAATACAAACCCCTCTTTAGCGATGCGGATTGAATAGAGACTTAAGTATCAACTGTTAAGCAACCCCCAAGAGGTTTATCCAAGTCCAAGAAGTGTGTCCTAAATCTAGCTATTGGCTACTGTAAGTGATAGCAGGTGGACGTTTATGAGTCTTGTCCTGGAGGCAGAAATGATCGATTTCCCCTTAGATAGACCAGCTGTAAAGTCAAAATGGTCTACATTTGCTTTTTGGTCTCAATTTAATGTTAGGGTAAGGCATTACGGTTAGCAGTGTGGTTAAGGTTAAGTTAGAAATCAGACTTTATGACTTTGTAAAACGTTAACTTGCTAAGTGATATTGCAATAATTTGGAACCGTGATTTTTCAAGATGATGCAAATTGCTAATATTTCTTCATCGGTTTTAAACATGGCTTAAAAATCGAATACACATTTGTGGAAACAACGTCACTGTTTGCTCGAGTGCCTTTGTTATTGTTTTTGTTTTGTTGATTAAAATGGAGAGGAGTGTCCGGCAGCAAGGTAAAAATAAATGGAGGAGCACTAAAGCGCTTTAGATACATGTGCGCAGAGGTTGCTTAAAGTAAACTGCATTCTAATGTCACCTTTAATGGAAAACAAGCCAAAAGTTTTACACATGCTCTGTTCTTGGGTCTCCAGTGCTGCGTGAGTGAAAAGTTTAAATGGAAGTTATGGACTCCCTCGCTTGCTTCTTTTATGGGAAAAAGTCCACAATGAAACTGACATTAAAATGTGGAGAGTTATACCTTTGCATCTGTTGGCCAGCAAGTAGGCTCTTAATTTTGATGCCATTGTAGGCTACTGTAGCCTACCATTTGATGAAATGACGATATCACTGGAGTCATTGTAAATCGATTTGGGCCACTTGTGTAGCATACCTGGAGCAGGCAAACGGATAAAACAAATTGCCTATAGTTTGTTGTTGTTGTAGCCTTGTGTTATTTTGCAATTATTAAGGGCCATGTTTAATTAATTAAATTGGAAGTTAAATTGTGATCATTGTCACAGCTCTATCGCAAATGTATAATTCTCCATATTTAATGTCAGTTTCATTGTGGATTTATCCCTGAAATGAGATGTTGGTTTATCAAGTGCTATAGGCTAGCTGCATCTAGCTCAGCAAACCATGGCAAAATTGAATTGGAATTACAACCCCAGATTAGCTTCAGCATATTGAAATAACAAGTCAATCTCGCAAATAGGCCATAATAACAGCACAATTGCCAGAAAATAGCCAAACTTTAGTTTTTTGAAATTCATTCAAGTGTTTCTTGCACAGAAATGTCGAGATCCTCTGTCCAGCTTTCATCACTCAAATCCATCTGTCGGATTTATCTATAGTTATGCACAAACATGATTTTATTTACAATTATAAACTGGGTGGTTTGAGCCCTGATTGTTTGAAAGCTGTGGTATATTAGACCATGTACCACAGGTATAATAAAAACATACGTTTTACTGTTCTAATTACGTTGGTAACCAGTTTATATATATTTATACAACAGGTGGGTCTAATCCTGAATGCTGATTGGTTAAAACTGCATTCCACCCGGCGTCTATTCCATAAATTGCCACCGGCTAAATCTATGACATTAAAATGCCTATTTACTCATTTCCATCTGACTGCGCAATCCATTGTCCATCAACCCAACCAAGCAATTTATGAGCTTGATCTCCAGTACAAAAAGCATCTAGACATTATCTCACATTTCTTTTAGACTAACATTTAGTTTTCAACAGCAGAGATTTGTATAAAATCTGTCTCTCCGATATTTGCAACATTGTTTTAATATTCAAATTCGATCTCCTGCTGTCCCATAGTAAAGAACGTTTCGGGAGTCGAGTAAAGAGACAGAAAGGCAGGCAGCGTTTCTCAGCCAGTCAAAATCATGAATCAGCTGGCAACAATTTTCTGGATATATAACAAAAAAAATACATTGAAAAAAGGTTAAATGAAACGCAGGTAATTTGCAGTCTTTCCAGCATCAGTTTGAAGTGATTGTGTTACAGTAGCTGTGTTGTTGGCTAGCTCATATGAACAACAGTGTCCTGACGAGTGAGCACATTTTCTATGCCAGGCGAAATCGCGCCTCACATTAGCTTCTTGTTATGGATGCAATCTAAATAAATGTCACTAGAAAACAAATGCAAATGCAGCTACTTTGCTGTTATTCTGGCTGCACTTTTTGACGTAACTGTAAGGTAGCCGTAGTTGGCTTGCTAGCAATCAAGGGGTAAGAACGTTGCCACCAGTAGGTCAATGGAACATTTTAGAACGAACGACTGAGTCGCTTCCATAGATACAGAACAAAAAGACTGAACGACTGGGTCGCGTCTCTAGCAACCATAGATGGACTATATCTTCTGGAAGGATGAAATGGTATGAATAAATTCATCACAATATGTCAATTATTATTTGAATATGTTGGTAATCCATTGTATAATAGTGATAATGCCCTTGAAGCCGGTGTTTGGAGGATATATTGGCAGGGGTGTGGTTAGGCCCAAACACCGGCTTCGAGGGCATTATCACTTAATATATATATATATATACATACATACATACATACATACACGCGCACACACACACAGTTGAAGTCGGAAGTTTACATACAATTTAGCCAGATAAATTTAAAAACAGTTTTTCACAATTCCTGACATTTAATCCTAGTAAAATTTCTATGTCTTAGGTCAGTTAGGATCACCACTTTACTTTAAGAATGTGAAATGTCAGAATAATAGTAGCGAGAATGATTTATTTAATATTTTATTTCTTTCATCACATTCCCAGTGGGTCAGAAGTTTACATACACTCAATTGGTATTTGTTAGCATTGCCTTTAAATGGTTTAACTTGGGTCAAACGTTTCAGGTAGCCTTCCACAAGCTTCCCACAATAAGTTGGACGAATTTTGGCCCATTCCTCCTGACAGAGCTGGTGTAACTGAGTCACGTTTGTAGGCCTCCTTGCTCGCACATGCTTTTTCAGTTCTGCCCACAAATTTTCTATGGGATTGAGATCAGGGCTTTGTGATGGCTAGTCCAAAACCTTGACTTTGTTGTCCTTAAGCCATTTTGCCACAACGTTGGAAGTATGCTTGGTGTCATTGTCCATTTGGAAGACCCATTTGCGACCAAGCTTTAACTTCCTGACTGATGTTGCTTCAATTTATCCGCTTAATTTTTCTTCCTCATGATATCATCTATTTTGTGAAGTGCACTAGTCCCTCCTGTAGCCAAGCACACCCACAACATGATGCTGCTACCCCCGTGCTTCACGGTTGGGATGGTGTTCTTTGGCTTGCAAGCCTCCCACCTTTTTCCTCCAAACATAACGATGATCATTATGGCCAAGCAGTTCTATTTTTGTTTCATCAGACCAGAGGACATTTCTCCAAAAGTATGATATTTGTCCCCATGTGCAGTTGCAAACCATAGTTTGGCTTTTTTTATGGCGGTTTTGGAGCAGTGGCTTCTTCTTTGCTGAGCGGCCTTTCAGGTTATGTCGATATAGGACTTGTTTTACTGTGGATATAGATACTTTTGTACCTGTTTCCTCCAGGATCTTCACAAGGTCCTTTGCTGTTGTTCTGGGATTGATTTGCACTTTTCGGACACCAAAGTCCTTTCATCTCTAGGAGACAGAACGCGTCTCCTTCCTGAGCGGTATGACAGCTGCGTGATCCCATGGTGTTTATACTTGCATACTATTGTTTGTACAGATGAACGTGGTACCTTCAGGCGTTTGGAAATTGTTCCCAAGGATGAACCAGACTTGTGGAGGTCTACAATTTTTTGTAATTGTGATACAGTGAATTATAAGTGAAATAATCTGTCTATAAACAATTGTTGGAAAAATTACTTGTGTTATGCACAAAGTAGATGTCCTAACCGACTTGCCAAAACTATAGTTTGTTAACAAGAAATTTGTGGAGTGGTTGAAAAACGAGTTTTAATGACCCCAACCTAAGTGTATGTAAACTTCCGACTTCAACTGATATATATATATATATATATGTGTATATGTACCCCTTTTTTCTCCCCAATTGGTAGTTACAGTCTTGTTCCATCACTGCAACTCCCGTACAGTCTTGGGAGAGGCGAAGGTCGAGAGCCATGCGTCCTCCGAACCACAACCCTGCCAAGCCGTACTGGTTCTTGACACACTCCTCGCTTAACCCGAAAGCCAGTCACACCAATGTGTCAGAGAAAACACTGTACAACTGGCGACTGCAGTCAGTGTGCATGTGCCCGGCCCACCACAAGGTGTCGCTATTGCACGATGGGACAAGGTCATGCCGGCCGGTCAAACCCTCCTTTAACCCGGACGACCATGTGCCAACACAGTCCGGGATCAAACCCGGGTCTGTAGTGATGCGTCTAGCACAGAGATGCAGTGCCTTTGACCACTGCCCCACTCGGGAGGCCTCTGGTAACCAGTTTATAACAGCCATAAGGCACCTCAGGGGTTTGTGTTATATGGTCAATATACCATGGCTAAGGGGTGTGTCCTAAGTATTGTCCTTAGCCGTGGTATATTGGCCATATACCACAACTCCTCGGGCCTTACTGCATAATCATAGCAGTCAAAACCTGTTAAATCAACATGCATTGATGGAAAATTATCTGGCGAGTTTAATAAGGGCAAATTAATTTTCTTTTGCGACATATTTTTAAACTCACAATAATTATTATTTTGATGGAAAACCGTATTTTACAAATTACGCCAATAAACTTCTCTTGCTGCAGGAAAAAAAACATTTAGGCTAGTTTTCCGACCTGGGCTGGTTTTGAGGGGTCATTGGCCTAGAAACTTGAGCTAGACCTGGCAACCCTGCAGATAGACATTATTCCAACTATGGGGAAAACAGATGTGGTTGGCTTAGATTGTTGACATGTAAATTATATTTAGTCTCCAATGTTTATTGAAAACACAATTAAAGTTGCACAATGAGCACTTATTGTCTCTCAAATACATGGTTAGCTAGCTAGCAAATTTTAGACATATTTGCATAGACGTGACATCAGTCAAAACACCTCAAAACAAGACATGGTATCAAGTACAAGACAAAACTAACTGAAATGAGCCACCTACGATTCTCCACTTTTCTTGTCATTGTTGCTAGCTATCTGGCCATCCAGAATCACAACACACAGCCTTCTGTCCCAAAACTGCAAAGAGCTGTTGCTATGTCCTGTGGCAGATCTAATAAATGTAATTTGAGCACCATGGGGCCAATGTGTACCTTACCAATTTCACAATATCAAGGTGATTTCCAAAAGATTGTAGAACATTTATCTAAGACAAAGATGTTCATGGCACCATCTTGACTTGGGGAAATTGCTGTCTGTCTCAATAGTTGTCAAAGACTGAATAATTCAACATCCCGTTCACTGAGCATATTTCATTAGTCCTGACCTCCATCTCGATCACATAATGTCAACAAGAGTGAAACAGGTGTCATTTCATTACATACAGGTCAAATTCTCCTCATTTTCAATACATTGTGTTTGTTAAGGTGCATTGCAGAAGCATCAGAGGAGTTTCTTAAAAAACCTTTTGGAGAAACAGCTGGTGGGCAAGACCGCCCCATGCAGTAAGGGCCCATCCACTACTTCTACATTGTTGACAGTTTTAGTAGAAATCCAGCAAACCATTTCTTCTTCAGCAGACATCTTCATTCCTCTGCCTCTGACAAGCATTGGTGCTGGTGGGACACACTGCATACATTTATTCACAGATTAAAGCCGAAACGTGGCGAATGGCCCTTTTTTAAAGCAAAATCGAATGGACTTTTATCTATATGCAAATGACTCCTCTCTCATACGTGGTTTCAATAATTAACGTGGATGACAGTTGACACTGGGGCCAGGATGTCTTTTGTCTCACTAGATAACCTGCTCAAGCTGCCTCTCATCTCTGATCGGAAACAATTCGTTTTGTTTGGAGACACAAGCTGGGCTCCCATGTTGCTGGTGTGCTTCTGTATACCTGACCTATGAAAAGAGGACTGCATCACTCTGTACATTTTTTTGGGCTTTGTAATTCCCCATCAATACTGTATCGAGAGATAATATTTTCTTGAGCACGTTTTTTACATTATTATTATAATTTTTTTGCCTTGACAGGACAAAATAAAATCACATGAACATCATATATACACCGTCATTTGAAAAGGATCCAACAGCATGAATTTGACATAGTGAACTCCCGCATCTCATTAAACTGAGCTCTTCCAGCTGTGTCTGAATAGATCAATGAAAAGACAAAGCAAAGCAACAGCAGAGCTCTCTAATTCAGAAGCTCATGAGTTCCTTTGTGTTTGTCTGCAGATGTTCATGTAAAACATTAGTGACTATCAAAGCAGAGGGGCGTGGTTTGAGGCTGCAGGCTTCAAACATCACGAGACAAAGGCGGCTACATTGAATTGGGATCCCTTTCTGCATACAACCGTGTCTTCCCCTCAGTACCTCCTTAGTAGGAATTGGGAGTTGCTGTGTTTCTTTGGAGTATGAAAATAGGGAGATAGTGGTGATGAATTCTCCCACTCCTCCCTTCTCTTCTCTTTCTCACTCTCTCGGCCTGCCCCCCTCTCTCGAACTGTTTCTCTATCTCTCTCGCTCACTTAACCTGTTTCCCTCCCTCTCTTCTCTCCCGCTCTCCCTGAGCTGCTGACAGTGTGTAGCTGAGAGAGTCTTTTTTTCCACAGTAAAAGTAATCACCTCCATTACCATCTATCAGGGGACCACCATTTAACAGCTGTTTCAGGCAGGCCTCTAAAAGGGAAAATATCTCCTGTTTCACACAGCAGAGTCTTGGACTTAAAACAGCAGGGCAAATGCCTGAGATTGGAACTGGTACATATCGTTTCGTTGGAGCTGATGCTTAGAAAATCCTATTCACTGTACTTCCACAGGACTATTAGAGAGGAATTGTGTTCACCCCTGGAAATGTGGCAGAACAATTAACACACTGATGAAAATGCTTATTTTGCCAATATCATTAATTGGTAATTAATTAGTGTAAGGAAATGGGTTTGCTTCGGGAGAGGTACTTATGCCAAACCCTCTTCATGTTTGGCTGGCACACTGATGCCCTCCTGTTTGGTTTTTCCAATCCCCTGGCACCCAGCGCTGCCTGCCATTCCCGCTCCAGAGATCCTCAGTGGGCATAGGCCCAGGCCTGGCATTGCTACAGACCCAGAGCCAGGACCAGATCATGCTTACGAGCTGGTTATTGTTGGATGCCCCTACCATGCACGTCTTGGATGCCCTGCCATGGATGCTCTAGCTCGCTCCGACAGATTGATTCAATTAAGGGCTCTATTCAATCAGATCAGCTTTAGCTGACATCCGCATAGCGGTTGTTTTGATGGTGTCGGAGGTGTATCTGTGTTTGAGCTGTCAAATCCACAACTGGCTCCCGGCATTATACCTAAAACGGATATTGCCATTGGCTGCACGGAGTCGCATTAACAGAAATACCATGGAGCCTTGTTTACAAGTTCCAACACTAGAATGTGAAATGTAATTTGAGCGCAATTATTTCTACATTGCCTACACTTTCTCGTTCTGAACTTCTAACGCAACATCCGCTATGCAGGTGTCTGCTATTGCTGGTTCACACTTGATCTGATTGAATCCTGGCCTAAGAGAATGAACATCCCAGGTCTACTTGGGAGGAAGCCATTTCTTAAAGCACACAGATTAGATCAATTATTGCTAGACTTAATGTGAGGAAAGATGAAATAGCATTATTGGATAACATTGTAAAACTAACTTTGATAATACAGTTCAAACTAAACAGGGAGGTTTGTTTTAAAGACTAACTTCTCTTGATGGGAAGCACAAACCATTAGTAAGATGGATCAGTCAGCATTAGATACTTTTGGCTAAAACAATACAAATAGTCACTGTTATGCATGTGTTCTCCGCCTAACAGTCACTCTTAACTCCATTACCCATCCAATCACCACTACAGTTGACACGCCTAGATAACTATTCAGTTGAGTTGAAGCCATCAAGCATCTACAATAAATGATCAGTCATGATGGCTCTCTCCTGTTGTCCTTCTAATTTGCCACACGCCACCATGGAGGAGCAAGAACACCTCTCTTTGAGCTTCCTGGTAGTACCAATTACCTGAGGTCAAAGGTCAAGATGCTATACACAGCTCACCGGCAGCTCCAATTTAACACTGTGTCAATATAATTCACTGACATGGTGATTGTCAGACTGCAACTTGCAAATTAGTTAACAGGAGCAGTGGTACAATTCCTATTTCCTACTGGTGTTACTGGGAATTATTAGGAAAAGTTTTGATGAAGAATGCATGTCCCCTGTCAAACATCAATGCAAATACAATGACTATCTATTACGCAATTACTGTACCGTTTTTACAGTGCTTTCAGAAAGTATTCAGACCCCTTGACTTTTTCCACATTTTGTTACGTTACAGCCTTATCTAAAATTGATTAAATCCTTTTCCCCCTCATTGGTCTACACACAATACCCCATAATGACAAAGCAAAACGTTTTTGTTTTGTTTGTGCAAATTTATTACAAATAAAAAACAAAAATACTTTATTTACATAAGCATTCAGACCCTTTGCTATGAGACTCAAAATTGAGCTCAGGTGCATCCTGTTTCCATTGTTCATCCTTCAGATGTTTCTACAAGTTGATTAGAGTCCACCTGTGGTAAATTCAATTGATTGGACATGATTTGGAAAGGCACACACCTGTCTATTTAAGGTCCCACAGTTGGGAGGCATGCCAGAGCAAATACCAAGCCATGAGGTTGAAGGAATTGTCCGTAGATCTCCGAGACAGGATTGTGTCGAGGCATAGATCTGTGGAAGGGTACTCTAAATGTCTGCAGAATTGAAGGCCTTCAAGAACACAGTGGCCTCCATCATTCTTAAATGGAAGAAGTTTGGAACACCCAAGAATCTTGCTAGAGCTTGCAGTCTGGCCAAACTGAGCAATTGGGGGAGAAGCCAGTAAAAGGCACCTTAAGGACTTAGACCATGAGAAACAAGATTCTCTGGTCTGATGAACCAAGATTGAACTCTTTGGCCTGAATGCCAAGTGTCATGCCTGGAGGAAACCAGGCACGGTGAAGCATGGTGGAAGCAGCATCATGCTGTGGGGATGTTTTTCAGCAGACTCCAAGCGGGCTGTCATGTGCCGTTTTACTGAGGAGTAGCTTCCATCTGGCCACTCTACCATAAAGGCCTGATTGGTGGAGTGCTGCAGGGATGGTTTTCCTTCTGGAAGGTTCTCCCGTCTCCAGAGGAATTCTGAAGCTCTGTCAGAGTGACCATCGGGTTCTTGGTTACCTCCCTGACCAAGGCCCTTCTCCCCCAATTGCTCAGTTTGTCCGGGTGGCCAGCTGTAGGAAGAGTCTTGGTGGTTCCAAACTTCTTCCATGATGGAGTGATGGAGGCCACTGTGTTCTTGGGGACCTTCAACGCTACAGGCATTTTTTGGTATCCTTCCCCATATCTGTGCCTTGACACAATCCCATCTTGGAGCTCTACGGACAATTCATTCAATCTCATGGCTTGGTATTTGCACTGACATGCACTGTCAACCGTGGGACCTTATATAGACAGGTGTGTGCCTTTCCAAATCATGTCCAATCAATTGAATTTATCACATCCAATCAAGTTGTAGAACCATCTCAAGGATGATAAATGGAAACAGGATGCACCTGAGCTCAACTTCGAGTCTCATAGCAAAGGGTCTGAATACTGTCAATATGGTATTTCTATTTTTTATTTTTAATACATTTGCAAAAATTTGCAAAAACCTTTTTTCATTTTGGTATTATGGGGTATTGTGTGTAGATTGATGAGGAAATGTGGAAAAAGTCAAAGGGTCTGAATACCTTCCCAAAGGCACTGTATTTAAAAAAGAAAAATGTTAATATCATAAAGTGGATGCCTATAGACCCATGCATGCAATGCCCTGATGCATTTCGTGCTCAAATCTCAGACAGCTGAATCTTGAGGTGGAAAATGATTGTTTTAGGAAAGTAAAAACCAGTAGCCTAAAACTATAGCTTTTGCATATGCTACACATTGAAACACAAGGAATAGTGTTTTTGTCATTTGTTTTAGTTTTTAAGGACATTTAAATGAGGCTGATTTCGTCATTATCCATGATAATCCCTGATATATATATATATATATATATATATATATATATATATATATATATATACTATACGGTGTACAGTATAGACTACAGCATGTAACAAAATAAACTTTCCAGTGACACTGACTCAACCAATGATGGTGAAGCATAAGCTACTCATCCTTGTGCTCGTGACAATATCTCAAGATATACTACTTTGAAAAACAGTGTTGTTAGCTCAGACAGATTAGTCTGTTTTTCTCGTGATTGTATTTTTAAATATTGTAAGGGAATACCCCCCTGAAATGGACAAAAATGAATGGGAAGTCATTGGCATCGGACAAACCATATACACATTGTCCAATACCACCCAATTCGGCGTTGATTCATGCAAAGTGTATTGCAAATGCCATATGGCAATTGCCAGTTTTAACACTTTAAAAATTCAACAGGTGGCGAATCCGCTCCACCATGATTTTTCATATTGGAAATGTCACCCAAGTCAACATCCAAAAGCAAAATTTTGAAAAAATGATTTTTTGTCAAAAACTTATCACCCCTTAAAAAAGTGCTTTCTGGACCGTTTTTCGAAATTCTTTCGATTTTTTTGTCAATTACACATGTGTAAGAACTGTATGAATATACTTTTGTCCAATTTTATCATCATATTTATTTTTATTTTTTTACATGCGCATAAGTAATATGTTTTGTCCATTTTCAATATGATTTCATAGGAAGTCAAAAGTCAAAAATGTCAATTTTGTAAAAAACTTCACACACCCTTAAAAAAGTACTTTCTGGACCGTTTTTCGAAATTCTTTCGAATATTTTGTCAATTACACACGTATAAGAACTGTATCAACATACTTTAGTTGTATTTTACCATATGAAATTTGACATGCTCAAAAATGCAAAATTGACTGGCCTGATGAACACAGGATGGCCGAGCAGTGATAGTTGTTCCTTTCCATCACTCATTGTGTTGATTTCATCATGTCCATTTTGTGATGTTTTTTCACTATACAATCATATTGCAAGTGCACGTGCATTTGCAATATGGTTCAATGGGCATTTACCATATGAAATTTGACATGCTCAAAAATGCAAAATTGACTGGCCTGATGAACACAGGATGGCCGAGCAGTGATAGTTGTTCCTTTCCATCACTCGTTGTGTTGATTTCATCATGTCCATTTGGTGATGTTTTTCACATACAATCATATTGCAAGTGCACGTGCATTTGCAATATGGTTCAATGGGCATTTACCATATGAAATTTGACATGCTCAAAAATCCTGCAGAAACGCAAAATTGACTGGCCTGATGAACACAGGATGGCCGAGCAGTGATAGTTGTTCCTTTCCATCACTCGTTGTGTTGATTTCATCATGTCCATTTTGTGATGTTTTTTCACTATACAATCATATTGCAAGTGCACGTGCATTTGCAATATGGTTCAATGGGCATTTACCATATGAAATTTGACATGCTCAAAAATGCAAAATTGACTGGCCTGATGAACACAGGATGGCCGAGCAGTGATAGTTGTACCTTTCCATCACTCGTTGTGTTGATTTCATCATGTCCATTTTGTGATGTTTTTTCACTGTTGAATCATATTGCAAGTGCACGTGCATTTGCAATATGTTTCAATGGGCATTTACCATATGAAATTTGACATGCTCAGAAATGCAAAATTGACTGGCCTGATGAACACAGGATGGCCGAGCAGTGATAGTTGTTCCTTTCCATCACTCGTTGTGTTGATTTCATCATGTCCATTTGGTGATGTTTTTTCACTATAGAATCATATTGCAAATGCACGTGCATTGTTGTGCAACTGGTAACCCAAAAATAAAAATATGGTTGTAAATGCATTTACCGGGACTCCTATTGTCCATGCCCGCTATGGGGGTACCCTACTACGACCCTCTATCCATGGGGGCCGCCCTGAGTGCTTTATGGACTGTTTAAAATAGGCACCTGGTAACCCAAAAATAAAAATATGGTTGTAAAATGCAAGCGAGCTACGGTCAAGCGGGATATCTCGTTGAACTCGGCACGGCCTAGGGATTATGGTAATGCCATTGCCTGCTCTCTGTGTCTTTAAGCACCGCACTTTGTCACTCCATCCTTGCTGTGTGTGTGTATGAGAGCTTTTCTTTGACATCTCCTGGGGGAAATGACTGATTTACAGTTTAGGAGGGTTACCTAGTCACACATATGAAGTTTTGGAGAGATGTGACTTTTCTAACCCTTCAAAACAGACAGTGTGACCCAATTAAAGGCACTTTCGGTTGGCACAGGAAGCTATAAGTCAACACATGTCTTGACTGACATAGAAACTTACAGAATCCTGAGTTTTAAGTCTTTAAGTTAAGAATTGACTGATCTACGATCTACACAGGGTTGAATGGGGTCATTTTCCCCTTTGAAGGTGATGTACATCAAAACACCTTTTGGGTGATTTTAACCACTTCCGTTTGCTCCAGGAAGCTTAGAATCCACACAGGTAGACCTCATAGTGGTCTGATGGACTGTCATAGAAGACAGGTTCATTAGGCATTCATAACCCACATAGGCTTCAGGTTGAATATAGAGGTGCAGGCAATGTATTCCTATGGGGAGAGAAGTCAATGCAAACTGTTTGATGTAAACACCTTCTTTTAACTGTTAAGGGTTAATGTCACAGGGTCAAGGTTAGGCTTGCACGGATCGGGAGGACCTTAGGAACGTACCTGAGGTCGAATTGTGCTTCTCACCCTAACGGTTCTCTCACTGCCACCCAAAATCAAATGACATTGTGGGGCAGGCTTCATTTTGGGCCTTCTTTTTTTTTTCAAGGTCGCTGCACTCAGAACGAGCTACGGTCAAGCGGGCGTCTCGTTGAACTCGGCACAGTCTGGAGACTATGGTGATGCCATTTTTGTGTTGATTTCAGAATGCCATTTTGGTGATGGTCCCTCTCCATTTAAAAACATTGCAAATGTACAAAAGTCAACTAGCAAGTCAGTGTCCATCAGTCAATTAGATGTCATTATGACACCAAACTGATATCAATTGACACCAAACCCACTTTTTCCTACTCATTTAGAAGCCAACTATCACATATGTCAGAGCAGGCCCATAATTCACAGCGCCTTCGGTTTAAAACATAATAAAAACGTAAAACACATAGTTACGTTCTAGCTGCGGGTCCAGGTCGGACATTATGTGAAGGCCTATGTGAGGCGACCCCGAATCCCGAGTTTCGGCTCGATAGGTCCTTCGGTGCCCGAGTAAAACCCTAATTGGTGCTGAAAATCCACTTTTTTCCATGCCTTGCTACGGGGTCCTTGAATGAGCTATCGGACAGAAACGTTGGGGTCTGTCTCTATGGACCGAGCCGGTTTCAATGCACCTAGCCTTGCGTCTCTGAGACTTTTCTAAATGTCGTCATTTTCGTAATGGTCAAAATGAATTGAAATCATTGCAAATGTACGAGGCTGTTTCTCGGTCCGAGAACCTTCTAGAGCCACCTAACTCACCACGCACTATCGACCTGAGGTCTAGAACAGGTTTCTAAAGTTTCGGAACTCTAGGTCTGACGGTTCTTTTAGCTCGAACAAAGCTAACTATAGCAGTCACTGTATGTCTCTACGCACCCCAATACGTCCCTCCTTCCAAGTTGTGTTTTAGTGTGATTTATTTTTCCTTTGAAATTTTATGGGAAAAATGACTGATTTACAGTTCATGGGGGTTGCCTAATCACATATATGAAGTTTTGGAAAGATCTGACTTTTTTAACCCCTCGAAACAGCCACTGAGACACCAATTATGACACTTCCGGTTGGCACAGGAAGCTATAAGTCAACACATATCCTCATTGGGGCATGCTGTTACAGAATCCTGAGTTTTAAGTCTTTACGTTAAGAATTGACTGATTTACACAGGGTTGAATGCACTATGGCTATCAAACTGCAGGCAGGGTATGGATATACACTTTTAGGGTGATTTTAACCACTTCCGGTTGCTCAAGGAAGCTTAGAATCAACACAGGTAGACCTCATAGTGGCCTGATGGACTGTTACCGAAGACAGGTTCATACGGCATTCATAACCCATATAGGCTTCAGGTTGAATTTAGGGGTGCAGGCAATGTATTCCTATGGGGAGAGAAGTCAATGCAAACTGTTTGATGTAAACACCTTCTTTTAACTGTTAAGGGTTAATGCCACACGGTCAAGGTTAGGCTTGCACGGATCAGAAGGACCTTAGGAACATTCCTGTGGTTGAATTTTCCTTCTAAACCTAACGGTTCTGCCGCTGTCACCCAAAAGCAAATGACGTTGTGGGGCAGGCTTCATTTTGGGCCTACTTTTCTAATGGTCGCTGCGCTCAGACCGAGCGAGCTACGGTCAAGCGGGATATCTCGTTGAACTCGGCACAGCCTAGGGATTATGGTAATGCCATTGCCTGCTCTCTGTGTCTTTCAGCACCGCACTTTTTCACTCCATCCTTGCTGTGTGTGTGTATGAGAGCTTTTCTTTGACATCTCCTGGGGGAAATGACTGATTTACAGTTTAGGAGGGTTACCTAGTCACACATATGAAGTTTTGGAGAGATGTGACTTTTCTAATCCTTGGGCATTTACCATATGAAATTTGACATGCTCAAAAATGCAAAATTGACTGGCCTGATGAACACAGGATGGCCGAGCAGTGATAGTTGTTCCTTTCCATCACTCGTTGTGTTGATTTCATCATGTCCATTTGGTGGTGAAATTTTTTTCACTATAGAATCATATTGCAAATGCATCACGTGCATTGTTGTGCAACTGGTAACCCAAAAATAAAAATATGGTTGTAAATGCATTTATGTCCGGGACTCCTGCATTGTCCATGCCCGCTATGGGAGTGGGACCCTACTACGGCCCTCTATCCATGGGGGCCGCCCGGAGTGCTTTATGGACTGTTTAAAATAGGCACCTGGTAACCCAAAAATAAAAATATGGTTGTAAAATGCAAGCGAGCTACGGTCAAGCGGGATATCTCGTTGAACTCGGCACGGCCTAGGGTATATGGTAATGCCATTGCCTGCTCTCTGTGTCTTTAAGCACCGCACTTTGTCACTCCATCCTTGCTGTGTGTGTGTGTGAGAGCTTTTCTTTGACATCTGTTGGGAGAAATGACTGACTTACAGTTTATGGGGATTGCCTAATCACACATATGAAGTTTTGAAAAGATCTGACCTTTTTAACCCTTGGAAACTGCCACTATGACATCATTTAAGGCACTTCCGGTTGGCACAGGAAGCTATAAATAAACCCATATCCTGATTGGGGTATGCCTTTACAGAATCCTGAGTTTTAAGTCTTTACATTAAGAACTGAGTTATTTACAGAGGGTTTAGTGAGTGTGTGTTATTTCAGAAAATCATAGAAAATCACAGAAATCTCGCAGAGCTCTGCAGCACACTTTAAAAAGATTCGTAAGAACACCCTGCAACTGGATCTGTAACCGTTGAAAAAAACAAAAAACCTATCCGTGAACATCACCAATCTGTCATTGTACGATTTCTCTTAAATGACGATAAATAAATGGCTGGTTCTTTTTTTATTGACACCGGAGGCTCCTTGACTTTGACATGAAGTGGAAAAATAATTTCTCTATTTTCATTTTGGACCTTTAATCCCAGATAAATGGCCATAACTCAAAAACCGTTGAGGCCTGGACGCCATCTTGTTCGGGGCCAACTGCCCATTATGCCAAACCTACGCTCACCGAGTTTCGGCTTCAAAATATTTTCCGTTTTCGAGATAAGGCCCCGTCGTGAATCGTGATGTTTTGTCCAATAGCAATATGATTGCTTATGCCCCCCTGTGGGATATTCTGGGACAGTGGAAAAATGACCAAAATCTTATTATTTTTGTGAAACGGAAACCGAATGTCCGACAAAGTTCATTTGATGACTTCCCGGTAGGTCCGGCCCTGCCGCTCGGCCCGACGCCGTCCGCGAATTTTACAAACGTTTTCGGACGTCTAGTAAGGGACCGTACATTTGCAATATGGACTTTCTCACTAACCATACGGCAACTGCCGAAATCTTCCCTTAAGGTATGGAAAGGCAAACTGACAGCCGCAACCAACCATAGAAATTGAATCCATAGATTGCAGTTCCCATTCAAGTCAGGGCTAGCACCTATTGCTAATGTACCCATGAGTTTAACCTTTAACTGCAGTGGTCTTAATAAGGGTTACATTGTGTTTCTTGGTAGTCTTAAACAAATCTACTTGGAAAACAAAAGTATACACCTCACACACATGGTTATGGTCTAAAAAAAGAAGACACCTGTGCCATGTCAGATATAGAGTTGAAATGTATTCATTTTGAGTTTGCATCCCAATGTTTAACCTTATATACTGTACAGTTGAAGGCGGAAGTTTACATACACCTTAGCCAAATACATTTAAACTCAGTTTTTCACAATTCCTGACATTTAATCCTAGTAAAAACTCCCTGTCTTAGGTCAGTTAGGATCACCACTTTATTTTAAGAGTGTGAAATGTCAGAATAATAGTAGAGAGAATGATTTATTTCAGCTTTTCATCACATTCCCAGTGGGCCAGAAGTTTACATATACTCAATTAGTATTTGCTAGCATTGCCTTTAAATTGTTTAATTTGGGTCAAACGTTTCAGGTAGCCTTCCACAAGCTTCCCACAATAAGTTGGGTGAATTATGGCCCATTCCTCCTGACAGAGCTGGTGTAACTGAGTCAGGTTTGTAGGCCTCCTTGCTCGCACATGCTTTTTCAGTTCTGCCCACAAATTTTCTATAGGAATGAGGTCAGGGCTTTGTGATGGCCACTCCAATACCTTGACTTTGTCGTCCTTAAGCCATTTTGCCACAACTTTGCAAGTATGCTTGGGGTCATTGTCCATTTGGAAGACCCATTTGCGACCAAGCTTCAACTTCCTGACTGATGTCTTGAGATGTTGCTTCAATATATCCACATAATTTGTCTTTCTCATGATCCATCAATTTTGTGATGTGCACCAGTCCCTCCTGCAGCTAAGCACCCCCACAAAATGAGTCTGCCACCCCTGTGCTTCACAGTTGGGCTGGTGAACTTCGGCTTGCAAGCCTCCCCCTTTTTCCTCCAAACATAATGATGGTCATTATGGCCAAACAGTTCTATTTTTGTTTCATCAGTCCAGAGGACAGATCTTTGTCCCCATGTGCAGTTGCAAACCGTAGTCTAGCTTTTTTATGCCAGTTTTGGAGCAGTGGCTTCTTCCTTGCTGAGCGGCCTTTCAGGTTATGTCGATACAGGACTCGTTTTACTGTGGATATAGATAGTTTTGTACCTGTTTCCGCCAGCATCTTCACAAGGCCCTTTGCTGTTTTTCTGAGATTGATTTGCACTTTTTGCACCAAAGTACGTTCATCTCTTGTAGACAGAATGCGTCTCCTTCCTGAGGGGTATGACGACTGTGTGGTCCTATGGTGTTTTTACTTGCGTACTATTGTTTGTACAGATCAACGTGGTACCTTCATGGGGTTGGAAATTGCTCCCAAGGATGAACCAGTCTTGTGGAGGTCTACAATTTTATTTCTGAGGTCTTGGCTGATTTCTTTTGATTTTCCCATGATGTCAAGGGAAGAGGCACTGAGTTTGAAGGTAGGCCTTGAAGTACATCCACAGGTACACCTCCAATTGACTCAAATGATGTCAATTAGCCTATCAGAACCTTCTAAAGCCATTAGATAATTTTCTGGAATTTTCCAAGCTGTTTAAAGGCACAGTCAGTTTACTGTATGTAAACTTCTGACACACTGGATTTGTGATGCAGTGAGTTATAAGTGAAATAATCTGTCTGTAAACAGTTGTTGGAAAAATTACTTGTGTCATGCACAAAGTAGATGTCCTAACCGACTTGCCAAAACTATAGTTTGTCAACAAGAAATTCGTGGAGTGGTTGAAAAACAAGTGTTAATGACTCCAACCTATTTGTATGTAAACTTCCGACTTCAACTGAAAAATAACAAAAACGTTTGACAGAAACCCCGGATTTTCTGCTTTAAAAATAAAATAATGTTTATTCATTTTGAAACATGTGGCCACTAAAGGGCTATTTGGTCATTTAACTGCAGGAAAGGGGGTTGTCACACCCTGACCTTAGAGATCCCTGTTTATTCTCTATATTTTGGTTAGGTCAGGGTGTGACTAGGGCGGGTACTCTAGTTTTTGTATATCTATGTTTTCTTTTTCTTTGTTGGCCTAGTATGGTTCCCAATCAGAGGCGGCTGTCTATCGTTGTCTCTGATTGAGGATCATACTTAGGCAGCCCTTTTTCCCACCTCTGTTGTGGGATCTTGTCTTTGTTTGGTTGCATGTATTTTTGCACGACAAAGCTTTTCGTTCGTTGTAGTGTTTTTTTTTTTTGCTGGTTCACATTTTAATCAAATATGATGAACTTCAATCACGCTGCACCTTGGTCTACCCTTAACAACGAACGTTACAAAAGATCCCACCACCAATGCACCAAGCAGCGTGGTCAGGAGGACTGGACATGGGAGGAAATCCTGGAGAGAGCAGGACCCTGGACAAGGGCCGGGGAGTATCGCCGTCCGAAGGAGGAGATAGAGGTCAGCGAAAGCCGAACGGCGACGATACGAGGAGTTAGCTCAATAACACAAGCACGAGAGTCAGTCCCAAAAATGTTTTGGGGATGTAGCGGTTTTCTTCTGGGGAAAGAGAGGCGGACCAAAATGCAGCGTGGTTAGTTTTGTGCATCTTTAATAAAGATGAAAGTACAACAATCTACAAAACAAGAAACGTGGAAAAAACAAAACAGTCCTATCTGGTGCCACAAACACAAAGACAGGAACAATCACCCACAAAACCCAACACAAAACAGGCTACCTAAATATGGTTCCCAATCAGAGACAATGACTAACACCTGCCTCTGATTGAGAACCATATCAGACAAACCAGACACAAACATAGAATGCCCACCCAGCTCACGTCCTGACCAACACTAAAACAAGGAAAACAGAACGTGACAGTACACCCCCCCCCCAAGGTGCGAACTCCGAACGCACAACCTAAACCTATAGGGGAGGGTGCGGGTGGGTATCTGTCCGCGGTGGCGGCGCTGGATGTGGACCCCACTCCATAATTGTCTCAGTCCACCTCCTTAGCGTCCCTTGAGTGGCGACCCTCGCTGCTAACCTTGGCCTAGGAACCCTAAATCAAATCAAATCAAATGTATTTATATAGCCCTTCGTACATCAGCTGATATCTCAAAGTGCTGTACAGAAACCCAGCCTAAAACCCCAAACAGCAAGCAATGCAGGTGTAGAAGCACGGTGGCTAGGAAAAACTCCCTAGAAAGGCCAAAACCTAGGAAGAAACCTAGAGAGGAACCAGGCTATGTGGGGTGGCCAGTCCTCTTCTGGCTGTGCCGGGTGGAGATTATAACAGAACATGGCCAAGATTTTCAAATGTTCATAAATGACCAGCATGGTCGAATAATAAGGCAGAAAATAAGGCAGAAAAGTTGAAACTGGAGCAGCAGCATGGCCAGGTGGACTGGGGACAGCAAGGAGTCATCATGCCTAACAACGGGCCCCACTGGACTGAGGGGCAGCTCCGGACTGAGGGGCAGCTCGGGAATGAGGTAGCTCAGGACTGAGGGGAAGCTCAGGAAGGTTGATGAATCTAGCAGATCCTGGCTGGCTGGTGGTTCTGTCAGATCCTGGCTGACTGGTGGTTCCGGCAGATCCTGGCTGACTGGCAGTTGTGGCAGATCCTGGCTGACTGGCAGTTGTGGCAGATCCTGGCTGACTGGCAGTTCTGGCAGATCCTGGCTGACTGGTGGTTCCGGCAGATCCTGGCTGACTGGCAGCTCTGGCAGATCCTGGCTGACTGGCGGATCCTGGCTGAATGGCGGATCCTGGCTGAATGGCGGGTCCTGGCTGACTGGCGGATCTGGAGGATCCTGGCTGACTGGTGGTTCCGGCAGATCTGGCAGATCCTGGCTGACTGGCTGGCAGATCCTGGCCTGGCAGATCCTGGCTGCTGGGATCCTCTGGCGGATCCTGGCTGGCAGTTCTGGCAGATCCTGGCTGGCAGTTCTGGCAGATCCTGGCTGGCAGACTGGCGGATCCTGGCAGACTGGCGGATCCTGGCGGACTCGGCTCTGGCAGATCCTGGCTGACTGGCAGTTCTGGCAGATCCTGGCTGACTGGCGGATCCTGGCAGACTGGCGGATCCTGGCTGACTGACGGCTCTGGCAGATCCTGGCTGACTGGCAGTTCTGGCAGATCCTGGCTGACTGGCGGATCCTGGCTGACTGGCGGATCCTGGCTGACTGGCAGTTCTGGCAGATCCTGGCTGACTGGCGGATCCTGGCCGACCGGCGGATCCTGGCAGACTGACGGATCCTGGCAGACTGGCGGATCCTGGCTGACTGACGGCTCTGGCAGATCCTGGCTGACTGGCAGTTTCCTGGCTGACTGGCGGATCCTGGCTGACTGGCGGATCTGGCTGACTGGCAGTTCTGGCAGATCCTGGCTGACTGGCGGATCCTCGACCGGCGGATCAGACTGGCTGATCCTGGCAGACTGGCGGATCCTGGCTGACTGGCTCTGGCAGATCCTGGCTGACTGGCAGTTCTGGCAGATCCTGGCTGACTTATCCTGGCAGACTGGCGGCTCTGGCGGATCCTGGCTGACTGGCGGCACTGGCGGCTCATGGCTGACTGGCTGGCACTGGCGGCTCCTGGCTGACTGGCGGCACTGGCTGACTGGCGCTCTCCTGGCTGACTGGCGGCACTGGCAGCGCTGGGCGACTGGCGGCGCTGGGTAGACTGGTAGCTCAGGCGGCGCTGGGCAGACTGGCGGCACTGGCGGTGCTGGGCAGACTGGCGGCACTGGCGGCGCTGGGCAGACTGGCGGCACTTGCAGCGCTGGGCAGACTGGCGACTCTGATGGCTCTGGGCAGACTGGAAGCTCCGGCAACGCTGGAGAGGAAAGCTCTGGCAGCGCTGGACTAAGGAGCTCTGGCGCCTCTGGAATGAGGGGCTCTGGCGCCTCTGGAATGAGGGGCGGGAGCTCTGGCAGCGCTGGACAGAGGAGCTCTGGCAGCGCTAAACAGGCGGGAGACTCCGGCAGCGCTGGAGAGGAGGAAGGCTCCGACAGCGCTAAACAGGCAGGAGACTCCGACAGCGCTGGAGAGGAGGAAGGCTCTGACAGCGCTGGACAGGCGAGGCGCACTGTAGGCCTGATGCGTGGTGCTGGCACTGGTGGTACTGGGCCGAGGACACGCACAGGAAGCCTGGTGCGGGGAGCTGCCACCGGAGGGCTGGTGTGTGGAGGTGGCACAGGATGGACCGGACCGTGAAGGCGTACTGGAGATCTTGAGAGCAGGGCTGGCACAGGACGTGCAAAGGCTAGGGAGGTGCACAGGAGGCCTGGTGCGTGAGCCTGGCACAATCTTCACCAGCCGACTAACATGCACCTCAGGACGAGTATGTGACCCAGGTGCTATCAAATCCCCGACACGCTCCGTCGGGCGAATTCCGTGTCTCATGCACCAACACAGCAACTCCCTCATATCTCTCTCCTCCAATTTCCCCATTAACTCCTTCATAGTCTCTGCTTCGCTCACCTCCAACACCGGCTCTGGTTCTGGTTTCCTCCTTGGCTCATTACGATAAACAGGGGGAGTTGGCTCAGGTCTGACTCCTGACTCTGCCACACTCACCCTGTGCCACCCCCCAAGAAATTTTGGGGGCTGACTCTCGGGCCTCCTTGCCAGCCGTGTTCGTTTCGCCTACCTCATTCTCCTGTAACCTTCCGTGCCGAATCCCAGGCGGGCTCCGGCACTCTCCCTGGGTCGTCCGCCCACCTGTCTATCTCTTCCCAAGTTGTGTAGTCCAGATTCTGCTCCCCTGTCCCGAAATCCTGACATCGCTGTTGCTGTTGCCCGTTACCACGCCACCACGCCACTTGGTCCTGTTGTGGTGGGTGATTCTGTAATGGTTTTCTTCTGGGGAAAGAGAGGCGGACCAAAATGCAGCGTGGTTAGTTTTGTGCATCTTTAATAAAGATGAAAGTACAACAATCAAAAGAAACGTGAAAAAACCAAAACAGTCCTATCTGGTGCCACAAACACAAAGACAGGAACAATCACCCACAAAACCCAACACAAAACAGGCTACCTAAATATGGTTCCCAATCAGAGACAATGACTAACACCTGCCTCTGATTGAGAACCATATCAGGCCAAACATAGAAATAGACAAACCAGACACACAACATAGAATGCCCACCCAGCTCACGTCCTGACCAACACTAAAACAAGGAAAACAGAACGTGACAGTACACCCCCCCCCCAAGGTGCGAACTCTGAACGCACAACCTAAACCTATAGGGGAGGGTGCGGGTGGGCATCTGTCCGCGGTGGCGGCGCTGGATGTGGACCCCACTCCATAATTGTCTTAGTCCACCTCCTTAGCGTACCTTGAGTGGCGACCCCCGCCGCTAACCTTGGCCTAGGAACCCTAAATCAAATCAAATCAAATGTATTTATATAGCCCTTCGTACATCAGCTGATATCTCAAAGTGCTGTACAGAAACCCAGCCTAAAACCCCAAACAGCAAGCAATGCAGGTGTAGAAGCACGGTGGCTAGGAAAAACTCCCTAGAAAGGCCAAAACCTAGGAAGAAACCTAGAGAGGAACCAGGCTATGTGGGGTGGCGAGTCCTCTTCTGGCTGTGCCGGGTGGAGATTATAACAGAACATGGCCAAGATGTTCAAATGTTCATAAATGACCAGCATGGTCGAATAATAATAAGGCAGAAAAGTTGAAACTGGAGCAGCAGCACAGTCAGGTGGGAGTTGAAACTGGAGCAGCAGCATGGCCAGGTGGACTGGGGACAGCAAGGAGTCATCATGCCTAACAACGGGCCCCACTGGACTGAGGGGCAGCTCCGGACTGAGGGGCAGCTCGGGAATGAGGTAGCTCAGGACTGAGGGGAAGCTCAGGAAGGTTGATGAATCTAGCAGATCCTGGCTGGCTGGTGGTTCTGTCAGATCCTGGCTGACTGGTGGTTCCGGCAGATCCTGGCTGACTGGCAGTTGTGGCAGATCCTGGCTGACTGGCAGTTGTGGCAGATCCTGGCTGACTGGCAGTTCTGGCAGATCCTGGCTGACTGGTGGTTCCGGCAGATCCTGGCTGACTGGCAGCTCTGGCAGATCCTGGCTGACTGGCGGATCCTGGCTGAATGGCGGATCCTGGCTGAATGGCGGGTCCTGGCTGACTGGCGGATCTGGAGGATCCTGGCTGACTGGTGGTTCCGGCAGATCCTGGCTGACTGGCGGATCCTGGCAGACTGGCGGATCCTGGCTGACTGGCAGTTCTGGCAGATCCTGGCTGACTGGCAGATCCTGGCCGACTGGCGGATCCTGGCAGACTGACGGATCCTGGCAGACTGGCGGATCCTGGCTGACTGACGGCTCTGGCAGATCCTGGCTGACTGGCAGTTCTGGCAGATCCTGGCTGACTGGCGGATCCTGGCTGACTGGCGGATCCTGGCTGACTGGCAGTTCTGGCAGATCCTGGCTGACTGGCGGATCCTGGCCGCCCGGCGGATCCTGGCAGACTGACGGATCCTGGCAGACTGGCGGATCCTGGCTGACTGACGGCTCTGGCAGATCCTGGCTGACTGGCAGTTCTGGCAGATCCTGGCTGACTGGCAGATCTAACTTATCCTGGCAGACTGGCGGCTCTGGCGGATCCTGGCTGACTGGCGGCACTGGCGGCTCCTGGCTGACTGGCGGCACTGGCGGCTCCTGGCTGACTGGCGGCACTGGCGGCTCCTGGCTGACTGGCGGCACTGGCAGCGCTGGGCAGACTGGCGGCGCTGGGTAGACGGGTAGCTCAGGCGGCGCTGGGCAGACTGGCGGCACTGGCGGTGCTGGGCAGACTGGCGGCACTGGCGGCGCTGGGCAGACTGGCGGCACTTGCAGCGCTGGGCAGACTGGCGACTCTGATGGCTCTGGGCAGACTGGAAGCTCCGGCAACGCTGGAGAGGAAAGCTCTGGCAGCGCTGGACTAAGGAGCTCTGGCGCCTCTGGAATGAGGGGCTCTGGCGCCTCTGGAATGAGGGGCGGGAGCTCTGGCAGCGCTGGACAGAGGAGCTCTGGCAGCGCTAAACAGGCGGGAGACTCCGGCAGCGCTGGAGAGGAGGAAGGCTCCGACAGCGCTAAACAGGCAGGAGACTCCGACAGCGCTGGAGAGGAGGAAGGCTCTGACAGCGCTGGACAGGCGAGGCGCACTGTAGGCCTGATGCGTGGTGCTGGCACTGGTGGTACTGGGCCGAGGACACGCACAGGAAGCCTGGTGCGGGGAGCTGCCACCGGAGGGCTGGTGTGTGGAGGTGGCACAGGATGGACCGGACCGTGAAGGCGTACTGGAGATCTTGAGAGCAGGGCTGGCACAGGACGTGCAAAGGCTAGGGAGGTGCACAGGAGGCCTGGTGCGTGAGGCTGGCACAATCTTCACCAGCCGACTAACACGCACCTCAGGACGAGTATGTGACCCAGGTGCTATCAAATCCCCGACACGCTCCGTCGGGCGAATTCCGTGTCTCATGCACCAACACAGCAACTCCCTCATATCTCTCTCCTCCAATTTCCCCATTAACTCCTTCACAGTCTCTGCTTCGCTCACCTCCAACACCGGCTCTGGTTCTGGTTTCCTCCTTGGCTCATTACGATAAACAGGGGGAGTTGGCTCAGGTCTGACTCCTGACTCTGCCACACTCACCCTGTGCCACCCCCCAAGAAATTTTGGGGGCTGACTCTCGGGCCTCCTTGCCAGCCGTGTTCGTTTCGCCTACCTCATTCTCCTGTAACCTTCCGTGCCGAATCCCAGGCGGGCTCCGGCACTCTCCCTGGGTCGTCCGCCCACCTGTCTATCTCTTCCCAAGTTGTGTAGTCCAGATTCTGCTCCCCTGTCCCGAAATCCTGACATCGCTGTTGCTGTTGCCCGTTACCACGCCACCACGCCACTTGGTCCTGTTGTGGTGGGTGATTCTGTAATGGTTTTCTTCTGGGGAAAGAGAGGCGGACCAAAATGCAGCGTGGTTAGTTTTGTGCATCTTTAATAAAGATGAAAGTACAACAATCAAAAGAAACGTGAAAAAACCAAAACAGTCCTATCTGGTGCCACAAACACAAAGACAGGAACAATCACCCACAAAACCCAACACAAAACAGGCTACCTAAATATGGTTCCCAATCAGAGACAATGACTAACACCTGCCTCTGATTGAGAACCATATCAGGCCAAACATAGAAATAGACAAACCAGACACACAACATAGAATGCCCACCCAGCTCACGTCCTGACCAACACTAAAACAAGGAAAACACACACGAACGATGGTCAGAACGTGACAGGGGTCGGCACACGGGGAGATTGGCGGAGTCAGGGTTCAGACCTGAGCCAACTCCCTGTGCTTACCGTGGGGAGCGAGTGACCGGTCAAGCACTGTGTTATTCGGTTCTGCGCACCATGCCTTCATGGCATAATGCTATGCTAGGCTCTGCTGGCAGCAGGCAACATTTTCACGAAAATAAGAAAAGCAACCAAATTAAATAATTTACCTTTGAAGAACTACAGATGCTTTCACTCAGGAGACTCCCAGTTAGATAGCAAATGTAACTTTTTTCCCAAAAGATTATTTTTGTAGGCGAAATAGCTCCTGTTTCTTCATCATGCATGGCTGAGAAATCGACCGGAAAATGCTACAACTATAACGCCAAACTTTTTTCAAAATTTGCTCCATAATATCGACAGAAACACGGCAAACGTTGTTTAGGATCCATCCTCAAGGTGTTTTTAACATATATATTCGATAATATATCCGTCGAGGCAATTGGTTTCTCATAAGAAGCGATTGGAAAAATGGCTACCTCAGTATTTTACGCAAGGTTTTCTGCGGGAGACACCATGTGACCACATTCTTCAATGGAAATGGCTAAAAAGATGTCACAATGCTGTAGACACCTTGGGGAATACATGGAAAACGTAAGCTCATTCGTAGCTCATTCACAGCCATATAAGGAGTCATTGGCATGAGGCGGTTTCAAAAAATGCAGCACTTCCTGGATTTTCATCTGGGCTGTAACATTTTTTAATATATATATATATTTTTTTACCTTTATTTAACCAGGCAAGGCAGTTAAGAACACATTCTTATTTTCAATGACGGCCTGGGAACAGTGGGTTAACTGCCTGTTCAGGGGCAGAATGACAGATTTGTACTTTGTCAGCTCGGGGGTTTGAACTTGCAACCTTCCGGTTACTAGTCCAGCGCTCTTACCACTAGGCTACGCTGCCGGCACTCAAAGACAATATCTTTGCAGTTTTGGAAACGTCAGTGTCTTCTTTCCAAAGATGTCAATTATATGCATAGTCGAGCATCTTTTCGTGACAAAATATCTTGTTTAAAACGGGAACGTTTTTCATCCAAAAATTTAAATAGCGCCCCCTAAATCCAAGAGGTTAAAGAAGAAGTTACAGGTCTGTGAGAGCCAGAAATCTTGCTTGTTTGTAGGTGACCAAATACTTATTTTCCACTGTAATTTGCAAATAAATTCATAAAAAATCCTACAATGTGATTTTCTGGATTTTTTTCTAATTTTGTCTGTCATAGTTGAAGTGTACCTATGATGAAAATTACAGGCCTCTCTCATCTTTTTAAGTGGGAGAAATTGCACAATTGGTGGCTGACTAAATACTTTTTTTGCCCCACTGTATGTTCCGGTCAGCCTCAGATAACAACATCGACCTATATGCTGACTCAGTGAGTGAGTTTATAAAGAAGTGCATTGGAGATGTACCCACTGTGACTATTAAAACTTACCCTAACCAGCAACCGTGGATGGATGGCGGCTTTCGCGCAAAACTGAAAGTGCAAACCACCGCATTCAACCATGGAAAGCGGTCTGGGAATATGGCTGAATATAAACAGTGTAGTTATTCCCTCCACATACAGTGCCACTGTCGCGGCCCACTAACAAGGACTGTATGCTCCCCTGCCCCCTCCTTCTCCGTGGCCGACGTGAGTAAAACATTTAAGCGTGTTAACCCTCGCAAGGCTGTTGGCCCAGACGGCATCCCTAGCCACGTCCTCAGAGCATGTGCAGACCTGCTGGCTGGTGTGTTTACGGACATATTCAATCACTCCTTATCCCAGTCTGCTGTCCCCATATGCTTCAAGATGGCCACCATTGTTCCTGTACCCAAGAAGGCAAAGATAACTGAACTAAACGCCCCGTAGCACTCACGTCTGTCATCATGAAGTGCTTTGAGAGACTAGTCAAGGATCATATCTCCTCCACCTTACCGGCCACCCTAGACCCACTTCAGTTTGCATACCGCCCCAACAGGTCCACAGATGATGCAATCGCTATCACACTGCACACTGCCCTATCCCATCTGGATAAGAGGAATACCTATGTAAGAATGTTGTTCATTAACTACAGATCAGCATTCAACATCATATTACCCTCCAAGCTCATCATCAAGCTGGAGGCCCTGGGTCTCAACCCCACCCTGTGCAACTGGGTCCTGGACTCTCTGATGGGCCTCCCCCAGGTGGTGAAGGTAGGAAACATCATCTCTTATTCACTGACCCTCAACACTGGGGCCCCTCAAAGGTGCGTGCTCAGCCCCCCTCCTGTACTCCCTGTTCACCCACGACTGCATGGCCATGCACGCCTCCAACTCAATCATCAAGTTTGCAGACGACACAACAGTAATGGCGAGACAGCCTACAGGGAGGAAGTGAGGGCACTCAACAAAACAACCTCTCACCCAACGTCAACAAAACAAAGGAGATGATCGTGGACTTCAGGAAACAGCAGAGGGAGCACCCCCCATCCACATCGAAGGGACAGCGGTGGAGAAGGTGGAAAGTTTTAAGTTCCTCGGCGTAAACATCACGGGCAAACTGAAATGGTCCACCCACACAGACAGTGTGGTGAAGAAGGCGCAACAGCGCCTCTTCAACCTCAGGAGGCTGAAGAAATTTGACTTGTCACCCAAAACCCTGACACTTTTACAGATGCACAATCGAGAGCATCCTGTCAGGCTATATCACAGCCTGATACAACAACTGCACCCCCCTCAACCGCAAGGCTCTCCAGAGGGTGGTGCGGTCTGCACAACGCATCACCGGGGGCAAACTTCCTGCCCTCCATGACACCCACAGCACCCGATGTCACAGGAAGGCCAAAAAGATCATCAAGGTTAACAACCACCCGAGCCACTGCCTGTTCACACCGTTGACATCCAGAAGGCGTGGTCAGTACAAGTGCATCAAAGCTGGGACCGAGAGAAGCTGTTTTTCAGTCTATCTCAAGGTCATGAGATAAACAGCAATCACTAACTCAGAGAGGCTGTTGCCTACATTGAGACCCAATCACTGGTCACCTTAATAAATGGATCACTAGTCACTTTAAACAATGGCACTTTAAATAATGGCACTTTAATAACTCATGTCATGTATATACTGTATTTTATACCATCTATTGCACCTTGCCTATGCACCTTGGCCATTGCTCATCCTTATATTTATATTCACCCCTTTAGAATTGTGTGTATTAGGTAGTTGTTGTGAAATTGTTAGATTATTTGTTAGATATTACTGCACTGTCGGAACTAGAAGCACAAGCACTTCGCTACACTCACATTAGCATCTGCTAACCATGTGTATGGTGACCAATAAAATTTGATTTGATTTGATTGGACAAGTCAATACATAAGCAAGAAGGGCTCGGCCAATGAACATTGAACACGAGTGATTAAAGGGCACGTCCAGACACATCATTTCCTAGTTATAATCAGGGAGGGAAGGGGAAGTTATCTGGGACGCTGCATGAAGGCGGTGAGGGAGAGAGGATGCGTGGCTGGGTAGGGAATGTGAATGGCTGCCGGATCTTACCAGATGGAGACGGGAGACTCGCTGCCGGAACAGAGAACAGGGCCTCGGGTGTTAGTTTGAACTTTAGGCTGGTGCCTCAGATACCAGCTCATTGAAGAAATAAAAGCCATGTAGATTCATAAAGGTTTTCTGGACACAGCCATTTTCCTGGAGCAGTACTGGATAGACTATGCAATGTATATGTATTTGACGGGTGCACACAGTATACTGGGAGCAAGCTACATTGTTGTCTTTTGAATAGTAATGGTGAACGAACCCGTTTTCTCTTATTGTCAATGTTTCCATATGGTACCCGTATAACCCTCAGTGCAAGGCTGGTACATTTTCAGGACCAAGGACTGAATATTGCTATGTCAAACGTGGTCATCTTGTGAAATGATTAACGTTGGGTTAAAACATCTGAAGTATAGAGATGCTCCACTCTTTTAAAATGGTTTACGTTAAGACGTCCAAAAATATGAAATGCCCAATTTTCAGCATGTCTGTCCACTCTTTCAAACGAGTACGCTTAATAGTTTTCAAATAATACCCTTTCATGGAGCGACTACCCTTATCCAGAGATGGCAACGATAGCATTTTAATTAACTCAAATTTAACGCTTTACCCAAATACACAGAACTGGGTGTTTGTTTGTGAATTCATTTGGAAAAATGAAGAGAGAAAAGAAGGGGGATTGTGGAGAGATTGCATTAGCATAACAGAGAACACTCTTTGCATTGTTTTGCTTTTTATTCCAATCATAAACAGACAATGTTTTGTTTTTCAATTCTGTTCACGAATTATGAATATGGAATTAGCTTTCAGAATTTTCTCTAAAAGAGCTCACATATAATTGAGTAGGTATCTGGGTAACACTTTATTTAGATAGTCCATCATCTGTAGATTCTCTACAGACAATCAGTAACATCTCAACTAACTATTTACTAACCCCAATCTTAACCCTTACCCTAGCTCTAACCCTTACCTTAACCCTTACCCTAGCTCTAACCCTTACCTTAACCCTTACCCTAGCTCTAACCCTAACCTTAACCCTTACCTTAACCCTTACCCTAGCTCTAACCCTTACCTTAACCCTTACCCTAGCTCTAACCCTAACCTTAACCCTTACCCTAGCTCTAACCCTTACCTCAACCCTTACCCTAGCTCTAACCCTAACCTTAACCCTTACCCTAGCTCTAACCCTAACCTTAACCCTTACCCTAGCTCTAACCCTAACCTTAACCCTTACCCTAGCTCTAACCCTAACCTTAACCCTTACCCTAGCTCTAACCTTAACCCTTACCCTAGCTCTAGCCTTAACCCTTACCCTAGCTCTAACCCTAACCTTAACCCTAGCTCTAACCTTAACCCTTACCCTAGCTCTAACCTTGACCCTTACCCTAGCTCTAACCCTAACCTTAACCCTTACCCTAGCACTAACCTTGACCCTTACCCTAACCTTAACCCTTACCCTAGCTCTAACCCTAACCTTAACCCTTACCCTAGCTCTAACCCTAACCTTAACCCTTACCCTAGGTCTAACCCTAACCTTAACCCTTACCCTAGTGTCACAGAGCGGAATAAGTTATATTAAAACAGTCTACACCTATAATGCAACTGAACAGTATTCGTGTTCTAAAGAGATTTTTACTCTCATCAATACAACCTAAAAGGCATATGATTGTCTAAAAGGATATATCGCATTAAAATCAATTCCTAAACAATGTCACCAAATAAGACATTAAAACTACACCTAAACCTTTGCTATAAACCCTTAGTTCATTTATAACTGAACTATAACCATTACATCATGATTGCTTTTCATCCCTCTTTGATCAGTGCATTACAATTTCCACTGGTCCAAAAGATAATAATCAATGAACATGATTATCAATACATGCACCTTGAAGCATGGCCGCTTCGCCACACAATGTCCATCATGTCCGGCAGACAAAAATGTAAACCCCACATAGCGAGCCATTGTTTTAGAAATAACACAAACTATTTTGCGTCCGGTATAATTATTTCAGGATAATTGGCTTGGGAATATAAGGTAATTACCGCTTCTGGCTAATTATTCGTTTTCATAATAAAGGTAATTTTTCACTCTTTGCAATTACATAGCCAATCAATGGTGTAAGGTAGACATCGGGTCCCCTCTCTCTCTTCTCCCCCCTCTGTGGTGGCCAGGTATTGCCTGGGTCGTATTCATTAGAGCATGCACAAAAAATACATTTGAAAACATTTTGCAACGGGAAACAATATGACAATTTCTCATTGGTCGAGCCCAGGTAGTCCCTCCCTGTTTCAATTATTTTTCTTCCATTTGGCACATTATGAACACAGACCTGTTGTCTAGCCTTTAGCAAACGGGATTAACAGCTTGAGGCAGCCCCCTCTTAGGCACGTACGCCGTTGGCCTGGTAACCATTTTGATGCAGTCGATGATGGGGCAGACACTGAGGCAGAGAGTGCAGCCGGTACAGCTGTCAGTGATTACTGGGAAATGGGTCTCAGGGTCAAACGTAATAGCCTGCAAAAGAAGAGGAAGCAGAGAGACAGAAAAAAAAGCTATTACATTAGAGCAATTAGTGACTCTCCATCGGAGAGAGAACTTATCCTGTCGATCTACTGGGTGGACAGAGAGGAAAAAAAGAGAGAAGGGAGAAAAAAACGAGTCCGCAACGCGACCACAACGGTGCAGCAGCATCCGGCCATGAGAACAGGTTACTCAAATAGAGTTTTACAGCACTGTGTAAGTATATCTCGCTCCAGTTGAGAAGATGGTTACCTAAACAAGAAAAGAGAGCTACATTCAAGTTGAGGGGACAAACAAGACAATGTCTATTTCCCAAACAGAGCACTATGTAAGCCATAGGATGCCCTTTTGAGAAACACCACATTCCCAGAAAGCTGTGTGCGTGTGCGTATGTCTTAGTACCTGGTATCCTGAGTCGTTGCAGGTCATGTAACACTTCCCACAGTTGATGCACATCTCCTCGTCGATCAGAGCTATCACCTGCTCCTGGTTGTCCAACTCCACATAGGCCCCGATGTGCTTCAGAGCCCTGGCGATCACATCCTGCAGGGGACACAACAACAACAACAATTACAGTTAGTTACTACTAGTCTGGCAATAACAACGAGCAACAAAAAGCAAAGCTAGTTAATGTAGTAGTCTGACTGTAGGACAGGAAACGACAACAACATGCTCTGGAATGCTTTATATTCTTTATATAACTAGATATAAGTGTTACCCATGTTGTTATTGGTTTGAAATGACCTTAGAAAGGTCACAACACCCCTTTGATTAGGAACAGATGTACTATCACAAACACTAAAGCGGGAGTCTCAAAACTGGCGACCTGCCAGTGGCCCTATATAAATATATATATATAGCAAAGTATTATTTTTGTATTATTTGTAATCCAGACAGCCCCTCTCTCACCTTCACAGCAGGAACTGGTTTCTTGGGCTTGAACACGCGGGCAGCGTTGGTGTCACCCACAAAGTTGTCATTGACATCCTGCAGTTTCTTCTTGTACTCAGCCAGCACTTCTGTCTTCTCCAGGAGGTAGGGTCCAAAGCTAGGCAGGCTCTGAGAGAGAGGGACAATAGTGGTTTGGTCAGAGGGTATCAGAAAAATGGTTTCTTGAGTATCAATACTTAAAAGGTGAGAGCGTCCTTGCATTTCAAAGTATTTTATATACCAAAAAGTGTTTATACTGTGGTACAACTTCAAACAAATAGAGAGAGAGAACTCAACATGGGCTACAGCACACCAAATAGCCTTGTCATAGAGTGTCAACACGTTTGTACCACTATCAAATAAACGATTGGTCTACTATTAATTGAAAATTCTAAAAAAAAAAAATAGTATTTTTCCCAATTGAAGAACTTTAAAAAGATGGAACGTGCCACCAGGAAGCTGAAATCAATTAAAATTGTGCCAAGACAGGGTTCTGGAGGATGTCCGTGTAATTTGAAAATAATAATTATAAAGCATTACAGCAGCCTGTGTGGTGATTGTTGCTTCCAGCCATCCCAATTCAAATGAAGACAAATGGAAATCAAATATGATCTAAAACATGCAAGTCAGACAGAATGAATCAAGTCATCATCACACTGATTACTATGACCACTGTTTTGCACGTGAATTAATCGGGTAGAATTCTAACATTTACCATCAGAGAAAACTCAATACTCTGTCTGTTTGAACATTTCCTTTAAAGTGGAAATGTAGACTGAGATAACTCCCCTGCCCTCACGCACAGACACAGCCTACATCCGGAAATATATTCACCTAGTCTAGCGAACCCTCCTCTCTAAAGAGCCATTCCTATTCACAGTCACACTCCATGGCTACATGGCGACTATGGGAGAAGGAGAACAAGAAACCAGGCTCCAGCCACTCCACTCAGACTCCACTGAGAGTTGAGGGAACGTGCCCTAGAAACGCACCTGACCACACACCACTCTGGATGGGCTGGGATATGCTGGTTGGGGTTGAATTTTTTTATTTTTATGGCAGGCTGTCCACATTGGCATTCAATGTGAGTGCATCGTTATCATCGCCACCACCATTACTACGAAAACCCCAGGAGGAACTTGAATGGGAAGCCATATAATAGTAATTTGAGGCACTAGGTGGTGTGACAGGGAAATTGTGATTTCCTGGAAGGATGATTCATCGTAGAGGGATAGTTTCCTGTCAGTTGGACACTAGCGAAGACTGACTGGCACCAAAATGGCTGCCTCTTTGTCTAACCAAAATGGCACCTCAGTCCTAACAAAGGCTGTCTGTCGGAACTGGACTTTTTTGTGCCGCCGTCTTCACTCAAGGAGACATCTCGATAGAACCTGACCCTCACTTTTCACACGGTCAGCTGTCACTCGCTAGTCTGCCACTAAAAGGACCTAACAAGCCACATTTCTTTATCAGTCAGCTCCAGTAAAAAAACTCCTCTCTTGCCTTTGTCTTTTTTTTTTTTGTTGCGCCACTGACACTACAACAGCGTGAGAAAAGCATAAAAGCCGGAGCCATTCGGAGCTGGGGGCCGGGGCCATCAAAGGCGTCAGGGTGACAAACGCTGGAATCTGTGTGAGCAGTGTTTATTCTCCGGCTAATGGCTGGGTCTGGGGAACGAGGAGACGCAGTAGCAGCCTTGATGTATTTATGTCCCTGTAGCGCTAACACCAGTGGGCCTAGCTACTCTGACTGACTGAGGCTCCGAGTAAAAGCATAACACCAGCCATGCAGGCAGGCAGCAGCAGCCATACTTTGACAGCCCTAATGAATCAGCTGTTATAGCCTCAAACCAGAGCGGCTTGGCAATGGGAGACCAGAGGTTTTAATCATGACAAAGAACAGCTACTGAAATACACACATGTGCACACACACACACGCGCACACACACACACACACACACACACACACACACACACACACACACACACACACACACACATACACACACACACAAACTCAACTCAGAGACGGGTACAAAGCTAATTAGTTGGATATTTAGCTGGAATCGGAGCTACTGCAGAGGCAGAGCGAGGCACTGGGTTCTTCAAACGCAGAGATTGAAATTCATTTCGAGAAAAAGCTATGAATAGAAGTCTGAGACAGGACGATTGATCAATGTGAGTTTATGGGGAATTTATATATATATATATATTTATTTATATATTTATATATATATAAAAAGGAATTAAAATAAAAACTTCAGCAATATTTCTCTGTGGTTTGTTGGCCCCAATGTGTGAGCCAGGGAGGCCACTCCTTAGCTTCTCTGTGAAGTGTTGCTGCTGCTGGTGGTGGTGGTGTGTGTGGAGCAAACAGAGATGTGACAGAGTGCTTTCAGCAAATGAAATTGTGTGTAAACACCCAGGGAGCATCGTTCAGTGGAACACTTAGGGAGAGCCACGGCCATTTAGAGGAGGGGAAATATCCTCCAATGTAACAGGGAAGAGAGGAACCACAGTCGGAGGCGCTCTGTGAGTGTGTGTGTGTGTGTGTGTGTGAGAGAGAGAGAGAGAGAGTGTGTGTTTACTCAAGTACTGCGCTATTTCTCTATGGCCATTCAAAATGCCCAATGGATTACAAAACATTCATATAAATAACACATTTCCTATCATGCTGTTTCTGGGAAAATACCCAATCTTTCCTTCACCTGATAAGAATAGGTTATTGAGACCACAGAGCTTGTTTTAACGAATACAGCAGCCAAAAATGAATCTACACTTTTCTGTTTAGGAAACAACAGCTTTTTATTGGAATATCTAGCCTATGTGGTGTCTATATCTAGCTACTGAAGGTGTACAGGCACAGCCAAAGCCCCCATCCTCCTGGGAAGCACCATGTCTAATTACAAACACAGCTCTCCAAAACACAGGGCGGGTCAATTATCTCACTACCCCTCTAGATGGTAAATCAAACAGCAACTGTTAAAGAGGGAAATGACTTGTGTACTTGGCAGGGAAATGTAGCCATTAAAAGGCAACACTTTGTATGTTGTGAGGAACACATATATAATGCCTTTATAAGGACGTGTAAAATACCTTATGAGGCATTATTGTGCATTATAAAGCTTCTAAGAATTTTGCAGGTATTCTGACTTTATGGATAATGAACCTCTTTGAAAATGTCAGGGGTTAAACTGGGCAGAAATTTGACTCGGAGGTGCTCACTGTTCCGCTAGGAAACAATTCAGACTTTCCGGACATCGTAATAGGCGAGCAGTTAGCAACAGGTGGGCGTTTGGTTTGGGTTTGTTTGTGTGGACATTGATCAAATCGTCCTTGTCCACACATTGGCTTTTAGCTCACGTCAATTGGTCGTCGTTTGGAGAACATACGTTTAAGGTCTATTATGCCTATTGTGAGCCGTTTCAGAGTGGCCTTTCGTAATTGACTGTGGGCTGATATGAAGGTCAGTTAAGTGCCTCTTGTAGGAAGCCAAGTCGTTCAAATGAAACCTTTCAATATACGGTTCAGTTCCACATTTCTGCTCACTCCTCGTCCTTTAACAGCTCAAATGTGAACGCTGTAAAGGCGCACACACACACACACACACACACACACACACACACACACACACACACACACGGATAGACAGATGCACGCACTCATCATTAGCCTCCTTATAGCCATGGAAACCACTGCACACTCACACACACACACACACACACACACTAGACCCCCCGTGGAACCAAAGCTGCAATTCCTACCCCAATCCCCCTTCAACCTACCCTACATAAAGGCGGTTGGGGGACATGCATCATGGGAATGTAAAGCTCTTAAATATGTGTTTGGCTGTGTGAGCCCCTCGGCCCGGTGCCTGGCTAGCTGTGGGGATCTGGCAGCCTAGCAGAGGTAATGAAGCTGTGTCTATCCTCTATCTGCCCCGCCTCAGCAGCCTGCCTCTCTTGCTTGCTCTTTTTCCACTCTCTCTCTCTGCTGCGGAGCATGCTACTGTGCACTGACCATGGCTGAAGAGGAGAGGAGAGTACAGGGGGAGGGGATCAAGCTGGGAAGAAGGGGAGCTGGGAAGGACGGAGGGAGGGTTAGGAAATGGCAGAGATTTGGTTTGTGAGATGTTCTTCAATATTTGTGTATTTGTTCAAGTATTAGGACTTGTGTTTGTGTGTGTGTGTGTGTGTGTGTGGTAGAAAATGGAGCCTTCATATAGGGTAGGTTGAAGGGGAATTGGGGGTGGAATTGCAGCTTTGGTTCCATGGGGAGTCTAGAGGCTGTGTGTGTGTGTGTGTGTGTGTGTAGTGGTTTTCATGACTATAAGGTGGGTAATGATGTTCTGCTCAATAGAATAGTAGCTCATCTGTGATTCAAGGATAATATGAGGTATGGGGGGATTCACAATGGTGTGCTACACGGCAGACTATCCATGTTAATACACGCATACAAACAAGGCAGAAAAATAGGGTAGGGGTAACAAGTAGAGAAATGTTGCTCTCTGCTTTAAAAGAGAATGCATTGAAGCTACAATAAAGAAAATAAATTATATTATATTGATAAATCAATATCCGTAATAAGAAATGAGGGTGTTCATATGTATATAATTGAAGTGATAAACGAATGAGTGCCTTTCTGGGAGTATTTCTTTCCCTCAGCCACAGTCTCTCTCTCTCTCTCTCTCTCTCTCTCAAAACACATTTCCTCTCGGCAGTCCCTCCCTCTCTCTCTCTTTCTCTCGCTCCTCTTGAGGGTGCATGAGGGTAATGCAATACCTTTTCTTCTGTCGCTTGTCTTGCCACATCATAGCCTGTTCAAAATGACCCTCTGCTTGTCCCAAAGTGTATTTTCATCTATGTGTGTTTGTGTGTGTGTGAATGTACTGTACTTTCGACTGTGCGTGATAATACCTGTATGTGTGTGTGTTGCCTTCCCGTGTGTGTGCGTCGGTGAATCTATGTGTGCCTGTGTGTGTTAGAGCGTGTGTGTATTCATTGAAGGCTGGGAGCTGAGCGGGTCAGCTGTGTGTCGTTTTCTCTGTTGACAGGCTTTGTGTCAAGGTAAGCGAGGCCTGGCTATAGAGACACTGTGAGAACAGCCTTTCCTCACCTCTCTCAATTAGCAGACCGAGGAAATGCCAGCACTGCCGAGGGAACAGTAGCAGGATAGAGAGAGAGAGGGAGAGAGAGAGAGAGAGATATAGAGAGAGAGGGAGAGAGAGAGGGAGAGAGAGAGATACAGAGAGAGAGGGAGAGAGAGAGATACAGAGAAACAGAGTAGGGGGGGAGAGAGAGAGAGAGAGAGAGAGAGAGACTGGATGATGTACAGTGTGTTTATCATGACGTCAATAGTATTGTATTAATATATGTAATGTCCTTGGTTTTCAGTGTCTAGACTGCTATTTGTGCGTAATGGCTCAAATTGAACTAGGTTCTCGACACTTCTCCTGTTGTCAATAACTGTGACTGATTTTCCCCAACAATACAGTACAAAACATGTTATATAAACCAATCTGTCCATTTTCTATCATATGAGTCTGTGGCTGTGAGTCTCTCGCTCTCCACTCAAGATCACACTGTACAGACTCACACATTGCCCCCTCACCACATCTCCAATCTTCGTCCATGTATATATACTAGAGGTCGACCGATTAATCGGAATGGCCGATTAATTAGGGCAGATTTCAAGTTTTCATAACAGTCGGAAATCGGTATTTTTGGGCGCCGATTTGACGATTTTTAATTAATTAATAAATTTTATTTTATTTGTCTACCCTCTACCCTTAACTAGGCAAGTCAGTTAAGAACACATTCTTATTTTCAATGACGCCCTAGGAACGGTGGGTTAACTGCCTTGTTCAGGGGCAGAACAACAGATTTTCACCTTGTCTGCTTGGGGGATTCAATCTTGCAACCTTACAGTTAACTTGTCCAACGCAATAACGACCTGCCTCTCTCTCGTTGCACTCCACAAGGAGACTGCCTGTTACACGAATGTAGTAAGCCAAGGTAAGTTGCTAGCTAGCATTAAATTTATCTTATGAAAACTAATCAATCATAATCACTAGTTAACTACACATGGTTGATGATATTACTAGATATTATCTAGCGTGTCCTGCGTTGCATATAATCTGACTGAGCATACAAGCATACAAGTATCTAAGTATCTGACTGAGCGGTGGTAGGCAGAAGCAGGCGCGTAAACATTCATTCAAACAGCACTTTCGTGCGTTTTGCCAGCAGCTCTTCGTTGTGCTTCAAACATTGCGCTGTTTATGACTTCAAGCCTATCAACTCCTGTCACTCGCTCTGAGCATTCTAGTAGTTGTTCCCCTTACTTTGCATGGGTAACGCTGCTTCAATGGTGGCTGTTGTTGTTGTGTTGCTGGTTTGAGCCCAGGGAGGAGCGAGGAGCGGGACGGAAGCTATACTGTTACAATGGCATTACTAAAGTGCCTATAAGAACATCCAATAGTCAATGGTTAATGAAATATAAATGGTATAGAGGGAAATAGTCCTATAATTTCTATAATAACTACAACCTAAAACTTCTTACCTGGGAATATTGAAGACTCATGTTAAAAGGAACCACCAGCTTTCACATGTTCTCATGTTCTGAGCAAGGAACTGAAACGTTAGCTTTCTTACATGGCACATATTGCACTTTTACTTTCTTCTCCAACACTTTGTTTTTGCATTATTTAAACCAAATTGAACATGTTTCATTATTTTCTTGAGGCTAAATTTATTATATTGATGTATTATATTAAGTTAAAATAAGTATTCATTCAGTATTGTTGTAATTGTCATTATTACAAATAAATAAATAAAAATTGGCCGAATAATCGGTATCGGCTTTTTGGTCCTCCAATAATCAGTATCGGTATCGGTGTTGAACAATCATAATCGGTCGACCTCTAATACGCACGCACGCACGCACGCACGCACACACACACACACACACACACACACACACACACACACACACACACACACACACAACACACACACACACACACACACACACAGAGAGAGACAAATGACAGACTAATTGTATACTTATCCCCTATTCTCCCTCTGCCTCTATCCTTCATTCATTCGTTCATTCTTTCCACTCTGTCCCTGGTGTGGCGTTGCCATTGAAGCTAGTTGAGGCCGGCCACACAAAGACACCCCGTTGACGTTAGAATAAAGAACTCTCCAGCGACAACATGTTTGAAAGCGCACGCAAGCCTCCCTCGTCTGCCGTGTCGGAAGAATAGCCCCGCATCAGATAAAGGCTTTTCCAATTTCAAATATTCCTTCCACTTTGAAGGGTGTTTATCGCAAATCCAATAATTTGCATATTATTTTCTAAGTGTGTTTTCTGCACTTGCTTCTTTTGTCACGTAAAAATGAATGAAAGTGTGGAGGGATAGAGGTGGAATCCCACCTTTGTCTGGTTATTGTTTGCTTCTTTTCTCAAGGAGAACTGTAATTGCTTGCGTTATCCTTGCGTTGTTTTAAGTATTGTTTTGGTGTCGACGGCATTCGGTTTTACTATGAAGGGTAAATGCGCCATCAAACAACAGAATATGAAATATATGCAAGGAATATACTGTATGAAATTGAGGTTGAATTTATACATGTGTGTGTGTGTGTGTGTGTGTCTTCGCCTTCTGCGAGGCAGTATAGTGCAGCCCCTGTACAATATCTTAAGGTTGGCATGCGTGACCTTTCGTGTTTTCTTATGAATTTACACTTTGAGGAAATCCGGGTGGTGACATTTCAAAAACACCTAGCTCAGTCCAATCACAAACAACTAGCCACTAGCCACAAGCCACAACTACTTACCCCCCCCTTACCCCTCCCCCTTACCCCCACATCTCACAGTATACTGGTACACTGGTACACACTAGAACTAAACTTTGAGGAATTCTGTTGGGAATTTATCTGATCAATAGTTTTACAGCTGTTGTCTGCATACAATATCAAATGGATAAAATGTAGCTACGGTATATCAGTATTCTGAAGTGCATTTGGTTGACTGTACACTCACTTCTGCAGGTTCAGCTGAAAGAACCAATCTATCCTAAACCATGCTGCACCCTAATTGCATTAGAACCTTTTCGCCTTATCTTTTTTTTGGGGGGGGTAGAAAATCGCTGACGTAGACACTGCCACGGCGCTGGAGATAATTAACATGGAGTTTAGTAGTGTCCCTTTAAGATTGGATGAGGAAAGGGTTGGGGAGGGACTATCCTGTAACGGCAACCCATGGTGATGATGGTTGGACTCACCTTACCCACCAGTTCCTCCACGCGGGTTACAGGTTTGCCCTTCTGGTGGCGCAGGGTGGGGGGAGACTGTCCATCCCAGCCAGTCAGCTCCTCAATGCTCTTCAAGTAGAGCAGAGCCTTCAGGCCCAGGCAGTAGTCCTCGATCAGGGTGAAGTCTTGGTTCTGCACCGCACTACAAATCTGGAGAAGATGCATGCAGTGGAATGCATTTGTGTACTCGCTAACACACCCAGACAGTTGTGTCATTGTATTCATACACACGTGGAGGTACAATTGTGGGAAATATGACGTTTTCACAGGTTTTTTGCGACAAACTATTGCCAGTAGACACGGGTAGTGCTGTGACGCGTACACATTGCGGGGAAAAGAAATCTGCCAATACCGACCTAACATTTTAGTGCCCGCAACTGTATACCCACACACGTACACTAAGCGATGTGTCTGTCACCAGGAGGCTATATTTCTAAGAAGTAGCAGAGAAGACACACAGCCGTATGCAGCCTAATGTGTCAAAACCACAGAGGCTTTCACCGAGGGTGTCATCTATTTATGCTACATTATTTGGTGGCATAATGAGTGTGTTCGCATTTATTTATTTATAAACAGATTTCTGAGGCTCGGACCCCCCCGCTGAGATAATAGGTTTATTTGCTCTAGCAACTTGTTCAGTGTATTTTATTAGGATTAGGATTTACATGAAGCTTGTTACTGGCAATCTGTTGCCATAGCAGCCGGGGGTATACACAATCAAAGCGTTGGGTAAATTCCTTATTAGGCAGTGACAAAGCTTTGTGTGAAAGAAGATAATGTTTTTGTGTTGGGAAAGGAGAGAGGAAGGGATGGAGAGGGGGAGGAGGGACAAGGGAGAGACAGAGAGATCGAGAGAGCCGAAAAAGCTCTTTGATGTGATGGCTTCATCTTTCGTAAAAACAAGGAAGTAAATTCCCTGGGAAGGCAATTGATGTCGATGACGATCACTAATAGACTAATAATCATATAGAATGTAATGCAAGCTTGGAGTTAAATCCTATTAAAAATGGATCAGTGTTGAATATCAGACAAAAGACACATCGACGCTAACATGAATGTAACATGAATGTTCCACACGGAGCTGTTCTCAAGACTTGCTTTAGCCCTCATTTCCCTCATGTCCCTGTGTGTGGTTGAATATCCAATAAGTGTGATTATACTGAAAAACAACATACTGACACACAGCTGGGTACCCAGATGTGTAATCCGATCTGTTTGTGCATTTTTATCATTAGTCCTCATTTGTCATCTGACAATAAATGTTAGCACAACCTAACTATATCACAAGTCAACTACAGTACAAGTTGACTAGGTACCTATGACAAACAAATTTAGCTACCAGGCTAGTGGTTAGTGCACTTAAAAAAAAGAAACCATTTTGATCTTGTCTCATCGCTGCAACTCCTCAATGGGCTCGGGAAGCGAAGGTCGAGTCATGCCAATTGTGCGCTGGGCCAATTGTGCGCCGCCCTATGGGACTCCCGATCACAGCCGGTTGTGATAGTAAGTGCACTTTTTGTTGATGTCTCTGCTTACCTGTAGAACAGAAGCTCCAGCGTGGAGGAACTGCAGGCCTGTCTCGGCTGAGTCGATCCCTCCAGTCGCTAGGATGGGGAACCCTGGCAGGGCCCTGCCGATTGCGGATACAGCGCGCAGGGCAATGGGCCGGATGGCATTACCTGTGGAGATGGATCAGAATTCATGTGGAAGGATTAACGAAAATACTTCCTCTGCAAAAACGCATTCTTAGACCTACAGTGCCTTGCGAAAGTATTCGGCCCCCTTGAACTTTGCAACCTTTTGCCACATTTCAGGCTTCAAACATAAAGATATAAAACTGTATTTTTTTTGTGAAGAATCAACAACAAGTGGGACACAATCATGAAGTGGAACGACATTTATTGGATATTTCAAACTTTTTTAACAAATCAAAAACTGAAAAATTGGGCGTGCAAAATTAGTCAGCCCCTTTACTTTCAGTGCAGCAAACTCTCTCCAGAAGTTCAGTGAGGATCTCTGAATGATCCAATGTTGACCTAAATGACTAATGATGATAAATACAATCCACCTGTGTGTAATCAAGTCTCCGTATAAATGCACCTGCACTGTGATAGTCTCAGAGGTCCGTTAAAAGCGCAGAGAGCATCATGAAGAACAAGGAACACACCAGGCAGGTCCGAGATACTGTTGTGAAGAAGTTTAAAGCCGGATTTGGATACAAAAAGATTTCCCAAGCTTTAAACATCCCAAGGAGCACTGTGCAAGCGATAATATTGAAATGGAAGGAGTATCAGACCACTGCAAATCTACCAAGACCTGGCCGTCCCTCTAAACTTTCAGCTCATACAAGGAGAAGACTGATCAGAGATGCAGCCAAGAGGCCCATGATCACTCTGGATGAACTGCAGAGATCTACAGCTGAGGTGGGAGACTCTGTCCATAGGACAACAATCAGTCGTATATTGCACAAATCTGGCCTTTATGGAAGAGTGACAAGAAGAAAGCCATTTCTTAAAGATATCCATAAAAAGTGTCGTTTAAAGTTTGCCACAAGCCACCTGGGAGACACACCAAACATGTGGAAGAAGGTGCTCTGGTCAGATGAAACCAAAATTGAACTTTTTGGCAACAATGCAAAATGTTATGTTTTGCGTTAAAGCAACCCTGCTCATCACCTTGAACACACCATCCCCACTGTCAAAATGGTGGTGGCAGCATCATGGTTTGGGCCTGCTTTTCTTCAGCAGGGACAGGGAAGATGGTTAAAATTGATGGGAAGATGGATGGAGCCAAATACAGGACCATTCTGGAAGAAAACCTGATGGAGTCTGCAAAAGACCTGAGACTGGGACAGAGATTTGTCTTCCAACAAGACAATGATCCAAAACATAAAGCAAAATCTACAATGGAATGGTTCAAAAATAAACATATCCAGGTGTTAGAATGGCCAAGTCAAAGTCCAGACCTGAATCCAATCGAGAATCTGTGGAAAGAACTGAAAACTGCTGTTCACAAATGCTCTCCATCCAACCTCACTTGAGCTCGAGCTGTTTTGCAAGGAGGAATGGGAAAAAATTTCAGTCTCTCGATGTGCAAAACTGATAGAGACATACCCCAAGCGACTTACAGCTGTAATCGCAGCAAAAGGTGGCGCTACAAAGTATTAACTTAAGGGGGCTGACTAATTTTGCACGCCCAATTTTTCAGTTTTTGATTTGTTAAAAAAGTTTGAAATATCCAATAAATGTCGTTCCACTTCATGATTGTGTCCCACTTGTTGTTGATTCTTCACAAAAAAATACAGTTTTATATCTTTATGTTTGAAGCCTGAAATGTGGCAAAAGGTCGCAAAGTTCAAGGGGGCCGAATACTTTTGCAAGGCACTGTACCTGTCTTATAGAAGATGAGATTAAACCAAATGCATATGTTGTGTAAATAGCAGAGTTTGTCTGTTTCTCAATCTCTCCAGAAATAGATACAGTGTAACATATGAAGAGTACATATGGACAATCATCCAATCTCTATTTCTCACCCACACATGCAGTCATGCAGGCACACACACACACACACACACACACACACACACACACACACACACACACACACACACACACACACACACACACACACACACACACACACACACACACACACACACACACACACACACACACATACATAAACACACACACACACACTTGATGTATGCACAAGCACACACACGAACGCACAAACGCACACACATACACACACACACACACACACACACACACACACACACACACACACACACACACACACACACACACACACACACACACACACACGGTGTAAACACACTCCCCAATGGGGTCCAATCCAGGCCACTCTATCATTAGTTGGCTGTCATGGGGTCCCTACAGGATGGGGTTGGCTGTGCTCTGTGATCAGGCAGACAGATGGAGACATTTATCACATTACATTTAACCTGGTTCCCCCACTAGGTTCTCGCTCATTGATCACAGTATAGCCTTGTACACATGTATTTGACCAGAGAGGCTCATACGTACACACACTGGCAACACACTGACACATCCATATATACTTGAACATAAGCGTTCACACATGTACACACACAGAATCGCGACACACACGCAGAAATACACACACTTGACACACACACACACACACGCCCACTAGGTTGACAGATAGAGACAGCACCCTCTCTCTCCTCCCATGCTAAATGATCCTCATTAACTAATGCCAGCCTCTGAAATTGGGACGATGAATTGAATCAAAGCATACATTTTTGCATATTCTCCATGGATGGTTAATTGTATGCATATTCATGGCTCTTGCTCTCTCCGCCCTCTTTGTTCCTTGGCGCTTCTACTTTCCTTCTCCTCCCCCTCTTCTCTCCCTCTTCCGACTGAAGTCTCCTAAATTGATGCTCTTCTACTTTTGTCTCCCCTCACCCTCTCTGGCTGAAGTCTCCTAAATTGATGCTCTTCTACTTTTGTCTCCCCTCACCCTCTCTGGCTAAAGTCTCCTACAGAAAATGTATGATGGTTCAGGTGGAGTTATTCATTTGTGTTCTGTAGAGAAGTTGAAATAAGGATGCAGTGGTAGAGAGGTACACAATGAATTGAGATTTGTGTATTTTAGGCCTTCAAAGAAAACTATACAGTCTATGAAACTGTACAACTATACATGAAATGCTGCATGTTGAGTGGCTGCAATATGATTGAAATCCAAAGAGAAATGAATGAACTGATGATGATAAGGTATACTGTAAATTATCATGTGGCGACCTTATTGTTTGTAGCCTAGGCACACTCCCTTTTCAAGCATTCCTTCTTAGGTAAAATATGAAATAGGCAATCATTTTTGGTTAAGGGCCACATCTTGATGTAAAAAATCAGGTGAGTTATTTAAAAACTTATAGGTCCATACAAATTTCTACATAGGCTACATACTTTCTATCTAGTTTTAGACATGAACGAGTGGCCTGGAGTCTTTTTTAAACCAAAATATGAATTTCCCAAAACCTCCCGCGGACCAGATTGAATGTGCTTGCGGGCCGGATCTGGCCTGCGGGCCGTTTGTTGCCCACCCTTGCTCAAGAATATACTTCTTCTCTCCCTTTACAACCGAGCGGGGGCCACCTATGTTTTATGTCAGTTGGACTCCAGTCCTTTTTTTCAAATTTGACAAATCTAATGAGTGTCACTTATGGAGGCCCTCCTGGCCAAAAGTAGAAATGTGTGACCCCCCCACTCCTGGCCCTTTAGGACAGTAATGTTCAATGACCCAGTCGAAAGGGAGTGGAGGGAGCTTGACTGCCCCCAGCTAGGGGACTCCTGAGAGTATGGAGCTACAGCCCCAGCCATATACACAAGTTTCACCAGGAGAACTACACTATGACAGCTGGTACTTCTTGCATGAAATACTGCCTCAATAGTCTCAATCCTCATTTTGAAATGCAGGCTGCTTTCTTGACCCTGCGACTGGCTCAGAAGGTGTGTTGGCAGCTGATAAAGAGGGAGGGAACGAGCTGGGAGAAGAGCAGAGGTGAGCCCGCAGAGAGAAAGAGAGAGAGAGAGAGAGAGAGAGAGAGAGAGAGACTACGCACGCACACACTCTAGTATACACACAGGGGCTTTACACCGACAGACTGTGTTGGTGGCAGTGACTCCATCTGCCCCTCCTATACACACGAACACACGATAGCGGACTGTAGCTGTAAGGTAATAGCACTGCTTACAAGACAAAGTGTTTGTTTGTGTGGGTGCGTGTTACTTACCAGACACTCCTCCGTAGGTGGTGCGCTTGCCCTTGCCGATGCCAGGCCAGGGGGTGCTGTCAGCTTTTAGGCCCATCATTCCAGACACTGTGTTGGTGGCAGTGACTCCATCTGCCCCTCCTATAACAACAAGACCACAGTCACTATTGAGCTTGATATTGCTGAAATTCCAGTCATTCAAAAATGGTTGTCTGCTGCGCCTTCCCCTCCACCCCCCATTCTAGAAATACTTCAACCTCCCTTCACATCCTTTCCCAACATGAGGGAAAAAAAGGAACAAATGAGAAAAAAGAGGATGGGGGCAGGGATTTGAAGCTAGGTTTCGTTTCATTTCGGACAGACAACGTCAACAGCCGATCACATTGGATTTCACATAGTCTCACAGTAGGAGTGCTGATCCAGGATTAGGATTCTCCTGTCCACATAATCATATTCATGTCAAAGGCAAAACTGATCCTATATAAGCACTCCTACTCTGAGACTCTGGACTGTCGTTACCTTCGTGTGCAGCCTTCGCAATGTCCACGATGTTGGTGACGTTGGGCGTGAGCTTGGCGAAGAAGGGGATCTTGGCGGTCTGTCTCACCCACCGACAGATGTTCATCACCATCACAGGATCCTATAACAACAGATTCAGGATCAGTTTGAGGAAATAAATACAATATTTCACTTCTAGTATAGTATAATGAAGTTGTCCTCTGAAGAGGGGTGTTGCTGGCTCCAAATTTTAAAAAGGATGATCTCACCCAGTTTTCACGAGTGCTAACTTGTGAAGTTTCGAAAATGTTGAAGTTTGTGAGGAATTAGGCCACTAAACCAACCTCCATCTGTTGTAGCATTGAAATGTTTGACAGGTTTTTGCAAATATACCCTTTTTGTCATAATGTAAGCAGGCACGCGCACAAACACGCACACACAGCTCTCTCTGAGTTCCTCCTTTAAGCTCTGATGGGAAAGAAAAACACTGTTGTGTCCATACAGGTTCCTTCAAAGACCCTGCAGCTCCACTGTTGCATTTTCATAGCAGCTCAGTTGCTATTTCTCCCTCTGTCTTCCTTCTCCTCTCTCTCCCTCCCTCTCTACCTCTCTCTCCCTCCCTCTCTACCCCTCTCTCTACCTCTCTCTCTACTTACTACCTTCTTGCCCTTTGTGCTGTTTCTGTGCCCAATAATGTTTGTACCATGTTTTGTGCTGCTACCATCTTGTGCTGTTGTCATGTTGTGTTGCTACCATGCTGCGTTGTCATGTGTTGCTGCCATGCTCTGTTGTTGTCTTAGGTCTCTCTACTTAGTGTTGTGTTGTCTCTCTTGATGTATGTTTTGTCCTATATTTTAATTTAATTATTTTTTTATTTTTAATCCCAGCCTCCGTCCCTGTAGGAGGCCATTTGCCTTTTGGTAGGCCGTCATTGTAAATAAGAATTTGTTCTCAACTGACCTGCCTAGTTAAATAGAGGTTAAATAAAAAATAAAACGTTTATCACACTCCTCTCTCTCTCTCTACTTTTCTCTACCTCTCTCTCTCCCTCTGCCTCTCTGTCTACCTATCTCTCTCCCTCTCTCTACCTCTCTCTCTTACCGCTCTCCCTTCCTTATTTCTGCCTCCTCCCTCTCTCTTTCTTTGCACCCTTTCTCAGGACACAGTTCTACTTGTTGGCACATACTGTTCACCCATTGGCAGTGGTATTTTGTTCTCCTGTGTTAACTGAAGTGAGATTGATGATGGCTGAGCCATATCCCCAAGGTACTGTGGTAAAGGCTGCCTGTCTGTCCACACCAAAGTTATTGACAACCTTGTTAAAGATGAGCAATCATGACTGTATAACATGAATAATTAAAATACTGAGTTGTTTTGTATGCAAAAAAAGGGGGAAATTATATTACTTCATACTAATACAATTGCTCAAAGAAAGACAAGTAATATATTTTTTTCTCAAAAGTTAAGGATCAAAATAATTGACACCCCTAAAGATTCTTATAAATAAAGTAGTCAAAAGTTTGGTATTTGTGACCCATTTCAGGAAACTAGGCATATGTCATGGGTCACTACTTCACAGGAGAGCCATTTGAACGTAACCTTTTTTTTAAATGATCAAAATGCGTTTTTTGGCAGAAATGCCATCTGGAACATGTGAACTTTCATGTGCCTTAATAACATACTTGTGTGCCATCTGTAAATACAAATACAATTGTTAAATTACGAGCCTAGTTGTTTTAGCCACAGAAAAAGTCATCAACCTTACCACTAGCCATGATTGGCTGAAATAATGAGTGGACTGGACATGTCGAGAGATGACTTTGGATTGGTCTGCCGTATAGCAAGCTTCTGTCTATTTGAGCAGGTCAGCATGTCTAGGTAATCCTGTCTAAAAATACTCGTAAAAAAATGTATCGCGTAGTAAAACTGCATAAGTGTTGCTCTCCACTTTCTGGAAGACCGAGTTTTGAAATCTGTGGAATTCGAGTAAGATAGCTTAGGAGATGGAGAAAACACCTGTCTCCGGATTACATCTTCAACTAAGGGCAACCATGTCATCCGACAGGAAACATGTCTGTCCATGATGTATACGGGTAAGATAGTCTAGCTAGCTACATGTTCATATATTACACATTTCTAATTTTGACAGAAAAGGGGTTTCATTTCAAGTTAAAGTGTACTGTTAGCTAGCTAACGTTAGCTGGCTGGCTCGCTAGCTAACGTTACGTGTATGATCTCATTATTCATATCTCAGAGCCATTTGCTTGGCTAGTTATAGCCTAAATGTTAGCTAGCTAACATTGAACCTGGTTGGTTAGCTATCTGCAGATTTGTGCAGTGTAGTAATGTCATGAGTTGGGATTATGGTTCATTGTTTAGCTATCTACATGTCTTAACAAAAGACCCCAATATGCAAGCAACCATTTCAGGTGAGTTCAATTTCAGAGCACTGTCGTCTGAGTGTGCCAGAGCGCAGAATAACTGATGAATTTACGAACGCTCAACACCCGTTGAATATGGCTGGAGTCAGTAAACGTTGGCAAAAAAAGCGTAATTAAATTGTTGCCTGCAGCACAGTTACAGTCACCAACGCTCTGGATAACATGAAAACAGCCTAACCAGCTCTGCTAGGGCGAGTAAAATGGTCAGAGTTTGGGTGGGGGCTAAAGATTAAGAGGATGTGAACGATGCGGAATGGGTGTAGACAAAGAAGAGCCCTCCAGTAGGTACCAAAACATTCAAAGGCCATTTTCTCAAAAGTGAGGTTACAAGTTTATCAACTTTTAGCTGCCGCATGCATCCCTTAACTATGTAAAAAAGCACCATTTAAAATATTGCTACATAAGACCGAATCAAGGCGGTCAGTCACATTTGGTCCCATATTCCTAGCATGCAGTGACTACTTGTTTGATGCATTTGCCGTTTGTTTTGGTTTTGTTTCAGATAATTTTCTTCCAGGAGAATATGTTTTTAGGGCCTCTCGAGTGGCGCAGCAGTCTAAGGCATTGCATCACAGTGCTAGAGGTGTCACTACAGACCTGGGTTCAATCCCGGGCTGTATAACAACCTGCCGTGATCGGGAATCCCATAGGGCGGCGCACTATTGGCCCAGTGTCGTCCGGGTTAGGGGACGGTTTGGCCGGGGGGGCTTTACTTGGCTCATTGTGCTCTAGCGACTCCTTGTGGTGGGCCGGGCGCCTGCAGGCTGACCTCGGTCGTCTGGTGAACGTTTCCCCTGACACATTGGTGCGGCTGGCTTCCCGGGTTAAGCGGGTGGATGTTAAGAAGCGCGGTTTGGTGGGGGCATGTTTCGGAGGACGCGTGACGCAATGAGACAAGATCGAAATTGGGGAGAAAAAAGCTGTAAAAAAATGATTCAATATTTTTTTAGCATCCATTAAATGTGGATGCTACCATGGTTACGGATAATCCTGAATGAATTGTGAAAAATTATGAGTTACAGAGGGACAAAGATCATAACCACAAGACATGCTATCCTCCCCTGTTATTGGTAAGAGTTTAGCATGTTAGCATGTCTTCGGGGTATGATATTTGATATTTTTTATAGTGATTGGTGCCACTATTATTATAGTGACTCAATCTGTGTTTGTGATTCTTGTATATGGCAATGTGATTAGCCTGAGGTAGCATTTGTCCGTTGAAACCATTAAAATCTGGGTGATGCACAGCATACTAAACAGCTATTTAACAGTGCAGGTCTTCTGCCCAACGAGAGCCTTTCTCTGTGGTTCTCTAAGTGTGAACTCTGTTCCGCTGTGTGTGTATGTGATCATTAGTGTATACGTGTGCGAATACACTTATATTTGTGTGTGTGTGTGTGTGTGTTTGTGTGTCCACCAGAGTGGGTCGTGGGAGGGATGTGGGCGGCATGTGTTTTTAACAAGGCTGGCAGCGAAACACAAATGAGAAAGCCTGACTGGGGGAAGAAACTGGAATGTATATGGATGGGAAAAACTGAGTGATGGAGAGAACACAAGTGAAAGAGGGAGAACGGATGATTTTATTGTCGATTGTAATGTATTATTCAACATGGGATCATGCAAATAAAGCTTCTTTGAATTTGAATGGCAAGTGTGAATACAAGTTAACAAATACACTGAGTGTACAAAACATGAGGAAGGATTTTTAAGCCTTGAGACAATTGAGACATGGATTGTGTATGTGTGCCATTTAGAGGTTGAACAGGCAAGACAAAAGATTGAAGTGCCTTTGAACGGGGTATGGTAGTAGGTACCAGGTGCACCGGTTTGATTGTGTCAAGAACTGCAATGCTGCTGGGTTTTCCACACGGAACAGTTTCCTGTGTGTATCAAGAATGGTCCACCACCCAAAGGACATCCAGCCAACTTGACACAACTGTGGGAAGCTTTGGACTCAACATGGGCCAGCATCCCTGTGGAACGCTTTTGACACCTTGTAGATTCCATGCCCCGACGAATTGAGGCTGTTCTGAGGGCAAAAGGTGCAACTCAATTTTTTTGTGTGCACTCAGTGTATATGGCAAGAAACAGAAAATGAGAGATGACGGAGGGAGAGATGAAGGAGGGATGGGAATCGAGAGAAAGGAAGAGGAAGGGAGAGAGAGGGTAAACAGTGTAAATAGCTATGTCAACAGCTGGAGTAATGACAGAGGATTGACAGATCAGGGGAAGAAACAGCCTTTCATGTCCATAATGTGTAGGGTGTTGGAGAATGGGGTGCATCTGCAGTTTGCGAGAAGAAAGGAATAGGTGTGTGTGTGTGTGTGTATAAAAAACACTAATAAGCCTGTCCTGGAAGGCTAAGACTGTGTGTGTTTTAACGGATGCTGTGGTAAGAACCTAATGTCGTCACAGGAGGGGGGATGCTGGTCTGTGAAGCAGGCACACACACTCACACGCACACTCCTGTGACAGCTTATAAAAGACTTTGGGCTGCAAGTGTGTGCTGCAAGTGTGTGTGCAGCAACCAAAGCCCCTGGCCTGCGAGGACCTCTCTCAGCAATGTGGATGTAAAGTACTGCCTCCTGTAGCAACCTACCTTTAGGCCTCCCCTAACTCATCATACCCCTCCCACACACCACACAAGCCCAGAGAGAGGTGTCCTCCTTGGGAGAGCTTTACATTTTTGATCCAGTGCAGCCTGCATGGGCCAATATGACATATGCTTCCCTTTGTCTCTTTTACAGGGTGGTGGGTGGTGCGGTGAGGCCCAGGAAGACCATCTCGTGGTGTTGAGGGACATTAAGTGCCACTGTATATCAACGGCTCCATAAAAAAAGAGCCTGTGCAGCAAGGCAATAGCTCTGATCCTCAGGCACATCGTCTACTTTTGATCTCGGGGGGGCTTTTGTTTCGGTTTTAACACAATACTTCAATGTGACTCCTGTATTGAGGGAAAGGCCCATCAAAGTGACTGGGGCAGAAGTAAAAGATGGTTTCCTTGCACTGAGCTGGAGAGGGATCTATCCGCGCAGAACAAAGCATAGATCGAATAGAGGAGGGGGGATAGAGTTTTGGAGGCTTTGTGGGCTACGCCTTCAGAGTTGAGGGACAGCTCCTAGGCCTTCAGAGGAGAGTGAGAGGGAATCACAGGAGAATGAGAAGCAGGACCATGGACAGCTCCTAGGCCTTGGGGAAGGCAATATGAAGGCATGGTTTTGTATGTAACTATGTACTGTTTTCTTTCTTGGGCCGAGGCTGTGATACCTTTAATTATGTGTGTGCGTATACCGTGTGTGTATGCATATGTGTGTGTCTGCACTCAGTACACTATATATGTGTGTATATTCTGTGTGGGGGATGTAGTATCAGTGGACACACACACACACACACACACACACACACACACACACACACACACAGAGAGACAGAGAGAGATATGTTTATTGGACTGCTGATGGAGAAGCGTGCCACAGCCAGCCCCTCTCCCTGTGAGGATCACTAATTTGTTTTCTAAAATTAAAACTAACCTGGGGGCTGTGGCTAATGGCCACGGACATAACACATTAAAGTAGCACACATCTCCAAAACCCACAAAACTAACTAATTTCAGTTATCTATATTTTCTCTATTCTTATCTATCTACAGTTGAAGTCGTAAGTTTACATACACCTTAGCCAAATACATTTAAACTCAGTATTTCACAATTCCTGACATTTAATCCTAGTAAAAACTTGATGTCTTAGGTCAGTTAGGATCACCACTTTATTTTAAGAACGTGAAATGTCAGAATAATCATAGAGAGAATGATTTATTTCAGCTTTTATTTCTTTCATCACATTCCCAGTGGGTCAGAAGTTTACATACACTCAATTAGTATTTGGTAGCATTGCCTTTAAATTGTTTAACTTGGGTCAAATGTTTTGGGTAGCCTTCCACAAGCTTCCCACAATAAGTTGGATGAATTTTTGCCCATTCCTCCTGACAGAGCTGGTGTAACTGAGTCAGGTTTGTAGGCCTTCTTGCTCGCACATGCTTTTTCAGTTCTGCCCACAAATTGTCTATGGGATTGAGGTCAGGGCTTTGTGATGGCCACTCCAATACCTTTGTTGTCCTTAAGCCATTTTGCCACAACTTTGGAAGTATACCTCCGTGCTTCATGGTTGGGATGGTGTTCTTCGGCTTGCAAGCCTCCCCCTTTTTCCTCCAAACATAACGATGGTCATTATGGCCAAACAGGTCTATTTTAGTTTCATCAGTCCAAAGGACATTTCTCCAAAAAGTACAGTCTTTGTCCCCATGTGCAGTTGCAAACCGTAGTCTGGCTTTTTGGAGCACTGGTTTTGGAGCAGAGGCTTCTTTCTTGCGGAGCAGCCTTTCAGGTTATGTCAATATAGGACTCGTTTTACTGTGGATATAGATAATTTTGTACCTGTTTCCTCCAGCATCTTCACAAGGTCCTTTGCTGTTGTTCTGGGATTGATTTGCACTTTTCGCACCAAAGTACGTTAATCTCTAGGAGACAGAATGTGTCTCCTTCCTGAGTGGTATGATGGCTGCATGGTCCCATGGTGTTTATACTTGCGTATTATTGTTTGTACAGATTAACGTGGTACCTTCAGGCGTTTGGAAATTGCTCCCAAGGATGAACCAGACTTGTGGAGGTCCACAATTCTTTTTCTGAGGTCTTGGCTGATTTCTTTTGATTTTCCCATGATGTCAAGCAAAAAGGCACTGAGTTTGAAGGTAGGCCTTGAATTGTGATACAGTGGATTATAAGTGAAATTATCTGCCTGTAAACAATTGTTGGAAAAATGACTTGTGTCATCCATAAAGTAGATGTCCTAACCGACTCGCCAAAACTACAGTTTGTTAACAAGAAAGTTGTGGAGTGGTTGAAAAACAAGTATTAATGACTCCAACCTAAAAGTATGTAAACTTCCGACTTCAACTGTATGTTGTAGTCTTAATAACATCCACAGGCCTAGCCAGCGTAATGATATAATTGTGGTTCTAGTCTTTGTAAGATCTTACATTGGTGCCACCTCCAGCAGTGAGCTCTGTTTTCAGATGGTAGGTTTTTAATAGGTCATTCCCTGTGGTTAGTTTCTGTAGCATAGCTTTTGTGCTGGGAGGTCAAAGCTTATTGTTAGCATTCCTGGAAGATGTACCAGCAAGCAGCCGTAATCCCATGCTTATGTGTCATTAAATCATTTCCCTTGCATTGTCTTAGAATCTGAAAAAGATGTCATCCTGTGTGTGTGTGTGTGTGTGTGTGTGTCTCCCTCTCTCTCTGCGCCTATCCGTGTGTGGCCACCGTCGGTGTGATTAAATGCTATTTCCTTGCTTTAGTTCACGCAGAGGTTACCTGCCAGGAGGCAGAGGCCTGTGATTAGCCTTGTGTCCTTACAGAGGGGGGATCCACACACAGTGCGGTGCCCCCTGCAGTGCTCATCATAATTTATGAGCACTGCAGGGGGCACAATGGTTCTGTCTCGTGTTTAAAGGGAAACAGGCCCAAGTCTCCTGGCGATCGTAAACTGCCAGGGTAAGAAGGCGGCAGATGGAGGAAATCAAGTCAAATCGCAGCATTGCTGTTAGAAAAGCCACCAAGTGCTACATTTGTGGTAGTGATTGGATTTTTTTGGTTAAGGCCCATTGTGGGGATTTTGACACATTTGTTTAAATCGTTTTAATCTGTAACTTTTAAGGTTTTATTACAAGATGAGTGTATGTATTCGTCAGAGTGTTTCTCTGAATCTAAAGTGGAATTCTGTAAGAAATATTTTTGGGGTGTAACAAAATTGCATTTTCAAAGCAATTGGCTATGTGTATTGAGTGCATATTAAAGAATGGCGAATGATCGACCCAGGACAGAAAGGGTTGGATGTGGTTCAGCCGTGTTCCACGAGGAATTTAAAGGTCTAAGTAATGAAATGGTTTTGCCAGAGTGTGTGACACTGGTGGAGTGTGTGTGTCAGTGTGATGGTAGATACCTGTCCACAGGCCAGTCCCATGCCCCTTTCTCCCATTCCATGGGGACAGGAAAGGTTGAGCTCCAGTGCATCCGCCCCGGAGTCCTAGACAGAAAAACACACACACAACCATCAGCTGTGTCTGCATCGATGTCAATGGGACATTCAGTGACAATTCGACTTAAGAGTGGAGATTAGGGTTCTCCCCGATGTGATTTCTCTGTGATAAAAGGAAACAAGGGAACATCCCAGCTCGGTTCCCAAGAGTTGTTTTGAGTACATTTTACTGTGACATGTTAAAATCTTCGCATAGCATAAATGATGACTACCGAACATAACAGTTCTCAAGTACCTGTCATGCCATCTGCAAAGAGACAAGTAAAGAACCGACACGACACATCTACATTAGTATCAATGGCGACAGAAATAAAAACACTGCATGCATGAGCACGGGGATACCGCAGAAAAACACATTTCAAAGACAGACTCAACTGAGATGCGAACCGAGCATTGCAAAGGGAAAACGAGTGCCTAACACCTTTAAAAAAACACTCTTAAAATAGCTGTGGAAACTTGTTGTTGACACGTCAAAGAAGCTATAAAATAATGGTGCTGGTGGATGGGATGGGAGAGGAGAAATGGGTAGCGGTGGTTCATGGGAGGAAGGATAGTAAGAAATAAGGCATTCAACAGGCAATTACACTGTGGAGAAGCGTTCTGACAATGAATCAAAATGGCGGAAGCATCGGGACGATTTCCAGAGACCCCTTATTTCTCAGTCCCATCCAGCATGCCTGCAGAATGTCAGGCCACCACAATCTATGGCCTTCCTCACAACTGACAGCCATTAGAGAGCAAGAATGAATAATAAGGGTTTTAGCCATTCTAAAGGAGAAGGGGGAGAGAGTGGTTGGATAGCTGGATATAGCTATTTATCATAGTCAGCTTTCAGGAGAGGTGGAGGGGGCATGTTGGTCGTATGGACCTCAAACTAAACTCCATGGTTAATTAAGCTAAATGGATGGGAGAGGGGAATGTATTGAGCCAAAAAGCAGAGGAGAGAGGACAGGTTTCCTAAAAGGGGCTGGCGGATTTCCCAAAAGCGTGCTTTCATCTTTCTCTGTGGGGAGGGCATATTTTCGAAAACGGAGGGCAATGAGTAACAAAGTCTGCATACCTGTGGGTCATCGTTCAGGCAAACATAAAATATTGACTGTTCTTATGGACTTGCTCATGCCAAAAAGAATTGTGTGAAAGACAAGCATATCTGCATCATTTGATCGCCTGCCATCCCTAACATTTCCACATACACTAAGTCATTAATATTGACTAGTTAGTACAATCCTGTGGCCGTGAGCTCACCTGATTGCGCCAGTCAATGTAAATGGCATCAGACAGCCTTGGATAGTGCTAAACACTAGACATCAACATTCTAATAACCAAGACAATAGAAGGAAGGGAAGCGCTGCTAGGGTGCACAATAGTATGGCTTGGGAGATAGAAAGTGCTCTTTGGTAAAAGGGGTTAATTGGTCATCAAAAAACAAAGAGGACCAAGGCACTCCTCGTATCATTAAAATGCTTTTATTTGTATGGCATGTCGAATGGAAATCAAGATTTTAGAACTCGTCTTCGTCAGGGAGTACAACGACTGCCTTGGTCCTGCTCACATATGACCTTGGCGTACAAAGACAGTTACCACTGAATTAACAAACGTTTCCCCATTGGCACAAGTGAGCCCTACTGTCTGGTGTCACACAGTACATCTACGTTGAGTTCTCTGAAAGGCTCCGATTCACTGCTCTTCATATTTACGCATTAAGTTTAAGCTGTCCAGAATGATGGACGCTGTGTGTGTGTGTGTCTGTTTATGTTTGTCAGTGAGAGCAGGTGTATCTCATTCTGCCTGTGAACCTCTCAGGGCACTGCAGATACGCTCCACTTCAGAGCCAGAGGCCTCAACACGCACGCACGCACGCACGCACGCACACACACACACACACACACACACACACACACACACACACACACACACAGAGCTCATTTATTAGGGCTGACGTTAACTTCGACAGAGTTTAAGTACCCCAGCTTGATCAAAGCTAAACTAGCCCTCACTATCGAAAATGTTATCACATCAAGGCTGCTTTGATAGACAATTCATCTGGGAAAATAAAAAGCATTTTTGAATGAATTCAAGGCTGACATTAATAAAGGCCTCTTCAGTTGGAGAAACTCAAAGCTGAAAGACAGTTTGAGTAAGTCTTGTTGGAGAATATCTGTTTGAGGCCTGCTGGCAACAGTACAGCCCCTTACCAGACCATAAGCTCTAGTGGTTAGCAACAAGCCTCACCAGGAGTAAGAGTCTGGCCATGATAGGCATAACTCACCTCTGTAGGATGTCAAGTGCTTTATAGCTAGCTAACAGTCCCATGTTGGAGGGGATCCATCCGTTACAGTTTTTCTCAATCAACATACAAGCTATTGTTGGATCTGTGTTGAGACGTACAACGGAACGGCGATGATCAAATGCTCAAATACATTTTCAGAACTTCTGATCTTGCCTTAGTACCTGACTTGCATATCTTAGACCACATTTAGCAAAACTTGAAATACAAATGTTCTCGGTGAACACAAAATTCACTGTTAAGTATTTGGTTCACAGAATATAAACACATTGTTTTCACCAGAAGAGAAACGTGTGAAATTATGTTCTCTGTTTCCAGTGCAGTAGTATCAGTAAATGCTACTGCACAAAATTCTAAATCACCCCGTCAGTATCACACTATGTACAATATATGGAAAGATCTAGGCATTGGGGACTGTCTAATTGTTTGCATTTTTTATAATATTGGGGGCATGCAGAGATTGAAGTTGGGTTACTCCTAAGTCATCAGATTCAACACTGTGACCTTCTAAGCTTTACTTAGGTGTGGATTAAGGCATGTACAGTGCCTTCGGAAAGTATTTAGATCCCTTGACTTTTTCCACATATTGTTACGTTACAGCCTTATTCTAAAATGTATTAAATTAAACAATTCCTCATCAATCTACACACAATACAACCTAAACGAAAAAGTGAAAACAGGTTTTTAGAAATGTTTGCAAAAACAGAAATACATTATTTACATAAGTATTCCGACCCTCTGCTGTGAGACTCAAAATTGAGCTCAGGTGCATCCTGTTTCCATTGATCATCCTTGAGATGTTTCTACAACTTGATTGGAGTCCACCTGTGGTAAATTCAATTAATTGGATATTATTTGGAAAGGCACACACCTGTCTATATAAGGTCCCACAGTTGACAGTGCATGTCAGAGCAAAAACTAAGCCATGAGGTTGAAGGAATTGTCCATAGAGCTCCGAGACAGGATTGTGCCGAGGTACAGATCTGCGGAAGGGTACCAAAAACTGTCTGCAGCATTGAAGGTCCCCAAAAACACAGTGGCCATCCATCATTCTTAAATGGAAGAAGTTAGGAACCACCAAGACTCTTCCTAGAGCTAGCTGTCCATCCAAATTGAGCAATTGGGGGAGAAGGGCCTTGGTCAGGGAGGTGACAAAGAACCCCTTGGTCACTCTGACAGAGCTCCAGGGTTCTTCTGTGAATATGGGAGAACCTTACAGAAGGACTACCATCTCTGCAGCACTCCACTAATCAGGCTTTTATGGTAGAGTGACCAGATGAAAGCCACTCCTGAGTAAAAGGCAAATGACAGCCCGCTTGGAGTTTGCCAAAAGGCACGTAAAGTCTATCAGACCGTGAGAAACAAGATTCTCTGGTCTGATGAATCCAAGAATTGAACTCTTTGGCCTGAATGCTAAGCGCCACGTCTGGAGAAAACCTGGAACCATCCCTACGGTTGTAATAGTCTAGGTGTAGCTGGTGCAGAGGAGTCTGGCACAGGACAGCAGAGATGCGTAACACAAGTAACTTTACTCAAATATTCCAATAACATGTCGTAATACCAAGCCCACAATAACGGACCAAACATACATAAAACAATCACGCCCAAAAACCATGAGGAAAACAGAGGGTTACATAATAAACATGTAATTGGGGAATTGAGACCAGGTGTGTAAAACAAAGACAAAACAAATGGAAAATGAAGAGTGGATCGGCGATGGCTAGAAGGCCGGTGACGCCGACCACCAAACGCCGCCCGAACAAGGAGAGGGACCGACCTTGGCGGAAGTCGTGACAACGGTGAAGCATGGTGGTGGCAGCATCATGCTGTAGGGATGTTTTTCAGTGGCAGAGACAGGGAGACTTGTCAGGATTGGGGGAAAGATGAATGGAGCAAAGTACAGAGAAATCCTGTTTTTGCTTTGTCATTATGGGGTATTGTGTGTATATTGATAGAATAAGGCTGTAACGTAAAACAAAATGTGGAAAGCCTACAAAAAATGTGCAAACCAGCCTTTGTATTGAATACATAGAATTGGATTGTGATGATACTGATGAATGAATCCTGCAATCAATGTGCAGGAATAATATTTGATTTGTATGAAAGTGTTTGGTGAAATATGCATTAAAGAAGCGTAATTGACCATAATTCTGCACCTTGGGATAGTTGTACTTCCAATTTTGATCATAATTATTTAGTGACTGCAAAATCAAAAGACACACTAACTTTCTGTTTGGTCTGCTTGGACTGAAGAGATAAGTATGGTGCATCTACATCTGTATTGCTTGCTGTTTCTGTATAAGCACTTTGTGACAACTGCTGATGTAAAAAGAACATTTGATTGATTGATTGAGTGATCGGTTGTGTTAATCTTGTTAAGACAACCAATCTTGTTCTTTCGATTAATGTACTTGCAATTTTTATTATATTATATGGTTTTGATGAATGTATTTATATTGAGAGAAATCAACATCATTTTGAAAACGCATTTACTGTTTTGCCAAAGGCCACAGAGTTCTATGTCTTGTGAACTCTGTTTGAAAATTGTCAACATTGTTCCAAAAAATGCTTTAATGAGATTGAGAAAAACTGTAAATGTGTGTCAAGTGTGCTACCTCTCCGGCCTCTATGTCACTAGGCTGCTCGTTATGGCGCACACCTGTCACCATCGTTATGTGCACCTGCATGTCATTAGACTCACCTGGACTCCATCACTTCACTGATTATCTTCCTTATATATGTCACTCCCTTTGGTTTCTTCCCCAGCCGTAATTGTTTCTGTTTCAGTTTCATGTCTGTGCGTTGTTCGTGTTTGTTTTGTATTATGTTTTCATTTATTTATGAAATGATTCGCTCACAGAACTTTCTTCCCGACTCCCAGTGCACACATTACAATGTGACTCGTGTCGTTTCAGGAAACTAGGCGTATGTCGCAAGTCATCACTTCACATGAGAGGCATTTGAACATAACGTTAAAAAATAAATCTAAATGCGTTTTTTGTCAGAAATACATTCTGGAACATGTGAACTATCATGTGCCTTAACAAGAAACTTGTATGCAATCTGTAAATACAAATTACAATTGTTAAATTGCGAGCCTAGTTGGTTTAGTCACGGAAAAAGTCAGGAACCTTCCCGCTAGCCATGATTGGCAGAGATAATGGATGGGCTGGACATGCCAAGAGATGAGGTCAGATTGGTCAGCCATGTAGCACGCTTTGTTTATAACATGAGCTGGTCAGTATGTGTAGGTAATCCTTTCTAACGCAGCGTTGAAAAAAATATATATCACGTAGTAGAACTGCATAAGTGTTGCTCTAAACTTTCTGAAGGACCAAGTTTTGAAATCAGTGGACGCCCGGTGGAAATAGAGTATGATAGCTAAGGAGATGGAGAAAATTGTGGCGTTTGATTGCAAATATGCAGAGGGATTCGGAAAGAGAACACAGAAGGCTGTTGTATGAAACCTGTCTCCAGATTATATCTTCAAACTAAGGACTACCATGGTATCCGTGACAGAGAGGAAGAGGTGTCCAGCCATGGAAGATAGTCTAGCTAGCTACATTTTCAGATATTATACATTTCTAATTTTGTCAGAAATTTGTTTTCATTTTAAGTAATTAAAGCATACTGTTAGCTGGCTGGCTCGCTAAATAATGTTATGTGTATGAACTGTGTATTAATATTATTCGTATCTCAGAGCCATTTGCATTACTAGTCAGCCTAATATTAGCTCGCTAACATTGGTAAGCTACCTGCAGATTCATGCAGGGTAGTAATGTTATGAGTTGGGATTATGGTTAATTATTTAGCTAGCTATCTAGCTAGCTAACATTTTAATTTTTTATTTTACCGTTATTTTACCAAGTAAATTGACTGAAAACACGTTCTCATTTACAGCAACGACCTGGGGAATAGTTACAGGGGAGAGGACGGGGATGAACGAGCCAATTGTAAACTGGGGATTGAACCTGGATTGAACCTGGTTGGTTAGCTACCTGCAGATTCATGCAATGTAGTAACGTTATGAGTTGGGATTATGGTTCATTCTTTAGCTAGCTAGCTAGCTACATGTTTAAACAAAAGACTCCACTATGCAAGTAACCAGTTCACTACACCTTCTGTATCCTGTGCATGTGACAAATAAACTTAGATTTTATTTGATGTAGTATGTGTTTACCAGAGACAGTAATGTGAAGAATATGACCTGCACCAAAGTCAAATTAGGATATAACATTAGGCCAGACAGTATCCAAGTTCAAAAAATTCTCCGGAAGAATGTCCTGCTTTTGTTTCGTCACACTCACAACCATAAATTATTTTCTGTAATTGGCTCGCCATTAACTTGTAAATACTGATCTTTTGTGAGTTTATTTTCCTGTAATAATGAAGGCAAATGAGTGAAAGTGAAGATGTTGTCAGCTATATGATATGGTCATTATTTGAACTGGCAAGCCAGCTAACTTAACATTAGCTAGTTAGCTAACAAGCTTGAAACGAACCCAAAGATAGTTTAGAATGTTGCTTTTAGTTGCATGGTTTGCTAGGTTGACATATACAGTACTACATTCATTAATAGAGTTCATTGGTGTTACAATACACTAGTTATGCTATTTTGGACCACCAGGCTATTGATGTCATGTATTTATACTTTTTCATAAGGACAACGATACGTTTGATGTCAGACGACAATAGAATGTTCTTGATCATATTACTCCAGTGCTAGCCTCCCTACACTGGCTTCCTGTCAAAGCAAGGGCTGATTTCAAGGTTTTACTGCTAACCTACAAAGCATTACATGGGCTTGCACCTACCTATCTCTCTGATTTGGTCCTGCCGTACATACCTACACGTACGCTACGGTCACAAGACGCAGGCCTCCTAATTGTCCCTAGAATTTCTAAGCAACAGCTGGAGGCAGGGCTTTCTCCTATAGAGCTCCATTTTTATGGAATGGTCTGCCTACCCATGTCAGAGACACAAACTCGGTCACAACCTTTAAGTCTTTACTGAAGACTTATCTCTTCAGTGGGTCATATGATTGAGTGTAATCTGGCCCAGGAGTGTGAAGGTGAACGGAAAGGCTCTGGAGCAACGAACCGCCCTTGCTGTCTCTGCCTGGCCGGTTCCCCTCTTTCCACTGGGATTCTCTGCCTCTAACCCTATTACAGGGGCTGAGTCACTGGCTTACTGGGGCTTTTTCATACCGTCCATAGGAGGGGTGCATCACTTGAGTGGGTTGATTCACTGATGTGGTCATCCTGTCTGGGTTGGCGCCCCCCCTTGGGTTGTGCCATGGCGGAGATCTTTGTGAGCTATACTCAGCCTTGTCTCAGGATGGTAAGTTGGTGGTTGAAGATATCCCTCTAGTGGTGTGGGGGCTGTGCTTTGGCAAAGTGGGTGGGGTTGTATCCTTCCTGTTTGGCCCTGTCCGGGGGTGTCCTCGGATGGGTCCACAGTGTCTCCTGACCCCTCCTGTCTCAGCCTCCAGTATTTATGCTGCAGTAGTTTATGTGTCGGGGGGCTAGGGTCAGTTTGTTATATCTGGAGTACTTCTCCTGTCCTATTCGGTGTCCTGTGTGAATTTAAGTGTGCTTTCTCTAATTCTCTCTTTCTCTCTTTCTTTCGCTCTCTCGGATGCCCTGAGCCCTAGGACCATGCCCCAGGACTACCTGACATGATGACTCCTTGCGGTCCCCAGTCCACCTGGCCGTGCTGCTGCTCCAGTTTCAACTGTTCTGCCTTATTATTATTCGACCATGCTGGTCATTTATGAACATTTGAACATCTTGGCCATGTTCTGTTATAATCTCCACCCAGCACAGCCAGAAGAGGACTGGCCACCCCACATGTGCTCTCTCTAATTCTCTCTTTCTCTCTTTCTTTCTCTCTCTCAGAGGACCTGAGCCCTAGGACCATACCCCAGGACTGGCTGACATGATGACTCCTTGCTGTCCCCAGTCCACCTGGCTGTGCTGCTGCTCCAGTTTCAACTGTTCTGCCTTATTATTATTCGACCATGCTGGTCAGTTATGAACATTTGAACATCTTGGCCATGTTCTGTTATAATCTCCACCCGCACAGCCAGAAGAGGACTGGCCACCCCACATAGCCTGGTTCCTCTCTAGGTTTCTTCCTAGGTTTTGGCCTTTCTAGGGAGTTTTTCCTAGCCACCGTGCTTCTACACCTGCATTGCTTGCTGTTTGGGGTTTTAGGCTGGGTTTCTGTACAGCACTTTGAGATATCAGCTGATGTACGAAGGGCTATATAAATACATTTGATTTGATTTGATTTGATGTCATTGCGACAACTGTCAATAGACATAATATAAACCAGCCTTTAGTCTTGAAATCGTTGGTTGTTTGGTACATGCCTCATGTGAATCCGGGGCAAAGGCTGAATGGATGTAGATAAAAAGTGAAGTTACAAGTTTATTAACTTTCAAAGCAGAATTACTTTCCCATTGTTCCTCAACTGTAGTGTATGATATACCATTTTCTAGCTCCGAGTCTGTACTTTTATCCAAAAAACACAATTTCAAATTTTGCTACATAAGACCGAATCGAGCCACAAACACCATTCCCTAGCAATGAAATACTGTGCCACTACTACTACCATTATCAATCACCACAGTGGATTTAGCATGCCTGATGCAAACACAACAGTGTTGGTTTCACATCAATAACCACGAGTTCAATAGGGCTATGTGAGGTGACAGAGCAAAGCTGAGAAGGAACGATAGAATAAAAGATAGATTTCAGAGTCAAACATCCACATCGGAGGAGAAAATGAATAACATTTTTTGTTGTTGTTATGATTTCTTTCTTTCTCTTTCTTACACTCCCTTACTCTCTCTCTATCTCTCTCCTTTCTCTCTCACTCTCCCCTCACTCTCTCCCTTACTCTCTTCCTCCCCTTCTCTCACTTATCTTTCTCCATCTCCCTCCCTCCCTCCCTCACTCACTCAAATTCTCCCTCCCCTCTCCCTAAAATTATGTTTTTTTTTTTTTACATTGGATAAAAATGAACTCTGTTTGAAACATTGTTCCAAAAAATGCTTGTATGCGATTGAGATAAACTGTAAATACCATTCCCTAGCAATGAAATACTATGCCACTACTACTACTAGTATTATCAATGATCACAATGTTTTTAGCGCTTCCTGATGCAAACACAACAGTGTTGGTTTCACATCAATAACCATGAGTTCAATAGGGCTATGTGAGGTGACAGAGCAAAGGAACGACAGAAGAAATGAAAAAAACATTGTATGATTTATTCCCTCTCTCCATTACTCGCTCTCTCCCTCTTTATCTCTCTTTCTCTGTCTCTCTCTCCGTTACTATTACTCTCTCTTCCTTACTCTCTCGAAGAATAATAAGAATAAGAAATAAAAGTAATTAAAGAGCAGCAGTAAAATAACAATAGCGAGACTATATACAGGGGGGTACCGGTACAGAGTCAATGTGCGGGGGGCACCGGTCAGTTGAGGTAATATGTACATTTAGGCAGAGTTATTAAAGTGACGATGCATAGATTATAACAGAGAGTAGCAGCGGTGTAAAAAGGGGGGGGTGATGCAAATAGTCTGGGTAGCCATTTGATTAGATGTTCAGGAATCTTATGGCTTGGAGGTAGAAGCTGTTTAGAAGCCTCTTGGACCTAGACTTGGCGCTCCGGTACTGCTTGCTGTGTGGTAGCAGAGAGAATAGTGTAAGACTAGGGTGGCTGGAGTCTTTGACAATTTTTAGGGCCATCCTCTGACACCGCCTGGTATAGAGGTCCTGGATGGCAGGAAGCTTGGCCCCAGTGATGTACTGGGCCGTTCACACTACCCTTTGTAGTGCCTTGAGGTCGGAGACCGAGCAGTTGCCATACATGGCAGTGATGTAACCTGTCAGGATGCTCTCAATGTGCAGCTGTATAACCTTTTGAGGATCTGAGGACCCATGCCAAATCTTTTCACTCTCCTGAGGGGAATATGTTTTGTCGTGCCCTCTTCACAACTTTCTTGGTGTGCTTGGACCATGCTAGTTTGTTGATGATGTGGACACTAAGGAACTTGAAGCTCTCAACCTGCTCCACTGCAGCCCGGTCGATGAGAATGGGGGCGTGCTCGGTCCTCTTTTTCCTGTAGTCCACAATCATCTCCTTTGTCTTGATCACCTTGAGTGAGAGGTTGTTGTCCTGGCACCACACGGCCAGGTCTCTGACCTCCTCCCTATAGGCTGTCTCGTCATTGTCAGTGGTCAGGCCTACCACTGTTGTGTTATCGGCAAACTTAAGGATGGTGTTGGAGTCATGCCTGGCCGTGCAGTCCTGAGTGAACAGGGAGTACGGGAGGGGACTGAGCATGCACCCCTGAGGTGCCCCTGTGTTGAGGATCAGTGTGGCAGATGTGTTGTTACCTACCTTTATCACCTGGGGGCGGCCCTTCAGGAAGTTCAGGATCCAGTTGCAGAGAGAGGTGTTTAGTCCCAGGGTCCTTAGCTTATTGATGAGCTTTGAGGGCACTACAGTGTTGAACGCTGAGAGGTAGTCAATTAATAGCATTCTTAGATAGGTGTTCCTATTGCCCAAGTGGAAAAGGGCAGTGTGGAGTGCAATAGAGATTGTATCATCTGTGGATATGTTGGTGCGGTATGCAAATTGGAGTGGGTCTAGGGTTTCTGGGATAATGGTGTTGATGTGAGCCATGATCAGTCTTTCAAAACACTTCATGGCTACAGACATGAGTGCTACTGGTCAGTAGTCATTTAGGAAGGTTACTTTAGTGTTCTTGGGCACAGGCACTATGGTGGTCTGCTTGAAACATGCTGGTATTACAGACTCAGACAGGGAGAGGTTGAAAATGTCAGTGAAGACACTTGCCAGAAGGTCAGCGCATGCTCGCAGTACACGTCCTGGTAATCTGTCTGACCCTGCGGCCTTGTGAATCTTGACCTGTTTAAAGGTCTTACTCACATCAGCTGCAGAGAGTGTGATCACACAGTCTTCCGGAACAGCTGGTGCTCTCATGCATGTTTCAGTGTCATTTGCCTCAAAGCGAGCATAGAAGTAGTTTAGCTAATCTGGCAGGCTCGTGTCACTGGGCAGCTCTCGGGTGTGCTTCTCTTTGTAGTCTGCAATGTGGGGACGATGTCATCGATGTGCTTATTGATGAAGCCAATGACTGATGTGGTGTACTCCTCAATGCCATCGGATGAATCCCGAAACATATTCCAGTCTGTGCTAGCAAAACAGTCCTGTAGCTTAGCATCTGCTTCATCTGACCACTTTTTATGGATCTAGTCACTGGTGCTTCCTGCTTAAATTTTTGCTTGTAAGCAGGAATCAGGAGGATAGAATTATGGTCAGATTTGTCAAATGCAGGGCGAGGAAGAGCTTTGTATGCATCTCTATGTGTGGAGTAAAGGTGTTCCAGAATTCTTTCCCTCTGGTTGCACATTTAACATGCTGATAGAAATTTGGTAAACCAGATTTAAGTTTCCCTGCATTAAAGTCCCCGGCTACTAGGAGCGCCGCCTCTGGGTGAGCGTTTTCTTGTTTGCTTACAGCGGAATACAGCTCATTCAATGCTGTCTTAGTGCCAGCCTCAGTCTGTGGTGGTATGTACACAGCTACGAAAAATACAGATGTAAACTCTCTAGGTAGATAGTGTGGTCTACAGCTTGAGATGAGATACTCTACCTCAGGTGAGCAATAGCTTGAGTCTTCCTTACATATCATGCACCAGCTGTTATTTACAAAAATACATAGTCCACCGCCCTTTGTCTTACCAGACACCGCTGTTATATTCTTCCTGTACAGCATATAACCAGCCAGCTGTATGTTGATAGTGCCGTCGTTCGGCCACGACTCCTTGAAACATAAGATATTACAGTTTTGAACGTCCCGTTGGTAGTTTAATCTTCCGCATAGGTCATCGATTTTACTTTCCAAAGATTGCACGTTTGCTAGCAGAATGGAAGGAAGTGGGGGTTTATTCAATTGTTTACGAATTCTCAGAAGGCAGCCTGCCCTCTGGCCCCTTTTACATCGCCTCCTCTTCACGCAAATCACAGAGATCTGGGCCTGTTCCCGAGAAAGCAGTATATCATTTGCGTCGGGCTAGTCAGACTCGTTAAAGGAAGAAAAAAGGATTCTGCCTGCCCGTGGTGAGTAATCTCAGTCCTGATTTCCAGAAGTTATTTTCGGTCATAAGAGACAGTAGCGGCAACATTATGTACAAAATGTCCTTTTAAAGTCTATATAAACTAGAGACCTGCAGTGTTTGTCTCTATACCCTGGTGAAGACAGCTTGGCTGTCAAAACTTTGGTATTCAGTTATTGCATCTGAGCTCCTAGATTGTGAGGCTCTCCATTTCTTTTTCAAGGTTTCACATCAATAACCATTAGTTCAATAGGGCTATCTCTCTCTCTCTCACATACACTCTCTCTTCTCTCTCTCTCTATATCTCTCTTACATACTCTCTCTCTTCTCTCTCTCTCTCTCTCTCTCACGTACTCTCTCTCTTCTCTCTCTCTCTCACATACTCTCTCTCTTCTCTCTCTCTCTCTCTCTCTCTCTCTCTCTCTCTCTCTCTCTCTCTCTCTCTCACATACTCTCTCTCTTCTCTCTCTCTCTCACATACTCTCTCTCTCTCTCTCTCTCTCTCTCTCTCACGTACTCTCTCTCTTCTCTCTCTCTCTCACATACTCTCTCTCTCTCTCTCTCTCTCTCTCTCTCTCTCTCTCTCTCTCACATACTCTCTCTCTCTCTCTCTCTCTCTCTCTCTCTCTCACATACTCTCTCTCTTCTCTCTCTCTCTCACATACTCTCTCTCTTCTCTCTCTCTCTCTTTATCTCTCTCACATTCTCTCTCTCTCTCTCTCTCTCTCTCCCTCTCTCCCTCTCTTTATCTCTCTCTCTCACATACTCTCTCTCTTCTCTCTCCCTCTCTCCCTCTCTTTATCTCTCTCTCTCTCTCTCACATACTCTCTCTCTCTCTCTCCCTCTCTCCCTCTCTTTATCTCTCTCTCTCTCACATACTCTCTCTCTTCTCTCTCCCTCTCTCCCTCTCTTTATCTCTCTCTCTCTCTCACATACTCTCTCTCTTCTCTCTCCCTCTCTCCCTCTCTTTATCTCTCTCTCTCTCTCTCTCTCACACATACTCTCTCTCTTCTCTCTCCCTCTCTCCCTCTCTTTATCTCTCTTTCTCACATACTCTCTCTCTTCTCTCTCCCTCTCTCCCTCTCTTTATCTCTCTCTCTCTCTCTTTCTCTCTCTCTCTCTCTCTCTCTCTCTCTCTCTCTCACATACTCTCTCTCTTCTCTCTCTCTCTCCCTCTCTCCCTCTCTTTATATCTCTCTCTCTCTCACATACTCTCTCCTCTCTCTCTCTCTCCCTCTCTCCCTCTCTCCCTCTCTTTATCTCTCTCTCTCTCTCTCTCACATACTCTCTCTTCTCTCTCTCTCTCTCCCTCTCTTTATCTCTCTCTCTCCCTCACATCCTCTCTCTCTTCTCTCTCTCTCTATGATTTAGTCCCTCTCACTCTCCCTTACTCTCTCCCTCGTTCTCTCCCCCTCTCAATCTCTCTCCCCCATCTCTCGCTTGTTCTCTTTCTCTCTCTCTCTCTCCCTCTCTCCCTCTCTTTATCTCTCTCTCTCTCTCCCCCTTCTTGTGAACTCTGTTTGGAAGATCGACAACATTGTTCCAAAAAATGTTTGTATGAGATTGAGAAAAACTGTAAATACCATTCCCTAGCTATGAAATACTATGCCACTACTACTACCATTATCAATCATCACAGTGGATTTAGCATGCCTGATGCAAACACAACAGTGTTGGTTTCACATCAATAACCATGAGTTCAATAGGGCTATGTGAAGTGACAGAGCGAAGCTGAGAAGGAACGATAGGAGAAACGATAGATTTCAGAGGCAAACGTCCACATCTGAGGAGAAAAAGAACACAAAAAATAGTTTTATGATTTATTCCTCAGTTTGTGAGCACAGTGGGTTTCTGTTGCCTCTGAGACGTAAATCCGATGCTATCTAATGCAAATTTAATGTAAGAAGCTGCTTTTTCTCAAAGAGACCAATGAGGCTTTAAGCCATGAATATGGATGCCGGTCTATTTCAGAGTGATATTCTTTAAGGTATCTGTTAAAGCATTTTTTAAAAAACATATTGACATGCATGTTTTTAGAGAAGACAAAGGAACTCATTTAAATCCATTTGTTTGGTACAAAACAGTTGGCCCAAAAGAATGTGAATGGATCAAATTGAACACTCACTTTCTTGACTCTTTCTTGAAGTCCAGCCCTGTAAAGTCAGGTTATATTCTGAACCAACAGACAACACAAAATGGACTCACCTCTGCCATTTTAGTAAGCTCAACCCAGTCGGCTTTGTTGTAACCACACATGATGCTCGAGATGACAATCTGAAAACGAAAGAGGAGAGAGAGCGAGAGCGAGAGAGAGAGAGAGAGAGAGAGAGAGAGAGAGAGAGACAGAGAAAGAGAGAAAGAACGAGAGAGAGAGAGATTAAGAGAGAGAAAGGGAGAGAGAGAGAGAGAGAGAGAGAGAGGGAGAGAGAAAGAGAGAGAGAGGGCAAGTAACAACTGTGATTTCACCTGCTGTGCCTTATCTTGTCTGAGAGCCTGAGAACACATAGTGGTTTCAAAGACTACACAAACATCTGAGAGAATAACAGAGGAACAATATAATGTGTCTTTCGCCCATCAGTCCTCCGCACTCAATCCTCAATGGTCCTCAGTCCTGTTGTGGAAACTATAATCTACCCATAAAGTAGGGGAGATATAACTCTCCCTTTCATTGCTTTGGATTTTAAAAGACACAAATAGGCTGATGTGTCCACAACGCACAGAGGGACATGCCTGCCTGTGATGTAAGTGTGTGTTTGATTTTATAGATCCTGCATCTTTCCATGTCCGTATTGTTGGAGACTTGTGATAACCCTTCATCCTCTTTACCATGGGAGTCGGCTACTGAACTGCAAATATTGATTACGGGCCAGTTGAAGTGGAAATGAATAGCAAACAATGCTACGTTTCTCCCCCTGATCCACTCTCAAGTGGCACATGCTGCGTACAGTGTCCAGACTATTGTTGGTGAAAACTTCTTTAGTATCTACACACATTGTTTGAAGACAGAAGGAAAGGGACAAGACAGACAAACGTACATGCAGACATGCCGCCCGACTGACAGGCGGTGTCCACGGCAGTAGAACCGTTCTAGCTGGACTTCATCCCGAGGAGGCTGTTTTACAGGGGCAGAGTGAATTGCAGCGATAGTGGGGCATGTGTCTGTCTGTTTGTCCGTCCATCCGCCAGCTTGCCTGTCTGTCCGTCTGCCTGTCTGTCTGCGAGGAGCAGAGCCGAGCCTAGCAGGGGGATCCTCCTGTTATCTCTTTAATAATGGAGTAGTGTGAGTAAGTGAGCCCATCCACCAACACCCTCTACACTGCCTCTCCAGGGACCCCCGGCAACACGGCAACTGTCAATCACCGCTGATATGGAGATATTAGAAGAGGGGAGGGTGGGGCTGCACCTTTTCACTTTCTTCCCGCTCCCTTTCTCCCTTTATTCTGTCTCCCTCCTGCTCCCTCTCTCTCTCTCTCTCTCCCTTTCTTTCTGTCAATTTGTTCCTATGTTTCTCTGGTAGTCTCTCTTTCTCTTCCCTTTTTTACAATTCCATTCCTCAGGTGCAGCATTATTACAGGCATGCCCGCTGCCTGTAAAACCTGACACACACACACACAGACCACTCCACTCCACAGTCTCAATCAGTCCCCGCAAGGGAGAGGTGTCTCAATCTCCCCAGCCCCTACAATTTCACATCATTTGGGGAGGGCTTTTGTTATTAATCACTCCCCTTCTCTGAGTATTCATTTTGCCGAGCGGAATACGCCGGTGACCTTTAACCTCCGGGAGGCACGCGCTGGGATGAGTTTGGCTCTGCCTTCACCAAGGCCCCTTCAAAGCAACACAGGTGGACGGCAACCCACAAGGTCACGTCATGTTGAAGATGAGCGTAGAGGAAAACAGGAATAATGAATGGGAATAATGGGGGAGGGAGAATGGCCTTGACCTCCCTGAAATCAATGAAACAATTTTTATGGATGTCTCTCAATGGGAACTACATATTTATGTTTTACTGCATTGGTAAGTAATTTGGGGAGGATGGAACAAGGGGATGGGCTCTGGCAACCAGGTAAAGGAAATAACAGGAGGATGAAGGTCAGAAGAGATCAATTGTGAAGAGGATTTCTGGACCTGAGCTTGGTGTAGAGCAGTGCACAGCAGTGTAATACAGTGTAATCACTGTAGACTAAATGGGACAGTCTGACATGGATATACAGTAAATACCCCTACAGGAAACACAAATAATCCCTGAGGAGGTGGGTATTATGTTCAATGAGACTGCATTTTTCACTGTAATTCATTCTGGGCTAAATAAACGTTTGAGTGACATTTATTTAGCTGAAAAAGATTGGTTGAGTCTTCAAATCGTAAACTACAGAACCGAACCAAGCTAAACTGAGCTGTACTGTGCTGGCCTGGTTACGCATCCACCAAAGTTGTTACTGGAAGAAAGCTGAAAAGACTATGTGAGAGTAGCGTAGCACAAATCGGTTCCAATAGATAGTGTGAAATGGGCATCTGTGGAAAAGAGTGAACTCACATTCTTGGGAAAGTCTGTCTTCAGCTCTTTGACACCCTGGCACCAGTAGGCAGCCGTCTTCTCACTGATCAGTTCGATGTTGAGGAAGGAGCCCTGTCCGGGGCCGAACACATGGCCTGATGTGGTGCCACGCACGATACGGGGAGAAACATTAGTCACCAGGTCCTGTGGGAAGATTCATAGGAATGAGAGAAATGACGCTCCAAGAAACAAAATAGCTGACTGTTTTGTTAGGTCAGGCCAGTGATGAAACGAGTGAGATTGATCCATTACCATGAGAGTCAGGATTTTTTCCTGGCTATAACCGTTCAGTATAATTCGGGCTGTGGTGGAATTATTGTAATCAAAAGGAGAGACTTTTAGATTTCTTCAAAACAATCAACTTTATTATTTAATTACTGCAGTAATGGAGCTGGTCGGTAATCACCCCTGGAGGTGATCACTGAGAACTCAACGAGCTGGTTTACTGCAGTAATGGAGCTGGTCGGTAATCACCCCTGGAGGTGATCACTGAGAACTCAACGAGCTGGTTCGAGCCACAGGATTTTATAGCAAAGTCCATCCTCCTTCAGTCTACATGACAAACAACAGATGTATGGAATGGGTCACAAGGTTAAGATTTGCATGAAAGCTACTTATAATTCACAGCAGACAGTATCTGCTGTAAAAACAGTTCTCATTGTGTAAAGACCAGGGTCTGGTCCCCCAACTCCATACTGGAGCCATCTCTCCCTGGTACCCCAGTACAGAAACATTAACTCATGTTCTGGAATGCGGTGTCACCCAAAGACATTGTAAATCTTCTAGAGGCCCATCCTCAGTAGAACACACACAGATGAGCATTCTAGCAACCCCTTATTCTGTTTCATAAAACAACCATTTGATGCACTAACAGCATTATAACATAATCTTGTAATTTCCACCATAGAGCTCAGAGTTTTTCCTTGTCAGGCCAATTGGTCAACAAAATCACCTGCTAACATGACTCAGCTGCATGAACAACATGACATTACATCTTATGTATAAGAGGGAGGTGCATGGTCAATATTTGATAACTATAATGTCACTTAAAAAATGCTGGCTTCAATTGTGAATCTGAATGTCATGTTTGATTCAAAGCCAATGTGAAGAGCTGTTGAATCTAAAGAAGCACCACTCATATTCATGATATACAGTTACTTATAAATTCACCACGGAGACATTGATTTTTGAAGATGTTTCATTCTGCTCTGGTTACTATTACCAATTAGTAGAAACCAATTTGCATAATCTAATTTAAAAAACGAGCCCATATCAAACAATTGCAACAATAACACACTAATAGATGTAATGATATTTGGTTTATGTAGTATCTTTAGTGATAGAAAGTAATGCAGACATAATCTGCAATAGGTTTAGAATCCTAAACTCCTAAACGAATGCTATCATGGCAAAAATTCAAGAGAGCATCACAGCCAACAGTAGAATTCATTGTGATCACGCATTTGTTTCCCTGTGACATCTGCTGTGTTCACTGCTAATAGCTGGGCTTTATCCACAGGGCAATGTTTGAAGGATTTAGCTCAGCGCTGCACTGTGAGTTCAGTCAACTATGAAGGCAGCTCCTCGCTAGCTAACCCTGATGAAGTGCAAGACAAGTCAGGACAAATTGTTTGAAGTCGGCGAGTAGAAAGGAATACGAATGAGATTAGATAAAGCTCTGGACAGACGTGGGAGCCACGTCTTTCGATGAACAAATACAGGATGATGGGTGAAGGGTTCGGTGCGTTTGCACATATGGAATCAATCACATAAAATAGTAAAGTAATCCATAACTCCAAAACACATAGGCTAGGCTACAGTACCACACACACGCACACGCACGCGCAACCACGCACCCACACACACACCACCACCACCATGTAATAAATGCACCTGTGAAGAAAACATGGCCAGTAATCTCTGTAACAACATCAAATCAAATCAAATTGTATTTGTCACATGAGCCAAAGGGGGGAGCGTCAATGTAAATAGTCCGGGTGGCCAGACTATTTACCACCAATCCATATGTATTATTGTCCTCATCAAGGATTTAGATGCTATAGGTTACCGGGTCCTTTGTGTCTGGTTTTCTGCTAACCATTAGGCTATCACAACAGTCCAGGTCAACTAATCAATCCCCACAACCTAGCACCTTTATGAACAGACGTGATAAAGAGTGCTCAGATATCACAGCCACGGCTCTAGCTCCTCCAACACAGAGACAACCAAAGATTGGCCGTCGGCCATGAGAAGGCACATTCCAGGTGATTACCGAACAGCGGTTAGTTACATGGTCTCTTCCCTCAAGACGCTATTCTTTCTTTCTGCAGGGAGGAGAAGCGAGAGAGAGAATGATGGAGAGAGAGAGAGAAAAAATAAAAATATACGTTTTTCAGTTACACACCGTGCGGCCCTGGCTATTTTTAAAGCTGACACAGAAACCATTCGACCACAATTATCTCTATTACTACATCCATCATTATCGCCGGAGGGAGGGATGTACGTGGCCGGGGGTGGTGGTGGATGCTAGTAAGTGAACAATTCTCTCTCCCTCCCTCTCTACCTCTCCCTCTCTCTCTCTCTACCTCCCTCTCCCTTTCTCTCTACCTCTACCTATCTCTCTACCTCTCCCTCTACCTCTCTCTTTACCTCTACCTCTCTCTCTCTCTCTCTCTCCCTCTCTCCCTCTTCCCCTCTCTCTACCTCTACCTCTCTCTACCTCTCTCTCTCTCTCTACCTCCCTCACTCCTTTTTCTCTCTCTCTCCTACTCTTCATGGTGAATTTAAATCCCCCTCTTTCCCCCTCACCGCTCTCTCTCTCTCCCCCCCTCTCCCCGCTCCCTCCCTCTCTTTTTCTCTCTCTCTCTCTCCTACTCTTCATGGCGAGTTTAAATCCCTCCCTTTCCCCCTCTCACCCCTCTCTCTTTCCCTTACTCACCCTCTCTCTCTCCCCCCTCTCCCTGCTCCCTCCCTCTCTCTATCTCTCTCTCTCACTCTTCATGGCGAGTTTAAATCCCTCTCTTTCTTCTCGACCTCTCTTTGGCAGATGTTTTTAGTGGTCCACTTGTTGCCCTGTCCTGCCCTGTGCTGGTGGCTGACTTGCCAGCCGGGTCAAGAAGACCAAATGGAACATCACACAGCTCAATCATACCTTCAGCTATAGCTCTGGTGCCACCATGTTCTATCTGTAGGTTAATCACCATGACCCTCGATTGAATGCTAAGCCATTTTATTCTATGTGACATTAGAGGGAGGGCAGCAGGCATATAATATATTGGGAGGTGATTCTTCCTACTTTGTTCTGATTTCTTTGGTCCAGACAGGGCAAGTGACCTGCGTGTTAATTTACTTTGAGTTTTTTTTTCTTTCTATTTGCCACTTTGATCTATGCATTTTTCATAAACAATCTGAATCTAATCCTCCTCCCATTTGTCATCTTAAGTGGTTTCATGACCCTGTAAGTTCCGTTTAGAGGGAGAGGCATGCATACTCACGGTCTGGGCAGAGAACAGAGTTCCTAAGGGCTGTGGCAAATTGCTTTCAATATCTCGTTTTTCTCTTTCAATCAGAGCCACTACAGCGCAAGCAGCTTTCAGTGCCTGAAAAGGCATGTCTTGGGTATGACCTAAAATTGTCATCTTTTAAAATCAGTCCCTTTATCACTCTGGGAGATGCATTCATGCTCCCTGTGTTTCAAACTTTTTTGGCTCATTTTGGAAATATTCTTGAGATATTCATATATTTGGAAACTATAGGCAAAGAGATGCATCTAGGAATGCCATTTTGTGGCAATGTGTTGAAAGTGTACAATTGAGCTTCACATATAATATGAAGCGTTTTCTTGCCAAACACGATGCAAAACTAAAAGGTAGCAACAATAACAACGAGAGTGTACTTTGAGTGAAAATGTCATTTTGTGACCTACTTCCCTAACGGTGTTATAAACAGAGAGATATCATGGGCAATTTAAACAATTAAAAATGGCCTCCGGCGATTGTTTTACTTGTACTGTTGAAAAGTGATATCCCATTGAAGTACTAAGTCATTTGAAAATGACTGCAAGAGAAATATAAGTGCCCTTGCCAAAGGGACTAAGTGGTCATAGTTAACACAGACAGAATGAACGCATGCTGACTTGAGAAGAATAAATAACATTGCTGAAATCAACCCCTCAGAAGGTAAACATCAGAACGACACTTCCAAAACGACGTCAACAAAGTTTGTGTATCATGAGATAGGTACGTTTGTCCTGAGAATAGTAAACCAAGATTGACATGATTCTTTTTTTATTTTTATTCATGTGATGCAAATAATGAGCTTCACACAATTACCACAAACAACAAGCAACCAGGCAATAAATTAGATTCTCGTACAAAGAAGGCTAAACTCATAAAAATAACACCCACTGGTAATAGACAAGCATTAAAAAGTTTTTTTGTGACTGTAAATCTATAAAGTTTTGACATCTATAAAGTTCTTCCCACACACTGGTAAGTAGGCAGACTTTCACAAACATAGAATGACCAATTACATAAATCTCTCATCTGTAAATTTAGACCTGCTTTTCTTATAATGATTTAAGTTTCACACATAAACTTTGAGACAGGGTTCAGCTGCCAGACAGTTGTTTTAATTAGCAAACAAAGCGATTTAACTCATCAGTTTTCAGGGACATGGAAAAAGTGACCCTTACATAAAGGGCCCTATTTTGACAAGGCAAGAAAGGCGCTAGTTTCGTTTCAACAAGATCCTAATACTCAGTGCTTGTAGTGGAATCAATTGAGATGCCTAATTCTGTGGTGTGTGTGTGCGTACGAACACATTTTCTTCTGTGTATTTAGGTAATGCTATGGAGTTACTCTGGCCTGTACCTGAATACCTGTGCTACACCAGCAGCAAAGGGCTCTGGGAGGGGGAGGAGCCACCCACACTGCATCCCCTATGAGATCACACATAACAAATTGGCACTAATTTCAGGAAGATGGCCGCCTAGTCTCTGGCCCTGTATCGATTTCCCGCCTCCTTCTGCCTTCTGGACACATGTGGCCATCAGGGACAGAGTGGGAAGATGCTCACTGCTCACGTCTGATGAAGAGCAGGCAGCAGACGGACAGTACAGATGGGAGAGGCTTAGCTATAAATAGGGATGACATCTAGAAGCCGGATGGTTGACTGAGGAACAACACTGAGATTCCACCACCAGAAACGGTAAACCTTAAGGGGTCAAGTTGAATTAAATACGAATAAGGATACGTTATACATTTAAACAACCAGGCGGAGGTGGTAACGGATGGTAATCCTGACATAGCATAAGGTACGTTTTCATTATTGAGTTATGAGGGAGTTCTTGCTACCTATGACTGAGAAGTATATGTTCATTCTAGAGTATGAGGGAGTTCTTGAGGACTATGACCGAGAAGTATATGTTCATTCTAGAGTATGAGGGAGTTCTTGATGGGAGTTCTTGAGTTCTTGATGACTATGAGTGCAGAGCTAATTCCACATTATTGTTACCTTCTGAGGGCGGCCTTTGTGACACTTGTAGTTTGCAATAGCTAATTTGAGATACACATACAGTATTTCATATTATTGGTTAGAGCAAACAATGCCTATTATTGTTTCTCAGCCCTGCCATCCTCTGCCTTTCCATATCTCTGCAGTGCATCTCACACTTACCCCTGTTTCTTCTGCCTATCAATGACAGTTTCCTATCTATACCACCTAGCTACCACCCAAAGAGACACAACAACGGGAATGAATCCATTCACCAACCACTGCCTGCTATTCTAGGCGTACCCCTAATTAAGCATCTAGCTTAATTAGACAATTTACTGGGTAATTAGTAGGCAATTAGCTGACATCTCTCTGATCTTTGCAGTACTGACTGCTTTGACAGCTCGGGCTCTGTGATATACGCTCTGGGTCCTCGCCAGCCTATGGCCATTTTCACTTATACTGCAGCTCAGTGGGGCGGAAATGGCACCTTGGTGCTTTGCCTGATTAAATATAATGTAACTGCAGGGGATACACATCTGTTTCATGGCCTGGAACATCCTTCCCATCCCATTTCACCGGCTCCACCGGGAACAGTTTTGACCACTGTTGACAGTCTGACAACGCCATCAAGAAATGCCAATGATCATCCAGCATAATTGTGCTGTAATGACAGGGGAGATGGGTAGACGAGGAAATGTAGAACGAAGCACTAGCACTTCCAAAATGGCCTTTTAGGTACGTTAATGATTGGAGGAAACGTCTCAATCCTTACTCATGTGATCAAGTAGGTTGATTCTTTGACCTGTCTATGCTGTGTGTGAGAGACTATACTATACTGAACAACAATTTTACTGTGTTACAGTTCGTACAGTTGAAGTCGGAAGTTTACATACACCTTAGCCAAATACATTGAAACTCAGTTTTCACAATTCCTGACATTTAATCCTTGATAAAATTCCCTGTCTTAGGTCAGTTAGGATCACCACTTTATTTTAAGAATGTAAAATGTCAGAACAATAGTAGAGAGAATAATTTATTTCAGCTTTTATTTCTTTCATCACATTCCCAGTGGGGTCAGAAGTTTAAATACACTCAATTGGTATTTGGTAGCATTGCCTTTAAATTGTTTAACTTACGTCAAACGTTTTAGGTAGCCTTCCACAAGCTTCCCACAATAAGTTGGGTGAATTTTTGCCCATTCCTCCTGACAGAGCTGGTGTAACTGAGTCAGGTTTGTAGGCCTCCTTGTTCGCACATGCTTTTTCAGTTCTGCCCACAAATTTTCTATAGGATTGAGGTCAGGTCTTTGTAATGGCCACTCCAATACCTTGACTTTGGAAGTATGCTTGGGGTAAATGTTCATTTGGAAGACCCACTTGCGACCAAGCTTCAACTTCCTGACTGATATCTTGAGATGTTGCTTCAATATATCCACATAATTTTTCTCCCTCATGATGCCATCTATTTTGTGAAGTGCACCAGTCTCTCCTGCAGCAAAGCACCCCCACAACATGATGCTGCCACCCCCGTGATTCACGGTTGGGATGGTGTTCTTCGGATTGCAAGCGTCCCCCTTTTTTCTCCAAACATAATGATGGTCATTATGGCCAAACAGTTCTATTTTTGTTTCATCAGACCAGAGGACATTTCTCTGAAAAGTATGATCTTTGTCCCCATGTGCAGTTGCAAACAGTAGTCTAGCTTTTTTTGGCGGTTTTGGAGCAGTGGCTTCTTCCTTGCTGAGCTGCCATTCAGGTTATGTCGATATAGGACTTGTTTTACTGTGGATATAAATAATTTTGCGCCTGTTTCCTCCAGCATTTTCACAAGGTCATTTGCTGTTGTTCTGGGATTGATTAGCACTTTTTGCACCAAACTGCGTTAATCTCTATGAGACAGAACGCGTCTTCTTCCGGAGTGGTATGACGGCTGTGTGGTCCCATGGTGTTTATACTTGCGTATTATTGTTTGTACAGATGAGCGTGGTATCTTCAGCCGTTTGGAAATTGCTCCCAAGGATGAACCAGACTTGTGAAGGTCTACAAACATTTTTTCTGAGGTCTTTGCTGATTTCTTTTGATTTTCCCAATGAGTCAATGAGGTTGAAGGTAGGTCTTGAAATACATCCACAGGTACACCTCCAATTGACTCAAATTATGTAAATGAGCCTATCAGAAGCTTCTAAAGCCATGACATAATTTTCTGGAATTTTCCAAGCTGTTTAAAGGCTCAGTCAATTTAGTGTATGTAAACTTCTGTCCCATTGGAATTGTGATACAGTGAATTATAAATTACATAATCTGTCTTGTAAACAATTGTTGTAAAAATGACTTGTGTCATGCACAAAGTAGATGTGCTAACCAAAACTATAGTTTGTTAACAAGAAATGTGAGGGGGGGGGTTGAAAACCGAGTTTTAATGACTCCAACCTAAGTATATGTAAACTTCCGACTTCAACTGTATAAGTAAATCAGTTAATTGAAATAAATTCATTGGGCCCTAAGCTATGGATTTCACATGACTGGGCAGGGGCACAGCCATGGGTGGGCCTGGGAGGGCATAGGCCCACCCACTTTGGAGCCGTGCCCAGCCAATCAGAATAAGTTTTTCCCCTCAAAAGCGCTTTTTTAAAGACAGAAATACTCCTAAATTTCATCAGCTGTCCCAGTGGCTGGTCTCAGATGATCCTGCAGGTGAATGTTGATGGGGAGGTCCTGTGCTAGAATGGTTACACGTGGTCTGCTGTTGTGAGTCTGGTTGGACGTACTGCCAAATTCTCTAAAATCATGTTGGAGGACGGCTTTTGATAGATTTTTTGAAAATTAACATTCAATTCTCTGGCAACAGCTCGGGTTGACATTCCTGCAGTCAGCATGCCAATTGCACGTGCCCTCAAAACTTGAAACATCTGTATCATTTTGTTGTGTGACAAAGCTTCACATTTTAGAGTGACCATGCCACACCTGTCAGGATATGCCACACCTGTCAGGTGGATAGATTATCTTGGCAAAGGAGAAATGCTCACCAACAGGGATGTAAACAAAGTTGTGCAGAAAATTTGAGAGAAATAAGCTTTTGGGCGCATGGAACATTTCTGGGATCCTTTATTTCAGCACATGAAACATGGGACCAACACTTGTTGCATTTATATTTTTGTTCAGTATATATGATCATGTGTCTGAGGTCAATCCATGTTCTAAAGAAACATATCCACCTTTACTATTGCAATCATTCAGTTCGATTTGATCAATCGCAAGGGGAGAGAACCTTGGATAGGTTTGTGTGTGTCTGGTGAGTGTGGTGTTGCATGAACTCCAGTCAATGACCCGCACATGAAACAAAGTCAAACCTAATTCATTATCTCTCTTTTTTTAAACCTGTCGATGAAAGCCGCTCATGACTCCAGTACAGTTTGATTAGTGAGACCTCCTGGATGGGATCCAAGGCAGCCCTTAAGTTTGTATTATATTTATCTAACCTTTATTTAACTAGGCAAGTCAGTTAAGAACAAATTCTTATTCATAATGACGGCCTACCAAAAGGCAAAAGGCCTCCTGCGGGGACTGGGGATGGGATTAAAAATAGAATAGAAATATAGGACAAAACACACGTCACGACAAGAGAGACACCACAACGCTACAGCGTTGCAGCAACACATGACAACAACATGGTAGCAGCACAAAACATGGTACAAACATTATTGGGCACAGACAACAACACAAAGGGAAAGAAGATAGAGACAACAATACACTTTGAATGAAGAGATGGAGATAAAACTGTTAATTTTGACTGTGTTTTTTGCAGCTCATTCCAGTCTTTAGCTGCAGCGAACTGAAAAGAGGAGCGACCCAGGGAATGTTCGTGCTTTGGAGACCTTTAACAGAATGTGACTGGCAGAACGGGTGTTGTATGTGGAGGAGGAGGAGGGCTGCAGTAGGTATCTCAGATAGGGGGGAGTGAGGCCTAAGAGGGTTTCATAAATAAGCATCAACCAGTGGGTCTTGCGACGGGTATACAGAGATGACCAGTTTACAGAGGAGTATGGAGTGCAGTGATGTGTCCTATATGGAGCATTGTTGGCAAATCTGATGGCCAAATAGTAAAGAACATCGGGCTGCTCGCGAGCACCCTTACCTGACGATCTATAAATTACATCTCCGTAATCTAGCATGGGTAGGATGGTCATCTGAATCAGGGTTAGTTTGGCAGCATGGGTGAAAGAGGAGCAATTACGATAGAGGTAACCAAGTCCAGATTTAACCTTAGCCTGCAGGTTTGATATGTGTTGAGAGAAGGACAGTGTACCATCTAGCCATACTCCCAAGTACTTGTATGAGGTGACTACCTCAAGCTCTAAACACTCAGAGGTAGTAATCACACTGGTGTGGAGAGGGGCATTCTTCTTACCAAACCACATGGCCTTTGTTTTGGAGGTGTTCAGAACAAGGTTAAGGGCAGAGAAAGCTTGTTGGAGACTAAGAAGACTTTGTTATAGAGCGTTTAACACAAAATCCTGGGAGGGGCCAGCTGAGTAAAAGACTGCATCATCTGCATATAAATGGATGAGAGAGCTTCCTACTGCCTGAGCTATGTTGTTGATGTAAATTAAGAAGAGCGTGGGGCCTAGGATCAAGCCTTGGGGTACTCCCTTGGTGACAGGCAGTGTCTGAAACAGCAGGTTTTCTGACTTTATACACTGCACTCGTTGAGAGAAGTAGTTAGCAAACCAGGCCAAAGACCCCTCAGAGACACCAATACTCATTAGCCGGGCCCACAAGAATGGAATGGTCTACTGTATCAAAAGCTTTGGCCAAGTCAAAAAAAATAGCAGCACAACATTGCTTAGAATCAAGGGTAATGGTGACATAATTTAGGACATTTAAGGTTGCAGTGACACATCCATAACCTGGGAAACCAGATTGCATACCAGAGAGAATACTATAGACATCAAGAAAGCCAGTTAGTTTATTATTGACAAGTTTTTCCAACACTTTTGATAAACAGGGCAAAATAGAAATTGGCCTATAACAGTTAGGATCAGCTTGATCCACTTCTTTAAATAAAGGATGCACCGTGGCTGCCTTCCAAGCAATGGGAACCTTTCCAGAAAGGAGAGACATATTAATAAGGTCAGAGATAGGCGACGATAGGGGCAGAAACCTTAAAGAAGAAAAGGTCTAAACCATCTCACCCAGATGTTTAAGCAGCTCCTTTAGCACCTCGGACTCAGTGACGGCCTGCAGGGAGAAACTTTGTCGTGGGGCGGGGGAAAAATAGGGAGGAGCATAGGGGCTAGTCACATTAGAAGGGGTGGGAGATGAGGAAATGTTGGACAGGCATGGTGGCATGGCTGAGTCAAATAGGAATCCTGACTTAATGAAGTGGTGATTAAAGAGCTCAGCCATGTGCTCCTCAGTAACAACCACATCATCAACCTTAAGGGACATGTGCAGCTGTGAGAAGGAGGGTTTATTCTCCAGGTCTTTAACCATTTTCCAGAACTTCTTGGGGTTAGACCCACAGAGAGAGAACGGCTCCTTAAAGTAAGTAACTTTGGCCTTCCGGATAGCCTGAGTGCACTTATTTCTCATTTGGTTGAATGAGAGCCAGTCAGCCTGAGTATGCGTGTGCCAAGCCTTTTGCCAAATTTAGGTCTTGGTCAGGTGGTTTAAAAGCATGTCCCAATTTAGGTCACCTAATAGGACACATTCAGACTTCTTGTAAGGGGCCAAGAGAGAGCTTAGGGAAGGTAGGGTGCAGGCCGGTGTTGATGGAGGACGATAACACCCAGCAACAGTCAACAAAGAGCTATCTGAAAGTTTAATGCTTAAAAACAGCAAATCAAATTGTTTGGGGAAAGACTTGGTGGAGACAACCGAGCACTGAAGCTGTTGCTTGGTAAAGATTGCTACTCCACCACCTTTGGAAGATCTGTCTTGCCGAAAAAGGTTATAACCAGAAAGGTTAACATCCGTGTTCAAAACACTCGTTCTTAACCACATCTCAGTAATGACCAACATGTCTGGATTTGAGCTGTGAACCCACGTTTTCAATTGATACATGTTAGGTAATAAGCTTAGTGTTAATGTGCAGAAAACCCAGGCTTTTACAAGAGCAGAAATCAGTGAAGAAGATATCAGAGCACAAGTCAGAATTGGTGCTAGCAACAGTAAATGGGCCAGGCTGTACATGCACATTTCCAGATATCATAAGCAGTAATACAATCAGGCATGGCAGAGGACAGGGAGAGCTCTGCAGTGTTGATTTATGACATTTAAATGACATTTGAAGGGCAACAAGATGATATTGTACAGAAATTTCATCAGGTAACATGAATACAAAGCCAGTGAGAGGTGGTTAGAATACAATGGGAGGCCAAGAGTCCATGTAAGCAATAGAGAGTCAGAGTCCCGAGTGTGGGAACAAACATAATCTTTCCCGCGGTTGGGTACACAAGCAAGTTTACCCAACTCTCCCTCCTTGGGAGACGTAAGTCACACACACACACACACACACACACACACACACACACACACACACACACACACACACACACACACACACACACACACACACACACACACACACACACACACACACACACACACACACACACACATACACACACACACACACACACACACACACACACACACACACACACACACACACACCAGTTAGAGAGGCTAATTGAGCCGTAAGGGTTCAAACCTCTTCAGATCCATGTGCTCCAGCTTCACAAGCCCCAGTGAATCTACCTGGGATCGTCTCATCACATCAATCGAGGATAGAACTGGTCAGTGTTCAGGACCGCGACCGTGACCCCTTCAACAGCAGCCCAAGCTGCTTGACTGTCATGTCACTCAGTGATGAGATGTGGTTGAGACAGGGTTTACCAACAGGTTTACCAGGACTCTGGTCTGATCCCTATGTCCTTGATTTATATCCCACGGTAGAAGCAATCCTCGCCAGAAGGGAAAAAAACATTTACATATGCAATGTAGTTCATTAATTATAATGAATGGAAGTGCCGCCTGCAAGTTTAAGCGAGTGGGCTTCCGTTGTATCGCGCCATACGGCAATTAGCTATTCCGCACACGCACACCGTGTTAGGATATTTCCATATCCACTGTGACAATCAGGCCATGCGCCCTGAATGCTATCGACGCGGAGCGGCTGGGGTGTTGCGATCGGGGGGGGTTGCTTGGCGGGTAGGGGGAGAACAGGATATTAAAAAGAAGTCCCTCATGTTTAGGGTATAATGATGGAACAGAGGAGCACTGTTGACACAGTACTTTCTTTATCCTTCTCAGGGAGAGAGACAGGAGAGGCTCAGTGCAATAGTTTGACATACAAAGCACACAATAGAGTGCAATATGATTTCTGTTTACAGAGATATGAGCTGGGGCCGAGCTGCTGCGCTGCTGGTAAGCAGGAGCTATTGGGGAATAGTAAGGCACATGGCACTGACATTGACCAGTATGAAGAGCAAAAGAGCGGTAGCGAGTGAAAAATGTAACACAACGCTACTGTACACATTCCAAATCAAATCCAATTTTTATTTCGAGAGCACATTTCTTACAGGGGCTGTATTTCAAAGTGCTTGACAAATAAAATGAGTCATTGAGAGGGAGGAAGTGAGGTTAAAAATATGGATTTTGGCCAAAGGCTAACTTGCAGAGTCCAAGGTGTTTTAATGTATTTGTCCTGAAAATACATCTACAGGTTCCATGTGAGTAGGGTGTTTTTCAATGCTCAAGGACATGTACAGGTTAGTGAAGTAGTAAAGCCTGCACAGCAGGATCTGTACAGCAGATGCCTTGGAATGTGGACTCAACTTTAGAACACTTTCAGGGTGAAGGAAAATGCCTGAAAAACATTTGATACTTGTTGAACTATCCCTCTATGTAGTGTTTAAAGGGATAAACAGGCATGATGTTTAGAGGCAGGCTAGTTGCAACTGTAATAATCACTTTGGATAAAAAATTCCCAAAAATCGGAAATACAAATAAATCCAATGTCTATTGAATTACTCTTAGTAGTTGGACCATCATCCAGGAGTGTGCTTCTTGAAAAACGGTCACTCTTAGCACTATAGATTCAAGTCCTTATTTATTATTTTTCAGGCAGAAACCAATTTCTTAATTGAATTTGAAAGCTTGGTGAGACTTCCACCAATTAGTCATAATAGATTTTTTAAAAACCGTTCGGAAAAAGCATGGCACCTTTTGGCCTAACCAAATACTCTAACAAATTCTCAACCGTCTGGTAACAGATTTCCACTCAATTTCACACAAGATAATAATTTCTTCACCACAGTCGGGAAAAAAAAACCTTAATGTGAGGCTGCACCTGATGCACTACCCTAATTGTTGCTATAGCGATGCCTTACACAACTCCGAACAAGCGCTCCTTGTTTGGTCTCTCTTTTTTTCAGCAAATGTCCATTTCTAACTTCACTAATAAAGAGCTGCCAGCGAGAACAGAGCAAACAGATGTTACTGATTAATTTCCCCATCACTAGAATTAGAAAGTAAATTAAAACAAAAGATTTTCTGCTGGAGCTCAATAAGCAACTAATGGCTTTCGCTCTCTCTCTCTCTCTCTCTCTCTCTCTCTCTCTCTCTCTCTCTCTCTCTCTCTCTCTTCTTCTTTCTTTTTTTCACTCTCCTGTCAAGAGCAAATGTTACATTGCTAACAAGGCAGATGCATCTTGTTCTAATGGGAGCGTGTTGGTTTAGCTGGAGTGTCTGCCACCTGACGGGAGCTCATTACCGGGGAGCGTGTTTGCGTGTGAGGAGCGATTTACTGCATTCCTTTATGAGTTATTAGGGCTTTATTAATGCATACGCCTGTGGATGGAGGCTGCTTTTATCTGCTACCGTTATGACTTATCGGAGCCTTGGCCAAGGTTAGACAGGCTCAAAGACAAGGTACAGAGACACGCAACGGTCTGTTCATAACGCTTATATGCTCAACACTGCTGTAACACTATGAAACATTTGCATGCACGCATATGTCAAAAACGTCAGCGTTGCCAAAAACGTCAGTGTCGCTCCTGGATTTGTCGCTAGAAGTCGCTAGATGACGTTTTGCCGTTGCTGCGATGACGTCACGACACCAATTTGCCTTGCTGTGGCACAACTGCGGTCCCCAGATGTAGCGTTTTCGCTGCACATCACCTCTCCTTGTGCTTCCATGCCTGCATGTGCGCCGTTGCTGCAACTTCTGTTGCACAGACAGCTTCTCCCACTCTAGTTTGCTGCAGAATTGCGTGGGGAAAGTTTCTAAATGCTATCAAAACCATAGAAATCATCTGTTCCAAAACTCCCCAAAGGCAACCTGAAAAGTAGCTGGGTTTGTCGCTAGTCTCTTTTACCAATAAGAGTCGCTGGAGGGGTCTGAAAACTTGGTAAATATAGCGACAATGTCGCTAAATTGGCAACACTGACACACACACACACACACACACACACACACACACACACACACACACACACACACACACACACACACACACACACACACACACACACACACACACACACACACACACACACACACACACACACACACACACACACAGACAACCATTAACAGCATACTTCTAATGTGCATGTGTGCATCTCTCTCTCTCGGTCTCTGTTTGTCTGTACCTTGTCCAGTCCAAAAGTCTTGGTGAGAGCGAAGCCCCAACCCTGTTGGAAAGCCCTGCGGATCATGGCCGTGCTGGTGGTGGGGGGAGCACTGGCCAGGCCAAAGGGGTTCGGGAAGGTGATGCCACACATCTCTACACTGATGTCCACCATGTCGATGGCACAGTTGAACAGAGGCAGAGCGGGGGTGCTGTCCACTGTCTGGCTGTGGAGGGACTGTAGGGAACAGAAGCAGAATTGCAACAGGTTTTAGGAAGGCATAATTGTTGTAGTCATCATCATTATTGTCTGTGTGGTATTCATTAGGCACCAAATAGGGTAAAAACAGACAAACAGGGAGGGACTAGCTGGACATGTCCAACAAGAAATGTTTCCATTCTAAAACGTTTTGCTACGGTGTGCAGTAATGAATACGACCCATGTATAATAGCCCATTCAACTCTGCAGCTGGTCATAGTTGTCCCACCCACCTGGAGGTACTTGTGGATGTGCCAGGAAGCCTGCTTTCCGTCATTGACAGACTCCACTGTGGTGTTGGCCAGGCCTGCGATGTCTCCGCCAGCAAACACCCAGGGCTCACTGCTCTGCATGGTCTCAGGGTCTAGGTCTGGAGTGCCCCAGCGGTTCAGCTTGATGGGAGCCATGGCATCCTGGACTGTTTAGAATGAGACATAACAGACATGGTTAATATGACATTATTACAATAGAAAGAAGTCCCCAAAGTTCAGGGGTCAGCACATAGCAGCAGGAAGATGTTTGGGGGTTGGGGTGCTGCGACGATGGTGGGAGAGGGATGTTTCTCGCCGTGCTGCAGATGGCCGTATCAGTTTGCTAATACAGGATTAGTAAAGTCCCAGTGCACCACTTTTGTGAAAAACTTTTTTTTATTATTATTTTTTTCAGGGGGTGCTGCAGCACCTTGAGCACCCCTAGTTCCTGGGTCAGCAGGTCGTGTTATATTTGTAAAGGAGCAGAATAATGAATGTGTTTACTGTATAAGACATCACAGGGGGGATATTTGATATACTGTAACTTATTCTTTATTGATACTGTCCTCTTGTTGTCCCTCCTGGTACTGCATTTGGACTGACAGTTCAATGATCATTGTAAGTGGAGGGTCCATCACACAAGCACCCCCCCCCCCCCTTTACTGTAGGAAGGCTGTGGAGTGTGACATGTCAGAGACTCCTGAGATCTTCTCCTTAAATAACATCACTTCTTCCACAGACCTCCACTCTATCTCTCTGGAGATAACTCCACTGACAGATGCTGATTGCTGAGCTCCATTAGTGAGAAGAATCCATGCTGTCATATAGGCCTCTGCCAGGCAAGACTACACACACACGCACACACAAGCACGCACACACGCGCACACACGCGCACACACACACACACACACACACACACACACACACACACACACACACACACACACACACACACACACACAGACAGACAGACAGACAGACAGACAGACAGACAGACAGACAGACAGACAGACAGACAGACAGACAGACAGACAGACAGACAGACAGACAGACAGACAGACAGACAGACAGACAGACAGACAGACAGACAGACAGACAGACTGACTGACTGACTGACTGCCTCCTCTGTGAGCTGGTGATTCCTACTGTACATCTACTAGCTAGGTAAGTATATAGTGGTATTTATCAATTAATCGACTATCTGCCACTATCTAATCTGCTATCAGCATTTATTAGTCCTCTACTTTACTGTACAATGACTGAGTTGAAACTCACTGTATCAGAGATTTTTGATGACAGATAGTGATACCGAGACACTGGTCAAGACACCTTCCTGTAGGCTATGTAGCCAACTATACAGTATATGACATACAGTGAGCTCCAAATGTGTTGGGACAGTGATAATTTTTGTTGTTGTTTTGGCTCTGTACTCCAGAACTTTTGATTTGAAATTATTCAATCCATATGAGGTTAAATTGGAGACTATCAGCTTTAATTTGAGGGTATTTTTATCCATATCGGGTGAACCGTTTAGATATTACAGCAGTTTTTGTGTATATTCTCCCCATTTTAGTATTGGGACAAATTCACTTATATGTGTAAAGTAGTCAAAAGTTTAGTATTTGGTCCCATATTCATAGCACCCAATGATTACATCAAGCTTGTGACTATACACAAACACACAAATATCATACCTCCCCCAACATTGCTAACCTCCCCTGTTATTAAAATGGTGAGAGGTTAGCATGTCTTGGGGGTATGATATTTGTGTGTATGTAACTTTCTCACTCATCATTATTCACGATTCATTCAGGAATATCCATAATCATGGTAGCATGTGTTTACAATAAAAGGGACTCCAAAATGACACTACATGATTTACCATAAATTTCTATTGGGTACAAAATGATCTGAAACACAACCAAGACAAACAGCAAATGCATCCAACAAGTTTGTAGGAATATGGGACCAAATACAAAACTTTTGACTACTTTAATACACATAAGTGAATTTGTCCCAATACATTTGGTCCCCTAAAATGGGGGGAATATATACAAAAACTGATGTAATATCTAAACGGTTCACCCGATATGGATGAAAATACCCTCAAATTAATGTTGACAGTCTGCACTTCAACCTCATAGTCATTGTATCATTTCAAATCCAAAGTGCTGGACTACAGAGAAAAAACAACAACAACAACAATTGTCACTGTCCCAACACTTTTGGAGCTCACATTGTACATTATGCAAAATACATGACATTCACCAACGATTCATCTATGCAAGTATTAATAGAGTATGTGAGTGTCACATATTGGTGGTCTAAACCATTCTAATAGCTGCCTCCTGTTTAGGCTAATATTTGGTTGTACGTAGACTAGGTTCAATCACCCAAAAGGTCTGGATGATCTCAACAACATACACAATAATCAACACGATCCTCTCATTTCCAGCTCATGGGTTGTAAACCAGCCCTGCTCCCTCTGTGGGTGATTCGTACCACACACCCTGCTGAAATCTACAATCTGCATCAGTACAGATAAGTGGAGCCACAGAGAGGTCAGAGATCTCAAACTCAATTCCTGAAAGGGATGGTGTTTGTTTTTGTTCTAGCCCAGCACTAACACATCTGATTCAGCTAATAAAGGTTTTTAGTGAGGACAAATTCTTTGTTTATTAGCTAGATGAAGCGTGTTAGTGCTTGTTTATAACAAAAACATGTACACTCACTGGCTCTCCAGAAATGACATTTGACACCTCTGAATGCTCTATTTCTCTATAGATTGGTGTGAAACAACCATACAGGCAAAGGGAAGTATGGAGAATGGATTCTGGGGAGAGCGATGAGTGCCCTGTCCCAGCAGGCTGTCTGCTGGGGCACTAACACTGTAGCTAATCTCTTACAAGACCTTGGCTGCCACAGATGACAGAGATCGCTTAATGCGAGGTCAGTGTGGATGTGGATGAAAAATGCCTGGCACGTTCTTGTATGGTACGTTTAGTGTAGAGGTGTTCGGCGACTGAGAAATCTTGATTAGACTACACCTAAAGTGGTGCTGTATTTCAACGTAATGTATTTTCATGTATTTTAATGTAATGCATATTTAGGGTCTGATCATCAACATTCTGCCAGTACTCTGCCAGTTATGTAGGTATTCTGTTTTATCAGGTCGATCCTTCAACAGTCACTTCTAAGGGTACTTCAATGAAGGGGGCATGTTTGAACATTCCCCTTCTGTCAGACCTGATTCGCCTTCTATCAGACGTTACTTTGAGGGTCAGTCAGCATGGAGCCGAAGGCGCTGATGATATAATCGGCTTTGAGCCGGACGATCTGGTCCTCGTCCTCCAGCCAATCGCCGCGCTCCGTCTGCTCGGTGCGGCAGAACTGCAGGCCGGCCACTCGGCCGTTCTTCATGATGACCTCACGGGGGAACAGGAAGGGAAGAAACTCACACTTCTCCTCCTTGGCCAGCTCCATCTGAGGAAATGGAGAATTTTTATTTTTATATTGTCCTAAGTTCCCAACTTCACAGCCTGCAAAACTTTCAAGGATGACATGTGTTTTGAAACGTGACAAAAGACGTTTAGATGTGATGTTGATGCCACATTTAATGCGGTTTAATATATTCCTTAGTCTAAGGGCCCGGGGCTGGGTTTCTACTAAGCAAATATTTGGAAATGTTTTAACATGGCCATACCAAGGATAATTTAGCTTTTTGAATTTACAGACCCCTGTAGCCACATAAAAAAATACAGCACTTACTATATAATTCTGTAGTAAACTATACTGTAGTTTGCCTCGATCGAGTAAGCGCTTACTATAGAATTCTGTTTTTTTTCTTTCTATACGCCACACTTTTCATATAGAGGTCATATTAGTTGGTCGCTCAAACCGTTTGGACGCTACACACAAGTTGGCACATCGGCAGTACTGACTTCAGACAAGTATGTTGAGTCTGTGAAGCTTGTGGGGGGGATCACAGAGCAAAATGAAGAACAGCATCATGTTTGTGAAAGTCTCGTCTATCCATAGAGGGGTATTCATTTGTAGGCCAAACGGTATGAACGATAGACGTTTCTATGAGATTTTGGGGACGTCTCCTGGTCTGACAAACACCGCTGTCTGCCACTTTTCTTCACAGATGCAGGAGGCTGACAAATTGACTCAGCCCATGCCAGAAAACAGATATCTCTGAAACACTGATTTTCATGGGGATTTGTTTTATTATGCTAATTACATTTCTGCGCGGGGGTGGACATCAACTGGAGGGGTAAGGTCAAAACCTCTGAATCGCTGAATCTGTTGATAACCCAAAACAAAGACAGACTTTATTTACAGGCTATTTATGTTCATCCAGAGCCAATTTTCACATCTTTATCCCGTTCCCCCAGCTATGGCTTTCTTTGAATTCATGATCAAACTTGAGGAATTCCGCAGAGCAGCTTAAAACCAGTCAACGACACAGGTCTAATTACTGTGTCTGTCCACAGCGGGTGCACAGTAGGGGGACAGACAGGCTGCTATAATGGCCATCGTTCCCCCCTGCTGCTGTTAAGCAAATGAGTTCAAAATCCTGGGCTCACGCAGTATAGTCACCTCACTGCCACCCCTGGTATAAAAACCTTGGCCACAAAAAAAAAAGTTTAACGGACAAAAACAGAGGTTGATGTCTCTGTTCTATAATAATGGATGTTACGTATGTTTGAGGCCTATACAGCGACGTGAGTGCCTTCGGAAAGTATTCACACCCCTACAATGTATTAAATGTATTTATGTATTGTATTAAAATGTATTAAAAATACATCTGAAATGTCTTGAGTCAAGTATTCAAGCCCTTTGTTATGGCAAGCTTAAATATGTTCAAGAGTAAAAATGTCACATCAGTTGCATGGATTTCAAACAGATTCAACCACAAAGACCAGGGAGGTTTTCCAATGCCTCGCAAAGCACGGCACCTATTGGTAGATGGGTAAAAAGAAAATAGCATTGAATATTATATGGTGAAGTTAATGGCACTTTGGATGGTGTATCAACACACACAGTCAATACAAAGATACAGGTGTCCTTCGTTGCCGGAGAGGAAGGAAACCGCTCAGGGATTTCACCATGAGGCCAATGGGGACTTTAAAACAGATTTTAATGGCTCTGATTGGAGAAAATCGTGGATGAATCAACAACATTGTAGTTACTCCACAATACTAACCTAATTGACAGAGTGAAAAGAAGGAAGCTTGTATCGAATACAAAATATTATACAACATGCATCCTGTTTGCAACAAGGCACTAAATTAGTACTGCAAAAATTGTGGCAGCGCAATGAACTTTTTGTCATGAACACAAAGTTATGTTTGGGGTAAATCAAATACAACACATTACTGAGTACCACATTCCATATTTTCAAGCACAATTTTGGCTTCATCATGTTATGGGTTTGCTTGTAATCGTTAAGGACTGGGGAGTTTTTCAGGATAAAAAATAAATGTAATGGAACTAAGCACAGGCTTAGAGGAAAACCTGGTTCAGTCTGCTTTCCACCAGTCACTGGGAGATGAGTTCCCCTTTCAGCAGGACATTAACCTAGAACACAAGGCCAAATCTACACAAGTTGCTTACCAAGAAGACAGTGAATGTTCCTGAGTTACAGTTTTGACTTAAATCTGCTTTAAAATCTATGTCAAGACCTGAAAATGTTTGCCTGGTAATAATCAACAGCCAACTTGACACAGCCTGAAGAATTTTGAAAAGAATACTGGGCAGACGTTGCACAATCCAGGTGTGGAAAGCGCTTAGGCCCCGATTCCGACCTGAGTTAAAGGTGTGTAAATGGAACGTAATTCCTTTTTTTTAATGAGCTTTTCTCAATAAGTATTCTGACTTTGAACTTAACCATGAGAATAGCATGCTATTCACCTACTATTCGTTAGAGGTGGATGAAATGAAGGCGTGGCAGAGGTCTGTCTACAGATACGTCGTATTCTGACCTTGACTTAAGGTATTGATAAGAGCTAGGTAAGAGCTAGTTAAGAGCTAGGTAAGAGCTAGTTAAGAGCTAGGTAAATTAGTAATCTGTATGGAGAAGGGGATTGTAAATACACATAGCAATTGTTTTAGATCATTTTTCTTTAAGATCCCTGGAGACAAACTGAAAATCACATCAACAATGGCGTGAATTGTGGCCCCCTTTTCCAATGTGAAACCGCATGAGAAAATCTGTTGGCCGGCAAGTGGGAGAGTTTTCAGCGGTTTAATTATATTTATTCAGAGCCCGAAAGGTAGCCACAACTGCAGAGCCCGTTATGGGACTGAATAAGATAAGTCTGACTACCAAATACTGAGAAGTGAGTAGGAAAAGTGTGCCTAGGAAAGGCATAAATTCCTAAGTCATTATGATGTATTGTGTGTCGACGGGTGATGGGGAAAAAAATCCATTGAATCCATTTTGAATTCAGGCTGTAACACAACAAAATGTGTATTAAGTCAAGAGATATAAATACTTTCTGAAGGCACTGTATGTACCGTATGTTTGAAACTCACTTTAAATGACCTAACTTTCTTAGTATCATTATTTTTATTACGTTCTTTCTGTTTCCATGGTATCAAGGCTACCGACGTCACAACCGGCTTTGATTTGGGAGTCCCATAAGGGCAGCTCGCAATTGGCCCATCGTCGTCCGGGTTAGGGTTTGGCCGGGGTAGGCCGTCATTGTAAATAAGAATTTGTTCTTAACTGACTTGCCTAGTTAAATAAATGTTAAATAAATAAGAAAATGTTTAAAGTGATTGTTCAGAAGTCTTAAAAAATATATATATTATTGTTTTGTGGGAAAATTCCAGTTTCATTATCCACTCAAGTTGTTTTTTTCTTTTTCTTTCAATTAAACAAGTAAGACATTTTTTACAGTGCAATAGTTGTATTACTTTTTCAGACTTTTTCCCAGATAAGACAGAGGACAATGTGAATGGCCATGAGCTAATATAAAGGGAAGACTAGACTAAAGCCACCATAAACTTCCTCTCACTATACAACAATCAGAAATAGTTTTGTGAGTAAGTGAGCGTGGTCAGGTTCTAGGTGTATGCTTTTAGGGACACGTTCTAACTTGAGACCGGTATGTATAACTCTACTCCATAATTCATGCACTCAAATCAAAGGAAGAGTTTGGGCTAAAATAAATCTCAAGTTATAATGCTGCCCAGGGCCCGTTTTCAAAATGCATCTCAGAGTAGGTGGTCACAATCAATACTGTGGTCAAAGGAGCATGGGTCAGAAACAACTAAACAACTAAAGCCAGGGTCTGAGAAGCTCTAGCTTCGTATCCACCTCTTCGGGGACGGCACGGATGTTAGTGAAGCCCTTCCTGAAGACCACAAAGACCCGGCGGGCACCGCAGCGCAGGGCAGAGGTGGCACAGTCGAACGCCGTATCACCGGCACCTAAGACAATGACCACGCCACGGAGCTCGGGCAGTTGAGACTTACAGCTGCACATGCCTGAGGGAGAGAGAGTGGGGGAGGACGAGGGAGAGAAAACAGAGAGAGAGAGAGAGAGAGAGAGACAAAGACCGTGATGGACAGAGGGAGGTTGGAGAGAGGAAAGAGAGAGCAATAAAACCAGGTAGCTCTTTTACCCTGCTCTTACGTTTCCAAACGCCAAACATGTTTTCATATCAGTAGTACTGATATGCGTTTGCTGTCTGAACATGTATTATTCCTGAACTGACTGCGCCATTTTTGATTGTCAGACAGGCATCTGATTTCATTTATTTTAGTCTCTAAGTACACACCTGCGGTACACAATGACAAGACTACCTAATTCTGTGTGACTATGGAAGTCACTTTCTTGATCATTTCCTTTAAGACGTACCGGCTTTACTGGCCTTGGCCACCAGTGGCAGGAAGTCCTTTGATGTGTAGAATCCCTGGTCCACTGTCAGCCCCTGGAAGATCTTAGCCTTGTTTGCCTGGGGCAGACCTGTTCCAAACCAAAACCATCACCAAGAATGAGCTAGTTAACATAGCAGACATATCCATCCATCCCTGGAACCCAACCATTTCCAACGTTCAGTCATTGTTGATGACCTCCCCCCCCACCCCCACCATTAATACTGAACTCCTAGAGTAAATGATACAACATTGGATTTTAACAGATCACGACAATGTAGTGAGGAAAAAACATTTGTCAATATTGTACTGAATCTATGTGTTCAATATGACTTTCATAAGCCCCTTTTATTATGAGATGAGGACAGTAATAGTCAAACTCGTGTTCATAAAACCCACCATTTGAATCAATAAATTATTCCAGTGAGAGAAGTGGACCAGTAAATCAGAATTACAGACTAATAATCTCTTGGTTAATCATTTTCATGATGTAGGGTTATAATCGTTGTAAAATATACAGTGGGATTCTCTAGTACCTTGTGATTGAGCCAATAACGGCCCACTTATGAACTGGAGCAATAACTAGGGAATACTGTTATCCTATAGTCCTCAAACGACATAGCTATAATATACTCTGAATGTCCAAAACATGACGAACACCTTCCAAATACTGAGTTGTCGCCAATGCTTCACACAGTTGTGTCAAGTTGGCTGGATGTCCTTTGGGTGGTGGGCTATTCTTGATACACATGGGAAATTGTTGAGTGTGAAAAACCCAGCAGTGTTGCAGTTCTTGACACTCTCAAAACCGGTGCGCCTGGCACCTGCTACCATACCCCGTTCAAAGGCACTTCAATCTTTTGTCTTGCTCATTCACCCTCCGAATGGCACACATACACAATCCATGTCTTCATTTTCTCAAGGCTTTTTCCTCCAAAAATTAAAAGTCTCCTTCTCCTTCATCTACACGGATTGAAGTGGATTTAACAAGTCACATGAAGGATCATCACTTTCACCTGGATTCCCCTGGTCAGTCTGTCATGAAAAGAGCACCTGTTCTTAATGTTTTGTACACTCAGTGTTCATTGTACTCTGCATTCTCGGCAGTTGCCATGTTCAATCGTCAGTGCACAGTGTAAATGATTGCAAAAAAGGGAATGGTATTTTTACTTGACTGCTAGAATACATTACCTCCAAGACGTTTATAATCAAAGACATGTTCAATCAAATTTTGTCCAATTTTCCCTTTTAATATATATATATATATTTTTTTACATACAATATGAATAGCTTATAGATAAAAAGGTGTTGTGTTAATTGTATTGACTGTGCCAATTACTGGTTGATGAATAGTGATGAACGGTGATTGATGGGCTGTGAGTGATAGTACATCAATGCTTGAAGGTCAATCTGGATGATTACCTCAGAACCCAGAGTCACTTGGTACCGCTGACCGCATGTGTGTGCTGTCATTTACAATGTCAAAGGCCACTAAGAACCAATCCGATCTCTTTATGTACATATTCTTGTTCAATTTATTTCTTCAAATCAAATAGGAAGACTGGATAACCATGGCAGGTCAATTTTCGATTGCGATGGTATATTTCTGTGAGTGTTTTTTGATGTTATCTATCAATGCTGCAAATGTTTCCTTTCCTTCATCCGCTATTCATTACTTGACAAACCTTTCTCTAATACATAAACAATCCAAAATGTTAACCCCCAACGCCCTTTTATGTTGCAATTCAATTCCATGCAGTTATCTTTTTGTACAAAATAATCTGCAGTTTAAATTTAAAGACCTTGCCTGGGGTTTCAGTTATTAGGAACGAATATTAATGATGTTAAATTTCATAGTTTATTCAAAGAAAGACAACCTGAGATTCACCTCATTCAGAACACAAGCGTTAGAAAGAAGGCATAATTCTGGATTTTTTAAATATATTTTTTTATCAAATAAAGTATTTCTGAAACTACAAAGGATGACGTTTGTCCTTCAGACAAATAACTGTATACGAAGCAAACTGGATTTTAGTCGTGTCTGTTGCTGCAAAGGCAATTTCCTGACAAAGAACTCAATTACCCCCTGGGTAACTCTGAATGCTTTAACACACATACGGTATATCACTTGTCAAACAGAGACGACAGTGTCCGTAACAACATCTGTCCAAGTGATATTTCTTCACCTTCTTTGGTATAGCACCATCTTCAAGGAACCTGGTAACACTTTTTCTACGAGCAGCTCGTTAGACGATGTTACCAACACAAGCGTTAGTGTATAAAACAAGCTCGGGAGGACAGGAAGTGGAACTCTAAGAGTGTTACATGTCTATATACTTTTCAATAAAAGAACAGTAATTAAAATACATAACCGTGTCTATTATGTAGACTACCTACCTACTGTACTAGAGAACATAACACAATGTGCCACTGCTAACTGTGCTTAGGACAGAGAGATCCTCCAGCAGAGTAACAGCATGTTCACCCTCCTCTGTGGCAACACTGACAGATGCTCCATGCTCACTCAGTTGGTTTTATACACCAGGGTGTCCATTTGCATTCTGTGCCAAGATAAATAAAATTTAAAAAAGAAGAAAAATGCTAAGAAGGGAATGACAAAGTGGACTTTCACAATAACACCACTGCCGGTGACATCTACTTCATGAGTAATGCCATCTCATTTTTCAGGTGTGTGCATCCCATTTGACTGGGGAAAGGTGCTTTGGCTCCGGAGTCGGGCGGAGAGATTCTGAAGTGAAGGGAGGTAATGCCTCTGAGGGTCATACATCATCGCCTTTCAAGTGGCTTCTCGCTCGCTCTGAATATCTCCCTCTCTCTTTGTCTCTTGTCTCTCAGTGCTTGGCTCTGCTTGGCCAGCCCTCGTTTATCACGAACTATCGCCCACTGTGGCTTTGGCTGACGGTGGGGAAACAGCAAAGAGAGTAGTGATACTACTGTAACGTTACTGTCATTTCTCTGTAGTTCTGTCAGGTCAGGTACCCATGAGTATTGGGTGAGTCACTGGCCTTGTGTGAACAGCTACTATGTACTGTATGTTTTGTTACACTAAAAAACAACTCATTTTATGCTATGGGCTATGTTTAGTAAGGCTATACGGTAAGCATACCGTCTGTTCATAACCATATTTTGACTATTTTTGTGGTGCACAGTAACAACAATATTTGTCAAAAACAGCAGCCCCTCCATACCTGCTCGAAACCTGTTCGATGGACTTTATTTATTTATTTTTTACACCAAAGGCTCTTTTTCTTAATTTGATGTCCTTAATGCACCTCTTTCATGCTATTTCCAGCCACATCAGTGTACTTCCTTTGAACCTCACTGTTGAGAAGAGCCCCCATCAAAAGCTTGTTTTTATGGGAAATGACATTGGTTCGTACAAAGTAATATTGTGTGCATTGCAGAATTTGTAGTCTATACAATCTGCCTGGCTTCATGCCTTTGAAGCAAGCCATTTTGGAAAAAGCACCATCTGAGAACGGATCTTGAGCTTTGAACAATTGGAACAAGAGAGCGACTCACACAAAGATTCCACTGCTATAACCACCACCAGGACCATCAGCAACACAACAGCAGTGGTAGGTAAAACACTGCGCGTGTTAGCCAGCGCACTTAACTGCCAGAGAACTAACCCTTTGCTCTTCAACCTGCTCTAACATTCTGAACAGTGGGAAACATTTGCATGTCAATCTCAGCAGGGGTTTTGACATTTAGAATAAAAAAAACAGAACTGGTAAAAAATTTCACAGAAACAAGACTCTTTCATTTTCTTTCTGAATTCCAATTTCTTCACGTTCTGCTATGAGAGAAGAAAAAAGAGAAATCCCTGAATAGTTGAAAGGTAACTCCATGCTCTAATTACCAAGCCACGCACCAAAAGGTTCCAAACATAATAAATGCTACCCAGCTTCTTTTCATTACAATAAAGGAAAGGCCACACACCACATAGCTAGGCCTCCCACCAGGGTTATTTGAATTTCCTAAAATCAAATCAATATAGGCATGGCAGAGTGTATTCTCTTATATCTCTAAATATAGAATTTCATTTGAAACCAAATTACTTCCGTCTAGCATCTCCCTTCACTTGTGTGAGTAAGAACAAGGTATTTCATGAGATAAGGAGCCATACTGTTAACTATGGTCACCAGACTGTGCAGAGGAAGAGAAGGAAAGTGACAGCGGCAACAGGGGACTATATAGAAGTGAGAATGAAGCCCCTTGTTATTCTGTCTTGTTACGAGAATGAGGGAGACAAAAAAGAAAGGAGAGAAAAACTAATGAGGCAGATAACAGAGGTGTGGACTCGAGTCACATAACTTGGGACTCGAGTCACATGACTTGGGACTCGAGTCACATGACTTGGACTCAAGTTACAAATGTAATGACTTGAGACTCGACTTGATAGAAAATAAAATGACTTGAGACTTGACTTGGGCTTGAAGCCTCAATATACTGGACTCAACTATGACTTGAAATTGATGACTTGAAAGGATCTAGCCAGGTTTTACAACACAGTCTGGTGGTTTACTCTTCACGCAGCCATAGACAGTAGCCTAGACAGTAGCCACACCATCGCACCTGAAAAAAAAAATATATATTTTGTGAGGAAGACAGGGGCTATCCAGTTGGCAATGAGAACTCCTGTAGGCAAGCGGCCCTCCAAAGTGATAGCGCGTGGTGCAGGTTTTACATCCGTCTTCTGCAACCTCCACAGCAAATCAGGGCCGTAGCCAGGGTGTAAGTCCCATTTCAATACATTTTAAGAAAGTACAAGCTAATTTACTGCATTTCTATACAATTTCAAAAAATCTAAAATGCTATTTGGAGAACAGCAAAAAAATGACCCCAACCATTATCAAAATGGTTGCTGTAGTTTCATCACCTCAGTTCATCCACAAACACACAGCCTATGAGCTATACAATTAGCCGCTACACATTATTACCTCACGTTAACTCATTTTAAACACTATAATTTAATACATAGAGATGGTTCTGTTTGCAGAAAAACTATTTAAATAACAAAAGGTAAACAAATATCTTTGCTTTACAGAACTTTTTGTTGTTGCAGTTTTACAGCTAAATTCATGCAATTCTACACATTTTGCCATGGGGTGGGGAAAAAATTGTGTTCTCTCTTAGAGTTCCACTTCCTGTCATACACAGCTTGTTTTATATTCTAACGTTTGTGGTGGTAACACTGTCTATTGAGTGAGAGTGACTAAAAAAAATCTATGGGGGGGACCCCTGGATGTTAGGGCCCCTGGGCTCGTGCCCTGCGTGTCTGGTCGGTATTCGGCCATGATTACTGCGTTTAGATAACTAGACTAACTAGACTAACTAGACTAATAACAATCAAAACAAAATACGGACATGGGCTAACTGAGTGACTCAGTGAGTGACATATACATAACAAGAGGAAAACGGTTGATGCACAACTCAATTTTGAAATGGCACATTGTGTATTCTACTATTCTAACTTTCAACAATTGAGACCCTGACTGAGTTCCTAACATTACCAGACCTCAGTGTCCTCACATGCGGCTTTGGCTGTAATGTCAAGCTACATTTAAGCAGCGATTGCACGTGTTTGCGCGGGTGGTCGCCAGCTTTGCACCACTCCTTTTTAGGGGTCGCAGGTCAAAAGGTTTGAGAACCACTGAGCTAGCGAACATATTGCTGATTTGCTGTACAGCTTTAGAACCGAGTGCAGCACAAACATCCAATCGTAGAGAGAGAACTGCCATGACTAAACATGCAGCTCCAAAATATTGTTTGGTGATCAAGAATATTTACTGTTTACCTTGTAAGCTCACCAGCAATGTGGCATTACGCCACAATTACTAGCGTTGGCCTACCGGTCTGTTGGTATGAAACTGGTTCAAATGTATAATTGACTTATGAAGCATGCATTTGAAATTTGTTGTTAAAATGTATTATCACATAATTAAAATATGTTGTCGACAAAATAATGTAAAGGGCAGTCTGGCAGCCTCAATAAATAGACAAAGATTTGTAGTTGAACAAGTTATTGCATGTATAGATTATTATTTTTTATTTTTTTACTTGACTTCAAAAAACTTGTGACTCGACTTGACTTGTTCTTAGAATGCACGACTTGGACTTGACTTGTTCTTAGAATGCACGATTTGGACTTGACTTGCACTTAGAATGCACGACTTGGACTCGAGATCTGACCCATTCTACTTGGGAACCCATTCTACTTGGGAATCAACTTGAGACTTGGACCTTGTGACTTGAATAATAGGGACATGGTCTGGCAGATAAATATATGAAGTAGACAAAGACAGAAAGATAGAGCACTACAACTGTGGGTTTCACTACAGCATTCGTTGCTACAGTAAGTACTGTGCAGTAAGTAGCTCTGTCTCACTTTAGTCCCATTGAACACCAAATGGAACAGACAGAAATGTCAGTCTGGTGAAATGGGAACGGTAGTGTTAAGAGGATAACTCCCTCTCTCTCAGACAGACCCTTCATCGTGATTGCAGAGGGGCACCGTGGCACAGTGCGTGACTTATGTAGCTGGCATACTGGAGATTTTCAGAGCCTCCGGTGCCATCAGTGTATTATCAAGTCAATCAACCTCCGGTACATATATAGTACCTTCAGGACGTATTCACACCCCTTGACATTTTCCACATTTTGTTTAGTTACAGCCTGAATTTAAAATGAACAAACATTTAAAGTGGATTTATGTTTTTCAAAAAAAAATCAATTTCATAAAAACTGAAAAGCTGAAATGTCTTGAGTCAATAAGTATTCAAACCCTTTGTATGGCAAGCCGAAATAATTTCAGGAGTAAACATTTACTTAACGAGTCACATACGGTATGTCACAAATAAGTTGCATGGACTCACTCTGTGCGCAATATTAGTGTTTAACATGATTTTTGAATGACTACCTCATCTCTGTACCCCACAAAAACAATTGTATGTAAGGTCCCTCAGTCGACCAGTGGATTTCAAACACAGAATCAACCACAAAGACCAGGGAGGTTTTCCAATGCCTCACAAAGGACACCTATTGGTAGATGGGTAAAAATAGAAACAATGAACATTGAATATCCCTTTGAGCATGGTGGAGTTATTGATTACACTTTTGACCTAGTCACTACAAAGTGATGGTGTCCTTCCTAACTCATTTGCCGGAGAGGAAGGAAAACGCTCATGGTTTCGTCATGTCCAATGGTGACTTTAAAACAGCAACCACAGCTAACAGCAACCACAGCTAACAGCAACCACAGCTAACAGCAACCACAGCTAACAGCAACCACAGCTAATGAAGTCACTGAAACCCTTAACAAAGAGATACAGTCTGTTTTGGAATGGGTGGCCAGTAATAAACTGGTCCTGAACATCTCTAAAACTAAGAGCATTGTATTTGGTACAAATCATTCCCTAAATTCTAGACCTCAGCTGAATCTAGTAATGAATGGTGTAAGATGAACACGTTGAGGAGACTAAATTGCTCATTTGATTTGATTTATTAGGATCCCCATTAGCCGACGCCAATGGGGACAGCTAGTCTTACTGGGGTCTGACACATAATGAAAAAGACATGACAGACAGAAGACTTTTCAATTTACATACATTAACTAGATTATAAACTGTCATGCTCAAAACATAGGTTCAATGGTTGTAAAGATGGGGAGGTCTGTCCGTAATAAAGAGATGCTCTGTTTTGTTGACACCCCACTCCACAAAGCAAGTGCTGCAGGCTCTAGTTTTATCTTATCTGGATTATTGTCCAGTCATATGGTCAAGTGCTGCAGGCTCTAGTTTTATCTTATCTGGATTATTGTCCAGTCATATGGTCAAGTGCTGCAGGCTCTAGTTTTATCTTATCTGGATTATTGTCCAGTCATATGGTCAAGTCCTGCAGGCTCTAGTTTTATCTTATCTGGATTATTGTCCAGTCATATGGTCAAGTCCTGCAGGCTCTAGTTTTATCTTATCTGGATTATTGTCCAGTCATATGGTCAAGTCCTGCAGGCTCTAGTTTTATTTTATCTGGATTATTGTCCAGTCATATGGTCAAGTCCTGCAGGCTCTAGTTTTATATTATCTGGATTATTGTCCAGTCATATGGTCAAGTCCTGCAGGCTCTAGTTTTATCTTAAGTGCTGCAAAGAAAGACCTAGTTAAGCCGCAGCTGGCCCAGAACAGAGCGGCGTCTTCATTGTAATCAGAGGGCTAATTCTAATACTATGCATGCAAGTCTCTCTTGGCTAAGAGTTTCGGAAAGACTGGGTGGCCAGTAATATGCGGAAACACTTAATGTTTTTATAAGAAACATTAATGTGTTGGAAATTCCAAATAGTTTGCATAGTCAACTTACACACAGGACTGACACACACACTTACACCACTAGACAGGCCACCATGGGTCTTTTCACAGTCCCCAGGTCCAGAACAAATTCAAGGAAACGTATACAGTATTATACAGAGCCATGAGCGCATGGAACTCCCTTCCATCTTAAATAGCACAAGTGGACAGCAAACCTGCTTTCAAAAAACAAATAAACCACACCGCACGGCACAACGCCTCTCCCCCATGTGACCTACTTGTTGTGTGTATGTACTGACATGTACAGTATGTGCAACTGATCAAATTCCATCAAATCAAATTGTATTTGTGACATGCTCCGAATACAACAGAATACAACCTTACCGTGAACTTACAAGCACGTAACTAACAATGCAGTTTTAAGAAAAGAAAGTAAAGAAAATATTTACTGACTAAAATTATAAAAGGAACACAATAAAATATCAATAACGAGGGTATATACATGAGGTACCAGTACTAAGTCAAAGTGCAGGGGTACAGGTTAGTTCATTGATTTAATATGTACATGTAAGGTAGAGTGAAGAGATGTAAGGTAAAGTGAAAGATGCACACACACACACACACACACACACACACACACACACACACACACACACACACACACACACACACACACACACACACACACATTACATGTTAATGTTTTTAAAAGTATGTCAATTACTAAGTATTTTGTCTATAATGTATTTTTCCTTATGTGTCAGACCCCAGTAAGACTAGCTGTTGCCATTGGCGTCAGCTAATGGGGATCCTAATAAATCAAATCAAATCAAAGCAGTTACCGAGTTTAATGGCTGTGACAGAAAACTGAGGATGGATGAACAACATTGTAGTGACTCCACAATACTAACCTAAATGACAGAGTGAATAAAAGGAAATATGTACAGAATTAAACATATTCCAAAACATGCATCCTGTTTGCAACTAGGCACTAAAGTAATGATGCAAAAAAAATGTGGCAAAGCAGTACACTTTTTGTCCTGAATAGAAAGCTTTATATTGAGCACAAATCCAATACACCACATTACTGAGTAGCAGTTTCCATATCTTCAAGCATAGTGGTGACTGCATCTTGTTATGGGTATGCTTGGGGAGTTTTTCAGGATAAAACATTTATGGAATGGAGCTAAGCACAGGCAAAATCCTAAAGGAAAACCTGGTTCAGTCTGCTTTTCACCAGACACTGGAAGATGAATTCACCTTTCAGCAGAATAACCTAAAACACAAGGCCAAATCTACATTGGAGATGCTTACCAAGAAGACAGTGAATATTCCTGAGTTGGCCGAGTTACAGTTTTGACTTAAATGTACCTGAAAATTATGGCAAGACCTGAAAACGGTTGTCTAGCAAAGATCTACAACCAATTTTACAGAGCATGAAGAATTTCTGAAAGGATAATGGGCAAATGTTGCACCATCCAGGTGTAGAAAGCTCTATAGACTTTCTTAGAGACCCAGAAAGACTCACAACTATAATCGCTGCCAAAGGTGATTCTACAAAGTATTGACTCAGGGGTGTGAATACTTATGTAAATGTGATATTTCTGTATTTCATTTTCAATACATTTTCAAAAATGTCTAAAAACACGTTTTCACTTTCCCATTATGGGGTATTGTGTGAAGACGGGAGCAAGAAAAATATATATTTAATCTATTTGAATTCAAGCTGTAACACGACAACATGTGGAATCCAGCCCAGTCACGGACCAGGATGTCTTGCTCCCAGGCAGACTAAATATCTTTTTTGCCCGCTTTGAGGACAATACAGTGCCACTGACACGGCCTGCAACGAAAACATGCGGACTCTCCTTCACTGCAGCCGAGGTGAGTAAGACATTTAAACGTGTTAACCCTCGCAAGGCTGCAGGCCCAGACGGCATCCCCAGCCGCGCCCTCAGAGCATGCGCAGACCAGCTGGCCGGTGTGTTTACGGACATATTCAATCAATCCCTATACCAGTCTGCTGTTCCCACATGCTTCAAGAGGGCCACCATTGTTCCTGTTCCCAAGAAAGCTAAGGTAACTGAGCTAAACGACTACCGCCCCGTAGCACTCACTTCCGTCATCATGAAGTGCTTTGAGAGACTAGTCAAGGACCATATCACCTCCACCCTACCTGACACCCTAGACCCACTCCAATTTGCTTACCGCCCAAATAGGTCCACAGACGATGCAATCTCAACCACACTGCACACTGCCCTAACCCATCTGGACAAGAGGAATACCTATGTGAGAATGCTGTTCATCGACTACAGCTCGGCATTCAACACCATAGTACCCTCCAAGCTCGTCATCAAGCTCTCGACCCTGGCTCTCGACCCCGCCCTGTGCAACTGGGTACTGGACTTCCTGACGGGCCGCCCCCAGGTGGTGAGGGTAGGCAACAACATCTCCACCCCGCTGATCCTCAACACTGGGACCCCACAAGGGTGCGTTCTGAGCCCTCTCCTGTACTCCCTGTTCACCCACGACTGCGTGGCCACGCACACCTCCAACTCAATCATCAAGTTTGCGGACGACACAACAGTGGTAGGCTTGATTACCAACAACGACGAGACGGCCTACAGGGAGGAGGTGAGGGCCCTCGGAGTGTGGTGTCAGGAAAATAACCTCACACTCAACGTCAACAAAACTAAGGAGATGATTGTGGACTTCAGGAAATAGCAGAGGGAACACCCCCCTATCCACATCGATGGAACAGTAGTGGAGAGGGTAGTAAGTTTTAAGTTCCTCGGCATACACATCACAGACAAACTGAATTGGTCCACTCACACAGACAGCATCGTGAAGAAGGCGCAGCAGCGCCTCTTCAACCTCAGGAGGCTGAAGAAATTCGGCTTGTCACCAAAAGCACTCACAAACTTCTACAGATGCACAATCGAGAGCATCCTGGCGGGCTGTATCACCGCCTGGTACGGCAACTGCTCCGCCCACAACCGTAAGGCTCTCCAGAGGGTAGTGAGGTCTGCACAACGCATCACCGGGGGCAAACTACCTGCCCTCCAGGACACCTACACCACCCGATGTTACAGGAAGGCCATAAAGATCATCAAGGACATCAACCACCCGAGCCACTGCCTGTTCACCCCGCTATCATCCAGAAGGCGAGGTCAGTACAGGTGCATCAAAGCTGGGACCGAGAGCCTGAAAAACAGCTTCTATCTCAAGGCCATCAGACTGTTAAACAGCCACCACTAACATTGAGTGGCTGCTGCCAACACACTGACACTGACACTGACTCCAGCCACTTTAATAATGGGAATTGATGGGAAATGATGTAAATATATCACTAGCCACTTTAAACAATGCTACCTTATATAATGTTACTTACCCTACATTATTCATCTCATATGCATACGTATATACTGTACTCTATATCATCGACTGCATCCTTATGTAATACATGTATCATTAGCCACTTTAACTATGCCACTTTGTTTACATACTCATCTCATATGTATATACTGTACTCGATACCATCTACTGTATCTTGCCTATGCTGCTCTGTACCATCACTCATTCATATATCCTTATGTACATATTCTTTATCCCCTTACACTGTGTATAAGACAGTAGTTTTGAAATTGTTAGTTAGATTACTTGTTGGTTATTACTGCATTGTCGGAACTAGAAGCACAAGCATTTCGCTACACTCGCATTAACATCTGCTAACCATGTGTATGTGACAAATAAAATTTGATTTTATTTGATTTGAATAAGTCAAGGGGTATGGATACTTTCTGAAGGCACTGTACCTCTGAAAGTCGTTGAATTTGAGTAATTCGTCCTACTCTTAAAAAAAGAGAGTTGCTTTGCACAACAAGCTACACTAGATCACAACACATTGTATGTAAGGTAAGAAATGATATATGCAAGTGACTGACCAATTCCAATGAAGACAGCCTGGAATCCCTCGTCTTTCAGAGAGGTCAGGCTCATCCCGTTCATACCCAGTCCCTTCTCTAGGACAACCTGAGAGGAGAAAGGTAGCACGTTAGGCATTTTAGGGATTTTCTGCATTTGCCACTGTATTATTAGTTGTAAGTTAACGTACTTACTGTAAGTTAGTAATCAGTGACATTTGTAATTACAACTAGCTTAAATAAATAAACACAACGAAATAGAAGTACAAAGACAATAGGACAATGGTCGGATAGCATTAATCTGGGGTTAAGTAACTACATGGAACAGGGACAGAGGACACAGTCACAACAGCGGTCTATTTGTTTGTGTTTGTCACTGGTGTAATAGAGTGAAGTCCTTCTCATTTCCCCCACACTCTTTGTCTCAATTAAATTAATTGAGAGGCCGTCGTAATGGGATTCATTTCTGGAGATGAATAAAGCCTTGAAGTAATTGGTCAGAACACAAGAAGAAATATCTACCTCCCCTCCCTCCATCCCTTCGCTTCGATCTAGCCAACCTCAAGGAATGCTGTCTCCCTCGCTCTCTCTTTCTTTTCCCCATGTCTCTCTTTCCTTTCTTTGTCCGTCTTTCTTTTTCACCCCTTTCCCTCTCCACCTTTCCCCCTGCCCCATCTCTCTCTCTCTCTCTCTCTCTCTCTCTCACACACTCTCTTCCCTTCTCCTTCTCTCTCTGTCACCCTGTCAAATAAATAAACAATTAAGAATAAATCAAATTAATCACGGTCAGGTGAGCTGGATGAGTAGTATTGATTGGCCCTTTCCCAGGCCGTGGCATTCAGACAATGACCAGATGGATGCCACTCGCCGGAGGAAGTCTCTTTGTCACTTAGCTTCCCCCACCGTGGCTTCTAATGGTCTCCTTCTGCCCTGTCCCTGTTTGTTTGTTTAGGGCTTTCTATTGTCGTTATTAATGTCACTGATATTTTCCTGGTGAAGGGTTCATAGCTCTTGACAGTGAGAGTGAGACTGCTGCGTGTGAGCAAGCATTGTGTGTCTGTGGTTGGGTGAATGTGCGTGCAGTCAAGTGTATACCAGCGATGAGGTGTGTGTAAGCAGTCAGGTGTGGTGAGGTGGTGTGTGTAAGCAGTCAGGTGTGGTGAGGTGGTGTGTGTAAGCAGTCAGGTGTGGTGAGGTGGTGTGTGTAAGCAGTTAGGTGTGGTGAGGTGGTGTGTGTAAGCAGTCAGGTGTGGTGAAGTGGTGTTTGTGCACACGTGTGCATTTGTGTGTGCTTGCGTTCTTGCTCGAGTGTGCGTGTGCTTTCGTGTGTGTGTGTGTGCGTGCGCACATGGATTCGTCTGTGCACGTGTGCTTGCTTTCATGCATGTGTGTGTGTGTGTGTGTGCGTGATCCGTGGGCTTATTACCTTCACCCCCAGGTCTTTCATCAGCTCAATCTCAAACTGCACCACCTCATAGGGCAGGCGGAACTGAGGGATCTCTGCAGTACTGAAACAGAGGAATAGAGAAAGAAGTGAAACATTACCAGTTATTAATCAAGTAAATAAATCATCAATACGAATAATATCTGGTCCACTGGATAACTTAGCTAAGACTTTTGTACAAAGGTCTTATCTCTGAAATGGAGTGCCACGGTGTCAAAATGGTTGAATGTAAAAGAATTACCAACAGGATTGTGCATCCATTGGTCACATCCTGTATAATGCGTTGAGTTAACGTAGAAGCAGCATAAGGAGTTCATACGCGTACACAGTATTCCATCATGAATTGTTATGACCAGGCATTATGTACAGGATGTCATCCTTATAGAAGTGTTATGTGAGCATCATGACTGTGGCTCCAAGTAGAGTGTATTGCAATTTCCCCCTGACCTCACACACAGTACAGATAGACTCACATCTAATTCAATTCCTAAGTCTCGGGAAATTAGTAAATAATAAGTGCAGCTACCTCAAGCCGCCGATATATTTCTGTTTCTCGAACACGGTGATGTTGTCATATCCCAGTCTGGCCAGGTAGGAGGCACAGCTGATGCTCGCCGGGCCACAACCAATCAGAGCGATCTTGGCATGAAAGCTCTCCGGCATGTCATCCGGAGGCGGCAGGTCAGGGTTCCGCACCTGAGGAATTCCCATTTTGCTGAAAACCTGGAATGAAAAACGACGGAACGACGTCTTAAGAAGAAGAAAACAAAACATTTCCAGTATCCGTTTGACAGGCCAGGAAGAAGTTCATATGGACTTGACATTTATGGTTGTCACATTGGACAAAGGTCAGAGCCCTGAGTGGGCTGGGATTTTAGTGTGAGGGGCATTCCAAAAGAGGAATTGCACATTAATATGTGACATTTGATATGAGAGGAACTGACAAGTTGAAATTGAACAAAATGATTACAGTCCATCTTTAACCCCACTGCTACTTGTTGAGATGGAGGACTGATGCTCTCGATGGTGGTTCTGTGTTGAGCCATGCTAGCCAGTCTGCAGTAGTTTACAGTATCATAACTCTATTTTCCAGGGAACCTCTGACACACTATGGCAGTTTTATTATGTGGGTACTATGATAATGGTGCATCATTTATGTGCAGCTACAGAATGTGAGCTGAATAGCCTGCATATCGGATGAGCAAAGTTGGCAAAATTACATACGTGTATTTTCAGAATGTTTGGGTATTTATGGTATTTTTTTAAATTCTGCAAGCATCTTTCTCCTGTACCTTTAGGGAACATGGGTACTATAAGCGTCCATCTGGTACGATTTTGTTAAAAGATTAGCTTCAAGGAACATGATGCATAAGTGAATACATTGCATTGAATATTTTTCATTGATACTTTTGTATGTTGCCTGTAATAAATCATAATTCACTTACATGTTATTAAATAATAAGGAAAAAAAATCTATTCTCAGAATGCATTAGATCAAACACTGAATGGAAGGGAGCAGTCTACTGTAAGATATTATGGCAAAAATACAAACAAAATACTGGTTGACATCTTTGAAATATAATCAAGCTAATGTGAAATGGCCCATCCCAACAAGGGGCTTACATAAAAAAAAATATCTAAAATGCTTGTTTTTACAGATGACAAATGTTCAGAAGCTGAGCTGCAAATGCTATTTCGAACAATGTGATTGGAGGAAGCATGGGACATTATCCTGCTTTAAAATGTGATAATCTTGTTAATCTCTTAGGAGACAAGTAGGAGAAAAAAGCCCTTGAAAGACTTTGTTGAGTGCTATAGAGAGCTCTGCTTTGTTTACGCCCATTCAGCATCGTTCACACCCTCTTAAGCCATCGACCCACCCATCTCTTTAAGAAATCACATGTAAATGTTTTGCACACCGTCTCCATGGTCAACCCCTCCATTATCTCAGCCAATCATGGCTAGCTAGGAAGGATCCTGTCATTCACCCTAGCTCAATATTTTCTCCTTGGCTAAACTTGTCTCATAATTGACAATTTTTCATATTTGTATCTGCTAAGACCTGTCCCCTTTGATACTGTTGCAACATTGGACAACATTGTCTGTTTAAGCGAAAGATCAAGTGTATTTTTATGCATCGCATGCATCTCAATCCACCGCATCCACCTATGTCGCACTTCCACATCTGCGGTAAAAGGTGACAGAGCGAGAGCGGCGTCTCCACTGCAGTGTCCGAGTGGTTTGGCCTAGAAACGGTTATGACCCCTCTATGGAATGATGATACTGCCTCGGTACCAGTTGAAAAAAAATGGATGGAAGTATGTGGAGACTGTTGAGTGCCAAAAATAAAGGGGTCAAATACATATTAAAAAACATGTCTAATGTTTCCATTTAAAAAAAAAAAACATTTGTATCAAATAATATATATATTTTTTATACTGCAAGGGCTTAAAATTCAAAATCAATAGCTAAATTATCCTTGGTATGACCTTCTTAAAACAATTCCAGCCCCCCCCACCCAAATAATGATTTACAATGACAGCCTACCCCGGCCAATTGCGCGCTGCCCTATGGGACTCCAATCTCAGCCGGTTGTGATCCAGCCTGGAATTGAACCAGGGTTTGATAACTCTAGCAATGAGATGCAGTGTCTTAGACCACTGCGCCACTCGGGAGTAGGGGATTAGAGAATGGAGAGAGAGAAAGAGAGAGGGAGAACAGCTATAAAAACCGACAGACGTGTTACGCAACTAATAAACGTTGGTTTGATTCTGTCTGTCTGTCTGTCTGTCTGTCTGTCTGTCTGTCTGTCTGTCTGTCTGTCTGTCTGTCTGTCTGTCTGTCTGTCTGTCTGTCTGTCTGTCTGTCTGTCTGTCTGTCTGTCTGTCTGTCTGTCTGTCTGTCTGTCTGTCTGTCTGTCTGTCTGTCTGTCTGTCTGTCTGTCTGTCTGTCTGAGTATTTACCCATTGCAGCTTTATCACCACCGTTTTTGCCTTCAATGCATTGTCCTGATTTATGTTAACTCCTTTTACACACATCTATGCATCAATACCTTTACTCATATCTTTTTGTATTGACTTAAGCATCATGCCACGTGACTAATCACCCTCCATTGAATGCAATGTATTCACTTAGGCAACATATCCATGATACCTTTCTCTAGGCTTCCACAGTGTGATGCTAATCTCTCCCCCATTGTAAGCAATGTATTCACTTTGGAGTCATGTCCGTGATGCCTTTCTCCAGGCTTCCATAGTGTGATGCTAATCTCTCCCCTACTGAATGCAATGTAATCACTTGGGAGTCATGTTCCTCGAAGCCTATCTTTTTGCAAAATCATACCAGATTGATGCTTATCAATGATATCATGTTGTGGCGTCCCACTGTCCCTTACTCAGCTACACTGTTGACCTGGGATGTCCTGTGACAACTACTGTGATTTGGTGTTCTTGGAAGCAATGTTTCTTCTGGCAATTGGACCGCTTGAAAAAAAGATTTAGACAGGACACGTAACAGGTATCAGTATTGGTAAACATGAATATACGGAGACAATCTCCGGGTATACCTGACCAATATTGAAAATTCAAAGCCCCTTTGCTAAACATATTTTTAGAATATTGTAAAATCTCAGCATACAAAATGAACGCGGAAAATATCAATCTACAGTTGAAGTCGGAAGTTTACATACACTTAGGTTGAGGTCCTGAAAACTCGTTTTTCAATCACTCTACAAATTTCTTGTTAACAAACTATAGATTTGGCAAGTCGGTTAGGACATCTACTTTGTGCATGACACAAGTAATTATTTCACTTATAATTCACTGTATCACAATTCCAGTGGGTCAGAAGTTGCAGAAAATGATGTCATGCCTTTAGAAGCTTCTGATAGGCTAATTGACATAATTTGAGTCAATTGGAGGTGTACCTGTGGATGTAGTTCAAGGCCTACCTCCAAACTCAGTGCCTCTTTGCTTGACAGCATGGGAAAATTAAAAGAAATCAGACCTCAGAAAAAAATGTAAACCCCCACAAGTCTGGTTCATCCTTGGGAGCAATTTCCAAACGCCTGAAGGTACCACGTTCATCTGTACAAACAATAGTACACAAGTATAAACACCATGGGACCACGCAGCTGTCATACCACTCAGGAAGGAGATGCGTTCTGTCTCCTAGAGATTAATGTACTTTGGTGCGAAAAGTGCAAATCAATCCCATAACAACAGCAAAGGACCTTTTAAAGATGCTGGAGGAAACAGGCACAAAAGTATCTATATCCACAGTAAAACGAGTCCTATATCGACATAACCTGAACGGTCACTCAGCAAGGAAGAAGCCACTGCTCCAAAACCGCCATAAAAAAGCCAGACTGCACATGGGGACAAAGATTGTACTTTTTGGAGAAATGTCCTCTGGTCCGATGAAACAAAAACAGAGCTGTTTGGCCATAATGACCATTGTTATGTTTGGAGGAAAAAGGGGGAGGCTTGCAAGCCGAAGAACACCATCCCAAAAGTGAATCATCGGGGTGGCAGCATCATGTTGTGGGGGTGCTTTGATGCTGGAGGGACTAGTGCACTTCACAAAATAGATGGCATCATGAGGCAGGAAAATTACATGAATATATTGAAGCAACATCTCAAGACATCAGTCAGGAAGTTAAAGCTTGGTTGCAAATGGGTCTTCCAAATGGACAATGACCCCAAGCATACTTCCAAAGTTGTGGCAAAATGGCTTAAGGACAACAAAGTCAAGGTATTGGAGCGGCCATCACAAAGCCCTGACCTCAATCCCATAGAAAATTTGTGGGCAGAACTGAAAAAGCATGTGCAAGCAAGGAGCAAGGAGGAATGAGCCAAAATTCACCCAACTTATTGTGGGAAGCTTGTGGAAGGCTACCCAAAACATTTGACCCATGTTAAACCATTTAAAGGCAATGCTACCAAATACTCATTGAGTGTATGTAAACTTCTGACCCACTGGGAATGTGATGAAAGAAATAAAAGCTGAAATAAATCATTCTCTTTACTATTATTCTAACATTTCACATTCTTAAAAGAACGTGGTGATCCTAACTGACCTAAAACAGGGAATTTTTATTAGGATTAAATGTCAGGAATTGTGAAAAACTGAGTTGAAATGTATTTGGCTAAGGTGTATGTAAACTTCCGACTTCAACTGTAATGGCAATAGGAAAAAGAAGAAGAATAGCTCATGATCTACAGCAATCCTATAAGTGGACCACAAAAAAATATGAAATACCTAGGATGCTTAATAAGTGACAACAAATACACTGTATGAAGATATAACTGTATTCCAATTAAATGGAACAATCTTCACATAAATCATACAGGTAGAATAAACCTATTCAATGTTTTTGTATTCATCGTCAGTAATACCAATTACCCCACCGAAGACATATACTTGGTCATAACAGACTTCATATGGGAAAATAAAATTCATAGAATAAAAAGGAAAGTTTTACATCTTCCTAAGTCTGAGGGTGGTTTTAGCCTTCTAGAATTGTATCAACTCCTTACCCAAGTCTTTAACTTGTGACATATAGTCGAATACACCAAAGAGGAACAATTGGTACATATTGAAGATGTGCATATCCCCAGAATATTTGTACGTGTCTATTTTCAACAGATAAAGCTAAGAACATGAACAACTTCATATTTAAGAACACAATATGGAAGAAAATGAAACATTATTCTACAAGAACCAATATTACTCTCTAAAAACACAACCCTATGGAACAATCCTTGGATTGCTTTTCAGAATTCACGGATAAATTGGTCCGCGTGGAAAACTAATAGCATAGAAACTGTAAATGACTTGCAAACAGGAAAAACATTTATTTCCATGACAGAATTGAAAAGCAGTTTTGGACTGACCCATGTAGACATTTTAAAATACATGTCATGAAAATTCTTTTTGAAATCTTTTGGACATCAGAGCAACCTTATTTGAGTCAGAAAAGGTAAGATAGGTAAGATATACAAAACCTTGCGGAGAGCATATCAAGCATATCAAAGAGCATATCAAATTGACAATCTCTTTATTTTATTTTAATTTACGGAACCAAGACTAAATTAAAAGGAACCGATGTTGGCACAAGATGGAGGGAATGTCGTAGCATAACTAACAAAATTACAGTTGATTAAAATGCATGCTTAATCCAGTATAAACTAATGTATAGAATTTATGATCACAAATTCTACAGCACAACCGCAGAGTCATGTGTAAAACTAGGAATGACTCAATAATCCATGCTTTTTGGGAATACTATAAAGCCCAAAAGTTATGGGTGGAGCTGGAAAGTTGTCAGACGTATTACAATATAAACATCTTTTTAATTTGTCTGTTTGCATATTTCAAGACATGGCATTATGGGGGTGTAGTGAGATACCCAATGGGCTGGACGATTCAATTCTCATCACTCATCTTGAAAAACGTGTACTAAAACCGTGGAAATCAGTCAATCCACCATCATTATTAACACAATGTAAAAATTGAATAATTTATTATTGAAGGGTTTAAAATAAAATAGCATGGGCGACCGAGAAAAACGAATTGGTACAATTTCAGGCCATGTGCCAAACAATAACGCAGGCACTAGGGAGGAGTTATGAACATGAACACCTACTCATTCAAGGGTTTTTCTTTATTTTTAATTTTTTTCTACATTGTAGAATAATAGTGAAGACATCAAAACTATGAAATAACACATAGGGTGGCTATTTGAAGAATCTCAAATATGGAATCATGTAGTAACCAAAAAACTGTAAAACAAATCAAAATATATTTTATATTTGAGATTCTTTAAATAGCCACCCTTTGCTATTATGACAACTTTGCACAACCTTGGTGTTCTCTCAACCAGCTTCACGAGGTAGTCACCTGGAATGCATTTCAATTAACAGGTGTGCCTTCTTAAAAGTTCATTTGTGGAATTTCTTTCCTTCTCAATGCATTTGAGCCAATCAGTTGTGTTGTGACAAGGTAGGGGGGTATACATAATATAGCCATATTTGGTTTAAAAAAACAAGGCCATATTATAGCAAGAACAGCTCAAATAAGCAAAGAGAAATGACAGTCCATCATTACGTTAAGACATAACAGCAACTCAATACGGATAATTTCAAGAACTTTGAAAGTTTCTTCAAGTGCAGTCACAAAAACCATCAAGTGCTATGATGTAACTGGCTCTCATGAGAACTGCAACAGGAATAGAAGACCCAGAGTTACCTCTGCTGCAGAGGATACTATTATTAGACTTACCAGCCTCAGAAATTGCAGCCCATATAAATGTTCAAGTAACAGACACATCTCAACATCAACTGTTCAGAGGAGACCAGAAAGAAGAAGAGACTTAATTGGGCCAAGAAACACGAGCAATGGACATTAGACTGGTTGAAATCTGTTCTTTGGTCTGGAGTTCAACATGGAGATTTTTGGTTCCAACAGCTGTGTCTTTGTTAGACACAGTGTGGGTGAACAGATGATCGTCGCATGTGTATTTCCCACCGTATAGCATGGAGGAGGAGGTGTGATGGTGTGGAGGTGCTTTACTGGTGACACTGTCTGTGATTTATTTTGAATTCAAGGCACATTTAACCAGCATGGCTACCACAGCATTCTGTAGCGATACGCCATCCCATCTGGTTTGGGATTAGAGGGACTATCATTTGTTTTTTAAACAGGACAATGACCCAAAACACACCTCCTTTCATGCTGTGTAAGGGCTATTTTATCAAGAAGGAAAGTGATGGAGTGCTGCATCAGATGACCTGGCCTCAACAATCCCCGACCTGAACAAAATTTAGATGGTTTGGGATGAGTCGGACAGCAGAGTGAAGGAAAAGCAGCCAAAAAATGCATATGTGGGAACTCCTTCAAGACTGTTGGAAAAGCATTCCAGGTGAAGCTAGTTGAGAGAGTGTGCAAAGCTGTCATCAAGGCAAAGCGAGGCTATTTGAAGAATCTCAAATAAAAATATATTTTGATTTGTTTAACGCTTTTTTTTGGTTACTATATGATTCCATATGTGTTGTTTCATAGTTAAGATGTCTTCACTATTATAATACAATGTATAAAATAGTGAAAGTAAAGACAAACTATGAGTAGGTGTTCTAAAACTTTTTAGCGTATATTATTTTTTTTAAAAGCTCTGTGTCTCCATCAGATCTCAATCGAGGAAATGCTGTTTCCTGTGTTTATTAGAGAGCTAGCCTGTGGAGCAAGTGTGTGTGCGTGTGTGTGTGTTTGTGTGTGTGTGTGTGTGCGTGTGTGTGTGTGTGTGTGTGTGTGTGCGTGTGTGTGTGTGTGTGTGTGTTTGTGTGTGTGTGAGAGAGTGAGCGAGAGAGAGAGATACAGTACATTTAAACATTCTTGCAAATGTATCAAAAATAAAAACAAAAATATCTTATTTACATAACTATTCAGACCCTTTGCTATGAGACTCGAAATTGAGCTCAGGTGCATCCTGTTTCCATTGATCATCCTTGAGATGATTCTACAACTTGACTGTAGTCCACTTGTGGTAAATTAAATTGTTTGGACATGATTTGGAAAGACACACAACTGTCTATATAATGTCCCACAGTTGACTGTGCATGTCAGAGCAAAAACCAAGCCATGAGGTTGAAGGAATTGTCCGTAGAGCTCCGAGATAGGATTGTTTCGAGACAGATCTGGGAAGGGAACCAAAAGATTTCTACAGCATTGAAGGTCCCAAGGAAACACAGTGGCCTCCATCATTATTAAATGGAAGAAGTTTGGAACCACCAAGACTCTTCCTGGAGCTGGCCACCCGGCCAAACTGAGCATTCAGGGTGAAAGGGCCTTGGTCAGGAAGGTGACCAAGAACTCAAGAGTTCCTCTCTGGAGATGGGAGAACCTTCCAGAAAGACAACCATCTCTGCAGGACTCCACTAATCAGGCCTTTATGCTAGAATGGCCAGACGGAAGTCACTCCTCAGTAAACGGCACACGACAGCCCGCTTAAAGGAACCAAAAGGAACCTAAAGAACTGACAGACCATGAGAAACAAGATTTTCTGGTCTGATGAAACCAAGATTGACCATAAAATAGCTGTGCAGCGACGCTCCCCATCCAACCTGACAGAGCTTGAGAGGATCTGCAGGAGAGAAGAATGGGAGAAACTCTGCAAATACAGGTGTTCCAATATTGTAGCGTCATACCCAAGGAGGCTTGAGGCTGTAATCGCTGCCAAAGGTGCTTCAACAAAGTACTGAGTAAAGGGTTTGAATACTTATGGAAATGTGATATTTCCATTTGAAAACATTTAAAACAAAAATGTCTAAAACTGTTTTGCTTTGTCATTATGGGTTATTGCGTGTAGATTGGTGAGGGAAAAAAACAATTTAATACATATTAGAATAAGGCTGTAATGTAACAAAATTTGAAAAAGTCAAGGGGTATGAATACTTTCCGAATGCATTGTATATAGAGAGAGGAAGAGCGAGAGAGGGAGACAGTAAGAGAGAGTGTGTCTTCGTGAGTGTGTGTTTGTGTGTGTCTGTGTGTGTGTGAATGCATGTGTTCCTGTGTGTCTTCTCGCGTGTGTGTGTGCGTAAGCGTTTGTGTGTGTAGAGGCAGGATAGGGATCTCAGAAGGGGTTATCTAATCATCAGTCTGATAAACAACCGTGACCTTTCGCATTTGGGGAGAGAGGAGCTGTCACTCTGTTGGAGACACACGCTTTACAACCCTGAGAAGGAAGGAGAGGGACTTGGGAGGGGAGGAGAGGAGAGGGGAGAGGAGAGGAGAGAGGAGGGGAGCGGAGGGGGGAGGACAGGGGAGAAAGGAAGGCGAAGAGGGAAGAGGAGAGAGGCGGACAGGGAATAGAATGAAGCAGGAACAGCGAAGAGAGAAAGGAAACAGATGGGGAGAGATGACTGAGTGTTTTTGTTCCGACAACTGCTGTGGGCTCAATGGAGAGCAGTGGAGTGGAGGGCTTGGAGGAACTGTACATAGAGATCTGTGGTGGCTATATCTGGACATTTGATACAAGCAGCACTTCACAAATTGTAATGTAATATTGTAGCTGAAAGTTCTTAGCCTGGGTACTAGTCTGTTTGTGCCAACAAACATTTGGCATATGACACAGAGTGGAATGTTCGCAAAAAACAGGTCTGGATTTCAGTCTACAAGGATTTTTGCCTAGAACAAAAATCTGCAAATGGCTTTTTCTAAAGGTTCAATACTGAGGTCAAAACTCATTTTCCCTAAATATATTAGGGCAGGCTACGTTACCTCCACAGCAAACTGCTGCAGGCCCCCAATGTTGATAGGTCCTTCCTCGGAGGCGAAGAGGTTGCAGCCCCCCACACAGAGCTCCGAGGTGGGGCACACCATCCCACATGTCAGCCCCAGGGGGTTGTCCGACAGGATGGCCTTGGCCGCTCCATAGTAGTTCTGACAGAAACAAATACACACACAGGCATGTTGATATTGCAGCAACACAGTGGAGGTGAAAGAAAGGTACCGGTTGAATTGGTCAACTCTAGAGTAACTATACATACAGTTAAAAACGCATTCATCTTTGTGTTAAGGTAAATCATATAAAGGAATTTGACGATATACAATGTCTATGCATTCCTATGCTGTATGCCCGTCAAGAGAAACAGCTTTCTTGCCTTGTTTGAGATGCTGGTGATGAAGGACTTGATCTCCAGATTGGTGGGGCAGCTCTTCTGGCATGGTGCATCAGCACATTTCAGACACCTGTGGGGATGAAAACATGATTACATTCACAATATACCATTCACCTAAAAATGACAGTAAATGATTGTTCCAAAGCACTTCAGATACCTCATGTATAATATGTGACTCCAAAGAATTTCTCTGTTATGATATGCCCCAATAATAAGAACAGGCTCCACTTTTTGCATCAAAGGCACAGATGATACCATTGTATTACGATTGTATTGATACCATTGTATTAGTAGCCTATGTGAGGTTGTGAAGAGTAACCAATCATCCGACAGTCCTGATTGGACGAAAGAGATGCTGTGTGTGTGTTCAGTGGTAGCCCATGTATCTGATGCTGTCTGGACCAAAAGAGTATAACATGTTGCCACCGCAGCATTTGATTGATTGATGCCAGCAAGCATTAGGCCTCCCTTGATAAAACAATCTTAGCCAATCAGCATTGAGCGGAGCTCAAGGCCCCCCCCGTAGTTGCCAGTTCGTCCCTTTCCTACGCCATGGCTGGAGATGAGGATTTGGATTTATTTCTCTGTACGGGCCAATGCTTATGACAACGAATCTGAACTAACCATAAATTAATATGTTGTGCCACTGGCTGAGATGATTGAAGTTCAATATGTAGCCTAGAGTCCATGAGAGGAAGTTAGGCAAGCAAGCATTTTAGCTAGGTAGCCTATGACAACAAAAACTACAAGTGCACTATATGACAGAGCCATAGACCGCTTTGCCAACATGAAAGAGAGGAGGATGACATTGGCATTCAACTAGTCTGAAAGGAGGGTAAGTCAACATGTGTTGTTTTACTTGCGCCCGCACGCACGCACGCACGCACACACACACACACACACACACACACACACACACACACACACACACACACACACACACACACACACACACACACACACACACACACACACACACACACACACACACACACACACACACACACACACACACACAACACAGTACCATGGACAGCCACATGATATTTAGAAACATTGATTGGACTGAATTGTTTTCGGCATCTTGACATTTGCTTTCAGTGTATTAAACTAAGCCTGTACACTGAGTGTGAAAAACATTAAGAACACATGCTCTTTCCATGACATAGGTGAATCAGGTGAATCTATTTTTACATTCAGTGGAGTTGAAGGGGAGGAGACAGATTAAAGAAGGATTTTTAAGCCTTGAGACATTTGTGACATGGATTGTGCATGTGTGCCATTCAGAGGGTGAATGGGCAATACAAAATGTTTAAGTGTCTTTGAACAGGGTACGGGGTATTATGTGCCAGGTGAATCAGTTTGTGTCAAGAACTGCAACACTGCTGGGTTTTTCACACTCAACAGTTTCCTGTGTGTATCAAGAATGGTCCACCACCCAAAGGACATCCAGCCAACTCAATGAATCGAGGCTGTTCTGAGGCCAACTCGGTATTAGGAAGGTGTCCTTAATATTTTGTACACTCAATGTAATAGCCTTGTTGATTTGATGATGTTTAAATGTTTAAATTGAAATGGTACTGAAATAGCGGAGGCAGTGCTACTGTAGTCTTTGTGCTGACTTGTGATATCTCTCTGGTTCTAAATCAATAGTTGTTTAGTAAGCTGTCAAAAAACATTAACTTGCTTGACCATACTGTAATTGATATAACGGTTTGTTACATGCAATATTTGCTTTGTGGACTTCACTGGACAGGTGTTGCTCTCCGGTTTTGTCATGAAATAAATATATGTGCCATTGAATTTATTCCTCCACTGTGTGACTGTCATCTTTTTGTTGTCACGGCCTTATAGTATGTCACGTGGCATATGAACGAATGGATTATAGAGCAAGCAACGCAATTATCACAACATAGTTTTTTTTTACTGGCTTGGCTCAGTGATTTTACCCACACACCGCTACTGGATGCAACTCTAATAACGATTTGAAAAAAGTTGCATGAAAGGCATGTGCTCTGCTCTGTTTCTTGCACAGGCTGCACACACTTCATCAGTCTCTCATTCACAATTTGACACACACTTTTTTAATAATCTCATCAATCAGACTATCGTCAATTTAATCTGGTCTTTACATACAACCTACTAAAACATGTGTGGAATTATTTTTGACTCAGAGTGGCCCACCACAACAACAACAAAAATAACTCGAAGTGAATGGAGAAAGCGCTTCCGGTGGTTACGTTTTTAATATACCAGGTAGGCTACACCAGTTGTAAAGTGTATTAATGCTCTTGATTTGAAGAGTTTAGCAATAGATAGGCTATAGCAGCATGAGAAAGCTGGGATCCTCCTTTAAATAGTGGCCAGTCAAAACTCTGTTTTTACACACGATTGTGCAATGACTGGCCTTATAAGAACACATGTATAGGCGCCGTAGGCTACGGGCTCTCCAACCTCGTTCAAGGGTGTCCTAGGCATATATGCAACACTTACAGTTATCTAGCCACTACATGATGCATGGTGCATGTTGCATAGTGCATGTTGCATGGTGCATGGTGCATGCGATTTGAAAGAAATCACACAAAAATGCATGCACTCTTTCTTGCCTTAGTCTGCACACGCTGGGCATCATTCACAAGTGATAATATTCTCACCAATCAGACTATCCTCAATGTAATCTTGTCTTTACATATACTAACTAATATATATATATATATATATATATATATATATATATATATATATATATATATATATATATGTGAAATTAGTTTTGATTTAGACAGGACAGGGGAAAAACAGACAGGGGAAAAACATGGACAGGGGAAAAACACATCCATATGCACTTGGACGGTGAATAGAGGACCCTTTACCTGCGGTTCATTTTCGTTCAAGCCAGGTTGGCTACTCCGGTTGTAAAGAGAAGCAATGTGCTGAGTATTAGGAAATTTGAGAAATATATAGAGTAGGCCTAGTTTATAAGAGGCTGATGCGATTCTCCTCTTTTTAATAGAGGCCATCACAATTTTCTTACACAATTGCATAGCCTATATACATTTTATACAATTCATGCTTCAACCAGCTATGAAGAGCTGGCTCTCTCTGCACAACATGTGACCCTATTCCGCTCATTCTTTGAATGCCAGGGCTCTCATGAAGTGTTTGATTAGATTTTCTATTGCATTTGCCTTGATGTCAGAGTGATTAGAGGGACAATAGAGAGCTGAGTACCAGGCCATTAGCGATTGGCCGTTAGTAAGTTTGGTAGGCTACTAATGACCATCCGCGGCATCAGAGCGCAGTTTTGGAGAAGCCTAGTTACCGTGACTCAACGGCCAATGTGGAATTTGACTGCGGTCAAGATTCATGACTGCCGGTGTGGCAGTAATACGTCACCGTAACAGCCTTAAGCCCTTTGTCTCCATGGAGACAGTGGGGTCCAAAAACAAACGACTCCATAATGTTGGTGGAGACGCCATATTGGTAGACAACAACACGCCGTCGCTAAATTATACATAGGTTAATTTGGCTGGGCCTGATTAAATATTCATGAAGTAACAAAATGGATGCAGCGCTGCCAGTCCTGTCAAACGACAAGACCTCAGAGAGATAGAAAGAGGAAAAGAGGAAAGAAAGAAAGCAGGAGGCGGGACTGAGCATGTATGTGTGCTGCCTATGTGAAGCTTGTTTTGTGTTTCCCCTACTAAACTAGTCAAAGTTAACAGCCTTTAAAAATTGACAGGCTTTGGTGAGGATGCATTTTGTGTTTTTTTTGTTTGTTTAATTAATTGCCGTTTCCCTTTACTTTTACCTCATCAAATAAAGATGCATCATTTCGAACACGGGAATACTTGCAGATGAAATATCCTCTCTATCCCTTTCTTTCTTTCCCTCTACTTTTCACTCTCTCCCTTTTTCTTCCACACCCCCCCCCTCTCTCTCTCTCTCCCTCTCTCTTTCTATTTGTGTGGAAACATTGAAACATTAAAACCGCAGATGACACAGCCACAGCAGTCACTTCAGCTTTCCTGACCAGCGGCTCTCCAAAATGTCAAGTGAAAATAACTCACAGGCAATCCTATTTGATCAGGAGTTGTAAATGGTCTGTGGCAGTGCGTGCCAGGATCCTGAGTACCACTAACAAAGGGTCTTTCTCTCTGAGCCACTCTGAGTAGAACACCTGTGTCTTTTCAGGTCATGATTAAAGGCAGGCACAACACACAGACTTCCAAATGCATTCTTAATCACATTAAATACGAGAGAGAAAATGTGTACCCACAAAGGGTATAGTTCGATGGTTTATCTGGAATCCATCCTTTGTAGTGAACCTGTTGTGAGTGCTCAATAAACATGTAGAAGTGGGGACTGAAATCCACTAATATGACCTCGTAATCACGGCTTGGTTCAAAGTCGATAGATTTACACGGATGTCGCAACTCCCTCAATGTAAACTCCTTAGGTTGAACTTCAAAGGACGAGTTCGCTGAGTGGTTAAGGTGATGGACTACTAATCCATTGTGCTCCGCACACGGGTGTCCGACTCCCATTCCTGTCACACAACATTTGCTCTTTAGGGGCTGCAGGTAGCCTTGAGGTTAAAGCGTAGGACCAGTAACTGAAAGATTGCTGGTTTGAATACTGGAGCCGACAAGGTGATTTAAAAAAAAAACAATGTTGCTGTGCCCTTGAGCAAGACACTTGCTCCAGGGGTGCTGTACAATGGCGATTCTGGCTGTGACCCCACTCCCTGATGGTGTCTCAGGGTGAGTTTCCATTACAGGACAAATATAAGCACCCCCCAAATTAATATTAAATTAAATCACCCTCAACTCAGACAAACGCCAACTTTTCAACTTTCTAGAACTATTATAGCTTACTCTCATAGGGATTGGAGCACACACAACACTATCACAAACAACCTTGAGCAGAAACATAAACAAATGCTATCCCAAACTAACCCGGGAGAAAACAAAGACGAAGACAGCGTCATAAAACGACAGAGAAGCGTCCACCCTTAAGGCTGTACTATATCTCAGCACACCAAGGCAATAATACCACAGCCTTTATTACAGAGTGGTAACTATAGCTAAGCCCCCACAGCTTCTTACACACACACACACACACACACACACACACACACACACACACACACACACACACACACACACACACACACACACACACACACACACACACACACACACACACACACACTATAGGTGAGCCCCCTCCCCAGCTTCTGTCTGTCTCAGGACGTCTGATGGATGTCTTCTCACCGCTGCCTCCAGTCTCTTGCATTATTAACCGACCAACCGGGGAATCTCCTCAAACATCACCACTCAAGGGTACCAGCCTTATCTAACCAATCAGAGACAGAGATACAACAGCCTCAGTCACAGTCATAGGAGTAGTCCCAGATCTGGATGACACAGAGCTCTGGATGACAAAAAGCCTATAAAATATTCACCTGATATTGGTCTAATATTCTGAGGGGCCCTACCAGAATTGTATATTACAATTGCTTAAAAACTCAGTACAGAGGGGGGGACACCCAAGGACACCTATTTCCATGCTGCACACCTAACTTCCAATGCTTCCCATGGCATCTCTAAACAATTCTTCTCTTTCCTGTGAACACAACAATCAAACAATTCTAGGCTCGTCCTCTCCTTGTTCTCTTTGATTCAGCAGCCTGTTCTATTATTTATGGTGGCTTTGTTTTCAGGTCTTAAGATGTGTGGCAAATGAGCCACAGAGGGAGGTCAACTGGCTCCTGACCCACCATTATACATTCAACTCAGGCTCCTGCATTAGACTCCAACACCTTGTTAGGTTGCCATTGTGGCGCCATCTCCAACTGTTGTCCTGCACTGTCTCTCTCTCTCTCTGTGTGTGTGTGTGTGTGTGTGTGTGTGTGTGTGTGTGTGTGTGTGTGTGTGTGTGTGTGTGTGTGCGTGCGTGCGTGCGTGCGGTACTCTATACCCTCAATGTGCATTAACATGTAGCACGTTATGCTATCTGGCTATCTGATGCTATTTTGGCTTAGCCCTGGGGATTTGATGGAAGAGAGAGAGAGAGATTATGGCATGTTTAAGGGATGTCAACATAGCTGTCAGAGCTGTCAGGATGCAGTAGACTGGAGGTCCATAGAGGAAGAAGGTCTACCAGCTGCACACAACGCCCACTAAGCCTGGCCCTGCCATAGGAGACACACACCGTCGATTCTAATGCTTAGGACCAACCCCACACCTGCTACCCACAAGGGAGAGCTGTGGTGTGTGGGGAGGTGGGTGGTTGGGGGGGGTCTGTGTGTTGGGGGTGTGCGAGGTGTGTGTCTGTGTGTATGTGTGTGTGTGTTCGCCTACAGCAGTGCCTTAATAAAGCATCTTTAAAAGGCAGCTATCCTTGTTCAGCTTTAAATATTCTGTAGGCTGTATGAGGAACGTGTATGAGGAACATCACAAACCATACTCACAGTTTTTAGGCCACATAATGAGACATTACAAAAACAGACGTATATCGCCACATTTTCTCACTTACATTCCTTGAAAGCCATTGAAATGAGTAGGGCACACTCTCTTTCCACAAAAGTATCATTCCACAATAAACAAATACACCAATACACTTAGAGGACCAAAGACCCTGGGGAAACCCTTCACTCCTTCAGATGGGACAGGGGACACATTATAAAAGACATCGTCGCCAATCGTCATAATGAGAGCCCTGGGGAACACGCGTGGAGGGACGAGACCGTCCACTCCAAAACCAGGCGCTGTCATCATAATTACACAAACTGCCTTACGACGTGACCAATTAAGACTGGCTTCAGTATAAAATAAACCCTCCTCTTTCTCTCTGTCCGTCCTGCTGTCTATAGCTACTCGTGCTGGGTACTAGGGAAGGGGGAAAATCAGTGGAAAGGGACAGTTTTTCTTCTCTTCTTGTCATAATGAATCCACCTTCCTGGTGTGATGCCGAGGAGAAGAGAGGTGGGGGACTTCAGTCGCAGCAGTAATGGAGTCTTTGAGGAAGACGAGGTGTTGCTCTTCCTAATTAGTGACAACGTAATGTCTCAGGGACTAATGATGGCACCTTACTTCAATCACCAGGGATATCAATGCCTTTCAGTGTCTCTGTGTTGAAAGCCTTTTTGTCTGGTCACAACTCACAAGTCTCTGATGGGTCCTTAGCAGCTTCAAATGCTCACCGTCGATTTTTATAAAGGAAAAAAAGATGTTCAAAAACTGAGCCAAATGGCAATCCCTCTGCAAAAATACAGCAAATGCTGAAAATAAACTACACGTCAGTGTACATAAGACACACATATGAAAATACACCGAAAACATAAAAATACACAGCTAAAAGCAACAATGCGATGTCAAAACAATTGAGGTTAAAGAAAATCAATTTACCAGATTTGGCCAATATTTACTTTTGGACAAAATCTAGACGTCAATATTCCTGTAATGCTTTTTGTACAATTTTTTTTTAAAGTCTCAATTTGAGCACATTCTGAATTTGCGGTTAATCGGGATTCATCACAGTATATTCTAATCGTTCGACAGCCCTAGTATGTAAGGAAGGATAGACTCCTTTATCCCGTTTCTGTACTGTTTCCATACTGTTCTTTACTAAATAACCCATGTAAAATCCACCTCACCTTTAATTGTACAACCCTGTTGCAGGCAGTGGCGGCTGCTGTTGGTTGAATACCCGCTGCTAGGAGAGGAGGGGTGGTGGTTGGAGTTTATCAACAAAATAGCATGACAGAAATATGATGCCAAGTTTTCAAACTACCAATTGTTTTTGTGAAGATATATAAAGCGATATGTACATTTGAACATAAATGCATCTATTTCATGTTTGCATGTCCAAAACCGAATGACCACTGCCACTGAATAGATTAGATTATAGTTTTTAGAACAAGCAGCCAGCTCACGAACAAATTAGTGCAACAGAAGCAGCGAAAATACATGATCTAACTAGGGTATAGAAACCGTAATGTCACAAAGCATGATGCACTAGTAACATAACTTTCATTCTCAAATAACTTAATTTTGCAGAGTTAGTCAATAAAAGTAATATATGCATACATATATACTGTGCCTTCAGAAATGATTCAGACCACTTGAATTTTTACACATTTTGTTACGTTACAGCATTATTATAAAATGGATTAAAAAACTTTAAAAACTCAGCAATCTACACAATACCCCATAATGCCAAAGCAAAAACAGGTTGTTAGAAATGTATGCACAGTTATAAAAAATAGAAAACATTAGACCCTTTGCTATGAGACTCGAAGTTGAGCTAAGGTGCATCCTGTTTCCATTGATCTGTAACGTCTGCTTCCAACTCACACTCTCAAACACGTAGATCCCCTGAATGCAGCTCACTTTCCAGCCCACTTTCCAGCTCACATTCTCAAACACGTAGATCCCCTGAACGCAGCTCACTCTCCAGATCCAAATCACCTGAATTATGATCACCTGTTCACACACCTGTATGTCATTATCACACACTATTTAGTTAAGTTCTTTGCACCCCATCATTGTGAGGTATTGTTTGCTTTGTGACACACTTCTATTCAGAGCGCTGGTTTTCCCATAATTTAATCCTCCCATGTATGATAGTTTTTGCCTGCCTCACTAACAATGCCTTTTGCCTATTCCCTACCTGTACTTTAGCCGGATTTCCTGTTATCAACCTATTGCCTGATCTCCTGGACGACGTTACTAGCCTTTTCCCTGCATGTACTGTTGCCTTTTTGGACCCCCTGTGTATGACCTTCTGCCTGCCCCTGGACCCAGCTACCTGCCTCCTCCTGTGGTCCTTTACCAATAAACACCTGCTGTGCCCTGTGCTTGAAACCGGCTCTCTGTCTCCCATCGTGTTCATTACAGAATACCTCACCAAAAACGACAGATGGACTCAGCGGAGCTGCAGCTACGTCTAGCCCGACAGGAGGGACGAATCGATGAACTGCGACCTCCTTCACCAGTCCATTCCTGCTTCACCGATATCAGGTGCCACAGCCTCCTCTTGTTCATCTCCCCCATATCCATGCCTAATAAATACGACAGCTCCCCAGGGAAATGTCAAGGACTTCTCATGCAATGTAACCTGTACATAGACCATCACCCCGATGACTTCAGCACTGACAAAGACAGGGTGGACTTCGTCATCTCCCTACTCACAGGCAAAGCTCTGGATTGGGTCACAGCCCTGTGGGCTGCTCAAAGTTCTGATCTGTTCTCCGAATCACGTTTCCACGCCCTCTTCAAGGAGGTGTTCGACCATTCAGTTTCAGGTCGTCACATCGGGGACCTGTTATGTGAGCTGCGACAGGGCCGTCGCTCCACCACTGAGTATGCCCTTGAGTTCCGTACCATGGCTGCTGGCAGTGGATGGAGTGAACCAGCGCTCCTTACAGTCTCCTGGAGGGGTCTTAATCGGGTGTTACAGATCGAACTGGCCTGCAGAGGAGATTTAACAGACCTAAATCAATACTTCCGGATGTCCATATCCATTGGCAACCTACTGGTGGACCACCGACCTATACAGTCGCCCATGGCCTGTGAGTCTTCCACTCCCTTCTCTCGTCCACCATAGTCTAATAGCCCTGAACCCATGCAAATCGGCCGCGCCCCTCTCACACCTTCCGAGAGACATCAGAGGTTACGTGAAAACCTGTGCCTCTATTGTGGAGAGAGTAACCACCTACTCAATAGCTGTCCGATTTGCCCCCCACAAAGGGGTGATCACAGTCCCTCCACTTCCACCAGGGTAAGCACCTTTACATTTTTAAATATTACCAAAAGGCAGTTTGGTATCCCGGCTCTTCTTTCTGCTAATGGGACCACTCAGTTTGTGGAGGGACTAGTGGACTCTGGGGCCTCAGGTAATTTCATTGACGAACAATTGGCACACCACTTAAGAGTCAAACTAATCCCTGTTAATCCTCCCATTAGGATTAATGCGCTGGACTGACAACCTCTCGGAACTGGTCTTGTGACTCGCATGACCGAAAGTATCACCCTTCAGATTGGTCTCCTTCACTCTGTGGTCATTCAGTTAATGGTGTTGTCTTCGCCTAAAGAACCCCTCATCTTCGATCACCCATGGCTAGGCCTTCATGACCCTGCCATCTCCTGGCGGAAAGGGGAACTGCTGTCATGGTCTCCCGCCTGTTTTAAGAACTGCGTCAATCTACTCTGTCGAGCCACCTCCATAGAAGGATCGGAGTGTGTCATTCCAACCCACATCCCACCTGTATAAGCCCAGTTCCAGAGTGTCTTCAGCAAAAAAAGGTGTCCATTCAGCCCCCTCATCGCCCGGAGGACAGCTCGATCGACCTCCTTCCTGGGGCATCGCCCCCTAAGGCTCGGATCTACCCCTTGTCCATCCCAGAGAATGAGGCTATGGACACCTATATAGAAGAGGCCCTCAACATGGGATTCATCTGTCCATCCATGTCACCGGCTGCATCCAGTTTCTCTTTTGTGAAAAAAAAGGATGGTAGTCTCCGTCCCTGCATAGATTACCGACCCCTCAATGGCCTTACCATCAATAATCGCTTCCCTCTTCCTTTGATTCCGGCCGCACTAGAACAAGTTGGACAGGCTACCATCTACTCTAAACTTGACCTACGCAGTGCTTACAACCTGGTCCTTATCTGAAGTGGGGATGAGTGGAAGACGGTGTTCATCACCGCTAGGGGTCACTACGAATACCTGGTTATGCCCTACGGTCTCACCAATGCTCCCGCAGTCTTCCAGTATTTCATGAATGAAGTTTTCCAGGACATGATCAACCTGTTCCTCATCGTGTACATTGACGATATCTCGATCTACTCTCCCTCCATTGCAGAACACGTACAGCATGTGCAACAGGTCCTCCAACGGCTACAGGACCACCCTCTTTATGTCAAGGCTGAGAAGAGCGCATTTCACGTCACTACGGTAACCTTCCTAGGTTTCGTGTTGACACCAGGAGGGGCCAACATGGACGAAGGCAAAGTCACGGCTGTGCTTAACTGGCCCAAACCTACCACCGTAAAGTAATTACAATGTTTCCTAGGATTTTCCAACTACTACCGCCGGTTCATCCAAAACTGCAGCAGCACAACCGCTCCTCTCTCAGCTCTCACCAGTCAAAAAACCCATACCCTCCAACGGACCGACACTGCCCTTACTGCATTTCAGACCTTGAAATGCCTCTTCACCTCTACACCCATCCTTAGGCAGCCAGATCCTACCCTTCCTTTTGTTCTGGAGGTTGATGCATCTGGAGGTCGGCGTAGGAGCGTTTCTCTCTCAGCGTGTACGGACACCTCCCAAATTACACCCATGTGGCTTCTTTTTCAAGAAACTGTCACCCTCAGAGGAACTATGATGTTGTGAACTGAGAGCTCCTCGCCATTAAGCTGGCTATCAATGAGTGGCGCCACTGGTTAGAGGGAGCTTATCACCCATTCCTTGTTCTTACCGACTATAAAATAAACCCTCCTCTTTCTCACTTAAGAAGTGCTAAGAGGCTCAACCCCAGACAGGCTCGCTGGGCACTCTTCTTCACCCAATTGAACTTCAACTGCACCGCCACCTATCTGCCTGGCAAGAAAAATGTGAAGGCTGATTCCTTATCCCGTCTATTTAACTCCCCTTTCTCTATTCCAGCTCCCGATCCCATCCTGCCTCCGTCTTGTGTCGTGGGACCCATACAGAGGGAAATCCAATCAGCTGTCCAAGAGGCCCTATGCCACAACCCAGCACCTCCCGACACCCCTGCAGGCAAGACCTACGTTCCGGTGTCCATCAGGCCCCAACTAATGCAGTGGTGCCATACCTCGCTGAGTTCTGGCAATCCCGGGATCACCCGATCCACGGAGCTACTGACACGCAAGTTCTGGTGGTCATCCCTAACAGCAGACGTCCGAGATTACGTTCTTTCCTGTCCCGTCTGTGCATGGGCGAAGAGCCCTCGCCAACTATCTACCGGTAAGCTCGAGCCGTTACCTACACCACACAGACCATGGTCCCACATTGCCATGGATTTCCTCACTGATCTACCAGACTTCGGGCTTCATTACTATTTTAGCTGTAGTGGACCAGTTCTCCAAGATGTGCCGCCTCATCCACCTACTTTAGCTGTACAGGCAGGGAATCGGATTTCCTGTTATCAACCTATTGCTTGATCTCCCGGACAACGTTACTTTTCCCTGCCTGTACTGTTGCTTTTTGGACCCCCTGTGTATGACCTTCTGCCTGCCCCTGGACCCAGCTACCTGCCTCCTCCTGTGGTCCTTTACCAATAAACACCTGCTGTGCCCTGTGCTTGAAATCAGCTCTCTGTCTCCCATCGTGTTCATTACATGATTCTGCAGTTTGATTGGAGTCCACCTGTGGTAAATTCAATTCATTGGACATGATTTGGAAAGGCACACAACTGTCTATATAAGGTCCCACAGTTGACAATGCATGTCGGAGCAAAAACCAAGCCATGAGGTTGAAAGAATTGTCCATAGAGCTCTGAGACTGGATTTTGTCGAGACAAAGTCCTGGGGAAGGTTGCCAAAAACATTCTGCAGCATTGAAGGTTCTCAGACCTTTGGCCTGAATTCCAAGCGTCACGTCTGGAGGAAACCTGGCACCATCCTTACGGTGAAGCATGGTGGTGGCAGCATCATGCTGTGGGGATGTTTTTCAGTGGCAGGGACTGGGAGACTAGTCAGGATCGAAGTACAGAGAGAGTGCTCAGGATCTCAGACTGGGGTTAAGGTACAGCTTTCAACGGGACAACGACCCTAAGCACACAGCCAAGACAATGCAGGAGTAGCTTCCGGACAAGTCTCTGAATGTCCTTGAGTTGCCCAGCCAGAACTCGGACTTAAAACTTATTGAATTTCTCTCAAGAGACCTGAAAATAGCTGTGCAGCGACGATCCCCATCCAGCCTGACAGAGTTTGAGAGGATCTGCAGAGAGGAATGGGAGAAACTCCCCAAATACAGGTGCACCAAGCTTGTAGCATCATACCAAAGAAAACTCAGGGCTGTAACAACTGCCAAAGGTGCTTCAACAAAGTACTGAAGAAAGGGTCTGAATACTTATGTAAATGTGTTATTTCAGTTTTTAATTTTTTATAAATATGCAGAAAATTCTAAAACGTTTATTTTACTTAATCATTATGGGCTATTTTTTGTAGATAGATGAGGAAAAATGTATCAATTTTAGAATGAGGCTGTAATGTAACAAAAAAAGTCACTGGGTCTGAATACTTTCCAAAGGCACTGTATACACTACATGACCAAAAGTATGTTGACACCTGATCGTCGCACATCTCATTCCAAAATCATGGGCATTAATATGGAGTTGGTCCCCCCTTTACTGATTTTGGGCAATTAGGCCTGGCGCGCAGTCGGTGTTCCAATTCTTTCCAAAGGTGTTCGATGGGGTTGAGGTCAGGGATCTGTGCAGTCAAGTTCTTCCACATAGATTTTGACAAAGCTTTTCTATATGCACTTCACTTTGTGCATGGGGGTCTTGCTGATACAGGAAAGGGCCTTTCCCAAACTGTTGCCACAAACTTTTAAGCACAGAATCATCTAGAATGTCATTGTATGCTGTATAGTTCAGATTTCCTTTCTTGAACTAAGGGGCCTAGCCCGAACCATGAAAAACAGCCTCAGACCATTTTTCCTTCTCCACCAAACATTACAGTTGGCACTATGCACTGGGGCAGGTAGTTCCTGGAATCCGCCAAACCCAGATTTGTCCTGTGGGAATGTTAGATGGTGAAGCGTGATTCATCATTCCAGAAAATGTGTTTCCAATGCTCCGGAGTCCAATGGTGGTGAGCTTTACACCACTCCAGCCTACGCTTGGCTTGCTGATGGTGATCTTGGGCATGTGTGCACCTGCTCAGCCATGGAAACCCATTTCATGAACTCCCCACTTACAGTTATTGTGCTGATGTTGCTTCCAGGGGCAGTTTGGAACTTGTTAGTAAGTGTTGCAACCAAGGATAGAGGATTTTTAAGCGCTACGAGCTTCAGCACTAGGTGGTTCCGTTCTGTGTGCTTGTGTGGCTTACCACTTCATTGGCTGAGCCATTGTTGCTCCTAGACGTTTCCACTTCAAAACAACAGCACTTACAGTTGACCGGGGCAGCTCTAGCAGGACAGAAATTTGACAAACTGACTTGTCCTATGACAATGACACGTTGAAAGTCACTGAGCTCTTAAGTAAGCCCATTCTACTGCCAATGTTTGTCTATTGAGATTGCTTGGCTGTGTGCTCGATTTTATACACCTGTCAGCAACGGGTGTGGCTGAAATAGCCGAATCCAGTAATTTAAAGGGGTATCCACATACTTTTGTGTATACAGCAACAATTAAAGGTTTTTTATTTTTACTATTTTCTACATCGTAGAATAATAGTGAAGACATCAACACTATGAAATATCACATGGAATCATGTAGCAACCAAAAATGTGTTAAACAAACAAATATATTTGAGATTCTTCAATGTAGCCTCCATTTAACTTGATGACAGCTTTGCACACCCTTGGCATTCTCTCAACCAGCTTCATGAGGTAGTCACCTGGAATGCATTTCAATTAACAGGTATGCCTTGTTAAACTTCTTAGGGTTGAAATCCCGTTAACCGGATCGATATGACAACAGCCAATGAAAGAGCAGGACGCCAAATTCAAAACAACAGAAATCTCATAATTAAAATTCCTCAAACATACAAGTATCTTATACAATTTTAAAGGTAATCTTGTTGTTAATCCCACCAGTGTCCGATTTCAAATAGGCTTTACAGGGAAAGCACCACAAACGATTATGTTAGGTCAGTGCCAAGTCACAAAAACACACACAGCCATTTTTCCAGCCAAAGAGTGAAATCACAAAAATCAGAAAAAGAGAGAGAATTAATCACTAACCTTTGATGATCTTCATCAGATGACACTCATAGGACTTCATTTTACACAATACATGTATATTTTGTTCGATAAAGTTAATATTCACATTAAAAAAATCTCAGTATACATTGGTGCGTTATGTTCAGTAGTTCCAAAAACATCCGGTGATTTTTCAGAGAGCCACAATTTACAGAAATACTCATTATAAATGTTGACGAAAATACAAGTGTTATGCATGGATTTAAAGATATACTTCTCCTTAATGCAACCGCTGTGTCAGATTTCAAAAAAGCTTTACGGAAAAAGCAAACCATGCAATAATCTGAGTATGGCGCTCAGACAACAAATACATTTATCTGCCATGTTGGAGTCAGCAGAAGTCAGAAATAACATTATAAATATTCACTTACCTTTGATGATTTTCAACAGAATGCACTCCCAGGAATCCCAGTTCCACAATAAATGTTTGTATTGTTCGATGATGTCCATCATTTATGTTCAAATAGCTACTTTTGTTAGCGCGTTTGGTAAACAAATCAAAACTCACGACGCACCTGAGACCAGACAACTAGTTGCAGACGAAATGTCAAAAAGTTCCGTTACAGTCCGTAGACACTTGTCAAACGAAGTATAGAATCAATCGTTAGGATGTTTTTTTTTACATAAAACTTCAATAATATTCCAACCGGAGAATTCCTTTGTCTTCAGAAAAGCAAAGGAACGGGAGCTATCTTCAATAGGGGCTGAGTTGAATATCGACCAACCTCAGATTTCCTACTCCCTGGTTGGATTTTTTTCTCCGGTTTTTGCCTGCCATATGAGTTCTGTTATACTCACAGACATCATTCAAACAGTTTTAGAAACTTCAGAGTGTTTTCTATTCAATACTACTAATATTATGGGACTGAGGAGCAGGAAGTTTACTCTGGGCACCTTATTCATCCAAGCTACTCAATACTGCCCTCAGCCATAAGAAGTTAAAAAGTTAATTTGTGGAATTTCTATCCTTCTGAATGTGCTTGAGCCACTCAGTTGTGTTGTGAGAAGGTAGGGTTGGTATACAGAAGATAGCCCTATTCGGTAAAATACCAATTCCATATTATGGCAAGAACAGCTCAAAAAAGCAAAGAAAAACAATAGTTCATCATTGGTTTAAGACATGAAGGTCAGTCAATACAGGACAATTCAAGAACTTTGAAAGTTTCTTCAAGTGCAGTCACAAAAAACAATCAAGCGGTATGATGAAACTGGCTCTCATGAGGACCGTCACAGGACAGGAATACCCAGAGTTACCTCTGCTGCAGAGGATAATTTCATTCATGTGACCAGCCTCAGAAATGGCAGCCCAAATAAATGCTTTACAGAGTTCAAGTAACTGACACATCTCAACATCAACTGTTCAAAGGAGATTGAGTGAATCAGGCCTTCATGGCTGAATTGCTGCAAAGAAACCACTACTAAAAGACACAAATAATAAGAAGAGACTTGCTTGGGCCAAGAAACACAATCAATGGACATAAGACCAGTGGGAATCTGTCCTTTGGTCTGATGAGTCCAAATTTTAGATTTTTGGTTCCAACCGCCATGGCTTTGTGAGACGCGGAGTAGGTGAACAGATGATCTCCGCATGTGTGGTTCCCACCGTCAGACATGGAGGAGGAGTTATGGTGTGCGCTTAGTGGGACTAGCATTTGTTTTTCAACAGGACAACAACCCAACACACCTCCAGGCTGTGGAATTACTATTTAACCAAGAAGGAGAGTGATGGAGTGCTGCATCAGATGACCTGACCTCCACAATCAACCAACCTTAACTCAATTACGATAGTTCGGGATGAGTTGGACTGCAGAGTGAAGAAAAAACAGCCAACAAGTGCTCAGCATATGTGGGAACTCCTTCAAGACTGTTGGAAAATAATTCCAGGTGAAGCTGGTTGAGAGAATGTCAAGAGTGTGCAAAGCTGTCATCAAGGCAAAGGGTGGCTACTTTGAAGAATCTGAAATATATTTAGACTTGTTTAACAATTTTTTCCTACGTGATTCCATATGTGTTATTTCATAGTTTTGACGTCTTCACTATTATTTTACAATGTAGAAAATAGTAAAAAATAAAGAAAAAGCCTTGAATGAGTAGGTGTGTCCAAACCTTTGACTGGTACTGTAAGTATGCAGACCATTTACGCAATACTTTGTTGAAGCACCTTTGGCAGCGATTACAGCCTTGAGTCTTCTTGGGTATGGCGCTACAAGCTTAGCACACCTGTATTTGGCGAGTTTCTCCATTCTTCTCTGCAGATCCTCTCAAGCTCTGTCATGTTGGATAGGGAGCATCGCTGCAGAGCTATTTTCACGTCTCTCCAGATATGTTAGATCGGGTTCAAGTCTGGGCTCAGGCTAGGCCACTCAAGGACATTCAGAGACTTGTCCCGAAGCCAGTCCTGCATTGTCTTGGCTGGTCATTGTCCTGTTGCAAGGTGAATCTTCACCCCAGTCTGAGGTCCTGAGCGATCTGGAGCAGGTTTTCATCAAGGATCTCTCTGGTCTTAGCTCCGTTCATCTTTCCCTTGATCCTGAATAGTCTCCCAGTCCCTGCCGCTGAAAAACATCCCCACAGCATGATGCTGCTGCCACCATGCTTCACTGCAGGGATGGTGCCAGGTTTCCTCCAGACGTGATGCTTGGTATTCAGGCCAAAGAGTTCAATCTTGGTTTCATCAGATAATCTTCCTTCTCATGGTCTGAGAGTCTTTACGTGCCTTTTGGAAAACTCCAAGCGGGCTGTCATGTGCCTTTTACTGAGGAGTGGCTTCCGTCTGGCCACTCTACCAAAAAAAAGTATTGATTTGTTGGAGTGCTGCAGAGATGGCTGTGCTTCTGGTTCTCCCATCTCCACAGAGGAACTCTGGAGCTCTGTCAAAGTGACCAACGGATTCTTGGTCACATCCCTGACCAAGGCCCTTCTCCCTCGATTGCTCAGTATGGCCCGAGCGGCCAGCTCTAGGAAGGGTCTTGGTGGTTCCAAACTTGTTCCATTTAAGAATGATGGAGGCCACTGTATTCTTGGGGACATTCAATGTTGCAGAAATTTTTTAGTACCCTTCCCCAGATCTGCGCCTCGACATAATCCTGTCTCTGACTTCTACGGACAATTTCTTTGACTTCTTGGCTTGGTTTTTGATCTGACATGCATTGTCAACTATGGGACCTTATTTACTGTAGACAGGTGTGTGCATTTCCAAATCATGTCCAATCAATAGAATTTACCACAAGTGGACTCCAATCAAGGTGTAGAAACATCTCAAGGATGATCAATGGAAACAGGATGCACCTGAGCAACATTTTGAGTATCATAGCAAAAGGTCTAAATACTTATGTAAATAAGGTATTTCTGTTGTTTTTTTAAAATCAGTTTTCGCTTCATCATTATGGGGTATTGTGTGTACATTGATGAAGAGAAATCCATTTTGAATTCATTTTAGAACAGGGCTGTAACGTAACAAAATGTTAAATAAGTAAAGGGGTGTGAATACTCCCACGACTGTTATAATTAGTGACATAAAATGCAATTACAATGAGCTTTTTGCTTTAACTCCATCTGCACATGACAGAGAAGATCTAGGCTCACGTGAGGAAGTAAGCCGTCTGGCATGAGAGACTCGTTGGGAGGGAGACTAGAGCAGACCCCAGAAGTTTTGACTGAGTGCATATTTGAGCGCCTCAGGGCGGTCCACTTACTTTCTGCTGTGGAAACCTGCGATTTCATTGGGGGGTAGTTCCCCCGCATAGCAGACAAAACAATCCAAGCAATGTTTGTACGGCTGTGCACCCTGCTGCTGTTGCTAGCAGAGTCACTGAGTGGTAGAGTAGTAAGTAACTGAACACAGCTTGTTTTGAACAATATACTTTTCAAACAGAAATATGTGCATTCAGTACCACACTTATGTGCATTTAAAACATAATCTATGAATGATATAATACTGTACATCAAGGGTTGGATCCATTTCAGGGAACAGAATCAAAATACAGAAAATAACAAAATGATTTGTGGAACAGAACCCGAACTGAAAGTGATCTATTCTGTTCCGGGAACAGAACTGTTATTTTAAAAGCATGGGAACCAGTTAATATCGCTACTTTTACATTCCAGACATTCTTTTCCAGTCCCACAAAAATCGCAACAATGCATCTATGCAAAGCCCTCACTCTGTCATTCAGAAACATACCAGCATCTGCTTGTCAGCCCGAAATGTTGTGCCAGTGGGTGTGTGTGTGTGTGTGTGTGTGTGTTTGTGTAAGCTACCGCCCCCTCCCCTCTGAAGCACAACCTCCTGACAAAGTTACAAGCGTAATTCAGAAATTAGGGAGATGTTTAATTAGAGAAGAATGGATTGACTTTTTCAATGCTAATTAAGGATACTATAGTTATCATGTTTCACATTGGATTTCTTAACCACGATACAAAAAGGTAAGACATGTTTTGAATTCTAGTGCTGCTCTACACACAAAAGCCTGTTAGTTAGCTAGCTAACGTTTGCTCTTGTCCAATGGTAAACCAACTCGGAAGTTCAAAAGATTTTCAAAGTTCCTCAATAGAAGCTGCACCGCCATAGGTATAATTCAGACAATGCATGTCATAACATGATGCCCTGCGCTTCAAAGCAAGCTTCCTCCATCCTCTCTCGTTCTCTCCTCACCCTCACGCTCTACACTGTGACTGACAGCGCAGTGTGTTTTTCTTTCATTGTGATTAAACCATGCTGTTATTGCAAAATACAATTTGCTCTTAATGACTTCTCTGTACAGATTAAATCACCCGCTACAGAGCAAGCTGCTCTATCAGCACTGATTGGTGGAGTAAATTAATGTTGAGCTAAATTGTACAAAATACACTACCGGTCAAAGGTTTTAGAACATCTACTCATTGCAGTCGCAATAAACCATCAAGCGCTATTATGAAAATGGCTCTCATGAGGACCGCCATAGGAATGGAAGACCCAGAGTTACCTCTGATGCAGAGGATAACTTCATTAGAGATACCAGCCTCAGGTGGAAATGTGTCCTTTGGTCTGGAGTCCAAACTTGAGATTTTTGGTTCCAACCGCCGTGTCTTTATGAGACTCGGTGTTGGTGAACGGATGTGTATTTCCCACCGTAAAGCATGGAGGAGGAGGAGTTATGGTGTGGGGGTGCTTTGCTGGTGACACTTTCTGTGATTTGGCTACTTTGAAGAATATAAAATATATTTTGATTTGTTTAACACTTGTTTGGTTACGATTCCATATGTATTATTTCATAGTTTTAATGTCTTCACTGTTATTCTACAATGTAGTAAATAGTACAAATAAAGAAAAACTCTTGAATGAGTAGGTGTTCTAAAACTTTGGACCGGTAGTGTATATATATACTTCAGAGGTTTAAAAAGGAACAGAAAGGAACGATATAAACCGGTACTGTTTCTGGTTCGAACCGGTTCATAACTTTATTTTGCAGTGGAATGGAACAAAAAAAAGAATGGTTCTGTTCAGAACAAAACTATGGGGAAAAAATGATGTTCCAAACCCTGCTGTATACATCACTTCCTGGATCCTGGATGACTCAACATAAGTAATGAGAACAGGATGTCAGCAAGCTGCAGCAGTCCGTGGCCACTGACAACACACCCCACCAGCCCTACCACCCACCCACCCCCCCACTCAACCCCTCATCTCCTACCCTAGGAGGTACACACACACACACACACACACCCTCCTACCCTAGGAGGTACACACACACACACACACACACCCTCCTACCCTAGGAGGAACACTCCCCTCCCCTCCCTCTCCGACTCTCCAGCCCTTCCTTTGCCTTTTTACTGTGATCGTGTTGAGATAAAGGCACGGGCTGGACTTTGATGTCAGACGTTATTAGCTGTCAGGGAACCTGCATCTTTCACTAGCATTGCAGGGGCCCTCGCCCGCTCTCACATGTAGGGAATAGTGGGGTATGTTGAGCCATTTTTTTTTTTAACATTAAGCATCACTCTGTCAAGGCAAATATAGTATTCTTTCTAATAAAGATATCTACATTTATTTTTTAGGATGTTGTCTATACCTGGAAATAATCAGAGTTCATGTAAACATAATAGTGTTGAAAACATAGCAGAACATAGAAAACCTAGTGGACAAGGTAAGTTGAGCCGTAACAACCCAACTGACCTTACAACTATGCTGGCTGTGTTGACTCAGCAAACAGAGGGAAGCATAGACCAACAGAATAAAGTTCACTTTCACTGTTTCAAAATAGTTCCGAAAGGTATTGATCAAACACACTCTGTTAAAAGAACTAGTGTCATCTTGATTCAAACCTGTGAATCTTATTGGCTGCTCAAACAGAACTCACAATGATAAAAACTTAACCATATACAGTACTTTATTCTCGTAAAATGGCTTATGGAACCATTATTATAATTATTATATTTCAGTACAGTCTATCTATATGTATGTTTTGGTCATGTAATGTACTTCTACTTATGACAGACTTTGAGATGTATGCATGTTATTTGTCACTGTGGAATTAAATCGGTCCTTGATGTAGCTAGCCATGTGGTAAAGCAAACATCTTCAGACAAGAGAACAGATTGGCAATCTTGTCACAATGTCAAAGGTCTCCCTCCTGTGATTTCCAATGACTGCTAAATAAATCTTGAGCTCTAATTGCAAACACCCTTATGAGTCAACGCTTAAAGTACTCCAATACTGCCTGGGGACTCCCATAAGCATTATTTTCTAGCGAGCAGCAACAAATGAAACATTTACATTTTTTCCCAGCGTGCAGCCAGGCTTGGCGTTTCCTGTGTTTAAGAGCCAAGACGCTGGCCTCGGGGGAGGCCTCCCCTTCAGACAAATGCACCCCCTCCGAGAGGGAGAGGCTGAATGGTGGCTATGAAACTCATTTGTTCCTCCAATAATGAGGAATGACTTAGAACCCCCCCCCACCACCCCCATCCTTCCATCACCACTCCTGTCATGGCAACGGGGACGTTTCCATGGTGATCCCCCTCCTCTCCTCTCCTTGCTTCCTCCTCTCACCTGAATGCCTCGCGGAGTGCCCCCGTTCGCTCAAAGTCGTGTGCTTGATGTCGTCGAAGTTGTTCTCCAACTTGACGCAGCTCTGGAAAGAGAGAGAGAGAGAGAGAGAGAGAGAGAGAGAGAGAGAGAGAGAGAGATTCTATATTAAATACTGTAGCATGATGAGATGACGAGTCCATCCTTCGAAACAGAGCCATGAAAATACTATAACAGCTGAATACATTCTAAACTAATACATTACATAGAGATTAACTACGATTTATATATATGACCTTTTATGAGGATTAGACCACTGAGTAATGCACTATAGCTACAGACCTCTTATGAATTACAAGCATTTCACTGCACTCCCATTAACATTTGCTAACCATGTGTATGTGACAAATCAAATGTGATTTGATTTGATTTAAATTCCCTGTTTCAAATAAGGAGGATTAATTTGTGCTATTTAACATGGTAACGTGACAAGGTTTACATTATCTGGGGGGATTTTTTATTGAGATCCATTTTATAACGTAAACAAAGTCCACCATACGCCGTTTACTCCATCCAATAGCCTAATACAGTTCAGGCCCAGACTCAGTTCACTGACTTAATCCTCTTGATGACGCACAATGGGAGAAAAGACTTGAGAGAGAAACCATTCAAGTAAATACAGCCATCACAATAGGCCCATTTTTGATTAAAGAGTAGGGAGACGTTTGTGTAGGGAGTGGAGAGGAGTTGCGTAGGGAGTGGGGTGGGAGACTTTATAAAGCTAATGCATATATCATTTTCTTCCTCCTGCCTCCTACCATTAAAAACACCGGAGGCACTCGGGTAATCGATATGCACGGTGCCTAGTGAAAGTCTACACACCCCTTGCACAGTCTTCACATTTTGCTGCCTTAAATCTAAACAGGGATCAAATTACATTCCCCCCCTACTGATCTACACAACCTACTCCACATTCTCAAAGTAAAAGATGTTATAGAAAAATATATATATATATCTCTTGATTGCGCACGTCTTGTGAATAATTTGGATTAATATTCTACCGACTTTGCAACTCTTAGCGCAACATAAGGTATTCAGGCCCCTTGACTTTTTCCAAATTTTGTTACGTTACAGCCTTGTTCTAAAATGTATTAAATAAAAAAATATCAGTCTACACAAGATACCCCATAATACCAAAGCGAAAACACGTTTTTAGAAAATGTTGGAAATGTATTACAAATAAAAAACAGAAATACCTTATTTCCATAAGCATTCAGACAATTTGCTATGAGACTTGAAATTGAGCTCAGGTGCATACTGTTTCCATTGATCATCCTTGAGATGTTTCTACAACTTTTTGGAGTCCACCTGTGGTAAATTAAATTGATTGGACATGATTTGGAAAGGCTCACACCTGTCTATATAAGGTCCCACAGTTGACAGTGCATGTCAGAGCAAAAAACAAGTTCGAAGGAATTTTCCGTAGAGCTCCGAGACCGGATTGTATCGAGCCACAGATCTGGGGAAGGGTACCAATCAATTTCTGCAGGGTTGAAATTGGCCTCCATCATCCATTCTTCTTAAATGGAAGAAGTTTGGATCAACCAAGACCCTTCCTAGAGCTGGCTGCTTGTCCAAACTGAGCAATCAAGGGAAGAAGGGCCTTTTTCAGGGAGATGACATGGTCACTCTGACTGAGCTCCAGAGTTCCTCTGTGGAGATGGGAGAACCTTTCAGGACAACCATCAATCAGGCCTTTATGGTAGAGTGACCAGACGGAAGCCACTCCTCAGTGAAAGGCACATGACAGCCCGCTTGGAATTTGCCAATAGGCACCTAAAAGACTCAGACCATGAGAAACAAGATTCTCTGGTCGGAAGAAACCAAGATTGAACTCTTTGGCCTGAATGCCAAGCGTCACGTCTGGAGGAAACCTGCCAACATCCATGCATGAAGCATGGTGGCAGCAGCATCATGCTGTGGGGATGTTTTTCAGCGGCAGGGACTGGGAGACTATTCAGGATCAAGGGAAATAATAACGGAGCAAAGTACAGAGATTGATGAAAACCTGCTACAGAGCGCTCAGAACCTCAGACTGGGGCAAAGTTTCACCTTCCAACAGGGCAATGACCCTAAGCACATAGCCAAGACAACGCAGGACTGGCTTCGAGACAAGTCTCTGAATGTTCTTGTGTGGCCCAGCCGGAGCCGGGACAGATCAAACATCTCTGGAGAGACCAGAAAATAGCTGTGAAGCAACGCTCCCCATCCAACCTGACAGAGCTTGAAAGGATCTGCAGAGAGGAATGGGAGAAACTCCCCAAATACAGGTCTGCCAAGCTTGTAGTGTCATACCCAAGAAGACTCAAGGCTGTAATCGCTGCCAAAGGTGCTTCAACAAGGTACTAAGTAAAGGGTCTGAATACTTATGTAAATGTTATATTTCAGTTAAAATGTTTGTAGAAATGTGCAAAGTTTTAGGTTGCTGGTGGATGAGGGTAAAAAACGATTTAATCCATTTTAGAATAAGGTTGTAACATAACAAAATGTGGAAAAAGTAATGAGGTCTGAATACTTTCCAAATGCACTGTTTGTCCGTTGTTTTTGTCAAAATTGCTCAAGCTCAGTAAATTTGGTTGGGAATCATTAAATGGACAGCTATATTCAAACATTGTCTCTGGGTTACACTCTGTGTTGTGTTGTATTTGATTTGACCCAAATCTGTAGTTTTTAAATCAGAACAAAAAGTGAATATTTCTGCTGTGTTGTCTTGCCGTATTACTTAACGGTCTTGATGCAAACAGAATGGAAGATTTAGAGTGATTTTTTTTTTAACACAGGCTTCCATATTTTCACTTTGTCATAGAGGCCAGTAATGTAGAGTGAATGCAATATTGTTGATCCATTTGTATTTCTAAGTATTGTGGTGGCAGCATCATGTTATGAGTCTGCTTGTCACCAGCAGGGACTGAGGAGTTTGTTAGGAGCAAAATAAATATGAAAGGAGCAAAGCCCAGGTAAACCCCCCTAAGTCATCTGAAGACCTAACCCTGGGATAGAAGTAATTTTTTTCTGCGGGACAATTACACACATTTGAATGGCAAAGAGGTGTGGAGTGTTTCTGAATGGTCCAGACTCCGCCCTGACTTAAATCTGCAAACAAGGTCTGAATATTGCTGTCCATCAATGATTCCCAACCAACTGAGCTTGAGGAATTCTGATAGAAACAATGGATATACAGTGAGGTCTGACATTATTGACAACCTTGATAAAGATGAGTGAAAATGACTGTATATCATTCAAATACTGAGCTGTATTGTATGCAAAAAATGAAAGTGAAATTCAAATAAATTGTTATGTCACATGCCCTAACCCTTAACCATCAATGCAGTTTAAAGAAAAATAAGAGTGAAGACAAATATTTACTAAATAAACTAAAGAAAAAAACAAGAGCAACAATAAAATAACAATAACGAGGCTATGTACAGGGAGTACCGAGTCAATGTGCGGGGTTACAGGGTAGTTGAGGTAATTGAGGTAATATGTACATATAGGTAAGGGTAAAGTGACGATCAAATCAAATTTTATTTGTCACACTCGCCGAACACAATAGGTGGAGTAGACCTTACCGTGAAATGCTTACTGACGAGCCTTTAACCAACAATGCAGTTCAAGAAATAGAGTTAAGAAAATATTTACTAAATACTAAAATTATATTATTTTATACTAATACAATTGCTTGGAGAAAGAGACTTTGTTTAACAAGTAATATAATATTTTTTGCGAAAAGGTAGGGGTCAAAATTATTGACACCCCTGTTTTCAATACCTTTCAATAACTCACCTTGCGAGGATAATGGCACTGAGCCTTTTTCTAAACTTTTATATGAGATAGGAGAACACATTGGGAGGGATCTTAAAACAGTCCTCCATACAGAATCCTTCCAGATCCTTGAAATACTTTGTCTGCTCTTATGGACTTCCCTCTTCAATTCAACCCACAGGTTTTCAATGGATTTCAAGTCCTGGAACGAGATTGCCACTGCAAAATGTTGATTTTTTGTGACCAATTAAACATTTCTTTGTAGATTTTGATGTGTTCTTGGGGTGATTGTGTTGCTCGAAGATCCACTTGCGGCCAAGTTTCAGCCTCCTGGCAGAGGCAACAAGGTTTTTGGCTAACATATCCTGGTACTGGGTAAAGTTCATGATGTCATTGACCTCAGCAAAGGCCCCAGGACCAGTGGAAGGATATTAGCCCCATAACATCAAAGCTCCACCACCATATTTTACAGTATGTATGGGGTTCTTTTCTGCTCAAGCATTCTCTTTTCGACTCCAAACCCACCACTAGTGTGTGTGGCCAAAGAGCTCTATTTTCATGTCGTCCAACAAATGTAAATGGCTGGAGTTTGCTAAACGGCATTGACACTTGGATATAATCCGGTGCTCTGGTCAGATGACATGAAAATAGAGCTCACTATGTTGCTCTAAGATTCGTTTTTTTTTGATGGTAGAATGATGTTTAAAATTATTCACAGCTGTATTGGCTGCCAAAGGTGCTTCACCAAGTGTAAACTCAAGGCTGTGAAGACGTACACAATCAATACATCCTCATTTAGTATTTGTAAAGCGATAGGAAAATGTTCTATAATTGTTCTTTCACTTTGAAAATGTGGAGTAGGTTGTGTAGATCGATAGGGGAAAAAAAATCTAATTTAATCCATTGTTAGATTTAATTTTAAAGCAGAGAAATGTGAAGTCTGTGCAAGGGGTGTGTAGACTTTCACTAGCTAGACTGTACTTTTAAATGCATGCACGTTTTCTTTCCTACCCCACATTCAAAGTGTAATATATTGAGGTTTGTCGTGGTGCTGCTAGGAATAACATTAAAAGCTGCATTAACAGTACTTCAATTGTGACTATTATATTATGTTTGTGCTTTAGGAGGAACTAATAATAACGTGTTTGGAAAAATCAACACCAAAACACTCCATGTGTTCCCGTTCAAACATCTTGTTGCTCTCGCTCCCTCATTCCCTTCCCTCAGGGAACCCATATTAGTCTGCATATTGTAATCAGCTGTTTTGGAGGGTCCTGCTATTGCTGTGCTATCCTGTTATGGCAGGTAGAGATTTTCTTCCCATGTGCAATTACCTCCCCCCCCCCAATCAACCTTGCCCTCTGACCTCTTGGATAACACAATGAATACACTTGCCAGTCTGCCTTAATAGAATTAGCCCTTATAAAACCAACACCTCTGTGACATCTCGCCCGGGGGGTTACAAAGAGGCACAAGCTTTTCATTTAAAAAAAAAAACCTTGCCAATGCCAATTTAACATGTTGAGAGTGAAGTGCGGTGGACAGCTGAAAAGGCTGTAATGTTTATGATTTAGGACTTGATTCTGTAAAGTCCAACATGTTAGCCGAGCTCATTTGTGCTATACAATACAATATACTGTAATTACATTTCCAATTACAACCGCCAGCACAGGTCGCCACTGGGATAACCAATGACATTTTCACTGAAATTACCAGTGTTGCATTTATAGTCTGCAAAGGATTTGTCTAATCCAACATCTAGAGACCCTATTATTAATAATTAGACAAAATGCTTAGTGTTGGGAATTGCCGACATAATATAAGCATCTTATTAATATGGGTTCTATGGAAACGAGATTGTTCTATTTATTAGAACAATTGCCACACGGCAGAGGGGAAAAGCATAAAAAATGTGAATTTGAAAATGGTTTTGAGCCTTGACTGAGGCTGGAGCTATGAGACGATAAGCAGAGGAAATGTGCAATATTTAACCGATTTAGGGCAGCAGCTGCTGGGTATGGTCTTTCTGATTCATGTCCCATTAAAGCTGATACTTCAGGCTGTTGATAGGCACTCCAAAATATTTCAATGAGGACTGAAGAGGGAAGCGTGACATTAAGAATGATTGGGATATGAATGTAACTACATCATCGGATCAGGGCTTTTTTTTTTTCTCACTTAAGTGACCTCTCCAGAAAAAACTTTGGGCCCTGGTTATTTTTCCTGGGCCTATAGTTTTTCTGGGGGTGGGTCACAGGGTCAGGAAAAATGTCTGGCCCTAGAGATGAACATGGAGCATAATGAAAAACAGTTTGTATAGAGGAAGGAAAGACGTCAGACTTACATCACAGCTCTTCTCTGGGTTTCTCTTCCAGTGTTTCCTTTCTATCTTCTTGGCGCCCGTTGAGTGGATGGCAGCGCGGGTCTGCACCCTCGGGTTCAGAGACAGGATACTCTGTGGCACATTGAACATGGCTCGTTAACACAGGGCGGCTTATTGACCCAACACACTATTGTGAAATAGACAATTCGTGTCTGATTCACAATAAGCTGCGAGAGTGGGTTGCAACACCACAAAGGTCTCAGTCTTGAGTGGGTTTGAGAGTAGTACATGTGAGGAAATGCAGGTTATATTGGAAGAAACAGAGACGTAAAAAGGAGAGAGCATTGAGGCACATAGGAATTGTTTTAGGCCGAATCATTAATGGTAAGAAGGATTTTTTTTGTGTTTTAGTAAAGTATATGTTTACCTTTAGGCTACATGTTTATATGGAGAGAAAATGTCAATTTCTACACTAAAAAATAATCATAAAGTAAATAATTTTAAAATGTATCCTGTGACACTTTGCTTCTTGAAGGTCCAATATGGGACTGTATCAACAGTGGACTAATACAAAAATGCTCAAAGATAGTTCTTTAATGGATTTTCCCTTTAACACTGATTGTGCTAAAACACCATCGTATTGTAATATCAACCTGTATTAATTACACAACACATTCATCTAATCCATAATTCACAAGCAGGCCAATGCACCGTGAAACAAGACCCACATTGAGGCTGAGTACTAGATTCTCATCCTGTGAGGTATCGTTCTCTGACACCCATTGCCCATTGATTCACGGTTGCCAGTCAAATGATCATGGTATGTGCAAGTCTTTCAAGATGGACACAAATGTAGAGCAGGGTCCTCTGTTCAGATGGCAAACACAATTAACAGCCAAGCTAACTGAGGGAGAGGAGGGAAGTGGGGGGCATAAACAGAAAAGGAAACAGCTATCACTGGCACACTAATACTCATTTCATGCTCTTTGTAGGGTGAAGGGGAACCATGTCTGCATTAGTTTCAGTACACACGACTAGCACAATCAGATAAAGGGAAGAACAGAAAGGCCAAGCGCAAATTGAAATGAGCCACTTTTGGTCCTGGTGCTGAACTGAGACTTGAAGGCAGCTTGTGAGGCGGGTGCCAGCCGGATAATACCATTAAAGCTTGAAACACAAAGCAAGCAGATCCAAGATGTCATTCAACAGAGACCCGCATACCAATGAACACGGATGAAAGCCCTACAGCTCTTAGTACGTTTAGAAGTAGAGTGTAAATTGTGGTACGCTGTTATCAAATGTTTCAGAAATAACTTTTTTTGTCTTGTCAATGTTTGAATGTTTTTCAGGTCACGACACAAAGAACAACAATGAAACGGGGCTGCTATCTACAAGTTATTTTCTTTCTTAGGTTTCAGTGGGGGAATGAACAGGTCAGCCAAACCTGAAGCAACAATTTGCACTTCAGTGAGAAACTGAAGTGAATCTATTATTGAAACCACTATCAATGTATGTCAGGGACGTATAGAGAGTACACGCTGTATTCAGCCTATGGCACAGTGCCTGTTGTGTGGAAACAGTTGTATTATTTTGAGATGCAGAGATGCATTTGTTGTATTCTTTATCAGACTTTGCCTATGATTCAAGTTTCATTCCTTTCTATAGTTAGGCTACACCCTAAAAACACCAGAAAATGAACCAAGCACAGTTCTGAAAATAGCTTTCATTAATATTATATGATATTGATAACAGCCCTCTATTTTATTAAAGAGTAAGACTACATTATCAAACAAATAATTTGGGGAAGTGTCTTGCTATGCCTTTAGGGTAGAGAAAACCATTCCCGCAGGAGGAATCCAGATACAATTTTAAATACAATTATATTCTCCTTTCCTCGCAGTGGAGGCTGACTTTATCAGTCTCTACTGATCACACCCAGCACCCACATCACTAATTCCACAGAGTCAGTAAAATCACAATCACACACTGCAGAAATTAGGAAGCGATGTCAGCCGTTTAGCAGTGGCATTTAAACTCTGTACTGCTGATGCTATGTTTCGGCCATTGAGCGGCTTGAAGCCTCCAATCGGCCATATTGTCACTCCACAATAGGAGCAGTCCTCCATAGGAATAAATGGAATTCTACAGTGTTTCAAATAAATGCTTCAAGGACAAAATTATATGTATTTAAGTATTTTTTGTTATTGTAGTGGGAACAGTAACATTAACATTATCTCAGAATGCCATTTCGCATCGATTGTATAATAATGCTAAAATGTATGCATCTGGAACTTGTCTTTCAGCATCAGTAGAACACGCCTGACTCTCCTCCACCAGTCATACCCAAGGAGAATGGTCTAATGCCTCCCATCAAAAAGAGAGCTGGCCCATGCAAGCAAAGGCGGCAGCGCAGTCATCAACGACAGTACATGCACCATTTCTTCACCAACTACGAAATTGGGGAAATACGTGTGGACCTGAATTGCGATAACTGCAGTGGCCAAAACAATAACAAGTTTGTGCTCTGGTATTGTGCCTGGCGGACAATGCACAAGCTCCACCACAATTTTGACCTTCACTTCCTGATCACAGCCCACACCAAGTTTGCCCCCCGACTGGTGCTTCGGCCTCAAAAAGCAGCGCTTCAGAAAGACCAGAGTGAACACTGTCTGAGATTGCTGGTGTTGTGAAGGACAGCACTGTGACAGGGGTTAACATCCCACAGCTGGTTGGACTGGAGGATGGTACGGTGCTGGTGGAAAGCTACGGCTGGCAACAACACTCTGTACTTCAGGCCGCTGCCACAGATCAAGCAGTACCAGCACTTCAGGTGAAAGTCATTTTCAGTGCATTGCATGAGGTTATTCTTCTTATCTAAACTTGTGAGGTGAATTGATGTTGTGCAGGGTTGTAAATGCCTTCTGATTTGTTTTTGTTGTTATTCCCCGTTTCACAGCTTTGTAGCCTGGTGTTGTCGCCAAGGAGATTTCGGACTGTCGGGACCAGGTTTCAGCTGCTGCGCAACGCTGACATCCTTCCTCCCACAGATGTTCTACCTGTACAAGCACGACCTGAACTGGACACAGCTAGACAAACTTATATTTTTGAGAAGATCAGGGAGTTTTGCAACTAAGTAAAGGGCAGGACAGAAACAGGCTCTCCGAATATAGATTCTCTTGTTCATTCGTGGTTCGGACGGACCAGTCATCAGCACTATCTGCAGTGCCTCTATTCAAATGACTCTCTCCTAACACGTAAGTTGCTGCTACACATTTTTTTGTTATCCTGCTGCTCAGCCACTTTATCCCTGATTTTATGCATATACAGTAACTACATCGTCCATCACTGATATCGTTATTGATATTGTTCTTGTAGATACAGTATATTTGATTTTGACATGATCTATTTCTGATATTGCTATTATGCAAGTATACTTTGTACCGTTTAAACCTTCTGTAGAGACCCATCCACTTAGCAAGACTTCTAAATATAAAATGAATATTGATATGTGTGGACGTAACATGATTTTGTGACATACCACAACAATATCAAGTGTCCACCACATAAATATATGGTGCATCCACATAAATATATGGTGCATCCACATAAATATATGGTGCATCCACATAAATATATGGTGAATCCATATAAATATATGGTGCATCCACATAAATATATGGTGCATCCACATAAATATATGATGAATCCACATAAATATATGGTGCATCCACATAATTATATGGTGCATGCATTTGTTTATGTACTGTACATGTGCACCTCACTCAGGTTTCAACTCAGGTTGCATGGCCTTAACTTATGTATGGAATACTATGTGATAAGTGCGTGTGTAACAATATATAAAGTATACTAATGTACTGGTGTGAAGGCATTTGGGCAGTGGTCAAATACTTTAAAGTACTACTTAAGTTTTTTTTGGGGGGGGGGGTATCTGTTCATTACTATTTATATTTTTGGCAACTTTTACTTTTACTTCACTACATTCTGAAAGAAAATAATGTACTACTTTTTACTCCATACAATTTCCCTGACACCCAAAAGGACTTGTTACATGTTGACAGGAAAATTGTCCAATTCACACACTTGTCAAGAGAACATCCCTACTGCATCTGATCTGGCAGACTCACTAAACACAAATGCTTAGTTTGTAAATTATGCCTGAGTGTTGGAGTGTGCCCCTGGCTATCAGTCAATAAAAAAAGAGAGAAAATAATTGTGCCGTCTCGTTTAATCTAAGGAATTTGAAATGATTTATACTTTTACTCGAGTATGACAATTTAGTACTTTTTCCACCACTGGATGTGGCTGGGGGTTACAGCATTTCTTTCACATGACCCATCAATTTAGACAAGTGTGTCTGGGTAAGTGTTATCTAATATTTATAAAATATTTTTATCTGAACACTTTCTGTTTACCTGGAATTTTTCTTTATTATAGGCTACTACCACTTTTAGTCTTAATCTTTAATACAAAACTCGCTGTTTAGCACATGACCTCATGTGAATCTTTATTAAAGAGATGGGTGAGGCTGGCTTAAGAGGGTGTGAACAATGCAGAATGGCTGTAGACAAAGGAGAGCTCTCCAGTAGGTACCAAAATATTCAAATGCCCTTTTCTCAAAGGTGAGTTGACAACTGTATCAACTTTCAGAGCAGAATTACTTTTCCATTGTTCCTCAAAAATGTTGTGTATGATATACCATTTTGTCTGAGTCTCTATTTGTATCCAATGTAAAATATTTTGCTACATAAGACTGAATCCAGTTGATGATTCACATATATAGTGCCAGTCAAAGGTTTGGACACACCTACTCATTCAAGGGTTTTTCTTATTAAAAAAAAAATACATTGTAGAATAATAGTGAAGACATCAAAACTACGAAACAACACAAATGGAATAAGTTAGTATACAAAAAAGTGCTAAACAAAAGAAAATATTTTCAATTTGAGATTCTTCAAAGTAGCCACCCTTTGCCTTGATGACAGCTTTGCACACTCTTGGCATTCTCTCAACCATCTTCATGAGTCTTGCACAGTCTTGAAGGTGTTCCCACATATGCTGAGCACTTGTTGGCTGCTATTCATTCACTCTGGGGTCAAACTCATCCCAAACAATCTCAATTGGGTTGAGGTTGGGTGTTTGTGGAGGCCAGGTCATCTGATGCAGCACTCCATCACTCTCCTTCTTGGTCAAATAGCCCATGGGTCATTGTCGTGTTGAAAGAGAAATGATAGTCTCGCTAAGTGCAATCCAGATGGGATGGGGTATCGGTTCAGAATGTTGTGGTTGCCATGCTGATTAAGTGTGCCTTGAATTCTAAATTAAATCACTGACAGTGTCTCCAGCAAACACCCCCACAACCTCACACCTCCTCCTCCATGCTTCACAGTGGGAATCACACATGTGGAAATCATCCAATCCCCTACTCTGTGTCTCATGAAGACATGGCGGATGGGAAACAAAAATCTCAAATTTGGACCCATTAGCCAAAGGACAGATTTCCACCGGTCTAATGTCCATTGCTTGTGGATCTTAGCCCAAGAAAGTCTCTTCTTATTATTAGTCCTTTAGTAGTGGTTTCTTTGCAGCAATTCGACCATGAAGGCCTGATTCACGCAGTCTCCTCTGAACAGTTGATGTTGAGTTGTGTCTGTTACTTGAACTCTGTAAAGTATTTATTTGGGCTGCAATTTCTGAGGTGTAGTTAACTCTAACGAACTTATCCTCTGCAGCAGAGGTAACTCTGTAACTCCTGTGATGGTCCTCATGAGAGCCAGTTTCATCATAGCTCTTGATGGTTTTTGTGACTGCACTTGAAGAGACTTTCAAAGTTCTTGACATTTTCCAGATTGACTGACCTTCATGTCTTAAAGTAATGATGGACTGTCGTTTCTCTTTGCTTATTTGAGCTGTTCTTGCGATAATACGGACTTGGTCTTTTACCAAATAGGGCTATCTTCTGTTTACCACCCCTATCTTGTCATAACACAACTGACTGGCTCAAACGCACTAAGGAGGAAAGAAATTCCACAAATGAACTTTTAACATGGCACACCTGTTAATTGAAACGCATTCCAGGTGACGATCCCATGAAGCTGGTTGAGAGAATGCCAAGAGTGTGCAAAGTTGTCATCAAGGCAATGGGTGGCTACTTTGAAGAATCTCAAAAATAAAACATATTTTGAGTTGTTTAACACTATTTTGGTTACTACATGATTCCATATGTGCTATTTCATAGTTTTGATGTCTTCACTATTATTCTACAAAATAGCAAAATAAAGACAAAACCTGAGTAGGGGTGTGTGTGTTGGCAGGGGGGAGGGGGGGATCAACACTGCTCCCCCTATAAGTAATTTAGTGTATATATAAGTCATTGTTCACTCATAGGTGTAGCCTACATAGATTCAGAGATAATTTTAGTTGGACACCAATGATCCTAGTAATAGGCTATTGCAGTATGGTATTTTTTATCTTACTTTTAGGTTCAACTTCATGAAACTGAGGGGTTATGAAGAATAGCACAGTGCAAACAAAGAGCTCTGTCAGTCTCCCTCCAATTTCCCCGAATGCCATTTTGAATACCATCATACTTCAAACAAACTTGACTAAGGTCTCAGAATGCCCAGAGATCAGTACAAGAGACCCCAGCCACTCCCTCAGAGATTCTAGTCTTTCATAAAAGTAACATATTTCCTCCCCGGAGCTGGATAGTTAAACATCAGCTGGCAATTCACTGTCTTATTGCCCTGTGTCTTCACCTGGAAATCGATAGATGAATTTCCACATATTGATCCGCCATGGGTGAGATAAAGCAACAGTATCCTACTGCACTGCACTGGGGGCATTCAGCAATATTAATTCAGTTCCAACATCTGATGCAGTGATACAGGTTATAGAGAGTGTGGGCTGTCCTGCTTGGGTTCATCCCTGAATATCGCTGTATTTAACTAGAATGGGGAAATTAAATCTAACAAAATCGCACAACTAAAGGACATGGTCCAAGGCCAAAGGCCCAATTCGATTGAAACCAGTTTATAGGCTAAAGCAACGTAGCATTTCTCACCTAGGGGAAGAAAGCATGCTTGAATCAATATTAAGTTTGTTCTCTCCAGTTGCACATAGTAAAATATAGTGTCTCTATTATTGTAAACAGAAATCCAAATATACTCTCTCAAATTGCAAGGAAAAAGAACATGATTGTGATTGGATAACTGCCCCAGCCAAGGGGACCTTATCTTGCACGAGGAGGAGGGCTGTGTTGAGGGTGGGAAGAGTTGCGGTGCAGAAGTTCAGAGCACCACACGTCCCTGACCTCACAAGCTGGACCAGAGGGTACTTAAACACACGATACCGGGAGGAGGAGGAGGGCTGTCACCTGTGTTCAGGGGAATGATTTAACTAAAGGAAAAGGGGACAGCAGAAGACGGATGATGTGTGATTTAGCTCACTGTTGGGCGGAGAGAGAGAAAGAGAGATAAGAAGATGGGCGGAGGAGTGGGAGAGATGGGGTGGGGGGGGGGCAGTCTCATGTTGGCAAGTCCTGGAATGATCTGTGACTTGCTGATTGATTAACAGAGCAATCAAAGTGAACTTACCCAGGAGCTACATTTGCAAGGCCATCTATTTACATGTCAGTGGTTCTTTGGCGCTGCACACAATATAGAGCCACTGGTTCCAATAGGTTAAAAGTTCTGCGATAGGTAGAGCGAGATTAAGAGAAATAAGTGTATGTGTCAGGTAATCACCATGAAGAATCACGTTTAAAAGGGATAAGAGGAGAATCATTGACAGAATCACTGTAAAAACTTCCCAGCAAACAGTGAACGTTCCTGCAACAATTGTTTGGGTGCATTTCTAGAATGTCTTATCGGAACGTTCAAAGAGAAAATGTTACATCCATGTCATGGTACCATCCCTAGCTGGGAACATCTGTCAAATGAGAGACTGTTAGAAAGCTATTTTGACCTTGTCAGAACGTCCCTAATGCCAAGGTAAGCAGATAGTTCTTGGGGTCTTTATAGTGTCAAATCATGTTCAGACCTCTACAAACAGGTCAGCAGACACTTTTATGACGATCACAACACCACAATACGCCCGAAACAGAAAGTTCCAGGAAATCCAAATGTCCTCTTGGTTATTGTTGAAGAGATAAGATAAAGACTAGCTCGGCTATCGGTTCATGACCTCTTATCTCCAAGCACACTCTGATGCAACGCCTGTGCATCCCGCCTGCATCACCTGAACCTCGACTAACATTCTCTCTTTCGGACTTTATGCTCTTTGACAAATGTGTAAGTTAATGTTTTTGCATGCATGATGTATGTGATAGATCCCCCCTATAGCCCTATGCTATGCTTTACTCAAATAGTTAAATCACTGGGTTACATATCCTTGGGTTAAATATACAACACGTCATGGGTATAGTGTCACCATTGCCATACATTATCAATGAGTGGCATACAATACGCTGAACGACGGTGGAGGGACGTTGTGGAACATTAAGCTTATATCGCAGTAGGACGACATTAAAAGTGCGGTATATATATCACGTGGGTGATCACTCAGCTGGGGTATAAAATGTGCAGTGCCTCCAACACTTGTAGGATTATTCTAAGGGGTTTCAGACTTACAGCCGTTAAAATCCTAGACGTTGACACTGTCTGCGAGTCACACGTTTCCTTGTCATCATTTAAAATGGCAATTTTTGGTGCCTATGTTGCCAATATCCTGTCCCTGCACTTGACTTGATAGTCCTGTTCTGAAGGCTGGCCTGGTAGGGTTCAGGGCCAGACATAAAGTGTATAGACCTTTCTGTAAGCGGACACATTAATCTCATTTCTAACGAACACTGATGGCCATCCTAGACATTTTTAATGAATCCATGAGCACACACAAAGGTGCACGTTTAGCTTTCTCACAAAGGCAGGATATTAAAAGGAGACGTCTCCAGCGCAGCACAAGATGAACGGCCGGTTTAATTGCCCCGCAGACGGCCGTTATGATGACATTTAGTGGGCTATTTTCGACAGCTGACAGGAGTCATTTAGACCACGTCTTAAGCGCACCCTGACACAGTCAAGGTCACATGAGTGTTGTCATAACAGCCATTAATAGAAATGCTAATGGAGGCCGTCACTTACCCTGGGACACTCTCCATTCAAATGTCTTCAATAAAAGGAAGTCTACATGTCACCTAGGCAGAGGTGTAGGTATTGTCAAAGGATATTATGCATGCCCATCCACCGGCATGTCTTGGGTTGGTTTAATACAATGATGTATTCAGTAATACCAGATATTATTGTATAAAGCTCATATTTTTTAGAGGTTATATAGGCCTATGTCCCATCATTGATTACAGTATTTGCAAGGTGAGTCGTACTAATTTACAGGCATGGATTATACTCGGCCTTCTGGTCTAATGGCAGATACAAAATATCCTTATTCCTGTTTTTTGTTGGTTCAGTCTACATAAGCTGTTCTGCCTTTAGTAAAAGTGGCCTATGCATGGTGTTGATTAAAAAAAAAAATGTGTAGGCTATCGAAGTAGTGGAATCCCCAATCGACTATTATTACAATGTTTAGGACAATTCTTAAAGCAACGGTAATTGGTTTGTTAATTTTTTTTCCCCCCATCAAAATAGATAGGCATAATGCAATCATGCATCTGGCTGCCCTTGTGCAGTCTATGGTGCTGAAACTGCAGTGGTAGCTACAGAATGATTGGCTAGTATGAGAAGGAAGAATGAATTCTCGTGCTAGCTGATGAGAAGCTGTAGCATTGTAGCTGGTTTATTCATGTATTTTTTTTACAATTGCATTGCCTGAACAAGTGTGTGAGTCTATCACATAAGGAAAAGACGGCAAAGTAGTCGGCAAACTTCCTTGCAAAGCTTGCATGTGCTCTCTTAGACTGAAGAAACGGTCTCGTGGTGCCGCTTTATCTAACACCTTGCTCAAAATAACACTACTTACTACCTTACTTACTGACTGACTTTATTGTCCCCATGGGGAAATTTTGTTGCAGTGTCATGTACACAGTATACTATTTTAAGGTAAGTTCTCTTTCTCCATGCTAAAAAAACAAGTAATATAAAATCCCAAAGAAAAATACCTCCATAAATTGTCAAACCTGAAGAGTAGGCTAATTTGTAAATTCCTGCTCGCTGCTCCAATCTATCTAATTCTAGCAGTTTGTCAACCCAGATTTATTTACGACATGGCTCAAGCAGGTAGGCTAAACACTGTGCATACAAAGTAAAGCAAAAAGACACCTCACTCCCAAAACCAGGGGTCGCAAATTGAGATTGCAAGTGAATAAAACAGATTAACAGCTATAAAATCATGTACCTCAATGTCCGGAAGGTCTTTACTCAGCATGTTTCTCTTTTGGTCATTTGTCTGTCAGGTAAAAGTTCAAATAAACCGTTCGGTTTGTGTGTTCAAAACTTCTCTTGTGCTCTGTAGTAGCTTATTCCGAGAAGAAAAAAAGTCATTCAAAGAGCCAGACTATTCCATTCTGAGTTCGAATGCGCTGTCTGAAACATCAAATATTTATTTAAAAATGTGCATCCAGTTAAACACAGCAGCACATATGTTGTCCATAAAGACTGTTGTGTTTCTTTGGACTAATAATCATTTTGTTAGTTCGAAATGGTGGCTCCAGACATGTCATCACACTGATAAGGGAGTTTGAAAGGTTGAAGTTTGTTATGAGTCCATTATAAGGCGAGGAGGGGGCACATAGCATGGATAACTGTTCTGCATCATGATGAACCGTCAGCACGCGTCCCCCCCCACACACACACTGGGCAAAACACACACATACACATACACACACACACACACACACAGACACACACACACACACACACATACACACTAATACAAGTGGATGCTTTGTCCAGGGTCACATGTGCACCCACTTGGCAAAAACTGGTTGTTTCTGGTCATTTCAACCTAAAAAGTCAATATGATGACTGTACAAACAAGGTGGAAAACCTAAAGTAAGGGAATTTAGTCTTTTTTTCACCCGACTGTTTTACCTAAATCCAATGACATGGTGACGTGGTGAATTTACATTTGTTGACAACTCAACCAAATGTAAATCAAAACTAGACTTTGAACTGACATCCGTTCCCAGTTGGTAGGCTACTGTAGGTTGCTGCGTTGGTTGCTGCTGTAGGTTGCTGCGTTGGTTGCTGCCTTTCACCACCACGGTTTTCAAGGACAGTTGTGCAACCCTGGCCATGTGCAATAAAAGAGCTGTGATTTGTCTTTCAGCTGCAAACAAAGATATTGGAGGAGACACACCGTCCAGGGGCCTCATTTATAAACGTTACGCATTTATAGCGTAAATGTCACACATTTCTGCGTGCACCATTTCTGAAAAGTCTGCTCACATACAAAAATATTAGGAATTATACACTTGGCACATGCCATACCATACATAAGCATGTTTCCGGTTATAAATCAGGCCTATCATAAAACTGTGCGTGGGTGAACGAGAAAAACTCCCTGCATTTACCTTTTATGTAGACAATAACTTCCTTGGCTTTATTTGCGGTATTATTTGGAACTATTGGCATTAGGCCATGGCATGCAAACAACTAATTGTTGTTCAATATGTAGCATAGATTACTGGATAGATTACTGGGTTTCTATGGTCTGCCTTGGTATACGTTCTAAGATGCGCAATGATGTCATGTTCCTATAGCACACCACATGTAGCCTACCCATACAGTCAACTGTTTCAGTAAACTATCGGTCTATTTACTGTGTTGTCAGAATGTTTTACTCTTCAGCAGTAATGTATGCTGTATTTGGGAAAGGACTGTCCTTTTCTGAAAGAACAGTTTCTGAAAAGCAACTGCAAATGTTTTGGACCTGTTAGCAGAACGTTTGAATTCATGGACTGATGGACTGCCAGCGAATTCTGAAACATTGTCTAAGGCAGGCTACTAAAATAGAAATGCAATTACAGTACTGACAGTAGGTTACTAGTAGTGATGCACCGATATGACATTTTTGGCAGATACAGATATCCGATATTTAACATTTTAGTGGCCTTTTAAGCATTCTAGTACAGTTAAATAGTTAACACACACACATGGATGCAGCGGTCTAAGGCTCTGCACCTCAGTGCAAGAGGTGTCACTACAGTCCCTGGTTTGAATCCAGGCTGTATCACATCAGGCCGTCATTGGGAGTCCCATAGGGCGGCGCACAATTGGCCCAGTGTCATCCGGGTTTGGCCGCGGTAGGCCGTCATTGTAAATAAGAATTTGTTCTTAACTGTCTTGCCTAGTTAAATAAAGGTCACACAAATACACACACCACACTGACCAAAAAGTTATTTTGTTGTAATGTCCCCATTACCAGTTAAGCATAATCAAAACCTTTCACTTACTTGCTGTGCTGTTTCATTGTTCATTTGTTCAGTAATTTCATTCTCGACCAGGATTTCTATGGAACGCTGTTTGGGTCTTTGCATGTCAAAAATAACCCTATTTGACATTTCAAATATGCATGTTGACCAATCAGGACCTGAATATGACTGCAAGTCACATAATCATTTAACGTGTTCATCAATTTTTTAGGTAGTTATTAAAAACTGATTACACTATCACTCGTATTTCATATGTCACAATGATCCATCGATACGTAAGCTATAATGCTGGTAAAGTTGTCTCGTGCATCTACAGTGCTGGTCATTAAGAAAAGCTAGCTAGCTCATGGATGCAAACAATGTTCTTCACCCAAAACAAAGCAAAACTACATAATCTAGGTGTTATCATCTAAAATAACCCTAATTTATAAAACAGTTATTGTTTGATAAATGGTGGTCGGACCCATCTATGTGAAGCTAGCCACAATAAGGATTAGCCACAATTAGTGGACTTTGCGGTTAGCCTTCAAAATAAAAGTATGGCATAATTAGACTATTTGTGTTCATTTCTGTCACTGTCAATAACATACTTTTATTATGAAGGCAAACCACACATTCCACTATTGTGCCTAATCCTTATTGTGGCTAGCTTCACAACACATAACCCGGTCCGGTTGACCCCTCACTAGTCAGATGAAGCTAGCTGGCTGCTTATAACGTTAGCTTTGGGCAACAGGTTTAAGTAGCTGGCTAGCTATTTATTTTCATTTCAATAGGCGAACAACAACTGGCAACCTAGCTAATACTTCCTAAGCAATTCCTAAATCATTGCTAAGAATAATGAAAATTACTGCAGTTTCTACTGGTCATTGTTTTCATGCTGGTTGTATTGGTGCTAGCTAGGTACCAAGTTGAAGCCACTGCTCCAAAAACCGCCATAACAAAGCCAGACTACAGTTTGCAACTGCACATGGGGACAAAGATTGTACTTTTTGGAGAACTGTCCTCTGGTCTGATCAAAAAAAATTGAACTTTTTGGCCATAATGATGTTTGGAGGAAAAAGGGGGACACTTGCAAGCTGAAGAACATCAACCCAACCATGAATCACGGGGGTTGCTGCATCATGTTGTGGGGGTGCTTTGCTGCAGGAGGGTCTGGTGCAGTTGACAAAATAGATGGCATCATGAGGTTGAAAATTTATGTGGATATATTGAAGCAACATCTCAAGAAATCAGTTAAAGCTTGATTGCAAACGGGTCTTCCAAATGAACAATGACCCCAAGCATACTTCCAAAGTTGTGGCAAAATGGCTTAAGGACCACAAAGTCCAGGTATTGGAGTAGCCATCACAAAGCCCTGACCTCAATCCTATAGAAAATTGGTGGGCAGAACTGAAAAAGTTTGTGCGAGAAAGGAGGCCTAAAAACCTGACTCGGTTACAACAGCTCTGTCAGAAGGAATGGGCCATAATTCACCCAATTTATTGTGGGAAGCTTGTGGAAGGCTACCCAAAACATTTGACCCAAGTTAAACAATTTAAAGGCAATGCAACCAAATACTAATTGTAAACTTCTGACCCACTGGGAATGTGATGAAAGGAATAAAAGCTGAAATAAATAATTAACTGACCTAAAAGAGGGAATTTTTACTAGGATTAAATGTCAGGAATTTTGAAAAACTGAGTTGAAATGTATTTGGCTAAGGTGTATTTAAACTTCCGACTGAAACTGTATCTATTTCCTAGGCAACTAGGTCTAATTAAATTAGAGATGCGGATGATCATTTGTTGTATGGCTCCTTCCGGAATATGAACCCATCACGGCCAAAAAAGGTAGATACTTTATTCTGCAATGGTTAAGAAAATAAAATAAATAGCAACAAGACCACTATGTCTAATTATTTTAGATTCTAAAAAAAACCCACAAATCTTCGCAGTAATGGAAAATGGCTGCATTGCTGTTCATGTGTTTTTGTGTTTTTTGTTTTTCACGAAAAACATGTTCATCAAAATACTTACATGCCAGCTTGCAATACAATATTTCAACCAATAGCAGATGTGCATACGTATGGTGTAACGTTTGCGGGGAGGTGAGCATATTCTCACTGTATAAATGCCAACTGTTGTGTACAAACTGGTGAATACACCATTTAAGTTATGTTTTGTATATGTGCGCGGTTTATAAATGAATCCCATGGACATTGTTTGAATGATGAAGGTGTCTCTAAAAGGCAAACATTCAGGTGCCTGCAGTTACATAGGTCTGCTCTATATTATACAGTAGGGAAACACTGGAAGAGTAAGACGATTGTATACACATGTAGCCTATCAGACAATGCAATTCAATAAAATACAACTTTATTAATTTCAGGGCTGTAGCAGGGCATTAAACATTTAGAACAACACACAAACAATCTACACATTGACAGAATGTAATTCAATCCCAGTAAGTGCAGTGAATGTAACAAAAGAGATATATAAAGTATAAAATAACCATGCCCAACTGACCATCTTTAAGAGGACTCCCTCATATGTTTTGATAATTACCAAGAACCTCTAATGATATCCACACATAAAAGAAGTATCTGAGCATTGCAAGTGTGTGGAATGGTGAATATAATTGAATTTGATGACAGAGGTATTAACTGCATATCAGGACAGTGCAAGTGGGTCATTGTGGTGTGTTACTGTACACTGGCTCTTGAACACACACACACACACACACACACACACACACACACACACACACACACACACACACACACACACACACACACACACACACACTTACCTCATGCCATTAGTTGTACATTTTTACTTCCTGTTAGCAGCTGACTCAGACAATCCCATTGGTCAGTGTGGTGTGAAATTGTCCCCTCCAGAAAGCTTGAATAGATTTGCTTACAAACAGTATATTAATATTGTACACCAGCCAGCTCAAGGTCAAAGACTGGGTCAGGAGTTAATTGATTGATGTGCATGCTCAACCAATCCGGTCCACTGTCCTAGGCCTGACAAACATGGATGTGATGATTCAGCAGGAATTCTGTCTGGGGGAGATGTCATTCAAAGTGAGTTGATTTACAACTCCTGGCTCTGGCTGGCACACTGTCGGCTGGTGTAAACCCTAATGCATCCATCCCTTAAATACACATGATTAAACTACGAGAGAGAGCAAGGAAAAGAGAGAGAGAGAGAGAGAGAGAGAGAGAGAGAGAACGTAAAAACAAAGACAAAATGTATTGATTTTAAATAATGTATCCACTATGCAGGACTGTGTACCCTTCTTTTCTTACACATTGCTCATATCACATTCTGAGGTTGTTCTTTGCCATCTGTCTTTTTCCAGCGAATGCCAGGGATCTCCGGTGGGGGACTGTTCATGTTGTGTTGTGAATCCACTGAGGGGCTGACACCTGGTTGTGGACAGAAGAGATAAGGAGCTGAGATGGTGCTGAGCTAAAAGAGACAAATAATGTACAAGAGATCAGGCAAGTATACTCTTATCTTAAAGTTATTGTAATATAATACGCATATTATACGTATTGCATACTCTTTATTCATCAGAAGGATTGCAGTTGTTTTGAGTGACGATTGTGGTCAATATTCTCAAGGTTTGACCAATATTCTTTTTTCCTAACAGAACTGTAGATGAAGGTTGATGTTTATTGGGATGAGTCTTGTCCTGTAGGCAGGACTGAGAAATTTCCACTAGATGGGTTTGTTTCTTCCACTAGTTGAAATTGTCTACAGTCAATATTTTTTTAATTAAATTTTTGGTCTTAATTTAAAGTTAGGGTTAGGCATTACGGTTAGCAGTGTGGTTAAGGTTAGGTTTAAAATCTGAGTTTATGTCTTTTCTGCTGTGCCAGCTAGTGACCACTGCAGAGCTGTCTTCAGAACAAGATTCATTACAAGAAACGCAAACCTGCGTAGTAGGCTTACCTCCATCTAAGTCTAAGTGATGGTAAGGAGAAACACTGGCTCATATACTGTACAGTGCCTTCAGAAATTATTCACACACCTTTACTTTTTCCACATTTTGTTGTTTTACATCCTGAATTAAACAGTTATTCAACTGAGATTGTGTCACTGATCTACACACAATACCCCATAATATCAAAGTGGAATTTTGTTTGTAGACATTTTTTTTATTAATAAAAATTAAAATCTGAAATGTCTTGAGTCAATAAATATTCAACGGGTTAACCCCTTTGTTATAAGTTCAGGAGTAAAAATGTGCTTAAAAAATCAGATACAGTATACATACTAGAGGTCGACCGATTATGATTTTTCAACGCCGATACCGATTATTGGAGGACCAAAAAAGTCGATACCGATTAATCAGACGATTTTTAGTTATATATTTGTAATAATGACAATTACAACAATACTGAATGAACACTTATTTTAACTTAATATAATACATCAATAAAATCAATTTAGCCTCAAATAAATAATGGAACACGTTAAATTTGGTTTAAATAATGCAAAAACAAAGTATCTGAGAAGAAAGTAAAAGTGCAATATGTGCTATGTAAGAAAGCAAACGTTTCAGTTCCTTGCTCAGAACATGAGAACATATGAAAGCTGGTGGTTCCTTTTAACATGAGTCTTCAATATTCCCAGGTAAGAAGTTTAGGTTGTAGTTATTATATAAATTATAGGACTATTTCCCTCTATACCATTTGTATTTCATTAACCTTTGACTATTGGATGTTCTTATAGGCACTTTAGTATTGCCAGTGTAACATTATAGCTTCCGTCCCTCTCCTCGCTCCTCCCTGGGCTCGAACCAGCAACACAACGACAACAGCCACCATCGAAGCAGCGTTACCCATGCAGAGCAAGGGGAACAACTACTAGAAGGCTCAGAGCGAGTGATGTTTGAAACGCTATTAGCGCCCGCTAACTAGCTAGCCATTTCACTTCGGTTACACCAGCCTCATCTCGGGAGTTGATAGGCTTGAAGTCATAAACAGTGCAATGCTTGACGCACAACGAAGAGTTGCTGGCAAAACACACGAAAGTGCTGTTTGAATGAATGTTTACGCGCCTGCTTCTGCCTTCCACCGCTCAGCCAGATACTTAGATACTTGTATGCTTGTATGCTCAGTCAGATTATATGCAACGCAGGACACACTAGATAATATCTAGTAATATCATCAACCATGTGTAGTTAACTAGTGATTATGATTGATTGTTTTTTATAAGATAAGGTTAATGCTAGCTAGCAACTTACCTTGGCTTACTGCATTCGCGTAACAGGCAGTCTCCTTGTGGAGTGCAACGAGAGAGAGGCAGGTCGTTATTGCGTTGGACTAGTTAACTGTAAGGTTGCAAGATTGGATCCCCGAGCTGACAAGGTGAAAATCTGCCCCTGAACATTCTGCCCCTGAACGAGGCGGTTAACCCACCGTTCCTAGGCCGTCATTGAAAATAAGAATGTGTTCTTAATTAACTGAGTTGCCGAGTTAAATAAAGGTATATAAAATTTAAAAAATCGGCGCCCAAAAATACCAATTTCCAATTGTTATGAAAACTTGAAATCGGCCCTAATTAATCGTCCATTCCGATTAATCGGTCGACCTCTAATACATACAGTGCCGAAAGTATTCAGACCCTTTGACTTTTTCATCATTTTGTTACGTTACAGCCTTATTCTAAAATATACATTTTTAATTATTCAGCAATCTACACATAAAACCCCATAATGACAGAGTGAAAACAGGTTTTTAGAAATTTTATTTACATGAGTATTCAGACCCTTTGCTATGAGACTAGATTCTGAAACAGGTGCATCCTGTTTCCATTGATCATCCTTGAGATGTTTCTTCAATTTGATTGGAGTCCTCCTGTGGTAAATTCTACTGATTGGACATGATTTGGAAAGGCTCACACCTGTCTATATAAGGTCCAACAGTTGAGAATGCATGTCTGAGCAAAGCCACGGGGTTGAAGGAATTGTCCATAGAGCTCTGAGACAGGATTGTGTCAAGGCATAGATCTGGGAAAGGGTACCAAAAAATGTCTGCAGCATTGAAGGTCCCCAAGAACACAGTGGCCTCCATCATTCTTAAATGGAAGAAGTTTGGAACCACCAAGACCCTTCCCAGAGCTGGCCTCCCGGCCAAATTGGGAGAAGAGAGAAGGTGACCAAGAACCCGATGGTCACTCTGACAGAGCTCCAGAGTTCCTCTGTGGAGATGGGAGAACTTTCCAGAAGGACAACCATCTCTGCAGCACTTCACTAATCAGGCCTTTATGCTAGAGTGGCCAGATGGACGTGGCCCGTTTGGAGTTTGCCAAAAGGCACCTAATGACTCTCAGACCATGAGAAACAATATTCTCTGGTCTGATGAAACCAAGATGGAACTCTTTGGTCTGAATGCCAAGCGTCACGTCTGGAGGAAACCTGGCACCACCCCTACGGTGAAGCATGGTGGTGGCAGCACCATGCTGTGGGTATGTTTTTCAGCGGCGGGGACTGGGAGACTAGTCAGGATCGAGACAAAGATGAACAGAGCGAAGTACAGAGAAATCCTTGATGAAAACCTCAGACTGGGGAGAAGGTACACCTTCCAACAGGACAACGACCCTAAGCAAACTGCCAAGACAAGGCAGGAGGTGCTTCGGGACAAGTCTATGAATGTCCTTGAGTGGCCCAGCCAGATCCCGAACCTGAATAAACTTCTCTGGAGAGACCTGAAGATAGCTGTGCAGCAACGCTCCCCATCCAACCTAACAGAACTTGACAGGATTTACAGAGAAGAATGGGAGAAACTCCACAAATACAGGTGTGCCAAGCTTGTAACTTGTAAACGCTGCCAAAGGTGCTTCAACATAGTACTGATTAAAGGTCTGAATACTTATGTAAATGTGATATTTCATTTTTTTTAAATAAATTTGCCCAAATTTCTAAAAACCTGTTTTTCTTCGTCGTTATGGGGTATTGTGTGTAGATTAATGAGGGAAAAACAAACATTTTAATACATTTTAGAATAAGGCTGTAATGTAACAAATTGTGGAAAAAGTCAAGGGGTCTGAATACTCTCCGAAGGCACTGTATATACAAAAGTATATCCCCTTTCTGGATTCGGCTATTTCAGCCGCACCTGTTGCTGATAGGTATATAAAATCGAGCACACCGCCATGCAATCTCCATAGACAAACATTGGCCATATAATTCCCTTACTGAAGAGCTCAGTGATTTTCAACGTGGCACCGTCATAGGGTGCCACCTTCCCCAACAAGTCAGTTTGTCAAATTTTTGCCCTGCTAGAGCTGCCCCGGTCAACTGTAAGGGCCGTTATTGTGGAAACGTCTAGGATCAACAACGGCTCAGCCGTGAAGTGATAGGCCACACAAGCTCACAGAACAGGACCGCTGAGTGCTGAAGCGAGTACCGTGTAAAACTGGTCTGTTCTCAGTTGCAACACCCACTACCGAGTTCTAAACAAAGACTCACAGCTGTAATCACCGCAAAACGTGCTTCTACAAAGTATTGACTTGAGGGGTCTGAATACAAATATGTTTGTAAAAATGTCTAAAAACCTGTTTTCACTTTGTCATTATGGGGTATTTTGTGTAGATGGGGTGAGCTGTTTAATTTATTTAATCCATTTTGAACTCTGGCTGTAAATCAATAAAATGTGGAATAAGTCAAGGGGTATGAATACTTTCTGAAGGCACTGTATACAACTGTAGCTGGGGCATCCAAAAGACTTCTCTGACAAGTCAGTATTTTGTATTCATGTACAGTGTGTTTATTCACTAATGATAATCCGATATGTATTAAGAGTTTCATAATTTATATCCATTTTCAGAAATGTTGGTAAATGAGCTTTTATTAGTTATGAAAGAGAAATTCTGAAAGAGAGTGGTGGGTTTTTTCACTATCTAATCATGGCATGGAGTTGTTCAATGACAAACATGTATTTGTTTAAAATCTATTACATGATGGTTTATTTTCTGATAATGTTGTTTTGGAAAATGCTATATATCTGCCTCACTCTCAGATAAAAAAAATAGTACTGCTCTCTTTTACACAGCCAAATGTGACAAATAATGACATGTTTAATAAAGAACATTGAACATACAACATTGATGTGCAGAACGACATCTCGGAACGCACAACTCGTCGATCCTTGTCACGGATGGGCTATTGCGGCAGACGACCACACCGGCTCCAGTGTGTACACAATCACCAACACTGGACAGTTGAGGAGTGGAAAAAACATTGCCTGGTCTGACGAATCCTGGTTCCTGTTGTGTTATGCTAATGGCAAAGTCCACATTTGGCATAAGCAGTCCATAGCCCCATCCTGCCTGGTGTCAACGGTACAGGCTGGTGGCGGTGGTCTAACGTAGTGGGGAATGTTTTCCTGGCACAGATTAGGTCCCTTGACACCAATTGAGCAAAGGTTGAACGCCACAGCAATCTGATTTTTTTTGCTAACCAGGTGTATCTCTTCATGGCTACAGGGGGGTCCAACCCGGTACTAGATGGGTGTACCTAATAAACTATCCACCTAAAATGTATAGATAAAAAAATCTGAGAACAGTAATATTTTACACACACATGAAGGTACCCATAAGCAATCATTTCTGATGAATATATATGTTTTATTGCGGATGTAGCGTTTAGAAATAAATTCTTCATATATTATATCACCAGCATCACATCACATAATTTACAAAAGTGTTTTATTTTAAAGACATAATCAGTGTGTATCTGAGGATAGGTAAAGAGTTTCACCTGCAAGTTGTCCTCTTTTTCCCCCTTAAACCTAAAACATGATTTCACATGAAATTTCACATGTGAAATCATGTGAAAACATGTTTTTGGAACACTTCACATGATCACATGTTTCACCATGTGTAGTTTCATGTTATTAAATCCCACTGGGAACAGCACATCATTTCAATGTGGATAATTGGGTAATATGTGGTTGATGCATTGATAAATGAGATTACAACCTATATTCACCTACTCAAAAAGACAGCAGAAAGTTAGTTGAATTTCCAATGTTTCATCACTATGCTTTCAACCATCTAAAAGTACAACCAAATTCCAATGAAAAAACTATATCTGATTTCTCATTTAGTTGTCACCCAAATGTCTATCACGGCGCGTTCAACCATTTAAAAGCAAAGTTCAAAGGGGAATACAATATCAGATATTTGTTTTATCACTGGTCTTCTCATCTAATTTGTGTATTTATTATTATGTATTTCACTTTTAAATTATTTTGATATTCTCTCTGCATTGTTAAGAAGGGCCATAAGAAAGTACACTGCTCAAAAAAATAAAGGGAACACTAAAATAACACATCCTAGATCTGAATGAATGAAATATTCTTATTAAATACTTTTTTCTTTACATAGTTGAATGTGCTGACAACAAAATCACACAAAAATTATCAATGGAAATCAAATTTATCAACCCATGGAGGTCTGGATTTGGAGTCACACTCAAAATCAAAGTGGAAAACCACACTACAGGCTGATCGAACTTTGATGTAATGTCCTTAAAACAAGTCAAAATGAGTCTCAGTAGTGTGTGTGGCCTCCACGTGCCTGTATGACCTCCCTACAACGCCTGGGCATGCTCCTGATGAGGTGGCGGATGGTCTCCTGAGGGATCTCCTCCCAGACCTGGACTAAAGCATCCGCCAACTCCTGGACAGTCTGTGGTGCAATGTGGCGTTTGTGGATGGAGCGAGACATGATGTCCCAGATGTGCTCAATTGGATTCAGGTCTGGGGAACGGGCGGGCCAGTCCATAGCATCAATACCTTCCTCTTGGAGGAACTGCTGACACACTCCAGCCACATGAGGTCTAGCAATGTCTTGCATTAGGAGGAACCCAGGGCCAACCACACCAGCATATGGTCTCACAAGGGGTCTGAGGATCTCATCTCGGTACCTAATGACAGTCAGGCTACCTCTGGCGAGAACATGGAGGGCTGTGCGGCCCCCCAAAGAAATGCCACCCCACACCATGACTGACCCACCGCCAAACCGGTCATGCTGGAGGATGTTGCAGGCAGCAGAACGTTCTCCACGGCGTCTCCAGAATCTGTCACATCTGTCACATGTGCTCAGTGTGAACTCTCTTTCATCTGTGAAGAGCACAGGGTGCAAGTGGCGAATTTGCCAATCTTGGTGTTCTCTGGCAAATGCCAAACGTCCTGCACGGTGTTGGGCTGTAAGCACAACCCCCACCTGTGGACGTTGGGCCCTCATACCACCCTCATGGAGTCTGTTTCTGACCATTTGAGCAGACACATGCACATTTATGGCCTGCTAGAGGTCATTTTGCAGGGCTTTGGCAGTGCTCCTCCTGCTCCTCCTTGCACAAAGGCGGAGGTAGCGGTCCTGCTGCTGGGTTGTTGCCCTCCTACGGCCTCCTCCACGTCTCCTGATGTACTGGCCTGTCTCCTGGTAGCGCCTCCATGCTCTGGACACTACGCTGACAGACACGGCAAACCTTCTTGCCACAGCTCTCATTGATGTGCCATCCTGGATGAGCTGCACTACCTGAGCCACTTGTGTGGGTTGTAGACCCCGTCTCATGCTACCACTACAGTGAAAGCACCGCCAGCATTCAAAAGTGAACAAAACACCTGTTGTCTATTCCATTTGCACAACAGCATGTGAAATTTATTGTCAATCAGTGTTGCTTCCTAAGTGGACAGTTTGATTTCACAGAAGTGTGATTGACTTGGAGTTACATTGTGTTGTTTAAGTGTTCCCTTTATTTTTTTGAGCAGTGTATTTCAATGTTAGTCTACACCTGTTGTTTACAAAGCATGTGACAAATACATTTTTATTTTTATTTTATTTCAATTGCAGAACCAAATTACCTATATTGCATTTCAACGTTTGAGATTCTGCACAGACTATTACAGAAATTGTGAAAATCTCCACAGACCTGCGTTGATCTATGCATGCTATCTTAAACATGCATGCTTTATATGATTACATAAGAAGAAATGTATAGTAACAGAAATCTCAAAATGTGGCCATTGATGAGTTACAGTACTCATTTTAAGATTCAATGTTGCATTAGTTTGTAAGATATTCTTAACTTTAGGCTATTTAATGTAATATACAAATGTAATATTGAATTGTGTTTGGTTGACAACACAACCAAATATCAGCATTTAAAGGAGATGTATCTACTGCTTGGATTAGTTCCAGCTGAGCCACTGGCATAATCCCATTATTTAACGTCTATTTGTGGTATGCAGGTAACAATTGTGAGAAGCATTGGAGTCAATTTAGGCCAGCATCCCTATGGAACACTTTCAACACCTTGTAGAGTCCATGCCTGGATGAATTGAGGCTGTTCTGAGGGCAAAAGAGGGTGCAACTCAATATTAGGAAGGTGTTCCTAATGTTTCGAACACTCAGTGCAGATTCCACATCGCAGAATGTTGACAAATTACGTTGCAACAACGTTGATTCAACCAGTTCGTGCCCAGAGGGTTGTTGCTTTACGTGTTGCGACATGTTATCACATTAACTTCACATAAGATCATGTGATCACATGAAAATATGTGTTTCTGGAAAGCTTCACGCGTTCACACGTGAAGTTCCTGCAGTTTTCCATTAGGACCTCCTCTCCTTCCTTGTTTCTACTTCTGTGGCTATATTCAGAGCTTGTTTCATCCCAGCACACAGCAGGTGAAATGCTCTCACAGAGCTTGACGTTCAAACACCTGCATAATTGTGCAGGTTGGTTTTAGTAATGCGGTACACTGGTGTGCATTGTACTCCCTCTCCTAGCAGGTGTGTTAGTATTACTGTGTGTGTGGAGGAGGGGGGGCTGTGTGTGTTCGTGAGAGCATGCATGTGTGTGTGTGCGTGCATTTGTGCGTGCGGGTGTGTGCGCGTGTGTGCGTGTTCACTCCTGTGTAGTAGCTGTTGTGGCTCATGTCTTTTAGAGAAATGCTCCACTATTGTCTTTCCACACACGTTCTTGGCATAACAATCAATAACGGGCAGCATTTATTGATTTATTGGAACTTTTGCAAGATGGGATCTCTTGAGATTAACCATCTCGTTTTCAGGCGTGTCCCCTGAAAAACAAGAATAATGTCAACTAGTGTCTGATAACAATAACAATGAAATAATTAAAAATTAAAAATTAAAACATACATTGCCCTACAGTGCTTCAATACATAATTATTCCTTAGAAACTCATTTGAATATCATAAAACATTTGTTGCAGCGACAGGGTATTGTTTTAACACTCTCATTCCATTAAAACACTCTAAGATCTTATTCTAATAAGGAAAACCTTAGGCTAATAGTTTTTCTCCACATTAATATTCATGTTTGGAAAATGTAACTGTTGTTGTAGCTAAGTTGTTCCTGCTGACAGCTCAAAAGCTTAAGGCGCCACACTGATCAGAGAGTGCACTTGATTCCGGGGCAGCATCAGGTCTACAACTGAAATGTCTGCTGTTGGGGGTACTCAGCACTATTCAAAGGAAGTGCTTTGTAACACCAAAACCAGTGGCAACTGAGCTGCCACCAACTTGAAGGAGACGAAACCCTAACTTTGCTGGAGTATTGGAACACATCATCCTGAGAAGTTTTGATACATTACATGCTGTGTTGTAACACCTTGCCAGGGTCTGGGAGCACTACCGTAAAAGATTGAAAACACTATTTTGGTGTTTCGAGTCTTGTTCAGTGCAGATTTAGATACGTTCTCCTTTGGTGTCGTTTCCTCTGTTTATAGCTTCTAAACACCATTATAGTGTTTCAAATCCTGTCTAGTGCAGAGTTAGATCACTTCTTCTGGAGTATTTAATGGTTAACATTGGTTTATGCATCTGATCATTTGCCAGTTTAACCCATTTTGGCAGGCAGTGTCTAGAGGTTTTACAGTAAGAATTGCAGGATACTGTATTTGCCTCTACCATAAAAAGTTGGAAATGTGGGAATGGGTGTCTCATCATTGAACGTAATTTAGCCTGCCGGTTTTCATATCATTCATCATGATCCATTACACCTCATGGCACAACAAGCTGCTTAGTACTAATATAGATGATACATTTCTTTCTTCAAACATGGATACAACATTTTGTAAAATAATCAATTAAGTAAAAAAAAAATGGAATTACCCTCAGTCCTCTGAAGACAGAGCCACGTGGCAAGATAGGAAGTGCAATGAGATTAAAACCAGACTTCCAATGGGTTCAATCACACAATGTCCTCTATCTTTGGTTATCGTCATAAAATATACTTAAATTCATATTAACTTGTTTTTTATTCTTAAATCTTTTGGTGAAATGAAATGAACAAATTATTGAAACGCCTTGCAATAATTTGTAGTAACTTCTGCACATCTTTTTATGTTTGTTTTTGTTTTTGTTGTAAATTTCAATTCACCAAAAATGACTTTTTACAGTGTGGCTTTGTGGTTGCGTGTGTCAAATTCCAATGAAATGTACCATCAATTGCCCCAGAAGATGGGGTTCAATTCCTGCTTCTGCCTGTCTTTCACTCCTTTTCTGTCTCCCCGTGTTCCTAATCTGTCCAAATAAAGCATTACAAAACGTATTGTGTATCATAACAATTACATTGGGTTCGGAAAACAGATCTCAGGTTCGGTGCACTACTTTTCACGGCTTTATTACACAATCTCGGTGTTCTGAATCGTTCTATTTTTACAGTGTAGGACCGGATTACAATTGAACAAATATGCAGGGAAACTTTCATAGTTAACATTCATAACATTCATAAAAAGTCAATCTCAATAGAAAACAATGGCACAGGTGTCATGCAAATGCTAGTAATTAGAAATTATAATTATCATGCGTGGGCAGAAATTTCAATTTTTAGGCAACGCTCTTCAGTAGTCATAATCTCTTTTGGGGTGACAAATGAATAACCGTTAGCAGCCCTATATCAATTGAAGGACATTTACCGCCCTCCCATGCGACTGTGTTGATTATTTGCATTGGGTTACACTGTACTGTACTATACATCCTCCATAGAGTTTTGCCGCTATTCACCATGACTAATTGGAAGTTAAGGAGTTATTAGTGTTGTGCAGAAACCCATGACTCACCTCCCACCGCGCTTTGATCCCCAGAGAAAAGGGGCTCCGAGGGAGTTAGAGTTGAAGTTAGTTCGAAGAACGTATAAAAGCCACATTGCGGCCCACTCAAATAGAGTTCTGAGATACTAAACGCTAGAGTTCTGAGATATTAAACGCAGTCATAGGCAAACATAGTAGAGTATTGCATTTGGAGTCGTCTACAATGCATTACATCATCTATACATCATTGATATCAGTTGTTATAAATGATGTAATCGACACACGTGTGCATCAACAAAAAACTAAGTAGAGTGGAAAACTGGACATTTTGGTACTTATAAAGAAGTGCCTTCATTGGAGGATAATGTGGCAGGCTTTGGCACAGGCATTTACATAATTGTTACCTAAATAAAATGGCACACAATTGATTATTTTCATCTACAGTTCAAGGTTAAAATTGTCATTATGGCTAGACAGTTGATGAAAAAGATAATTCCTAATGCTGTTGTGTAACCCACAGTAAAGCAAGGCTTCAGCGTCTGTGGACTGGAAGCAAATCAAATCAAATCAAAGCTAATTTGACTTGTCACATGCGCCGAATACAACAAGTGTAGACTTTACCGGCTTACTTACAAGCCCATAGCCAACAGTGCAGTTCAAGAAGAAGAAAATATTTACCAAGTAGACTAAAATAAAAAAGTAATAATAAAATGAACACAGTAAGAATAACAATAATGAGAATATACATGGGGCACAGGTACCGAGTCAGTGTGTGGGGGTACAGGCTAGTTGAGGTACTCTGTACATGTAGGTGGGGGAGAAGTGACTATGCATAGGGAACAAACAAGCAGCGAGTGTAAAAAAGACAACAGTTGTAGCTATGCTGTTAACTGGTGTTTCTTGTGACAGCCTAAAATGTCATCAAACGCTTCCACCTGCTTGGCTTACTGTTTTTCATGGGACCATCTTGATAAAAATACCTTAATACCTTCATACAATCCATATGTCAACTCCCATAGCCAAGAGGGGAAAGGAAATTAAGTGCTTGCTTTTTAAAAAAAAACGGATTTAATGCCATTTTTGGGGCATTCTTGATTTGTGGGTTTGCTGCTTGCATTGACATAGAGGAGATTTACTGTATGTGATGTCTTGTGTTTTTATGGCAATAGAAACTCGTCCCACATTCATCCCGGTTGGATTAAGGCTTGAAAATGAACATACTGTATGTATGCATACTGGATCTGGAGTGACGCAGACACTTCATGTTTTTGATTTCACCGACCTGGAAGCTCAGCTGTGATTCATTTAGGCAATCTCTGAACTAATCAATTAGCTCAGTTGGTCAGGTGTGGAGCGTAGCTGGAACAAAATCCTGCAGTACCTGCGGCACCCCAGGAACAGGGTTGCCTAAACCTGCTGTATGTCATGCTTGAAATTCTGCCTGTACGTTCCAGCGCTCTAACTGTTGGTTTAAAATGCCGTCTGGCATCTCTGTGTTTGTAGCCGCAGACCGACCTCCAACACTAACAAGATTCAAGGAAGCCTAAACCCATGATGAAATAACAGCGTAAGGCACTGCAATCATGTAACTTAAAGTTCCAATGCAGCTGTTTTTATCCCTATGTCAAATAATTTCTGTCTAACAATGAAGTACACTACTGCAATTGTTTTGAATTCAGGTGGTCAAAAATTAACAAAAATGGCTTCATAGTAAAGAGCAAATTCTCAAGCAAGAATTTTACTGCGAGTGGTCTGAGTGGAGAGGGGAAAACTGAAAATTAGCTGTTATTGGCAGAGACATTGGGAACTCTTTCTTATTGGTCTATTAACTAATTTACCATCTGGTGATGTCAACGGGCAGGCCAAAAACTCCATCCCACCAAAACAGGCTGAAATTTCATGCGGCCTTTTCAAACAGCCATGTAGCATATTTCAGTCAAATATATTTATAACTAAACTTCTCATTGGTCTGTCTGTGCTTCTGTCTTTAATGAGCTGCGCAGTATGTGTAAGTATTCCTTTCTAATGCGGCTTTTTTTAAAGGTATCATGAAGAACTGGAAAACTGTTGCTAATGCTCTCCACTTTCTGGAGGACGATTGTGCCATGCTGAGTCTCTCTGACTCTGAAAATGTATAATTGAACCAGACATTGTAGAGTCTTCTGTAACGGTGATCAACAGTGCTGTTGTCACGGAAGAAGTTGAGTTTTGAAATCAGTGGAATGCCCTGTGGAGGCAGAGTATGATAGCTAAGGAGATGGAGAAAATTCTGGCATTTGATTGTAAATAGGCGGAGCGCGTCAAAGAGAACACACAGAAGGCTGTTGTACAAAACACCTGTCTCTGGATTACATCTTCAAAGTAAGGGCAACCATGGCATGCATCGGTGACAGATGGAGATTTAATCCATGTATAATACAGGTAAGAGAGTCTAGCTAGCTACATTTTCAGATAGTATTCAGTGCATTCTGAAATTATTCAGAACCCTTGACTTTTTCCACATTTTGTTACGTTACAGCCTTATTCTAAAATAGATTAATTTTTTTTTTTACTCATCTACAGTATCTACACACAATATCCGATAATGACAAAGCAAAAACTGTTTCATAGAAATGTGTGCAAAAAAATATATAAAAAAAGATCAGTATTCAGACGCTTCACTTAGTACTTTGTTGAAGCACCTTTGGCAGCAATTACAGCCTCAAGTCTCTTGGGTATGACGCCACAAGCTTGGCACACCTATATTTGGGGCGTTTCTCCCATTCTTCTCTGCAGATCCTGTCAAACTCTGTCAGGTTGGATAGGGATCGTTGCTGCACAGCTATTTTCAGGTCTCTCCAGAGATGTTCGATCGTGTCCAAGTCCAGGCTCTGGCTGGGCCACTCCAGAGACTTGTCCTGAAGGCACCCCTACATTGTATTGGCTGTGTGCTTAAGGTTGTTGTCCTGTTGCAAGGTGAACCTTCACCCTAGTCTGAGGTCTTGAGCTCTCTGGAGCAGGTTTTCATCAAGGATCACTCTGTACATTTCTCCATTCATCTTCCCCTTGATCCTGACTAGTCTCCCAGTCCCTGCCGCTGACAAACCTTCCCACAGCATGATGCTGCCACCACCATGCTTCACCGTAGGGATGGTGCCAGGTTTCCTCCAGATGTGATGCTTGGCTTTCAGGCCAAAGAGTTCAATCTTGGTTTCATCAGCCCAGGGAATCTTGTTGCTCGTGGTCTGAGAGTCCTTTAGTTGCCTTTTGGTAAACTCCAAGTGGGCTGTCATGTGCCTTTTACTGAGGAGTGGCTTCTGTCTGGCCACTTTACCATAAAGGCCTGATTGGTGGAGTGTTGCAGAGATGGTTGTCCTTCTGGAAGGTTCTCACATCACCATGTCCAATCAATTTAATTGACCACAGGTGGACTCCAATCAAGTTGAAGAAACATATCAAGGATGATCATTGGAAACAGGATGCACCTGAGCTCAATTTCGAATCTCGTAGCAAGGAGTCTGAATAATTATGTAAATAAGGTATTTTTTAAATATATATATTTTTATAAATTTGCACAATTTCTTAACACGTTTTCTACTTGTGATTATGGGGTATTGTGTGTATATTGATGAGGAAATGTTTTTATTTAATACATTTCAGAAAATGGCTGTTATGTAGCAAAATGTTTAAAAAGTCAAGAGGTCTGAAAATTTTCCGAATGCACTGTACATATACTCTGGTGGTTCACTCACAATGAAAGGCTTTAAAAGCGAAGAATGTCGGAGCACCTGAACAGTTTACTCAGCCACCTCTAAGCAACTTCATACCATAGCAAATCCCCCCCCCAAAACGAAACAGGATAAATGTTTTTCCTGAAGAGTTAAATCCCTCAAAGCTTGCTTTAGATCTCAGATGTCCAGTTTGAGCTTGATCTAAAATAGTCTGTAGTTTTTGGGGAAAGATCATTGGCTTAAGGCAAGTCAGTTAAGAACAAATTCTTATTTTCAATGACAGCCTAGGAACAGTAACTGCCTGTTCAGGGGCAGAACGACAGATTTGTACCTTGTCAGCGCGGGGATTTGAACTTGCAACCTTCCAGTTACTAGTCCAATGCTCTAACCACTAGGCCAATTGATTGTGTGACTCTTTTTTTTAACACGCTTTTCTGCTATCCTATCAATAAAGTTAGCCACATTATTGTGAACATCAAAACTTTTCCCAGATTGATTGATTCATTTTATTTGCCAGTTTTAAAATACATGTACATTTAAATACGTGACATGCATAACACAATGAAGTCAGAAATGTATTTTCAATAAGATATCTATGGCCCTATGTTGGAGTGGAATAGCTTTCAGACAAACCATGAACCATACATATACTCTGGTGGTTCATTCCCAATGAAAGGCATCAACATGACTATTGAGACACTGAAATTAAATACAAAGGCCACATTTTGCAGCTCAACCTGCTTGCCCTGTATATCCGTCAATATATCACAGTCCAGACAGGTCTGTTCATTATCTGACTGGTATAAACACAGCTCTGGGCCGTATTGGCTCGGCAGGGATTCTCTCTTTTACCTTTTGTTCCTTGCAGGAGCACTGTCAGAAAGCACAGGGATTAAACACTCTCTGCCTGCTTGCCTCTACCGCTGTGGTGGTAAGGAAGGAGAGGATTACCTTGGAGGAAAGGGGGGTACAGCCAGCTACACCGCTACACCTTTGAGTCTGCTCGGGGCTGTTTGGGCCACTGGTTGAAGTCCTTTATAGACTCAAAGAAGGGAATAGAACTAGGCGCCGGACAGCTTTCACCTCTAAACTGGATTGATGGGCCCCTGTTTTAGCGGACCACTAGGTTGCCTGTAGCTTTGCAACGGTCAATGTCGGGCTCCTGTCGCTTCTTATAGGAGTTTGTTTCCTCTGCTTGGAGAAGAGCAGCCCAGGTTCCTACTCTATATTTGAGAGGTTGACCCTATTTGGATGTAAGACAATGTGACAAGGTGTTCTCAGTCTTGTTCCTTGTCCCAGGATCTGGTATGAAGCTACACCATTCAGAGTCGGGAGTCCATCGCCTCAGGAGGTATAAAGTATAAAGAAATCACAACAGCGTGACATACAGTTGAAGTCGGAAGTTTACATACGCTTAGGTTGGAGTAATTAAAACTTGTTTCTCATCCACTACACAAAATTCTTGTTAACAAACTAGTTTTGGCAAGTCGGTTAGGACATCTACTTTGTTCATGACACAAGTCATTTTTCCAACAATCATTTACAGACAGATTATTTCACTTATAATTCATTGTATCACAATTCCAGTGGGTCAGAATTGTACATACACTAAATTGACTGTGCCTTTAAACAGCTTGGAAAAGTCCATAAAATGATGGCTTTAGAAGCTTCTGATAGGCAAATTGACATCATTTGAGTAAATTGGAGGTGTACCTGTGGATGTATTTCAAGGCCTACCTTCAAACTCAGTGCCTCTTTGCTTGACATCATGGGAAAATCAAAAGAAATCAGCCAAGACCTCAGAACAAAAATGTAGACCTCCACAAGTCTGGTTCATCCTTGGGAGCAATTTCCAAACACCTGAAGGTACCATGTTCATCTGTACAAACAATAGTACGCAAGTATAAACACCATGGGATCAGGCAGCCGTCATACCGCTCAAGAAGGAGACGTGTTCTGTCACCTAGAGATGAACGTATTTTGGTGCAAAAAGTGCAAATCAATCCCAGAACAACAGCAAAGGCCCTTGTGAAGATTCTGGAGAAAACATGTACAAAGTATCTATATCCACAGTAAAACGAGTCCTATATCGACATAACCTGAAAGGCCTCTCAGCAAGGAAGAAGCCACTGCTCCAAAACCACCATAAAAAAGACTATGGTTTGCACGTGGGGAAAAAGATCATACTTTTTAGTGAAATGTCCTCTGGTCTGATGAAACAAAAATATAACTGTTTGGCCATAATGACCATCGTTATGTTTAGAGGAAAAAGGGGAGGCTTGCAAGAACACCATCCCAACCGTGAAGCACGGGGATGACAGCATCATGTTTTGGGGGTGCTTTGCTGCAGGAGGGACTGGTGCACTTCACAAAATAGATGGCATCATGAGGAAGAAATATTCCGTGGATATATTGAAGAAACATCTCAAGAAATCAGTCAGGAAGGTAAAGCTTGGTCGCAAATGGGTCTTCCAAATGAACAATGACCCCAAGCATACTTGCAAAGTTGTGGCAAAATGGCTTAAGGACAACAAAGTCAAGGTATTGGAGTGGCCATCACAAAGCCCTGACATCAATCCTAGAAAAAAATCTGTGGGCAGAACTGAGTAAGCTTGTGTGAGCAAGGAGGCCTACACACCTGACTCAGTTACACCAGCTCTGTCAGGGGGAATGATAATGCACCCAATTTATTGTGGGAAGCTTGTGGAAGGCTACCCAAAATGTTTGACACAAGTTAAACAATTTAAAGGCAATGCTACCAAATATTCATTGAGTGTATGTAAACTTCTGACCCACTGGGAATGTGATGAAAAAAATAGCTGAAATAAATAATTATCTTTACTATTATTCTGACATTTCACATTCTTAAAATAAAGTGGTGATTCTAATTGACCTAAGACGGAATTTTTACGAGGATTAATTGTCAGGATTTGTGAAAAACTGAGTTTAAATGTATTTGGCTAAGGTGTATGTAAACGTCCGACTTCAACTGTACCAAGGTGTTAGTCTATACTGGAAGACTGACCACCACCCTTCTGAACTCCTGCCAGGAACCAGGAGACCCAGGGCCCTCTGGCGTCCCACTATCTTGCCAATTTCGTCATTCTGTTGGATCACTGTTCTCCCCAGGTGGATGATCGGCTACAAAAGCCTTAGTAAGGTCATCAGAAGTGTGGAGAAAGTTGCATCAATAGCGCCATCAGAGGCATTGTAGATGAACCCTCTCTGACCTTACAATGATACCAGCCAGCATGGCACAGGGTGGCGTGTGGGACACATTGACCCCGCAGGTGACAGATGGCAAGGTGTGACATAGACACAATCCTAATCTGCAGGAGCACCATCCAAGCCGAAGAGAGATGGAGGAGTCACAGAGAGGGAGTTGGGTCGACAACCATCAAGCTGTTAGTAAAGCCCTCCGGTCCATTTCACATTGCATCGTTTCCGTTCTGTTTTGTTTTCTTTAGGAACTCAAGGATTTAGTGCCTGTCACTTAATGAAATGAGTGACATGTGACTCGAGGCAACAGCTGTGAGGAGCATTGCATTATATTCTCCTATAGCATTGGTTCAATCTACACTAGAGCTGGTCAGAGTTAATCAGTTAACTCAAGTTCACTTTTTATCATTTTAGTGCATTCATATTTTTTATTGTAATTAATCGCATTGTTGGAAAGCATTCAAAATACACTGAAAACATCCCAACTACATAATCTATACAGCAAATGCAATGCAAAAACACATATACATTGAGGTTGAAGAAAGCGTGCTTTCTCAATTCACCTACTTGAGAAAACTGTTACTTTAGACAAAATCAAGAAGTCAATATTATTGGAATGTTTTGGTTGTATGAAAGATCTTAAATTGCAGTTTAATTTGAGAAAATTCAGAATTTGCGATTAATCACAGTAAATCCTGCGATTCAACTCAATAAAATAATTGTATCGTTTGTCAGCCCTAATCAACACTAATACTGGAAGCCAGTGTGAAATGTGTACAATACATTACAAACTAGATGTTCTCTGTAGGTCCTGGCAGGAGCATGTTTTACATAAAAGACCTGCTGTAGGATTAGCAAAGACAATCATTTCCAAAACCATGACCAAGCCAATACATGGGCTTTAAATAAAACAATTTGTTCTGCCAACCGAACGCTATCCAAAAGCTCTCAGTCGCCGAGTGCAGAAGTGTTATTGTGATGCTGTGAAAGAAACTGGTGAAAGCAGAAGAAGGCACTCTTTCTTTGATCTTGGAGACGGCCCTGGCTTGCCAAGCCATTTGTTAAACAGAAGGATTCACTGCTATGTGTGTCAATGTGTCAGTTCAGTGCAAACAAATCTGGCAACTGTTGATTTAGAATTCCAGCGAGCGTGTCAACTTTTTTCAAAAGACAAACAAAGAACTCTGGGAGAGCATCACTCTGTCTGTTTATTTTCACGCTTCCCATCAGAAGGCAACGAGGTGCAGCGTGTTGTATATAGACGAAATATCTGCTGGCCATGCAAGCAGCACGCAAAGATATACAAGTTATTTCCGAAGAATATGCTAAAATATTGATGTATTGTGGGAAAGCAATACACAATACATACATTAACTATCAAATATCCCTTTTTACATCCACCTGAGAAAAGAAACACAGGATATGTGTACATATACTGATGAGGAGCATAGAACCAACAGGGCTGGAGATATTCAGGTTGAAGTGTATAGCAAAACGCAACACCTCTGTAAAATGCCTCCAATAACACCAGGCCGAAAAACAACAAGCAAGCTGAAGGTGTCTGTGAATGTGTCACAAAGCTTTGGATTCTCAGAACAGGAAGAGTTTTGACAGTAAGAAGAACTCCACGGCACCACATTTCTCTCAAAGCTCTCATTCCAACAGACCAGTGGCCCCGACTTTGTTCAACACACACAAACACATTCTTACACAGTAGATGCACACCGGCAGCAAAACGTTTTTAATTGTACCTTTTTAGAGAGCACTACAGGGTATCGTTTTAGTGGTGTGTGTGTGTGTGTGTGTGTGTGTGTGTGTGTGTGTGTGTGTGTGTGTGTGTGTTTATCAATGCAGATGAAAATTCCCTGATGGACTAATTATCACAGAATAATTAAAGATACGGAGCGAGAGAGAGAGCGAGGGAGGGAGGAAAGAGAGGGAGAGAGGAGACCAGATGATGGAGTAAACCAGGGTCTGTGTGCAGCCTCCAGGAGATGATTATGTTCCAAGAGGTCAGGGCTTCCACACACACACACACAGAGAGAGAGAGAGAGAGAGAGAGAGAGAGAAATTCTGCTGTGGCATTAGTGTGGTGTACATGGTCATTGAGTTCCATATTGTGTACCTTTTCAGCTCTTTAGATTGGAATATATCGCAAATCATTTTTGGTATTAAGAGATTTAAAAAAAAAAGCATCAATGGAACATGAATCAGAATAAAGGAACTATTCCAACGATGCATTTACAGAAGGTGACGTCTTTTGGACATGTTTATTCAGTCTTCTCAGGACCAGACATCTTTTATGGTATTTTTTTGTGTGCAGTCCAAACGAGCCTTGATTTAAACATCCAAAGACATGTATGTTTGGTTCAGATTTGGTCCAGTCCGGACGTGCCTTGATTTGGCTCAGACAAAGACGTCTATAATTGGTTCAGATTTGTCCAGTCCAGACCAAATCTGAACGAATCATAGACATCTACAGTACCAGTCAAAAGTTTGGACAGATGTACTCATTCAAGGTTTTTTCTTTATTTTCACTATTTTCTACATTGTAGAATAATAGTGAAAACATCAAAACTATGAAATAACACATATGGAATCATGTATTAACCTCTCTGCACACTAAACCCGTAAGTGGGATTAAATTCGACAACATACGGTGAATGCTACATAAATAGTCATATTAAACATTCATGAAAATACAAGTGTTTCACATGTTTCGAAAGCCTATAATCTTGCTAATCCAACTGCGTTGTCAGATTTAAAAAAGGATTTACTGCGAAATAATACAATGAGATTATCTGAGGACCCACAAAAAAACTATTTCAACCAGCACAGGCGTAACAAAATCACAAATTGCAATAAAATAAATCGTTTACCTTTGACGATCTTCTTCTGTTTGCAATCCCAATGCTCATTGTTACACAATGAATGGTCTTTTGTTTGCTAAAATCCATTTTTATAGCCTAACACGAAACATTTTGGGAACCGCTTGTGTCGTGAATTCCGTCTCATTCAATTTTCGATGACACATTCGATGTAAATACACACACTAAACATGACTTTTCCAGTCATGTTTGGTATCATTGCAATGAACTGGTTGTTTGCAACACAACCAAACGTGATGGGTCTTTTCACGGGACGTATTGACTGAAAGAAACCGATTTGAAGACAACAAGTAATGAAATCATTGTGAACCAATGATATGACCGCTGTTTCGTTGATTGACTGTATTTTAACCCAATGACCACGGATCGTCTTGAAATCTAGCTGGGTAGATAGCCAATGAGCTGAGGTAAACGGCAATATGAAATGGTTATATGTTGGAAGACAAACCCTTGTAGTAAACTCCAGCGTAAAGAGGGTCATTCGCCATTGAAGATTCATACTGGAAGGAGCGCATGTTACGCACAGCACTATTTGGTAAAGCGCATCTTCAGCTGTTTATATCAATCAGTATGGCGACTAAGTCAGGGAAAGCTAAATCTAAGTCTAGATATACAGATGTAAACACAATTTTAGAAGAAATTGATCGGGAAAGTGAGACAGAGATTGTTGGAGGACGATTCATTTAGCTAGCATAGCTTTGATTACCAAATGCAGGAATATTTTTTGAACGGAGAGGACATCGTTTTGGACTGGTAAGTTCTTCTCATGCTAATGCTGTTGTTTGAAATTAATAATATAAAATATTATTTGTGATTTTATTTTATTTTAGTGTCAATATATAAAAATGTAATGAAATGTGTAAAGTACACATAGGCTTTACATTGTGGGTGGGGGTATGTTTGTATGTATGTGTATGACCCATAGCCTAAGTTTGTATGTACAGTGCCTTGCGAAAGTATTTGGCCCCCTTGAACTTTGCGACCTTTTGCCACATTTCAGGCTTCAAACATAAAGATATAAAACTGTATTTTTTTGTGAAGAATCAACAACAAGTGGGACACAATCATGAAGTGGAATGACATTTATTGGATATTTCAAAATTTTAACAAATCAAAAACTGAAAAATTGGTCGTGCAAAATTATTCAGCCCCTTTACTTTCAGTGCAGCAAACTCTCTCCAGAAGTTCAGTGAGGATCTCTGAATGATCCAATGTTGACCTAAATGACTAATGATGATAAATCCACCTGTGTGTAATCAAGTCTCCGTATAAATGCACCTGCACTGTGATAGTCTCAGAGGTCCGTTAAAAGCGCAGAGAGCATCATGAAGAACAAGGAACACACCAGGCAGGTCCGATATACTGTTGTGAAGAAGTTTAAAGCCGGATTTGGATACAAAAAGATTTCCCAAGCTTTAAACATCCCAAGGAGCACTGTGCAAGCGATAATATTGAAATGGAAGGAGTATCAGACCACTGCAAATCTACCAAGACCTGGCCGTCCCTCTAAACTTTCAGCTCATACAAGGAGAAGACCGATCAGAGATGCAGCCAAGAGGCCCATGATCACTCTGGATGAACTGCAGAGATCTACAGCTGAGGTGGGAGACTCTGTCCATAGGACAACAATCAGTCGTATATTGCACAAATCTGGCCTTTATGGAAGAGTGGCAAGAAGAAAGCCATTTCTTAAAGATAGATATCCATAAAAAGTGTTGTTTAAAGTTTGCCACAAGCCACCTGGGAGACACACCAAACATGTGGAAGAAGGTGCTCTGGTCAGATGAAACCAAAATTGAACTTTTTGGCAACAATGCAAAACGTTATGTTTGGCGTAAAAGCAACACAGCTCATCACCCTGAACACACCATCCCCACTGTCAAACATGGTGGTGGCAGCATCATGGTTTGGGCCTGCTTTTCTTCAGCAGGGACAGGGAAGATGGTTAAAATTGATGGGAAGATGGATGGAGCCAAATACAGGACCATTCTGGAAGAAAACCTGATGGAGTCTGCAAAAGACCTGAGACTGGGACGCAGATTTGTCTTCCAACAAGACAATGATCCAAAACATAAAGCAAAATCTACAATGGAATGGTTCAAAAATAAACATATCCAGGTGTTAGAATGGCCAAGTCAAAGTCCAGACCTGAATCCAATCGAGAATCTGTGGAAAGAACTGAAAACTGCTGTTCACAAATGCTCTCCATCCAACCTCACTGAGCTCGAGCTGTTTTGCAAGGAGGAATGGGAAAAAATTTCAGTCTCTCGATGTGCAAAACTGATAGAGACATACCCCAAGCGACTTACAGCTGTAATCGCAGCAAAAGGTGGCGCTACAAAGTATTAACTTAACGGGGCTGAATAATTTTGCACACCCAATTTTTCAGTTTTTGATTTGTTAAAAAGGTTTGAAATATCCAATAAATGTCGTTCCACTTCATGATTGTGTCCCACTTGTTGTTGATTCTTCACAAAAAAATACAGTTTTATATCTTTATGTTTGAAGCCTGAAATGTGGCAAAAGGTCGCAAAGTTCAAGGGGGCCGAATACTTTCGCAAGGCACTGTATGTGTATGACCCATAGCCTATGTTTGTGTGTGTATATATACATATTGTGGATTAGAGGGAGCATGGCCGAGATGCGTGTGTCTGCCGCTCCACCCCACCCCACCCCCACATGAAATAGCCTATTTGAGGCTGTTGAGGGGAGGGCAGGCCCACAACAATGGCCAAAGTGAAATGGAGAAAGTAGATACAGCTGGTCTAATATAATAAATAAAGACAGTAGATCTAGCTGAAATGTCATAATATAAAATAGACAGTAGATCTAGCTGGTCAGTCATAATATAATAATATATAATAATATATTCAACCTTATGTTCCCTGTACTCTATATATATCTGTTTATTATACATGTTGAAACAGGGCTCATATGTGAAACTATTTTGTCTGAACATTTTCTTTCACCGTGACACTGACTCCGAATGGGATCCCCCAGTGGCAAGGTGTCCATCCCCCACTGAAGCTGGTTCATCCAGCCGGACACCTGTGTTCTCAGCGCTACTGGGGCATGGACCTCATAAAATGTCCCCATTCCAACTGCAATATGCAAGAGCATGGGAGGTGTGGACCTGTCAGATGCACTGATAGGCTATTACAATGTTCTCCATAAGTCGATGAAATGGTACAAGACCTTCTTCTATCATTTCATCGACATTGCTGTGGTGAATGCATTCATCCTACACAAGGAAATGGCTAAGAGCTGTGGAAAGCCCCTCTACCTCTGTCCCTTCTGCTCCTGCCACAAGTGGTGTTCAATCTGCCCAAATTTATTTCTGCAGGCATGAATGTGCTTCAGGGCCAAAAGGGCACCGCATGGAGGCGTCGCTGTGTTCTTTGCAAAATGAAGTCCCTCATCACCTGTACCACTTGCTTGGTGACCCTCTGCTTTACAGCAGAAAGATGCTGCTATGTCACCTGGCATCAGCAGCACAATATTGTGAGGGTCTGACAAATATTGAAAGTGTTATTTTGTAAATGTATATTTTTTTTCTTCATGTTTTTTCTCCATTTTTGGGGGGGGTTGTGTTAGAATACCATTTTGGTATTTTGTATATCGTTATTCCATTCATAATGTATAACTTCACCAATTTGGCCACTTGGGTACATTTGGGCTACCCGTGTGGGACACCTGGGTGACTTCATGATAAATGTCACGTAGCACACTCATTTTGGAAGTTATCATTCTGAAACTTTGCACAAGTACTGTTGCCCTCTTATGTTTTTCACTGAAATGGTCCCCATCATCCTATCTGAATGTTTGTTTTGTCCTGTTCATTTTAAAGATGATGATACAACAATAAATAGAAAAAACGTATGTTTTTTTCATTGTATTATCTAAACCAGATCTATTGTGTTATATTCTCCTATATTCAATTCACATTTACACAAAATGCAGAGTGTTTTCTTTCAAATGAAACCAAGAATATGCATATCCTTGGTTCTGGGCCTGAGCTACAGGCAGTTAGATTTGGGTATGTCTTCAGGCGGAAATTGAAAATAGTAGGGGGAAAGTGTGGTTAAAGGTTAAGTGTGACTTGAATTCTAAATAAATCTCTGACAGTGTCACCAGCAAAGCAGCCCCACACCATCACACATCCTCCTTCATGCTTCATGGTGGGAACCACACATGCGGAGATCATCCATTCACCTACTCTGCGTCTCACAAAGACACTGCGGTTGGAACCAAAAATCTCAAATTTGGACTCATCAGACTAAAGGACAGAATTCCACCGGTCTAATGTCCATTGCTCATGTTTCTTGGCCCAAGCAAGTCACTTTTTCTTATTGGAGTCCTTTAGTAGTGGTTTCTTTGCAGTAATTCAACCATGAAGGCCTGATTTACGCAGTCTCTGTTGAGATGTGTCTGTTATTTTTTGCATTTATTTGGGTTGCAATTTCTGAGGCTGGTAACTCTAATGAAGTTATCCTTTTTAGCAGAGGTAACTCTTGCTTTTCCTGTCCAGTGGCGGTCCTCATGAGAGCCAGTTTCATCATAGCACTTGATGGTTTTTGTGACTGCACCTGGAGAAACATTCAAAGTTCTTGAAATGTTCCGCATTGACTGACCTTCATGTCTTAAAGTAATGATGGACCGTCGTTTCTCTCAACTTATTTGAGCTGTTCTTGCCATAATATCGACTTGTTCTTTTACCAAATACGGCTATCTTCTGTATACCACCCCTATCTTGTCACAACACAACCGATTGGCTCAAAATGCATTAAGAAGGAAAAAAAATCCACAAATTAACTTTAACAAGGCACCCTTGTTAAATTAAATGCATTCCAGGTGACTACTTCATGAAGCTAGTTGAGTTCTGTGCTCGGTGCTCTGCTGTACTAAAATGTGACGTACCATACAGTGATGCAGTGATACAACCTCAGGAGGCTGAAGAAATTCGGCTTGTCACCAAAAGCACTCACAAACTTCTACAGATGCACAATCGAGAGCATCCTGGCGGGCTGTATCACCGCCTGGTATGGCAACTGCACCGCCCTCAACCGTAAGGCTCTCCAGAGGGTAGTGAGGTCTGCACAACGCATCACCGGGGGCAAACTACCTGCCCTCCAGGACACCTACACCACCCGATGCTACAGGAAGGCCATAAAGATCATCAAGGACATCAACCACCCGAGCCACTGCCTGTTCACCCCGCTGTCATCCAGAAGGCGAGGTCAGTACAGGTGCATCAAAGCTGGGACCGAGAGACTGAAAAACAGCTTCTATCTCAAGGCCATCAGACTGTTAAACAGCCACCACTAACATTGAGTGGCTACTGCCAACACACTGTCAATGACACTGACTCTACTCCAGCCACTTTAATAATGGGAATTGATGGGAAATGATGTAAATATATCACTAGCCACTTTAAACAATGCTACCTTATATAATGTTACTTACCCTACATTATTCATCTCATATGCATACGTAGATACTGTACTCTATATCATCGACTGCATCCTTATGTAATACATGTATCACTAGCCACTTTAACTATGCCACTTGGTTTACATACTCATCTCATATGTATATACTGTACTCGATATCATCTACTGTATCTTGCCTATGCTGCTCTGTACCATCACTCATTCATATATCCTTATGTACATATTCTTTATCCCCTTACACTGTGTATAAGACAGTAGTTTTTTGGAATTGTTAGTTAGATTACTTGTTTGTTATTACTGCATTGTCGGAACTAGAAGCACAAGCATTTCGCTACACTCGCATTAACATCTGCTAACCATGTGTATGTGACAAATAAAATTTGATTTGATTTGATTTGATTTGATATTCAAAATTGTAAGACCTAGACATCTATGATTAGTCGCAGATTTGAATTTGGGCCCAACGGACCAAATTTGTACTTGTTTGGGGTGAAAGCTCATTGGAATAATACCCGGCATGCATGCTTTTCAATTATTTGTGTTAACATTTACATTTTTGGTCATTCATCAGACATAATTATCCAGAGCGACTTCAACTGAAGAATAATTTTTTTGCAGTAACCGTTACTGAGAATGTTATTGTAGTTGAAGTGGTCTGTTAGTTTATTCTGTAGGTTGGACTATTGGAATATCACTGCTGCCAGTTTAAAGCTTCTTAAAAGCTAACAGATGGGAGCAATAATAAATATACTGTTGCACTCTTGAATTGGCTCTTCTTTCCTATATTAAGATGCTTGAAAAAGTATTGTTTTGATTTAATGCTCACTTTATTGAGAATGTATGTGCAGTTAAAACTTGGCCATTATAAAAAATATATTGTCAAATACATCAGATAAGTGCAGTGAAATGTGTTCTTGTTTTAACATGAAAATACTGTAGTTGTTCTATCATTCAGCCTACAGAAGCAGCCAATGTGTGGTGCTCAATGTAGGCCTACATTCCATGAGACTTTTGAAAAAACATGCAGGGTTTGTTCATCCACTTGTCCTTCAGACAAGGAGGTGCCTGAAAATGTTGTGTTGTTTGATGCAAGAAACCCCTTCACAAAATTAAATGCATTATTATTCCCATACCATTATCACAGAGAATCAGACAAATTATGCTACCGTCTGCTTATTGGCTACTTAGCTTATTCAAGCCTGTCTCAAAATACAACAATGCCCCTTTAGATAAAAAAAGCTCTTTACCTGACTAGCTTTTCAAATATGTGTAGAAATGTACACGTTTTGTGCTCTTGTAGGAAGCAATCACTCCTCTATTTCTGACTACACATGATCTATAACTGGGCTAATAACTCACTAACTAGCAAAAGTTATGAACAAAATGTGCACACGTGGCTACATGCAGCTTTGATCTCAAAACAAGCACATCTACTCATGAGCACAGGTGTAAACCTGTCCAGTTCAAAGTAAATGGCATATACGGCAATGGTCTATTTGCATATAAGCCTACTGGAGCTCTGATTGGCTATGCCGCACTGGTCTGTGTGGAGTACGGGCATGAGTCGTGGGCAATAGAATCCTACTCTGATGCGTTCTGCCTACAACAAAAAGCTATTGCATTGTTCGTTTAGTTTCGGATTGTTGCACTGAAAGTGGCTAGTATTGTGTTGACTCAATCACAATTGCCACAGTGAAGGGAAATGTTGATAGTGTTAACTAAGAGGTGAAAACTCTAGAAAGTTGAGTGAAGATCAATCTCAGGCTGATTTTTCTTCTACGCTCTGCTTGGCTATCCTGGGGAGCTGCTCGACAGTCTCAGGGCTACTGCACGCCCACGTGCAGCTTAGAGGGGACATTGGTGCTGGCCCATATTGACTCCAATGCTTCCCACAGTTGTGTCAAGTTACCTGGATGTCCTTTGGGAGGTGGACAATTCTTGATACACAAGATACATGGGAAGATGAAAAATCCATCAGCGTTGCAGTTCTTGACACAGTTCTTGCACCTGGCACCTACTACCATTACCCGTTCAAAGGCACTAAAATCTGTTGTCTTGCCCATTCACTCTCTGAATGGCACACATACACTTGTCTCAAGGCTTAAAAATCCTTCATTTTACCTGTCTCCTTCCCATTATCTACAATGATTGCAGTGGATTTAACAAGTAACATCAATAAGGGATCATAGCTTGCACCTGGATTCACCTGGTCAGTCTGTCATGGAAAGAGAAAGGCTTCTTAATATTTTCTTTACTCAGCGTATAATACATATAATACATATAAGAATACACACGTTCAACATCTGTAAATTACGTCTTTTCAGCATCCGGAAAATACTTTTCTTCGACTTCAGGAAAATATGTTTATTCACCTTTCCATTCAGCACCTAAAATGCACCTGACGTAAAGATGTCTTTTCCAGACCTAAAATGCACCTGACGTCAACATCATTTTGCTTCCTGGGAGGCCTCAACTCTATCAACCTGACTTGGGTTGTGGATGCACTATGATCATATCCAGACAATCCCAAGCATCTCAGTGCAGTCCAACGGATCATCAATTGATCGAAGGACTCCAATACGCTTTTCACAGTACTGTGGCAAACTGAGCTGAACCAAGCCAAGCTGTACTTGGATGGAAAGGTTGCACATCCACCATAATTGTGGAAACTGTGCTGGAATGGACAGTGTCAAAAGAAAATATCAGAGTCAGCACAGTACGGTTCAGGTCAGGCTTTTACTTTGAACCAGGAACATGACTTGTGTTGTGTAGATGATAGAGTACTGGTAGATATCGTGTAGATGATAGAGTACTGATAGATATCCAGTACTATAGCAGATCATCTCCAGCCTCCTCACCTACACACAATAATGTCAAATTGGAATTATGTTTTTACACATGTTTACAAATTAATAAAAAATGAATGGCTCAAAATGTCAATAAGTATTCAACCCCTTTGTTATGGCAAGCCTGACTAAGTTCAGGAGTAAAGAATTGCATAACAAGTCACATAATAAATTGCATGTACTCACTCTGTGTGCAATCATAGTGTTTAACATGATTTTTGAATGACTACCTCATCTCTGTACCCCACACATAAAATTATCTGGAAGGTCCCTCAGTCGAGCAGTGAATTTCAAACACAGATTCAACCACAAAGACCATGAAGGGCCCATGAAGGGCAAAGAAGGGCACCTATTGGTAGATGGGCAAAATGAAAAAAGGCAGACATTTCCCTTTGAGCACGGTGAAGTTATTAATTACACTTTGGATGGTGTATCAAAACAACCAGTCATTACAAAGATACCGGCGTCCTTCCTTCCTTCCTTCCTTCCTTCCTTCCTTCCTTCCTTCCTAGGGATTTCACCATGAGGACAATGGTGACTTTTAAACAGTTACGGAGTTGAATGGCTTTGATAGGATAAAACTGAGGATGGATCAACAACATTGTAGTAACTCTACAATAATGTATATATTTTTGTGTTGAATCTTTATTTAACCAGGCAAGTCAGTTATGAACAAATTCTTATTTTACAATGACGACATACCCCAGCCAATCCCTTCACTAACCCGGACGGCGCTGGGCCAATTGTGCGCCTTCCTATGCGACTCCCGATAGTGGCCGGTTGTGATACAGCCCGGGATCGAACCAGGGTTTGTAGGGACACCTCTAGCACTGAGAAGCAGTGCCTTAGACCACTGTGCCACTCGGGAGCAATACTTACCTAAATACTTACCAATACTTACCTGACAGAATGAAAAGACGGAGGCCTGTACAGAATACAAATATTCCAAAAATATGTTTGCAATAAGCCACTAAAGTAAAACTGCAAAAACATGTGCAAAGACATTTTCTTTATGTACTGGATAAAAGCGTTATGTTTGGGGCAAATCCAACATAACACATCACTGAGTACCACTCTTCATATTTTCAAGGATGGTGTTGGCTGAATCATGTTATGGGTATGCGTCTCATCGGCACAGACTGGGGAGTTTTTTTAGGATAAAAATAAATGGAATAGGGCTAAGTACAGACAAAACCCTATAGGAAAACCTGGTTCAGTCTGCTTTCCAACTGACATTAGGAGACAAATGCACCTTTCAGCAGGACAACAACCTAAAACACAAAGCCACATATACATTGGAGTTGTTTACCAAGGCAACAATGAATGTTCTTGAGTGGCCTAGTTACAGTTTTGACTTAAATCGGCTTGAAAATCTATGGCTAGACTTGAAAATCTATGTCAAGACTTGAAAATGGTGGTCTAGCAATGATCAACGACCAACTTGATGGAGCTTGAAGAGTTTTTAAAGAATCCAGTTCTGCAAAGCTCTTAGAGACTCAGAAAGACCCACAGCTGTAATCGCTGCCAATGGTGATTGGAACATGTATTGACTCAGGGGTGTGAATACTTATGTAAATGAGATATTTATGAATTAATTTTTTTAAATGTGCAAAAATTTGTTGAAACATGTTTTCACTTTGTCATTTTGGGGGTATTTTGTGTAGATGGGTGAGAGAAAAAAGATTTGATCCATTTTGAATTGAGGCTGTAACAACAAAATGTGGAATAAGTCAAGGGGTATGAATACTTTCTGAAGGCAGTGTACATATTGTACTACAACTTCTGTTCTAATGTTCTGCCTGCTCTATAATCACAAAGATGGTAGGAAACATAGAATCCGAATTCTAGAATATCAGGTAACGTTAACACACCCTTGATTACAGAGGTAGATAAGGACAAAAAGACAAACAGAACATTAAGCCCAGGTCCTGGAAGAAAATAAACATCTGCTTATTTTGGGGGGGACGGGGGACGGGGGTAAATTACTTGTCAAACCATTACCTTCAGCCACGCCACAGTGTACTACATACAGACTTGAGATAATTGGATGGTTTGAACACTCACAAGTGTGTGTTCATTCCCTATCTCCTTTCTGTCTTTCTGTATTTAACATGGGTCTGAAGAACTGGTTGGAGAACTGCTTGAATCAACGTTGTTTCCATTTCATTTTTAAAAAATCCTATGTGATGACGTTGAATCAACGTGGAAAACTGATTGGATTTGCATTAAGTCATCAACCTAAGCAATTGTTGTCTTTTTTCAACCCAACTTTTAACCTAAATCCAATGTCATGGTGATGTTTTGTTCTTGTTTATTTCATGTTGAATGCACGTTAGTCGACAACTCAACCAAATGTAAATCAAAAATAGATGTTGAACTGACGTCTGTGCCCATTGGCTACAGATTGCTGCTGAACTACACTGACCAAAAATATAAACACAACATGTTTCATGAGCTGAAATAAAACATTCCAGAAATGTTCCATACCAACAAAAAATGTATTTCTCAAAAATGTTGGAAACACATTTTTTACATCCCTGTTAGTGAGCATTTCTCCTTTGCCAAGATAGGCACATCGAGATTCTGATTAAACAGCATGCTGAGGACTTTAGGCGTGGTGCAGAAAATCCAGAAAATCACATTGTATGATTTTTAAGTAATTAATTTGCATTTTATTTATTTATTTATTTTTTATTGCATAAGTATTTGATCACCTACCAACCAGTAAGAATTCCGGCTCTCACAGTTTTTCTTTAAGAAGCCTGTTCTCCTGTTCTCCACTCATTACCTGTATTAACTGCACCTGTTTGAGCTTGTTACCTGTATAAAAGACACCTGTCCACACACTCAATCAAAAAGACTCCAACCTCTCCACAATGGCCAAGACCAGAGAGCTGTGTAAGGACATCAGGGATAAAATTGTAGACCTGCACAAGGCTGGGATGGGCTACAGGACAATAGGCAAGCAGCTTGGTGAGAAGGCAACAACTGTTGGTGCAATTATTAGAAAATGGAAGAAGTTTAAGATGATGGTCAATCACCCTCGGTCTGGGGCTCCATGCAAGATCTCACCTCGTGGGGCATCAATGATCATGAGGAACGTGAGGGATCAGCCCAGAGCTACACGGCAGGACCTGGTCAATGACCTGAAGAGAGCTGGGACCACAGTCTCAAAGAAAACCATTAGTAACAAACTACGCCGTCATGGATTAAAATCCTGCAGCACATGCAAGGTCCCCCTGCTCAAGCCAGCGCATGTCCAGGCCCGTCTGAAGTTTGCCAATTAACATCTGGATGATCCAGAGGAGGAATGGGAGAAGGTCATGTGGTCTGATGAGACAAAAATGTAGTTTTTTGGTCTAAACTCCACTCGCGGTGTTTGGAGGAAGAAGAAGGATGAGTACAACCCAAAGAACACCATCCCATCTGTGAAGCATGGAGGTGGAAACATCATTCTTTGAGGATGCTTTTCTGCAAAGGGGACAGTACGACTGCACCGTATTGAGGGGAGGATGGATGGGGCCATGTATTGCGAGATCTTGGCCAACAACCTCCTTCCCTCAGTAAGAGCATTGACGATGGGTCATGGCTGGGTCTTCCAGCATGACAACGACCGGAAACACACAGCCAGGGCAACTAAGGAGTGGCTCCGTAAAAGAAGTATCCCAAGGTCCTGGAGTGGCCTAGCCAGTCTCCAGACCTGAACCCAATAGAAAATCTTTGGAGGGAGCTGAAAGTCCATATTGCCCAGCGACTGCCCTGAAACCTGAAGGATCTGGAGAAGGTCTGTATGGAGGAGTGGGCCAAAATCCCTGCTGCAGTGTGCAAACCTGGTCAAGTACTACAGGAAATGTATGATCTCTGTAATTGCAAACAGAGTTTTCTGTACCAAATATTAAGTTATGCTTTTCTGATGTATCAAATTCTTATATCATGCAATAAAATGCAAATGAATTACTTAAAAATCATATAATGTAATTATCTGGATTTTTGTTTTAGATTCCGTCTCTCACAATTGAAGTGCACCTATGATAAAAATGACATACCTCTACATGCTTTGTAAGTAGGAAAACCTGCAAAAATGGCAGTCAAATACTTGTTCTCCCCACTGTAACTCTTTTAAAATTGCAACACATCTTAGTTAGCAAACTAGGGCTCTGGTTCTACGACTAACAGTTTAAACACCCCTCAAAAAAACTGCCAAAGTCTTTATCTTTGTCTGGCCACTGCGGAGGAAATGGTGCCTTGCTAATCGAGAGGAATTGTCTATCGATTAAGGGGAGCTTATGTGTGGAGATGACATTCTCCTGGAGGAGAGAGAGCAGCCAGTCAGACAATCACAGGGGAATAATTGAAGAGTAAACATCGAAGTGTCCTGGGGTCAGATTTAGCCATAACACTCCAAAGGCATGAATGAATATCCTCTCATTTGTTTTGTATTATAGAGGTTAAAATAAATAAAAAAACGATGGACATGATTAACATGATAAAATCACATAAGCTGTCACATATTTCAAATGGTTTGTTTATTGTTTGTCATATTGTTTTCGGACCACAATATTTTACAGATTGTCTGGGTTTTCAACATGCCATTAAAATAGATACAATCAATTAACGAAAATGTCTGATGAGAAAATGATGTTCAAAATGTCATAAACGGAAATTACAGAAGGTCAAAAGCATATGCCCATTTGTCCTGCCAAACACACAGCTTTGCTAACAGTTCATTGAGTTCATTGTCTGACTGTGAGCTACAGTGCTCCCCTACTGGTAGGATCCAATTATGACAGTACAAATAGATTCAATAGAGGCTCGAGCAGACATTTGCCTTCTCCTTTCAGTCTTAGATAAGCTTGAGATTGATAGGATCATTAGATTCATAGCAGACTCAAGAGATGTCATGGTAGCATTTTTAGAGGAACTTCAATTATGTTATTTATTTTATGTGATCTCATCTAATGCAATCAAACGTAAGCTCTCTGGCCAAATTGATAAGTCGGTGGATGATTTGTCGAAGGGCAAGAAATTAAACAGCATGATTCAGCAGAAAATGACCGCCACAATAACACTGTAATGCAGGCCTCATTGATTTCCACCAGCGTAAGCTAAGAGAGGGTCATTTCCCGACACCATTAAAGCGTAATGACTCTTCTTGATGTGCAAATCATTTTGGATGAGAATGTCCCTTTGTCGCAAACACATTAAGTCAGGGAATGATGTTACTGGGCTTGCAGAATTTATCTCCAGAGGGATGGCCTGTATGGCGCAAGATTGTGGAATAAATTAAATGTGCCAGTGCAGTTTCTCTGAGTATTGATATTTACTCTGTGATCACTAACAACCAGCTCTCTGTAATATAATTTCCTTTAGTATTGATACACAGGATTGAGGTATAATATACATATGTTGGGTTCAAATTCAGTTACTCCTTCATAGTTTTTCATTCTCCTGACATATTCTCCCAATCTACTCTTTCACTCTCAATGAGGTATCCGCAGGCAATATGGTCATCTCTGGGCAGCAGTCCTGAGGCCAGAAACCGTGTTACCACAAAATCTATTTGTATGCAAGCTAAATGTTGCGTAGGAGGTCTTTTGTATTTTTAAGACCAATAAAAATGTCCATTACTGCACCAAGCAAGCCTGTAGTACAAGACACGACTCCCTAAAGTGAAAACGAACATAATAGCCTGTTTCATCCGGAAAGGCAAAATGAACAAATTGTACAAAATGCTAAATAATAAATAAACACTGGTGAAGTCGATACACAGAAGACACAACATTCGTCAGAATGGTTAATCAAATCATATTACACTGCACAATAATACGATACTGCGAAAAAACATCCTGGGAGAGGTAACTGTAAGAGTTTAATATCTCCCTCCCTCTCTCTCTCTCTCTCTCTCTCTCTCTCTCTCTCTCTCGCTTTCTCTCTTTTTGCTGCTAGCGTCTATAGGGGCTGGAAAGCGTAGCTGAAAGCCCAGTAAAGTAATTAGGCTTTGTTAATCTGTCCAGTTACTTGATAAATGGTCCTGGATATGGAAACCAGGCAGTCATCCTGGCTCTACTTTGGCTCATGCAGCGGGACGTTAGCTCCTTTAGCTCCTCCAAGTCAGTGTCGAGAGGACTCTCCTCAACTACGCGTATTCTTAAGCAATAACAACGTGATCCGTATTATCCACCCAAGAATACCCGTCACCGAAGAGAGTCACAGAGGAGGGGGAGGAAGAGAAGAGAGGGCATTGGGGACAGCAGCAGGGGAACTCAAGAGGTCCTCAATAGTAGTGTGAGCCTGAGTGATGTCATGTTCTCTATGAGTTGAGTGATTGATTGAAGATAGCCTGCTGCCCGAGGATGGGGCAGGTGGGGCCCTCCATGTCAGATGTGTTCTGCAAACAGAAATGAAGACACTGTGCATTTGTGAACCGGGACTGTGATGGGAGGGGTGAGTGTGCCTGGGCGGGTGTGTTTCTATGTGTATATTCACGTGTATGTGTGTGTGTGTGTGTGTGTGCGTGTACAGAGGGAGGAACTAGGAAGTTGATGTCTCATTAGTGGAACTCTTACCTGCAGGCACCAATCAGACCATTCTTCTCCTCGGAATTCCCTTCATTCGATTGCACTCCTCTGTGGCACTGGGCAATCAGCTTTTACTGACGCAAATCCAAGCAAAATGAGAGCCCTGGAACAAAAAGAAAGATGCCAGTTAGACAAACAAACATGCATAAACAAATAAGTAAATAAACACAACAGGATAAATGAGTGGCCAATGTTTCGAGGGCTTGCTATGGAAACCATGGCCTTTCAACCCAGCCTTTAACATCACGATTGCCAGCTTCATTAATAGTCAACTGTGCTCTAGCCCCACTACATTCAAGTACACACACACACACACACACACACACACACACACACACACACACACACACACACACACACACACACACACACACACACACACACACACACACACACACACACACACACACACACACACACAGAAATGCACGCACACACACACCAAAGAACACGCAGACACACACACATGCACACATGAACGCACACACACACACATATTGCACAAAAGACAGGCATAGAGGAGAAATCCATTAGCAGCAGGAGGCAAATTACAGATCGTTTGGAAAAAAGAGGAGGAAAAAAAGGGACGGCCCTGCAATGAAGGCTGTCAGAAACAGGAACAATGACTGTTATTAGAGCTCTCATTTTCTGAGGGGGGCAGAGGCTTTCTGTGGCCAAATGACAGAGGGGAGTAGTGTGTGTGTGTGTGTGTGTGTGTGTGTGTGTGTGTGTGTGTGTGTGTGTGTGTGTGTGTGTGTGTGTGTGTGTGTGTGTGTGCGTGCGTGCGTGCGTGCGTGCGTGCGTGCGTGTGTGTGTGTGAGAGTGAGTGTGTCTCACAATTTACCGTGTGAATGTACCGCGTGAATGTGTGAATGGAATTCACTCAGGCTATGTCTGCTCCTGTGATTTGACAGTGCACAGCATGTGTTTTTGGATATCTTTTTTTGTTCTGCTGTTGAACAGTATCATTACTGTTGAGTGGATATGTACAATTATGCATCTCTTGTTTCTGTCCAAAAAAAAGAGAAAGGGCAATTTGAACATTTATGATTAGTACAAATGTCTACTTGATAAATAGTAATACTTTAAAGCATTTGCTGAGATAATACTGTACGTGCCCCGCTTACCATTTTGTGTGAAACTAAAACACAAGACGTGGCTGTGTAAAGGAATTGAACAAACTAAAACACCAAATGAACACTACCGAAAACTAACACTTGGACTTGTATTACCATGTCAACTGGACATTTGACCAGTTCACACACACACACACACACACACACACACACACACACACACACACACACACACACACACACACACACACACACACACACACACACACACACACACACACACACACACACACACACACACACACACACACACACACACACACACACACACGCACACACTCTAAAATCACTCCAAAATGATTTAACATGGAAAGAAATATGCAGCTTCAAAATGAAAAAAGTTTAAAGCTCTTTCCCATTTAGTAATCCGGTAATTGTACTGTATCAATGAAACTCTAACGTCAGGGTCATCTACCTGCAGTTGACAACAAGAACACCTTTAATGTCAGCAACATTGCACCCCTGAGAGCAGTAATAGCCATACTTTACATTTAAACTCAAACACAGTCATATGCTCCATTGAGCACAGAAGCACTGCAAATAGGAACCACCATATGAACACAGAAACACCAATATAAACCTGAGATACCGACAGCTGTCCCATCAAACTGACACACATGTCAGCTTATTCAAACAACTCTTTTTGGTCATCGTGTTCAAACAACCCAAAAGCGAACCTATGAGGGATGTGTGGTCTACCAACTCAGTCCCAAAATTGATTCCCATAATACGCCTGATACTAGAGAAGTATATATTACTATATATTACTAACAGAGCCCCTATTGCTCTCTGACTTGTCTTTCTCCAGTCCATACTAGGGCTGATCACATCCTGCCACAGCCCTTCTACTGAGACAACACTGAGAGAGAGCAGACAGAGAGAGCAAAATCGAGGAGCAGATTTCAGCACCACCTCTGTGGACAGCTCCGCTCCAGTACTGTAGCAGCCATCTACAGCTCCACCAGAGTATGGCAGGGACAGAGAGAAGGCAGAACGCCCATACAACAGACAACCTGGGTTACGATACAGGGACTCTTTGATGTGATTTGAATATTTTCAGTGGTAGCAAGATAAGACTTTTGAAGCCTTGAAAGCTTAAATGTAACCCTCCTACAAGAGCCTAATGACAACTAGGGTGTGATACTATAAACAGAGCGATACAAAAAAAAAGAGGTGCCACAACAATCTGTAAAACTGAGGAATAATGACAGAGAGAGTTGTCTTTCTCCAGATCTGTCTTTGGTCGGTACTTTCCGCCTCTCTTTTACACACATCCCCCTGAACAGGCAGTTAACTCACTGTTCCTAGGCCGTCATTGAAAATAAGAATTTGTTCTTAACTGACTTGCCTAGTTAAATAAAGGTAAAATTAAATTAAAACACACACACACACACACACACACCATGACAGTAGCTCCTTGACAGGTCACCTCACCGTCAAGCAATGATTGTCCTTTAATTGCAGAATGGAGAATCCCATGAAGATGTTAATGGTTAACCACACACTTTACAAATCCATAGCAATCCACCAAACCGGACAATGACAAGATTTACACACTCGTCATGCTTCACTCTGACACAAAATGTAAAACAATAATAATAATAATAATAATAATAATAATAATAATAATAATAATAATAATAATAAGAAGAAGAAGAAGAAGAAGAAGAAGAAAGAAGAAGAAAGAAAGAAAATCTCCCCTCATAGAATTTCAAGGGAAAGTTATGGTGAATCTGCATGAAACCCTCATCCGCTGAAGTAGGCTTACCCTTAAAATCCTGTTCCTCCTGAGAGAGAGCTTCCCTTCCACTGTGCACAAAGCCGGAGAGTCAGTCATCTGACGTCGCCTCGCCTGCGAGGAGAAGACTGGGATCGTTAAGGCTGCAGTTGCTGCCGACGGCGCCGTGCGGCCCCGTTCCATGCTTGATTCATGTGGTTTACCATGCTAGTGAGAGCAGGGAGCACAGAGGACAGAGCGCAGGGAAATATGTGCTCCTACTGCCGCCGCTGGTGCATTGAAACAGGCGTAACCCCCCCTGTATATCTTCAGCCTCTATGCTGGACGCCACAGCCCCAAAGCACCCAAGACCCACCGAGTCTGTCAGTCAAACAGTCAGTAAGGCAACCAGCCAACCAGCCAGCCAGTCGTTCTAGTCCCGGAGATGCACTCTTCCAGTATGGTAGGTGGTAGAGAACGTAGGCACAGCTCACTCATTAAGGGGGAAAAAAATCAAATAAAAACAAGAAGATTGGAAAGTCACTGATCGGAGCCAGTTGTTGCACTCGCCAAGGCAAACAAACTCACGGACGGATAAAGAGGGACTGAGAGACTGAGGGGAGACAGCGAGAGAGGAGGAGAAAGAGAGGGAGAGAGAGAGAGGAGGAGAGAAAGAGAAAGGGAGCAATAAAACGTCCAACCACAGGGCTTCTAGGAGCAGAGGACCGTCATTTGTTCTGAGGAGAAGAGAGAGAGAGAGAGAGAGAGAGAGAGAGAGAGAGAGAGAAAGAGGGAGGGAGGAGGAGTGGAGGAGAGAGTAATTAGATTTGAGCAGCAACACAGTTACCAAAAGCAGTGAGTCGTGAATCGGTGGCATCTAATGGTGGATTAATTGAGGGAGATCCGCCTTGCAGTCTCGCATTGGTGACATCCCATCAGGGAGACCAATGCTCTCTGGAGACCAGGGCTAATACACAACCCAGCTAGCTGCTATTCAAGAGACGTTATTCAAATAGATAGATGTAAAATAGCATTAACCAGCAACTGAGAGTAACCCATCTTTGAAGTTAAATGTTGTAAGTGTCTATGATGTTGAATATATCCATCATCACATAGAGAGAAAATTTACCTCAGAGTTAAAGGATATTTTAATTCTTAAAAGTCTAAGCTGTTGAATGGTCATTCCATGGACCATTTAGCTATTTGATTTGGAATTTTAGGACCCCTTTAGGTATCAAAAAAACAAATATGATTTGATAAAATATAGAATTTGACCTTTACTACTATAGCCCATCGAAATGCATTGAATAACACATTCATAAATGGCCAAAAAGACAGTAAAAAAAATGAATCCCATGGAATAAGGTTTTTAAGTGTCTTTCCTATATCTAGGACATATAAGAAAGCTCAGGAAATTTATATATATGTTTTACACATTTAACCCCTTTTTTTAGGGTACACACAAAACTACCTCCATACTTCCATTCATTTTTTACACCGGTACTGGTTACCGTCAGACAAGTTTCGTAACACTTGTGGTAGACGGAGAGCAAATCGGAGAACACCGTCGTCTTTGGGAGAATCTCACCTTTCCATAGGCCAAAACGTTCAGACACGACAGATGTTTTCTTGAGAAGAACGATTTCCGAGATGTCTCATGGTCTGACAAACATTGCTTTAGCTCGGCCAGCTTCCACCGCAGATGCGGGAGGCTGCCATAGGCGGATTCGGGAGATTGAAAAAACAAACATATCTCAACAACAAAAAGAAAAGATATCTCTAGATTAAATTGACAGATTTTGGATGGGGATTTTTATTTTTATTTTACTTTATTGACTCACCAGTGCACCAATAGACTCTAGGGGGTTTTAAGGGTACAAATATTTATTAGGTTGAAGAGGTGATTTAATTTATTCAGCCCCTTTGTTTAGGCAAGACTAAATTAGTTCAGGAGTAAAATGTGTCTTAACAAATCATATAATAAGTGACATGGACTCACTCTGTGTGAAATAATAGGGGTTGACATGATTTTTGAATGACTACCCCTTCCTCTGTCCCCCATTCATACAACATCTGTAAGTTCCCTCAGTCAAGTATTGCATTTCATACACAGATTCAACTACAAAGACCAGGGAGCTTTTAAAAAGCCTCAAAGAAGGGCGGTGATTGGTAGATGGGTAACAACAACAAATAAGACATTGAATGTCTCTTTTAAGTATGGTCAAGTTAATAATTATGCTGTGGATTATATATTAAACCACCCAGACACATTAAAGATACAGTCGTCCTTCTGAACTGAGCTGCAGGCCAGGAAGGAACCTGCTCAGGGATGTCAACATGAGTCCATTGGTGATCGTAAAACAGAGTTCAATGTCTGTGAGGTTAGAAAACTGAGGATACTAAATGTACATGCATCTTGTATGCAAAAAGGAACTAACGTAATACTGCCCCAAAAAATGACCTAAATGCTAATTTTTATGTTTGGGGCAAATCCAACACAACACATCACTGAGTAAGTGCCACAACACATCACTGAGTAAGTGCCTCCTTATTTTCAAGCATGGTGGTGGCTGCATCATGGTATGGGTATGCTAGACATCGGCAAAGACTGGGGAGTTTTTCCGGATAAACAAAACGTTATGGAGCTAAGCACAAGCAAAATCCTAGATGAAAACCTTCGTCAGTCTGCTTTACACCAAACACTGAGAGGAATTCACCTTTCAGCAGGACAATTACCTACAGCACAGGGCCAAATCTACAGGGGAGTTGCTTACCAAGAGGTCAGTTCAAGTTCCTGAGTGGCCAAGTTACAGTTTTGACTTAAATCTGCTTGAAAATCTACGGCAAGACATGAAAATGGCTGTCTTGCCGCGATCCCCAACATCTTGACAGAGCTTGAAGAATATTTAAACGAATAATGGACAAATATTGCGCAAACCAAGTGTGCAAAGCTCTTATAGACTCACCGCTGTAATCAATGCCAAAGGTGTTTCTAACATGTATTAACTCAGGGAGCAGAATACTTATGCAACGACTATACTCCAGTTATTTCATTTCTATTTTCTTTCTTTTAACGAAATGTTCTTCCACTTTGACATTACAGAGTATTTTGTGTAGATTGCTGCCAAAAACGGACAGTTAAATGGGTTTTAATCCCACGTTGTAACACAATAAAAATGTGAAGAAATCCAAGGGGTCTGAATACTTTTGCAAGGCACTATATGTTGGGTGGCCGTGAAGACATTGTCATTTCAAAAGTACTTTGAACTCTATTCGGTGAGAGTGACTTTCAAAGGCCGCCATTTTGAATCACTCCAGTTTGAAACGATTTAAAGCTGTAGTAGGTGAATTGTTTGATTTAAGGGCGGTAATGCGAAGAAGTGTCTCCCTGTATCAAATATACCTGTAGCCTACAAAGCCTTTGCATACATCTATGAAACATAACCCTTTACCTTTACAATGACTTCATATTAAACGCAATCATGTCGTGCATTTGTCTTGATTTGACATGCAAGCGACTCTTCATTTCACGGCTGACACACAGTTGAACTCGCAATATTCACCACAAAGCAAACAAAAAAATGATTCAAATACCAGAAAGGTGCACCTTGGGGCCCAAAGGAGATACATTATCTTGACTAATGTGGCACCTGATCATATTACGAAACATTGTATTGTTATAGCACCAGTTCCTCTGCTGCAATATTTCCACGTCCTCTCATGGTGAAATTTCAAGAATGACATCTTTACACTTAAAAGAGCTATTGTTTGAATACGTCATTGAGATATTTAATAAAGCTTTACTAAACCCATATCTCAGGGGAGGTGGGAGTCGACATGAGCAAACACATGTCAAAGGCCGGTGCTTTCACTTTATATGGAATAATCATTCAACTTACTGGTAAACATTTTTATATATTAAAAAAAACAAACATTTATTTTAATCCGATAGAGGCAGATCGCAGCACAAAAGCAACGTTTTAGCTCTGACAATTTCCATGGTAAATAGTAAATAATAAAACACATAGAGTGGTGGAGTTCAGAGAAGACAAAGGGGATTTAGCTTGTTTCCTGATGGGTGGAAATCTACTGACCCCTATTGGTCAATTCGATTGGTACTTCCTCCTCATTACAATATAATTGATTGGGGAAGTAAGACATTGTCTTTCATGTGGTCCTCATTACAATGTAATATCGATAGAGTTTTTACCCCAGTAGTGTTATATATATTTTTTAATTGTATATAGCACTGTATATCCTTCTCTACTCCATCACGAATGAAGAATATTCAGTGATTACCTGGTAGTGGTTTGAAGTCTCTCTATGTCATTGCCATAATAACAGAAATCATACCAGCTGGCTAAAGCAAAGTAGTTAATGTACTACTAGTGTGTAAAGATGTACGACAGAATTATAGGAAATATGGCTGAGCTATAGAAGAAACATTGTATATCACATGGATCTCTCTTCTCTCCCCCTATTCTCTCTACCTCCTCTCCCCCCCCCCCTTCTCACTCTCTCTCCCCCTCTCTATCTCTAGCTGAGCTGACACAGTCGGTTGGAGGAGGTCCTGGAAACGGCCCATACTGTCAGATTAAAGAGAATTGGAGGGGAACGGGAAGCTTTCCCCCCCCATCTCTCCCCCTTTTCCCTTTTCATTACCCAGCTATACATGCTAATGATGCTCTCTTTTATGCAAATCACCAGCTAGTTTGGAGAGGTGCATGTTGCTGCTGCCGCTGGGACAGCTCTGTTTTTGTATAGTCTAATAGGGCCATGGGAAGTGGTCGACATGAGGGAGCAAATGAAGCACACATGAGTAGATTCGTTAACAACACACACACACACACACACACACACACACACACACACACACACACACACACACACACACACACACACACACACACACACACACACACACACACACACACACACACACACACACACACACATGCCCATACGCATGCACACACATGCACGCGCAAGTGCCGACACACACACACAAAACAAACAGTGATTTTTTTTTGTAAATAACAGAATTTTCTGTTTGATATCATGCTAAGACAAACCAGGTGAAAAAGTAGAAACATTCTCAAATATACTATTCACCAATTCTCCGAACAAAGTGTCCATGCCTCTGTCCCCAATGCTGTTCTCTATCTATAATGCAGCTCTTTTCGTCAGGAGTCTCCAGCTCTTTGCCAGTTAGCTGTTTTTGGCCAATACACCAAAGAAATACACCAAAGAAAAATTATTTTCAGCGTAATTCATCATATGAATGGTTTCACTTGGATGCAAATCACATTTGTTGCACTGTATCGGTATATGTTGGGCCTTTACTTAACTTATATGGGCCAACCCTTACATTATATCTGGGCCCCGTTCACTGTAGTGGAGCAGAGGTCTGATGTTTAATATCATGTATGCGGGAGGTACCAAGCCTTTAATCAGACCTCTGATCAAATCCTCTGGTAGATGGCAAGACGCAGACCTCAAAGACTGTAAATGGGGCCATGCACTGTGGATCAAAACATACAGTCATTACTAATTTCTATCACATAAATTTAAAATCAACAGGTGCAGTTAATCTGCGGTGTATTGCAGAACACACAGGCCTAGTCAAGCTGAAAGAGTGTGTGCCAATGGGTGGTGTACCAAATCATGTCAAACATATGAGCTCTTGATTGGGCGTCCACTTCAGCATGAGCTCCCCAGCAGCACGGCGGTGGTGTGCTAGCAGACAGTAGCTGATGGGCTGTTGACACATTCTCATTATATCAAGCCCACGTCGCTTTCTGACCCTAGGCAGCCTGGCCCCAGCTGTGGTTATTTTTAAACATCCTCACCCATGTCATTATCAGGTCTGTTTTAAATGTCTTTAAAATGTATTTTATTTGGGTTGTTGCCCCTTAGCTATGTGTGAATTATGCTGTTTCAGATTCTGAATGATGTAAAGAAATGAAATGTATGGTTTTGGAGATTTGTGTTGTGATGATTGGCGGATGAAACCCAACGGTGCCTTAAGATAAGAAGTGGCTGTTAAACTAGTCCCCTTAATGAAATTGTATTTTAGTCAATGTGTTTGCTAGAGTACAGCAGAAAAGGGGTTTCTAATTAGACAGAGTGACAGGCAGACAGACAGACAGACAGACAGACAGACAGACAGACAGACAGACAGACAGACAGACAGACAGACAGACAGACAGACAGACAGACAGACAGACAGACAGACAGACAGACAGACAGACAGACAGACAGACAGACAGACAGACAGACAGACAGTCAGACAGATTTTTTAAATAAAACAGAACATCCCAAAAACTTGATCCCGCATAATGCCATTAATAAACTGGAAAACCATAGAAATACAGATGACCCTGAACTGATGCTAGTGTCTATCCTATTCAGTCTTCCTTTAGCCTAGTCCAGTGAACCTCAAATGCCTTCGGCGAGACGTTTCGTCAGTAAGAACCGTAATGACCAAGAGGCAGTGTGTTGGAATGGACACCAACCAGGCTAGAGTTCAATAGTGTGGGTACATCGCCTTAATATTGCCCCCTCAACCCGCTGGCATTTGGAGAGATTTCCCTTGGACCAAAATCAAATAATGCTTTATTTGGACTGTCCGTGTAAACCGCTACATAACCTGCCATTACACTATTATTTCCAATTTCCAGATTGACTTCTCTATCAACCCCGAGAAAGTAAGGGTCATTGAGCAAAATTACCAATAAGTTTGAACAAAAGGAGGCCTATTTTAGACCTGAATAGAAATTATTGACGAGGTAGCGGCTAGTGGTATCTTTTGTTACAGTTGGGAGAGGGGGGAGAAGACGGGAGAGAGGGGAGGGAGGTAGAGGGAAATTGATAGATACATTCGCAGTCAGACAGAATTAGAGAAATAGAAATAGAGAGAGTTAAGACAACGATGAGAAAGAGAGCACAATGATAAAGAAGCATGTCTTTTGAATGTTGATTTGTCCTAAGCAGTTCTCAAAAAATGGTGTACTTGGGGTAGAAAGGTTGGCTTTCGGGATATTAATAATAAGGTATTATGAAAATTGCCATGATATTTTTCATGGCCATTTTCATGATACCTTATTATTAATATTAATGTTACTAAACCTTTACTAAAGATGAATGGCCTGGATCGAAGAAGGAAACCCCCATGACTTTGCCAGTGCATTGCCAGACTGTACCAGTGCATTGCCTATTCAGCAGGACCATATAGGTCTCCCCACCAGAGCCAGATCGTGTGCCAGGTGGTGATTGATCCACTTTGTTTTATCATCTCTAATTAAACATTCACACCCACAGGCTTCTCCCCATCGCCAAATCCAATTTCCTCACAATCTCAGTTCCAAACGCTGAGAAATCTCTGTTAGTAACAATAAACAGAGCAGTGTAATGAGTAAATAGGATAAAACGGCTCATTTACCATATCGCAGCTGACTTGATCATTTGTATTGGTGAGCATATTGAGAGAAAAGGGGGTGAGGGAAATGAAAGAAGGGCAAGTGAAACACTGTGCACACTGATATAGCTAAAGTCATTCCGCTACCTAAGAATGGTAAAGCACCCTTTACTGGTTCTAACAGCCGACCAAAGCTTGCTGTCTCTGAGCAAACTTTAGAAAAAAATGGTGTTTGACCAGATACAATGACATTTCTCTGTGAACAATCTTTCAGCATACTTATAGAGAAGGACACTCACCATGTACTGCACTGACACAAATTACTGATGAATGGCTGAAATACATTTATAATAAGAAGATTGTGGGAGCTGTATTGTTAGACTTCAGTGCAGCCTTTGATATTATTGACCATAATCTGTTATTGGAAAAACTTGTGTTACGGCTTTACATAATCTGCCATATCATGAGTTGAGAGCTATCTATCCAATAGAACACAGAGGGTTTTCTTTAATGGAAGCTTCTCTAATATAAAATATGTAAAATGTGGTATCCTGCAAGGCAGCTCTTTCGGCCCTTTACTGTTCTCTATTTGTACCAATGATCTACCACTAGCATTAAACAAAGCCTGTGTGTCTATGTACACTGAAGATGTAACATTATACACATCAGCAACCACAGCTAGTGAAATCACTGCAACCATAAACAAAGAGTTGTAGTCTGTTTTGGAATGGGTGGCTAGTAATAAACTAGTCCTGAACATATTTAAAACTAAAAGCATTGTATTTGGTACAAATCATTCCTTACCCAGCAAAACTATTGGTTCTGTGAAAGTTCCCACAACATTCATTAGGTTATGGCAAATATTCTCATAACACAAAAACTGTTCAGTTGTGATGATAATTATAGAATGTTTGTTTAAAACATTCACCTGATGTTGTAAGAACATTCCTAGAACAAATTTAATCTGCTCTTGAAAGGTTCCCTGAATGACTCAATAAGTTGTGGGAACAGTCTGGTGAGAACATTGTGGGGACATCAGAAAAGACATGTTCCCGAAAACACAAAAACTGTCCACTTGAATAGATGATTCTACAATGCATCTTTTAGGGTGCAAAAAAACAATCATCTGATGTTATAGGAATATTCCCAGCACCCATTTAGTCTGTTATTTCAAGGTTCCCAGAATGTTTCATTAGGTTGTGGGAACAGTCTTGTGAGAACATGGTGGGGACATCACAAAATATATGTTCCCAAAACACAACCTGGCGCTCCCAAGTGGTACAGTGGTCTAAGTATATATACAGCTCTGGAAAAAAATAAGAGACCACTGCAAAATCATCAGTTTCTCTGGTTTGACTATTTATAGGTATATGTTTGGGTAAAATTATATATTTTTTGTTTTATTCTATAACCTCTCTGGTACACCTCGACAACAGCCAGTGAAATTGCAGGGCTCCAAATTCAAAACAATAGAAATCCCATAATTAACATTCCTCAAACATTCAAGTATTATCCACCATTTTAAAGATAAACTTCTTGTAAATCCAACCACAGTGTCCGATTTCAAAAAGGCCTTACCGCGAAAGCACACCATGCGATTATGTTAGGTCAGCACCTAGTCACAGAAAACCATACAGCCATTTTTCCAGCCAAAGAGAGGAGTCACAAAAACAGAAATAGAGACAAAGTTAATCACTAACCTTTGATGATCTTCATCAGATGGCACTCATAGGACTTCATGTTACACAGTGCATATATGTTTTGTTCGATAAAGTTCATATTTATATCCAAAAATCTCAGAATCTCAGAAACCCATACAGCCATTTTCCAGCCAAGGAGAGTGTCACAAAAGTCAGAAATAGCATTAAAATTAATCACTTTGATGATCTTCATCTGGTGGCACTCCCAGGTCTCCATGTTAGACATTAAATGTTAGTTTTGTTCGATAATTTCCCTCTTTATGACCAAATACCTCCTTTTTATTTGCGCGTTTTGTCCAGTAATCCGAATACTTAAGGCGTGTGCACTAAGTCCAGACAAAACATTTTTTTAAAGTACAATAAAGGTTAGTAGAAACATGCCAAACGATGCTTAAAATCAATCATCCGGTTGTTTTTGTCATAAATAATCAATAATATTTCAACCGGACAAAAGATTCATCAATAGGAAAGGAGAAACAAGAAAGGCGCGTTCCCAATCAGGGGCATGGCTGATGAATGAAATTTCCACTGGCCACTGATTGAAAGTGCTGTATCTCCCTCATTTTTCAGAGTAAAAGCCTGAAACAATGCCTAAAGACTGGCCACATGTAGAGGAAGCCATAGAGACCGTGAACTGGGTCCTAAGTCTTTGTATGGTGGATAGGCTTTCAATGGAAAAACAGCCTTTCAAAATAATAGTACTTCCTGGTTGGATTTTCCTCGGGTTTTCGCCAGCCATATCAGTTCTGTTATACTCACAGACGTTATTTTAACAGTTTTGGAATCTTTAGAGTGTTTCCTATCCAAATCTACTACTTATATGCATACAGTGCCTTGCGAAAGTATTCGGCCCCCTTGAACTTTGCGACCTTTTGCCACATTTCAGGCTTCAAACATAAAGATATAAAACTGTATTTTTTTGTGAAGAATCAACAACAAGTGGGACACAATCATGAAGTGGAACGACATTTATTGGATATTTCAAACTTTTTTAACAATTCAAAAACTGAAAAATTGGGCGTGCAAAATTATTCAACCCCTTTACTTTCAGTGCAGCAAACTCTCTCCAGAAGTTCAGTGAGGATCTCTGAATGATCCAATGTTACAATCCACCTGTGTGTAATCAAGTCTCCGTATAAATGCACCTGCACTGTGATAGTCTCAGAGGTCCGTTAAAAGTGCAGAGAGCATCATGAAGAACAAGGAACACACCAGGCAGGTCCGAGATACTGTTGTGAAGAAGTTTAAAGCTGGATTTGGATACAAAAAGATTTCCCAAGCTTTAAACATCCCAAGGAGCACTGTGCAAGCGATAATATTGAAATGGAAGGAGTATCAGACCACTGCAAATCTACCAAGACCTGGCCGTCCCTCTAAACTTTTAGCTCATACAAGGAGAAGACTGATCAGAGATGCAGCCAAGAGGCCAATGTCACTCTGGATGAACTGCAGAGATCTACAGCTGAGGTGGGAGACTCTGTCCATAGGACAACAATCAGTCGTATATTGCACAAATCTGGCCTTTATGGAAGAGTGGCAAGAAGAAAGCCATTTCTTAAAGATATCCATAAAAAGTGTCGTTTAAAGTTTGCCACAAGCCACCTGGGAGACACACCAAACATGTGGAAGAAGGTGCTCTGGTCAGATGAAACCAAAATGGAACTTTTTGGCAACAATGCAAAACATTATGTTTGGCGTAAAAGCAACACAGCTCATCACCCTGAACACACCATCCCCACTGTCAAACATGGTAGTGGCAGCATCATGGTTTGGGCCTGCTTTTCTTCAGCAGGGACAGGGAAGATGGTTAAAATTGATGGGAAGATGGATGGAGCCAAATACAGGACCATTCTGGAAGAAAACCTGATGGAGTCTGCAAAAGACCTGAGACTGGGACGGAGATTTGTCTTCCAACAAGACAATGATCCAAAACATAAAGCAAAATCTACAATGGAATGGTTCAAAAATAAACATATCCAGGTGTTAGAATGGCCAAGTCAAAGTCCAGACCTGAATCCAATCGAGAATCTGTGGAAATAACTGAAAACTGCTGTTCACAAATGCTCTCCATCCAACCTCACTGAGTTCGAGCTGTTTTGCAAGGAGGAATGGGAAAATATTTCAGTCTCTCGCTGTGCAAAACTGATAGAGACATACCCCAAGCGACTTACAGCTGTAATCACAGCAAAAGGTGGCGCTACAAAGTATTAACTTAAGGGGGCTGAATAATTTTGCACGCCCAATTTTTCAGTTTTTGATTTGTTAAAAAAGTTTGAAATATCCAATAAATGTCGTTCCACTTCATGATTGTGTCCCACTTGTTGTTGATTCTTCACAAAAAATACAGTTTTATATCTTTATGTTTGAAGCCTGAAATGTGGCAAAAGGTCGCGAAGTTCAAGGGGGCCGAATACTTTCGCAAGGCACTGTATCCTATCTTCCGGGCCTGAGTAGCAGGCAGTTTATTTTGGGCACGCTTTTCATCCAAAATTCCGAATGCTGCCCCTTACCCTAGTGAAGTCAATAAAATACTGACAACATTCCAATAAAAAATATTGTAATTTATTAATTGGCAGAAAATGACAATTGGTCAAAATAACAAAAAACATGCAGTGTTGTCAGACCTCAAATAAAATACGTTCTTATTCATTTTTAAACAACACAGTACTAATGTTTTAACTTAGGAAGAGTTCAGAAGTCAATATTTGGTGGAATAACCCTGATTTTCAATCGCAACTTTCATACGTCTTGGCCTGCTCTCCACCAGTCTTTCACATTGATGTTGGGTAACTTTATGCCACTCCTGGTGCAAAAATGCAAGCAGCTCGGCTTTGTTTGATGACTTGTGACCATTCATCTTCCCCTTGGTCACATTCCAGAGGTTTTCAATGGGGTTCAGGTCTGGAGATTGGGCTGGCCATGACAGGGTCTTGATCTGGTGGTCCTCCATCCACACCTTGATTATCCTGGCTGTGTGGCATGGAGCATTGTCCTGTTGGAGAAACCAATCCTCAGAGTTGGGGGACATTGTCAAAGCAGAAGGAAGCAAGTTTTCTTCCAGGACAACCTTGTTTGTGGCTTGATTCATGCGTCCTTCACAAAGACAAATCTGCCCTATTCTAGCCTTTGTGAAGCACCCCTAGATCATCACCAATCCTCCACCAAATTCCACAGCGGGTACGAGACCTGGAGAGGCCTTACAAGTGACAGTGTCTCGCACCCACTGTGAAATTTGGTGGAGGATCAGTGATGATCGGTGATGATTAGGTGTTGGGAACAGTGTGGATACATTACAAGAGATAGGTTCCCAAAACACAAAATCTGATCAGTTGTAATGACATTCATACAATGTTTAAGTTAAGTTGCACAGGACATTCCTATAATGATGTAAGAATGTTGGCAGAACACCTGGTTTAAATTATTTAAAGGTTCCCAGAACATTTAATTAAGTTATGGGAGTTGTCTGGGATGTTGCAAGAATATTCTTGTGTTATTCACGTGAGTTGCACAGAATATTCCCCCCAATGTTCCACAATTTCCAAATAAGTCTGTTTTTACGATGTTCACAGCATACTTGTTCTAGGGTAAGCATAATATTAAATTGATGTTCACGCAATATACATTTGACCTTGTCTTGGAGGTCCTCAGAACATTTCAAGAACATGTGAACATGTTACATTTAAGTTCTACCTAATATTACCACAACATTCTCAGCACACAAACGTATAGCTCCTTAATAAATCATAGGAAAGCATGTTTAGAATACATCTCCATTATGTTTCTCTCCAGATTGAATGGAAATTCAAGAAACACATTCATTTAACGCACAGGACATTTGAACAGCATTTAATCATACAAACACAACAATATTTTTTACACTTCATATGTTGACAATCTTCACATATGGCGTTTGAACCTGCAATGTTTGGTTCCTAAGCCAGGGTTACTTCTGCTTTTCAGATCATGGAAAATAAGGACCATGTCAAGCTGCTTAAAGTAGCTATTATATCGGGTACACTTTTTAAAGTTGAACGGTACATTTCTACACAATGTTTAATATTTTAGTTAGTCTAACTTCTGCAAGTCTGCCTGGATGTATACATCTGAACGAAATAAAGACATCCTCTTATATAGCAGATTATATCTGAGCCTGAAATCCCCCAAAAAATCGACATGGTCAATGGTTAATATGGTCAATGGTCAACATGGTTAATGAAAATGTGAGATTGAACCTGCAATATTCAACTCTACATTCAGATCATTAACCCTCTGCACCACCAGGGGATAACTGTGGATTTTTTTCTCTCAAATATGTCAATAAGGACACAGAAGACAATTTCTGAGTTATTAAAAATGGTCCCATACTCTTCATATGCTGTTTGAATGTTTTTTTTACACCTGAAAATAAGCATTGTAGAATAATCCTCACAACTGGACAGCTTTTGTGTTTCGGGAACACATCTTTTGTGGTGTACCCACAATGTCCCAGAACCTAATGAAACATTCTGGAAACCTTTAAAGAACAGATTAAATGTGTTCTGGGAACGTTCTTGTAAAATCAAATGAATGTTTAATGCACCCTAAAATAAACATTGTATAATCATGCGCACAACTGGACAGTTTTGGTGTTTTGGGAAAACATATTTGTGATGTCCCCACAATGTTCCCGCCAGACTGTTTCCAGAACCTAATGAAAAATTCTGGGAACCTTGAAAGAACAGACATAATGTGTTCTAGGAATGTTCTTGCAACAACAGGCAAATGTTTTATACAAACATTGTATAATCATCAGAACGACTGGATAGTTTTTAGTGTTATGAGAACATTTTCCGGTAGCTAACAAATGTTGTGGGAACTGTCACAGAACCAATTTTGGTTTGCTGGGAAAACACCTGGAAACCTAAGAACAAACTTTGGGGAATATTCTGTGATGGTTGTTACAGATATTGTGTATGACATTTTAATGAATGTTAGAAGAACATTCCAAGGATATTTAATTTAAAACACAAATACATATATATACAGTACAAGTCAAAAGTTTGGACACACCTACTCATTCAAGGTTTTTTCTTTATTTTTACTATTTTCTACATTGTAGAATAATAGGGAAGACATGAAAACTAGGAAATAACACATATGGAATCATGTAGTAACCAAAAAAGTGTTTCTTCAAAGATTCTTCAAAGTAGCCACCCCTTGCCTTGATGACAGCATTGCACACCCTTGTCATTCTCTCAATCAGCTTCATGAGGAAGTCACCTGGTGTCACGACTTCCCCCGAAGTCGGTCCCTCTCCTTGTTCGGGCGGTGTTCGGCGGTCGACGTCACCGACCTTCTAGCCAGTCTTCCTTCACACCTGGTTCCAATCCCATTAATTACATGTTGTGTATTTAACCCTCTGTTTCCCCTCATGTCCTGGTCGAAGATTGTTTGATTGTATGTTTGTGTATTATGTGTTGGTGCGCAATGGGTTTTGTACAAAATTTTTAAAACTTTGTAATCTTGGTTTTTGAGTTTTGTGAAGCACTGATTAAACAACTCTGTTTATATCAAGTTCGATTCTCCTGCGCCTGACTTCCCTGCCACCAACACACACCCATTACACCTGGAATGCATTTCAATGAACAGGTGTGCCTTGTTAAAAGTTCATTTGTGGAATTTCTTTCCTTATTAATGCATTTGAGCCAATTGGTTGTGTTGTGAAAAAGTTGGGTTGGGATACAGAATATAGCCCTATTTGGTAAAAGACCAAGTCCATATTATGGCAAGAACAGTTCAAATAAGCAAAGAGAAATGGCAGCCCATCATTACTTTAAGACATGAAGGTCAGTTAGTACGAACTTTGAAAGTTTCTTCAAGTGCAGTCACAAAACCATCAACAGCTATGATTAAACTGTCTCTCATGAGGACCACCATAGAAAAGAAAGACCCAGTTACCTATGCTGCAGAGGATAAGTTCATTAGTGTTACCAGCCTCAGAAATTGCAGCCCAAATAAATGCTTCACAGAGTTCAAGTAACAGACACATCTCAACATCAATTGTTCAGAGGAGACTGCATGAATCAGGCCTTCATGGCTGAATTGCTGCAAAGAAACCACTACTAAAGGACACCAATAAGAAGAATAGACTTGCTTGGGCCAAGAAACACAAGCAGTGGATATTTGACCGGGGGAAATCTGTCCTTTGGTCTGATGAGTCCAAATTTGAGATTTTTGGTTCCAACCGCCGTGTCTTCGTGAGACGCAGAGTAGGTGAAAAGATGATCTCCACATTTGTGGTTCCCACTATGAAGCATGGAGGAAGAGGTGTGATGGTGTGGGGGTGCTTTGCTGGTGACACTGTCAGGGATTTATTTAGAAGTCAAGGCACACTTAACCAGCATGGCTACCACAGCATTCCGCAGTGATATGCCATCTCGTCTGGTTTGCGCTTAGTGGGACTATCATTTGTATTTCAACAGGAAAACAACCCAACACACCTCCAGGCTGTGTAAGGGCTATTTGACCAAGAAGGAGAGTGATGGAATGCTGCATCAGATAACCTGGCCTACACATTCACCCGACCTCAACCCAATTTAGATGGTTTGGATGAGTTGGACTGCAGAGTGAAGGAAAATAAGCCAACAAGTGCTCAGCATATGTGGGAACTCCTTCAAGACTGTTGGAAAAGCATTCCAGGTGAAGTTGGTTGACAGAATGCCAAAAGTGTGCAAAGCTGTCATCAAGGCAAAGGGTGGCTTCTTTGAAGAATCTAAAATCTAAAGTCATTTGTTTAACACTTGTTTTGGTTACTACATGATTCCATATGTATTATTTCATAGTCTTGATGTCTTCACTGTTATTCTACAATGTAGAAAATAATAAAAAGAAAGAAAACCCATTCAATGAGTAGGTATGTCCAAAGTTTTGACTGGTAATGTAAATGTACTGTATTTTGTTATCCAAAACATTATTTTAACATTTTTGGGATGCTATCCTAATGTTAGATAAAACCCTAGCTAGAACTTAATGGGATTCTTAGCAAATGTTTTGGGAATGTTCCCAGTTTGCTGGGTAAGTTCTAGACATCAGCTGAATCTGGTAATGAATGATGTGGCCATTGAGAAAGTTGAGGAGACTAAAGTTCTCGGTGTTACCTTAGACTGCAAATTGTCATAGTCAAGGAATTTTGATTCAATTGTTGTGAAGATGGGGAGAGGTCTGTCTGTGATAAAGAAATGCTCAGCTTTTTTAACACTACAGTCGACCAAACAAGTCCTGCAGGCTCTATTATTATCTAATCTTGAATATTGCACAGTGATATGGTCGAGTGCTGCAAAGAAGGGCCCAGAAAACCTGCAGCTGGCCCAGAACAGAGCAGCACGTCTTGTATTTCAATGTATACAAAGGGCAAATGTCAACAGTATGCATGTCAGTTTCTCTTGGCTCAAAGTAGAGGGGAGATTGACTGCATCAATTCTTTTTTTGCGAGAAATATTATGTTGAATATTCTAAATTGCCTGTATAATCAGCATATAGCACTGACAGACATACTTACCCCACCACGGGTCTCTTCACAGTCCTCAAATCCAGAATGAATTCAAGGCAATGCACAGTATTACATAGAGCCATAATCACATGAACATCCTTCCATCTCATATTACTCGAACAACAAACAGCACAACGACTCTCCGCAATCTGTACTAATGTACGTGTGTGTGAATGTCTGTAGGACCTTTTGTTTTGGTTCTATAGTTAAACGTGTGAAGTTCTGTCCTTGAGCTGTTCTTATCTATTGATGTTCTGTATTATGTCATGTTTTATGTCATCAGTGGACCCCAGGAAGAGTAGCTGCAGCTTCAGCAACAGCTAATGGAGATCCTAATAAAATACAGAACAAAAAGACTAACAACAGGGTAACCCACCTCATACACTTCACAGGGACACTAATAACATTAATATGCCACGTACAGTACACTGCTGTATTTGCGTGGCACCGTTGGCATCTATTATCACCTACTCATGCCTGTGTTGTATTGACTGCTATGCTGCCTCAGAGTTTGGTCGTTTTTAGCCTCTTTAATCTTTAATGTAGATTACCAGGGTTAAATATATCTTAAAATATATCAAAGAGAATGCCAGCAGCTTGTATAGTGTAATTGAAATCGATAGCGGACAAGGTCTCATTTGATTTTCCTACAGGTCTATCCCCGCTTCCATTACTCATTGTCAAGCATGATATTCTACAAACACCATGCATCCAATGGAGGCACGGCAGCTTTTCAACCCAAGGCCAATATATCATTATTAATAAATGGTTGTTATAAGTCAAATAGATTGGAGTGGAGACTTGTCTGTCTGTTATGCTGATTCCAGGGTAAAAACACTTGTCTGCGACATGTATTTCCTGGCCATATCCAAATGAATATAGGGATAGATTGACCAGACAAGTTTTATTCTAATTATGATATCGATTAGAAAGTGTAGTATTACATAGATGAGGGACTGTATGCTGTATACATGTATTATTACATTTGTAATACTATTACTATATGTCGAGCTAAAACTGATCATCTATTAATGTCCTTTCATAACTTCTCGTATGGCACTTGCAGTAGACAAGTATTTTATTGGTTACATGCGCCTAATACAACAGGTGTACACTTTACCTTGAAAAGCTTACTTACCAGCCTATTCCCAACAATGCAGAGATAAAATAAAAATATTTGCTAAATAAAAAAGGAAATAGTAAAACAATAGAATAACAATAGCGAGGCTATATACACGGAATACAAGTACCGAGTCAATGTGCAGGGGTACGAGGTAAGGTGATTGAGGTAATACAACATTTAGATGTAGGTAGGGGTAAAAGTCACTTGGCAATCAGAATATACACAGAGTATACCAAATATTAGGAACACAGTCCCAATATCAAGTTACCCCCCCCACTCTCCCTTTTGCTCTCAGAACAGGCTCAATTCAACAGGGCATGGACTCTACAAGGTGTCGAAAGTGATCCACAGGGATGCTGGCCCATGTTGACTCCAATGCTTCCCACAGTTGTGTCAAGTTGGCTGGATGTCCTTTGGGTGGTGGACCATTCTTGATACACACAGGAAACTGTTAAGCGTGAAAAACCAGACGGCGTTGCAGTTCTTAACACAAACCAATGCAGTTCTACTACCATACCCATCCAAAGGCGCTTATGTCTTTTGTCTTGCCCATTCACCCTCTGAATAGCAGACATACAGTCTATGTCTCAATTGTCTCAAAGCTTAAAAAGGATTATTTGACCTGTCTCCTCCACTTCAGCTACACTGACAGTAGTGGCTTTAATAACAAATGACATGAAGAAGAATCATAGTTTTCGCCTGGATTCACCCGGTCAGTCTATATCATGGAAACAGCAGGTGTTCTTAATGTTTGGTATACTCAGTGTATAATAAACAGAGTACCAGCAGCGTATGTGAAGAGTGTGAAAGTGTGTGTGTGTCACTCCCTGATCTGTTTCACCTGGCTTGTCTCCACCCCGCTCCAGGTGATGCCCATCTTCCTCATTATCCCCAGTGTATTTATACCTGTGTTCTCTGTTTGTCTGTTGCCAGTTCATCTTGTCTTGTCAGGTCTTACCAGCGTGTTTTCCCATCTCCCTGCTTTCTCAAGTTCTGTTTCCTAGTTTCCCCAGTTCTGACCATTCTGCCTGCTCTGACCCCGAGCCTGCCAGCCCCTCTGTACCTGCCTGACTTTGACCCGTTTACAAACCTCTGCCTGTCCTCATCCCGAGCCTGCCTGCTGTTCTGTACCTTATTGACTCTGTCCTGGATTACGGACCTCTGCCTGCCTTTGGCCTGCCCCCTGTTTGGGTCAATAAATATCTGCGACTCTAGCTGTCTGCATCTGGGTCTTATCCTGAGGTTTGATAAGTGTGTGTGAGCATATGTAAGAGAAAGGGGGATACCTAGTCAGCTGTACAACTGAATGCATTCAACTGAAATGTGTCTTCCGCATTTAACCCAAACCCTCAGAATAAGAGAAGTGCGGGGGGGCTGCCATAATCCATATCCACATCTTTGGCGCCAGGGGAACTGTGAGTTAACTGCCTTGCTCAGGGGCAGGATGACAGATGTTTACCTTGTTCGCTCGGGGATTCGATACAGCAACCTTTTGGTTACTGCCCAACGCTCTAACCACTAGGCTACCTGTACGTGTGTGTGTAGGAGTGTCATTGTAGTAAATGTGAGTGTGTGGGTAGAGTCTAGTGTCGGTGCAAAAAAACATACAATAATAAAGGGGGTCAATGTAAATAGTCAGGGTGGCCACTTGATTAACTGTTCACCAGTCTTATGGCTTGGGGGTAGAAGCGGTTCAGGAGACTTTTGGTCCCAGACTTGGTTCTCAGGTACTGCTTGTGGTGCGTTAGCAGAGAACAGTCAATGACTTGGGTGGCAGGAGTCCTGGGCGAACAGGGAGTACAGGAGGGGACTGACCATGAACCCATGAGGGGCCCCCGTGTTTAGGGTCAGCATGGCGGATGTGTTGTTGCCTACCCTCACCACCTGGGGGCAGCCCGTCCGGAAGTCCGGGACCCAGTTGCAGAATGAGGTGTTCAATCGCAGACTTCTTAGCTAAGTGATGAGCTTGGAGGGAACTGTGGTTTTGAACGTTGAGCTGTAGTCAGTGAATAGCATTCTCACGTAGTTGTTCTTTTTTGTCCAGGTGGGAAAGGGCAGAGTGGAGTGCAATAGAGATATATATATACATATCCCAATCAATTATAGGCAACATCTGTACATCTTGTGTCATCTGTGGATCTGTTGGGGCGGTATGCGAATTGAAATGGGTTCACAGTTTCTGGGATGATGTTGTTGACGTGAGCCATAACCAGCCTTTCAAAGCATTTCATGGCTACAGAGGTGAGTGCTACTGGGCAGTAGTCATTTAGGCACGTTGCTTTGGCGTTCTTGGGTACAGGGCTTATGGTGGTTTGCTTGAAACATGTAGGTATTACAGACTCGGTCAGAGAGAGGTTGAAAATGTCAGTGAAGACACTTGCCAGCTGGTCAGCACATGCTCTGAGTATGATCTCTGGTAATCTGTCTGGCCCTGCGGCCTTGTGAATGTTGACCTATTTAAATGTCTAACTCACATTGGCTAGAGAGAGTGTGATCATACCTTCCTCCGGAACACCTGGTGCTCTCATTCAGGTTTCAGTGTTGCTTGCCTTGAAGGGAGCATAGAAGGCCTTTAGCTCATCTGGTAGGCTCGTGTCATTGGGCAGCTCTCGGCTGGGTTTCCCTTTGTAATCCGTAATAATCTGCAAGCTCTGCCACATCCGATGAGCGCCAGAGCCGGTGTAGTAGGATTCAATCTTAGTCCTGTATTGACTCTTTGCCTGTCTGACGGTTCGTCGGAGGGCATATCGGGAATTCTTATAAGCTTCCGGATTAGTATCCCCTCCTTGAAAGCAGCAGCTCTAGACTTTAGCTCAGTACAGATGTTGCCTATAATTGATTGGGATATGTATATAAGTTCACTGTGGGGATGGCGTCGTAGATGCTTTTATTAATGAAGCCAGTGACTGATGTGGCAAACTCCTCAATGACATCAGATGAATCTCAGAATATATTCCAGTCAGTGCTAATGACACAGTACTGTAGCTTAGCATCCACTTCATGGACAACTTCGAATTGAGTGTGTCACTGGTACTTTCTGTTTGAGTTTTTGCTTGTAAGTAGGAATCAGGAGGATAGAGTCATGGTCCGATTTGCCAAACGGAGAGCTTTGTATGCACCTCTGTGTGTGGAGTAAAGGTGATCTAGAGATGATTTCCTCTAGCTGCACAGGTAACATCCTGGTAGAAATGAGGTAAAACGGATTTCAGCTTTCCTGCATTAAAATCACAGGCCACTAGGAGCGCTGCCTCTGGATGAGCATTTTCTTGTTTGATTATGACTCAATACAGCTTGTTGAGTGCTGTCTAAGTGCCAGCATCGGATTGTGGTGCAACAACAATGGCGCTGCACTGGAAAGCAGTTGTTTTACGTGCTTTACGGGTTTTACAGGCTCTTGACCAATGTTGTGTATTTTCTGGCACTGATCTGAACTTTTTTTGCATAATGTTTCTGAAAGAGCTTCTGGACATCAGAACAGCTTTCACTAACCTCAATTTGGACAAGGGTTTTACTTCAATGAGTCAGAGGTGAAAGACATATTGATTTTTCCGGACCAGGCCTAAATCCCTGAAACTCGAAGAAGAAGTAGACGGCGCTATAGAGGCTGCACACTGCACACCCTAATGAGACTACACACCAAGATGTCCACATTCAAGGCCAACACTGCACATCACTGTTTACATTATTGAGCATTTCCCTCCATGGAACCAAAGACTGACCAACCACCTGTCATCGTCACTCCAAGTACTAAATACTTCAGAACCAATCAATACCTCATAACCAATCAAAATAATCCAAGGATCAATCACAAGGATCTGTAGAACATTAGAATACTTCAAGCCTCCGAACCTTAATAAACTGCAGTTCAGATTTGATTGTCATTATTTGACAGTGATAAAATGTAAAGTCGTACATTTCCTGACCACAAATATGTTTTTATTGACAATATAATACATTTAGTTATTTCTGGCAAGGCCATTGAGTGATATCCAGCTAAGGTTCAGCCAAATCCTTCTACCATTACTAGAAAACATGATGCTGCCTGATTATAGGGTGGCAGGTAGCCTAGCGGTTAATGAGTGTTGGACCAGCAACTGCAAGGTTGCTGGTTCGCTTCCCCGAGCTGGCAAGGTGGAAACATCTGCTGTTCTGCCATTGAGCAAGCCATTTAACCCCCAATGGAGGGGTTTGGTTAAATGCGGAAGACAGATTTCAGTTGAATGTATTCAGTTGTGTAACTGGCTAGGTGTCTCCTAACCAATGATCTTCTTCCACAACCCCCTTTGAAGATTTCTTTATCCATTTTCCCTCACAATGACAGCATGCATAACCAAAGGTCGTGCGAGTGGCTGCTTTGGCGTTAAGTAAAATAGACGAATGTCAGAGCAGCAAAGGTCAACATGTAATCTCCTCTTATTGTCTCGTCCACATCGGCCCACCGATTGCCGAACGCCCAGCAGTATCGACATGTTTACAGTTACGATTTATCTTCAGGTTTATTGTTCACCTCGTTGGGTCCAGTTGTAATTACAGAAGTATGTTTCTATAGTAACTAGAATTGACACAGAACACGTTTGACATGAATACTATGTTTGTTGGTCTTCTGTCTTTATGTTAACGGTTGTCAGTGGTGTACATTGTTGTTTTACTAGTTATTTCTAAATCATTGTTTTGTCCATGCTGAATGAATGATACGTTTACACCAGATATAGTGTTTGTGATTCTTTAATAGTAATTATCTCATATTTTCAAATAAACAACATTATGATTGTTGATCATTGACTACCGTTTCATTTCAGAAGAGTGTCCACACCTGATACTCTATGTTATCTGCTTGAATAGTCCTGTCTAGACTAATTAATAACTGATCTGGGATTTCAGAAGGCATTTTAAAGACTACTCGGTGATGTTAAGCCTCACAAAGTAAACAACATTCACGATTGGACTGACTGGGTGGGTGCCTTAGCTGTGAGGCAATAGCCAAGTCTCCAGCAAAAAGAACATATTGTTTGATTACGGATATGAGTAGGGGAAGATCGGACACCACAACGATGTCTCCAATAGTTTTATAATGAGTACTATCTCTTCTCTGACCCTGGTTCAGCAGTATCGACCATTATCCGACCACGCGTCGTGTGATTTTGTATTTTAATGGCTGCGGTAGTGACAGTGTCAGGGAACCCAATAGCCAATAGCCATTTACAGTCATTTGTAAACCAGATGGTGACAAAGTTTGCCTCTGTGAAGTAAGTCTAAATGTTGCAACAATTAACTACAAAATACATTGAAATCCATTTGACAGAACTACAAATGAAAGAACAGTTCCTTGATGCTAACTATTGACTATGATCTACTTCATAAATCACTCATGGGGAAAATTGCTCATCTGGAAATAAGGACGATGACGTTCCACAGCTTAGTCTGCTACAGTTTACTACCATGTGTATATGGTTGAAAATCATCTGTTAAAAACCTGAGTAGATTCACAGTTCATCCTGGCAGAATCATAAATGATAAAAACAGAGACGTTTGAATCATTTTCCTTTTGGCTGTATCTGCTGTAAATAATTCACACAGCTATTCTGACACATTTTAATTGAACAAACAGAGCATCGAACACAGTGTAATCATTAATATCTAGTCACAGTGACCTTGTGGACACATACCATACACACTGTCCAATGAAGTCTTCCTTCACCAATCCACCGCCTATCATCATAATAATGTCCATGCCAGTTCATACAGTGAGGACATTTTGATCATTCATGTTCTTCGGTTAGAAGCGGGGGTTTGTGGCACGCATCCAATCAACCCCCACTGTTCCTGCACGGCTCTCTACTCAGCAGGTTACCCCCGCTTTGTGGCCTGCATCCATTTTGGTCATGTCCTGGGGTGTGGACTGTGTGTGTGGTGGGGGAAGGGGTGGGTTTGCGGTTGGGTTGGGTGGGTGGGATGTGTGGTGTGTGTGTGTTTGCACAAGTGTATGTGTGTATTTTTCCCAGCCCCTGGACTGCTTGGTACTAAGCTCAGTCTCCTCTCCTGGCTGTTTAGAATCATTAATGTTCTCCAAACGGCTCAGTGCTCCCGCATCCTGCAGAGTACAGTGGACTGTAACACATAGCCTGTTGGGAAGCTGATAAAAACCCAGGGAGCTGGGGGATTTGGAAATAGAATCAAAGTCCAGCTTAAAAAAAAAGAGACTGCATTCGATCTTTCCTGCACTGCTCCTTATGAAGATGTGAAAAAAATAGAGAGAAGGAGGAAGAGGGAAAGCGGGAGATGGAAAACATGAAGTTGGTCAGATACGCTTGGTTGACTGTTTGGGGAAGTCATATCAGACTCTGTAATGGGAATTTGTGATGGGACCCAGAGATGAGCGAAGAGCAGAAGTCTGTTTTCTCTCTCTCTCTCTCTCTCTCTCTCTCTCTCTCCCTCTCTCTTTTTCACACTCACAGATGGACCTCCAAATGTTTTGGGGGAGGAGGACGCTCATCGTGTTGGTAGCGAGGGTATATTTGGAAGTGAAACAGACAGTGTGGGACATGAAACAGACCACTGTTGTTGCTCACTGCTGATGCACAAGGGACCATCATGCAGACTGTGGCTTGTTGCTCATCATAGCCACTCATTCACCGCCCAGCATAACAAACTTCAGTCAGAGTCAGGATCATTAGTCTAATGGTTGATTTGATATATTGATTGTAAATAAAGGACAGATTGATCAGTGGGCTCATTTTGTGTCCTTTAGGGCTGCTATATTATTGAACCTTTCACATATACCACTGAAACCAGCCAAGTATGGGTAGCTGCAGCCCAATATGGTGACCGGAATATGCCCGAGTGGTTGTGTTGAAAGGAGTGGGTGTATGGAAAGCAAATCAGCAAATTGGGCAGATTTGTTGCCACTCAAGACCATTTTGAGTGGCTGATTGGGCTGCACAACTAAAGTGGCCATCTTTTTCCCTCCCATTATTTTATTTTAAGTAGGATAGCAGCCTACACAAGAAATAACTAATATTGATAACCATCTAGTCATCTTGATACATACATACAGTCTCAGTAGATGCCTACTGGAGAACTTATTTGTATTGCTTTTAATCTTTTTAAATGAATTTCTTATTAACACTTTGTTCTAGCTAGCTATTTGTGTAGGTAGCTATCAAGTATACGCAATGCACACATATTTCACTGAATGGGGAGGGCATGAACGTCAAGAACATCTGGAAACAGTGCCCTTCACGCCCGCTTGCCAAGTACTGTTAACAGTGTGGGAAGTAACAGTACACCCATAATCAGTACTTTTAATGTAAAAAATGTTTTGTCAGTTTTATAATTGAAAATTATTACATTTATTTGTGTAAAACGTACAGTGAAATAGCACTCAGAATCCTGTGGCTTCAAAAGTCCAAACTCTTGTGCTACGGTTGCTCAAAAAAAAAAATCTAAATAAAACATAGCTCAATCAAAACCGTCTAACCGATAACAGAGTCTTTTTGACACACCCACTCCTTTCCACATGCCCACTACTTTCCTTGACTCTCAAAGCACTTCATGATGACGGAAGTGAGTGCTACGGGGCGGAAGTTGTTTAGCTCAGTTACCTTTGCTTTCTTGGGAACAGGAACAATAGTTGAAGCATGTGGGAACAGCAGACTGGGATTGAATATGTCCATAAACACACCAGCCAGCTGGTCTGCGCATGCTCTGAGGACGCGGCTGGGGATGCCGTCTGGGCCTGCAACCTTGCGAGGGTTAACACGCTCAAATGTTTTACTCACGTCGGCTGCAGTGAAGGAGAGTCTGCAGGTTTTGGTAGCGGGCCGTGTCAGTGGCACTGTATTATCCTCAAAGCGAGCAAAGAAGTTGTTTAGTCTGTCTGGGAGCAAGATATCCTGGTCCGCGACGGGGCTGGTTTTCTTTTTGTAATCCGTGATTGACTGTAGATCCTGCCACATACCTCTTGTGTCTGAACTGCGACTCCAGTTGGTCTCTATACTGACTCTTAATATAATGTTTACATACCCTACGTTACTCATCTCATATGTATATACTGTACTCTATACCATTTACTGCATCTTGCCATCTTTATGTAATACATGTATCACTAGCCACTTTAAACAATGACTCTTTTATATGTTTACATACCCTACATTACTCATCTCATATGTATATACTGTACTCGATACCATCTACTGCATCTTGCCTATGCCTTTCTGTACCATCACTCATTCATATATCTTTATGTACATATTCTTCATCCCTTTACACTTGTGTGTATAAGGTAGTTGTTGTGAAATTGTTAGGTTAGATTACACGTTGGTTATTACTGCATTGTCAGAACTAGCAGCACAAGCATTTCGCTACACTCGCATTAACATCTGCTAACCATGTGTATGTGACAAATACAATTTGATTTGATTTGACACACCCACTCGCCCATACTCCGGTCGCCATATTTCACTGCAGCTACCCCCTTCTCAATCCAGCAGGAACCACTAGCAGAAACCAGATTTCCATATCAGAGGTAGGTAAGGACCCTGGAGTTCTTTTGACATGGATGCTTCTAGGCTGATTTCATGCAAGAAAGTGAAGCTGAGGAATGGACATGTTTGGCAAGGGATAGTGTCATGATGAGTACTGACAGTGCTACTGACTAAATACAGTAACAAGAGTTTGGTTAGGCAATTGAATATGACTATGTTCTCTTACCACAGGAACAAGCCAAGCCATGCTGATGTGTCCTGACAGATGACAGGTCTCTGATCAGTGCGGTTATGGGCAGACCTGCACAGCAGCTTCAAAACTCCCCTCTCTACTGATCTGGTGTCAGGGGTCTGGGATGAGAGGATGAGGGTAATTTAAGGCAGGGGGAGGTGGGTTACAGAGGGTAATGGCACACATGGGACTGCCAGGGACACACACACGCACGCGCATACAAACATACACACGTACAGACCCCCCCACACACACACACGCACACACACCAACACTTACTCCTACATACTTTGCAAGCACTGCACGTTTGGCCACGCGCTCCCTCTGCCCTCTGACATAAAACAATGGCACCCTTGTTGCTGCTCACAAGGGGGAGTCATTAAAAGTGAACACTGCTGTGACAAACCAGGTGGAGATCAATGGAGGCTGCAGCATACAGGAAGAGATGGCAGCTCAATGGAAACACACTCCTAGCTTTGAAGCTGACACTGTCAGCTACTGCATACCGCTGAACCAGGCGACATTGTAATAATTTTTATTGATATTTTTTTTTTACAGTGAACCCAATGAGCAAGGTGCAGTATAAAGACCTGCAATGCCTTTTAAATTCAGCCTAGAGTTCTTTAGGATATGGTTTCTATTATAAAAGAGAATGACTTAGAGACCTGGTTAAACAAAGATTATACAGTGTCCAGGATGTTCAATGTCAACAAATTAATCCGTCTGATATTCCATATAAATGTCTAATACTGTTGCCACAAAATTTCTTAGATAATGTTATATCCTTCCTTCTCAAGTGTCTTGTTGTATAAAGCCAGTGGAACCATGCCATTTCGAAACTGGTGTAATGTGCGCCCAGTTTAAGTCTAATCTCCTGTGTGTTTAGGCCAAATATTGTCCCCTTCTTCCAATCCACACTCAGGGGTGGACAGCTCCATTACAACTCCCATAGCCGGAGGCATTGTCTCTCGCCAGCCGTCCACTGCACTCTGTAGACGTAAATAAAAGCACAGGTTTTTATTTCGACTGGGGATGAAATATTCATGGCGTATATTTTATTCACAGGCCAAGCACGCTACACCGGTGCAGCTCTACAGCTGTTGCAGTCAGGTTTTCGGGAAAGGCTGTGGTTTCTCTCTCTCTCTCTCTCTGTGTGTATTGTTTACATATGCCCTTAAGAGACAATACATTTCACTTCAAAAACTGCAGGATGTATCAGAATATATAAATATCGCATTCATGTGTATGTGGTGTACAACTACCTCCCTCCCCCCAACGCATACAAACACACACGCGCGCACACGTGCACGCACGCACGCACACACACACACACACACACAAACACACTGTGTTCACAGCCTTTGAAACAACCGCAGAGCGATACAAAACTGTGTTTTTATTCAAGACCTGTATGCATTTAATTCTGTCTTGCGTTTTTTGTTGTTGTTTTGTGGTATTTTTAAGGAGTATTGTCTGGAGAAGGATGTTTTGACACTGTACACAGTCACTCGTATTATCCTGTTTTTAGGAGACTTTGCAGGATATTTTCAGATAGGAAAGACTGTATCAGGTTATTGACACTATCCAACCGACCATGGGATTTGATTACTGGCATATAACCTCAGTGACTGTAAACAGCGAAGCAGAGACAAGACTAATAACTGGTGTGTTTTGTTTCTATTTAGAATTTAAAATATGACAATTGCTTCTCCACTTGGAAAACCAACGGTATTAACACCCCTGGGAAAAGACAGGAAATTACTCAGATGGAAGCAGAGTAGAAATGATTTACAGGATTCACCTTGACTTTTAAAAGATTTTGTTACTTTACAGCCATATTCTAAAATGGATGAAATCGTTTTTTTCCCCCTCATCAATCTACACACAATACCCCATAATGACAAAGCAAAAACAGTTTTTGTTTCAATTTTTGCAAATTATACAAAAAAAGAAATGGAAATATCACATTTACATAAGGATTCAGACCATTTACTCAGTATTTTGTTGAAGCACAGCGATTACAGCTTCAAGTCTTCTTGGGTAAAACGCTAGAAGCTTGGCACACCTGTATTTGGGGAGATTCTCGCATTCTTCTCTGCAGATCCTCTCAAACTATGTCAGGTTGGATGGAGAGCAGTGTTGCACATCTATTTTCAGGTCTCTCCAGAGAAGTTCGATCTGGTTCAAGTCCGGGCTCTGGCTGGGCTATTCAAGGACATTCAGAGACTTGTTCGGAAGCCACTCCTGCGTTGTCTTGGCTCTGTGCTTAAGGTCGTTGTCCTGTTAGAAGAAAAAACATCACCCCAATCTTGATCTGGAGCAGGTTTTCATCAATGATCTCTATGTACCTTGCTCCGTTCAACTTTCCCTCGATCCTGACTAGCTCTGTCAGAGTAACCATCCGGTTCTTGGTCACGTCCCTGACCAAGTCCCTTCTCCCCCGATTGCTCAGTTTTGTCGGGCGGACAGCTTTTACAGGCTTCCTTCTTTTCACTTTGTCATTTATTGTGGAGTAACTACAATGTTGTTCATCCAACCTCAGTTTTCTCCTATCACAGCCATTAAACTCTGTAACTGTTTTAAAATCACGATTGGCCTCAAGGTGAAATCCCTGAGCGGTTTCATTCCTCTCCGGCAACTGAGTTAGGAGGGATGCTTGTATCTTTGTAATGATTGTGTGTATTGATGCACCATCCAAAGTGTAATTAATATGCTCAAAGGCATATTCAATGTCTGCTTTTATTCCATTTTTGCGAGGCATTGGAAAACCTCCCTGGTCTTTGTGGTTGAATCTGTGTTTGAAATGCACTGCTTAGATGAGGCTCCCGAGTGGTGCAGTGGTCTAAGGCACTGTATCTCAGTGCTAGAGGCATCACTACAGACCCTATTTTAATTCCAGGCTGTATCACAACTGGCTGTGATTGGGAGTCCCATAGGGAGTTGCACAATTGGTCTGGGTTTGGCCGGGTTAGGCTGTCATTGTAAATAAGAATATGTTCTTAACTGACTTGCCTAGTTAAAGATAATTGTATGTGTGGGGTACATAGATGAGGTAGTCATTCATTGTAATGATTCTCTTCTTCGTCTGAGGAAGAGTAGTCGAGATCGGACCAATATGCAGCGTGGTAAGTGTCCACGTTAATTTATTAGAACTGAACACACAAAGCAAAATAACAAAGTGAATGAAAGAAACGAAACAGTCCTGTCAGGTGAAACAACACACTAAACAGAAAATAACTACCCACAACTCAAGGGCGAAACCAGGCTGCCTAAGTATGGTTCTCAATCAGAAACGACGATTGACAGCTGCCTCTGATTGGGAACCATACCAGGCCAAACACATAGAAATACAAACATAGAACAAAACAAGGAATACCCCACCCACACCCTGACCAAACTAAAAATAGAAACATACAAAGCAATCTACGGTCAGGGAGTGACATTCATGTTAAACACTATGATTGTAAACAGAGTGAGTACATGTTATTTGTTAAACCGGTTTTTATTCCTGAACTTATTTGACTTGCCATAACAAATTGTTTGAATACTTATTGACTCAAGACATTTCAGCTCTCCATTTTTTATTAATTTGTAAATATTTCTAAAAACATCATTCCGCTTTGACAAATTCAGGTTGTAACACAAGAAAACATGGACAAAGTTGAGTGGTGTGAATACTTTCTGAAGGCACTGTATGTTTGTCAATTAATTTGATCAAGCTATGTAGCCTATTGATTAATAAATAAAACAAACGTGTTTTTGTTTTTTTGTAATACTAGTCAACTAGTAGTTGACTTCAGCTAGCCAGCAAGATAGATTCCCAATTTCCCAACCTCATAATTAGCAACCAAGCCATTTCAGGCTATCAATCAAGTTAGAGTAGCTTGTCTAACTGTAATGGCTGGCATGCCTGCTGGCAAGGTTGCTAGACTTTAAAAAAAGCAAGCAATTACTAAATGTACTGAATAAGACTCACGTTCCTTTAAATCTTTTACCCAGATTTTATCAGAGACGCAAAGAGGCATATTGAGTTTCTTAAAAAAGAGAACAACCAATCAGGAGGATACAGACAGCTCAAGAGGTATGCTTAGATATGCAGAAAAAGACTTGGGTTAAATGTAACCTGGCACCTTATGATCATACCATGATATTTGTGTATTAATATTGATTCCGTGATATGTGTATTGATGAGGTGTGTTATAATCCCATGTACTGGGTTGAAATGTGGATATAATATCCTGGGCATGTTAGTGTAGTATATTGTGATGTGTGATATACAACAGTCAGAATGACAATTCAACAGGTAAAGAGGTATGCTTAGGTAACCCGTGCAGAAAAATAGACTTATATATTTTTTACATACATTAGGCATAATGATTATGGCTCTAGATTGCAAGAAAAAGCTGTTTCAGGTTTTAGATTTTTTAAAAGTTCTCTTCCATCCCCCCACTCCATCCTCCCATACTTCGTGACCCCTCTAAAATAACGGGTGCATGACGCCCCTGGACCAGCTGGTCATCGGTGGCACTGAAAACAGAACAGCAGAGCAGCACTCTGCGTAGCATCTCTGATTAGCTAAACCGGTGCAAATGGGCATCCTGTTCTAACAGTGCATGATAATGAGAAGTCTAAATCAATATCAGTGAGGCGAGGGCGAGCAGAAGAGCCCTGAAACAGGGCCAAATCACTGCTCCTTCACAATGGGCTCATTAAAGCCTTAGGTTACTGCAGGCCGTCATCACTGGGATCTATAGCAGCCTGCCCACCCACCCAGACTCTCTCGCACACAGGCACACACACACAGGCACACACACACACACACACACACACACACACACACACACACACACACACACACACACACACACACACACACACACACACACAGGCACACACGCATGCACGCACGCGCACACACACACACACACACACACACACACACACACACACACACACACACACACACACACACACACACACACACACACAGACACAGACACAGACACACACACAGACACACACACAGACACACACACACACACACACACACACACACACACACACACACACACACACACACACACACACACCCTTGTTCACCCCCACTTCCCCATGATATACGTGGCTATGCGAGGTCATAGTGGTCAGGCTGATACTGATACTCTCCTATGCAGTGGAGGATGCATGCAGAGGTGATGTGGAGGATAGAGCATCCTCACTGCATGGGGGGTCTTGACTTGGGTTGAATTAGGAAATGAAGGGAATTGGTTACAGCAGCGTGTTCACATCATACCTATTCTGTTCATAGTGGAATGTGTGAGTTGTTTTACAGCATTTTTACAGCAGCACTCACAAGTATGTGAGTGAATATGTGTATATGCATAAATCTGTCTGTGTGAATGCCTTTCAGCGTGTCACATACAATTGCTAAAAACGTTAACATGGTCAGCCTTAACAGCACAAACAACAACTAGCTAAATGCATTGAGTGAGAGATTTGGCATTAGGTCAGAAAATGATGGGGAGAATGGGAGAGTATGCTCGGTGAAGCTGCCATAAGCCTAATTATTTAAATAGGCTCAGTCTCCTCTGTACAGACGAGTAGCTGCTCCCCGTTTGGAAAAACACATCTCTCTTTCTCTTTAAGTCTGTCTATCTCGCAGTATGTATGTGTATTGTACAGTATAGTAAAATACTGTATGCCTCTCTGTGTGTCTGTGTGTGTGTCTTGCTCTCTCCCTCAGTCACGCCCTCTCAGTCTTTCTGTCTGTTTCTGTCTCTATCCTCTACCCTTCCAACCCCCTTCCCACCTCCCCTCTCAGTCCCTCTGTCTGTTTCGGACTCAATCACTCTCTACCCCTCTATTTTGTTTTTGAGCTTGCCTCTGACTTCCATTATGTGTTCTCTCTTTTTTTTTTTTTGATCCACTCTCTCCAGTGATGGAGCCTCGTTACTGGAACGACATCCGTGCTTGTTTACAATAATACAGGTGCAATATCCTCTGTTTCAGATGCTGGGGAAATCAGTGTGGCACATGGCTGACAACTACCTCTGCTGAGATGTCACGTCCAGCTTGCCTTCCCATCAGCACGGTGTCAGAGAGTTCACCAGTGTTTCTGTATGTGTGTGTGTGTGTGTGTGTGTTACTGTGGGTGTGTGCGTGTGTTTCTAAATTGTTTTACAACTTCTAAATTGTATTTCACTTGACCCTTTCTTCTGGGAGCCATCGGAAACCCCCACTGATCACTGTAACACCAGTGTACTGCAACATATTCTCACTGTAGTAAATGAGAGTTGGTCTTTGTGTGACTCCAGTGGAGGGAGGGAGAGAGTGAGTAGGAGAGCGAGAGAAAGTAAGAGAGAGAGAGGAAGATAGAGCAAGAGCGTGTGAGAGAGAGTGAGAATGAGAGAGAGAGAGAGAGAGAGTGAGCATGAGAGAGAGAGAGAGAGAGAGAGAGAGAGAGAGAGAGGGAGAGAGAGAGAGAGACTGGAGGAACAGAGAGGATTATGAGAATGTGCTGAGATAAAGTGAAGTGAGAGATCTGAGGAAAAGACAGTCAGAGAACAGAGGAAGAGATACAGAGAACACAAGAGGATAAAAGAGTGGCGACACCCACCATTACAGTACAGACTGTTAGGGTGTATGTGTATGTCTGTGTGTGTGTGTGTATGTGTGTGTGTGTGTGTGTGTGTGTGTGTGCGTGTGCGTGTGCGCATGTGCGTGTGCATGCATGTTTATGTGCATTTGTACATGTACGCCTGTGTGTGTGCCTGCGTCTGTGCATAAGTGTCCTTGCTGGTGGATTCTTCATTGAGTGTGTGTGCGCCCTGACTTACATCATACGCAAGGGCACCTTTGAAGTCCATACAGTCCAATCTTGGGTACACGTATCTACCAAAGCCTAAGAAACTTCGTGGCCTCTTGCTACAGAGATAGCATATTTATATCCACCTTAATCTCTGCTTAGGAGCAAAGCATTTTTCAAGAGACTATCTTCTTCCAAACACTGGTATGGGCTCATTGGTAGCACAGTTACAGTCCAACAGGCTGCAACTCTATCAACTGGGTGAATAAGGTTATCTCAGGTGCATTGGCTATTCTAATACAGACTACAACATTATTGTACACCCGCACCGACCATCACCGTTTAATGGACATCTATCTACATTCATTTTGGGGAATCCTTAAAGGGTGACCACACTTCCTGATTTGGCCTCGTTTTAGATTTGGTTAATTAAGAAACGCTATCGGCCATGACTGAATTCAAGTGTGAGTTGGTTTCAGGGTGGGGTTTGATGTTGGTGTCTTGTGTGTGTCCGCTGGTGGGAAGAGTAAGCCAAACTATTTAGCCAATTAGCTTCAGCTGTCTGGTGTGCGACCGTGGCAAAGTTGGTTTGGCTTTGGATACCCTATCTCTGGGGCTAGTTAGAGTGTCAATAAATGAGACAATATAAATATTTTAATGTTCTACACCTTTTAGTTTTCTCATTAAATGCTTTCAATATTTGTATATGAATTTCTACAATTTATAGTTGGTTTGAGGTTTTTATGTCATTTAAATTTGTAGCTATTGGAATTTGTACACATTGTCCCATGTACATTGTGTAATATACCTATGGTCCCTTACTAACCCCATAAGGATATCCAAACCAAATGTACCACAGCATTACGATTGGGTCGTGTGCAGCTGCACTCCAAACTGAGGGTTACTTGTATGCTGCCAGCTAATGGGCATGTTGACAGAATTGAAACAAACCCAACCTTCACTTACATTGTAATGCAGTCATGACAACAAGCCTCACAAAACTCAGTTTTGGATGAGATTGACGTTATGACAAAATAAATCCTATTTGCACTTTGTAGTCAATTTTGACCATAGAATATATATATATATTTTTGACTCATTTCGACGCCACATATATTGTTTTCTAAATGAGAAGTTGGTTTTTAGGGGCAGTTGCTCTTTGACATAATCGATAATAGCATTAGCCATCAATTCACATCCTTACTCTGACCAAGCCTTTCTCCTCTTACTCTCTTGGAATAAAGGTGCTATCTAGAACCAAAAAGGGTTATTCGACTGTCCCCATAGGACAACCCTTTGAAGAACCCCTTTTGGTTCCAGGTAGAACTGTTTTGGTTCCAGATGAAGTTCTACCTGGAACCAAAAAGGGTTCTCCTATGGGGACAGTTGCAGAACCTATTTGGAACCCTTTTTTTTTTAAAGGGATCAAAATTTACTGTGGGGGAGGGGTGGTCCAAATTAAGGGGGAGGGTTGTCCAAAAATAATTGTCGCTTTGGGGAGGGTTGTGTGTTTGTTTTTTTGGACATGACCAAAAGTTTAAGAACAGCTACTAATTCAAGGGTTTTTCTTTATTTTTACTATTTTCTACATTGTAGAATAATAGTGAAGACATCAAAACTATTAAAAAAAACCACATAAGGAATCACGTAGTAAACAAAAAAGTGCTCAAGTGTATTTTATATTTGAGATTCTTAAAAGTAGCCACCCTTTGCCTTGATGACAGCTTTGCACACTTGGCATTCTCTCAAACAGCTTCATGAGGTGGTCACCTGGAATGCATTTCAATGAACAGGTGTGCCTTGTTAAAGTTAATTTGCGTAATGTCTTTCCTTCTTAATGCGTTTGAGCCAATCAGTTGTGTTGTGACAAGGTAGAGGTGGTATACAGAAGATATCCCTATTTGGTAAAAGACCAAGTCCATATTATGGCAAGAACATCTCAAATAAGCAAAGAGAAACGACAGACCATCATTACTTTAAGATATGAAGGTCAGTCAATCTGGAAAATGGCAAGAACTTTGAAAGTTTCTTCAAGTGGAGTGGCAAAAACCATCAAGCGCTATGATGTTACTTGCTCTCATGAGGACTGCCACAGGTAAGGAAGACTCCTCTGCTGCAGGATAAGTTCATTACAGTTAATTAACTGCACCTCAGATTGCAGCCAAAATATATGCTTCACAGAGTTCAAGTAACAGACACATCTCAACATCAACTGTTCAGAGGAGACTGCATGAATCAGGCCTTCATGGTCAAATTACTTTAAAGAAACCACTACTAAAGGACACCAATAAGAAGAAGAGACATGCTTGGGCCAACAAATACGAGCAATGGACATTAGACCGGTGGAAATCTGTCCTTTGGTCTGATGAGTCCAAATTTTTGTATTTTGGTTCCAAACTCCATGTCTTTGTGAGATGCAGAGTAGGTGAATGGATGATCTCCACATGTGGGGTTCCCAACGTGAATCATGGAGGAGGAAGTGTGATGGTGTGGGGGTGCTTTGCTGGTGACACTGTTGGTGATTTCTTTAGAATTCAAGGCACACTTAACCAGTATGGCTACCACAGCATTCTGCAGCGATATGCTATCCCATCTGGTTTGCGCTTAGTGGGACTATCATTTGTTGTTCAACAGGACAATAACCCAAAACACACCTTCAGGCTCTGTAAGGGCTATTTGACCAAGAAGGAGAGTGATGGAGTGCTGCATCAGATGACCTGGCCTCCACAATCACCCGACCTCAACCCAATTGAGATGGTTTGGGATGATATGGACAGCAAGATGAAGGAAAAGCAGCCAACAAGTGCTCAGCATATGTGAGAACTCCTTCAAGACTCTTGGAAAAACTTTCCTTGTGAAACTGGTTGAGAGAATGCCAAGAGTGTGCAAAGCTGTCATCAATACAAAGGGAGGCTACTTTGAAGAATCTCAAATATAAAATATATATAGATTTGTTTAACACTTTTTTTCGATTACCACATGATTCCATACGCGTTAGTTCACAGTTTGGCTAAAACTTAACATTAACAAAATGTGGAATAAGTCAAGGGGTCTGAATACTTTCTGAAATGCACAGTATGCAAGTGTATATGTATTTATGTAAAAAAAAAAAGTAGGGACCAAAAGGGAAATAAGTCCCCAACTTTGTTGTTCAATCCCAGTCACTTTAAAAAAAAAAGTTTTTATCTACACACAATACCCCATAATGACAAAGAAAAGACAGGCTTTTTCATTTTTTAAATAATATCACATTTATATAAGTGTTCAGACCCTTTACTCAGTACTTTGTTGAAGCACCTTTTGCACGATTGCAGCCTCAAGTCTTCTTAGGTATGATGCTACAAGCTTGGCACACCTGTATTTGGGGAGTTTCTCGCATTTTTCTCTGCAGATCCTCTCAAGCTCTGTCATGTTAGATAGGGAGACTCTTTGCACAGATACTTTCTCTCCAGAGATGTTCGATCTGGTTCAAGGCTCTGGCTGGGCCACTCAAGGACATTCAGAGACTTGACCCGAAGCCACTCCTGCGTTGTCTTGGCTGTGTGCTTTGGTCGTTGTCCTCCTGGAAGGTGAACCTTCGCCCCCAGTCAGAGGTCCTGAGCGCACTGGAGCAGGTTTTCATCTTTCCCTCGATCCTGACTAGTCTCCCAGTCCCTACCACTGAAAAACATTCTCACAGCATGATGCTGCCACCACCATGCTTCACCATAGGGATGGTGCCAGGTTTACTTCAGACGTGACAAAGACCAAAGAGTTCAATCTTGGTTTTAGGTGCCTTTTGGCAAACTCCAAGCGGGCTGTCATGTACTTTTACTGAGAAGTGGCTTCCGTCTGGCCACTCTATCCTAAAGGCCTGATTGGTGGAGTGCTGAAGAGATGGTTGTCTTTCTGGAAGGTTCTCCCATCGCCACAAAAGATCTCTGGAGCTCTGTCACTTCCCTGACCAAGGCCCTTCTCCCCCGATTGCTCAGTTTGGCCGGGCGGCCAGCTCTTGGAAGAGTCTTGTTGGTTCCAAACTTTTTTAATTTAAGAATGACGGAGACCACAATGTTCTTGAGGACCTTCAATGCTATAAAAAAATGTTGGTTCCCTTCCCCAGATCTGTGTCTTGACACAATCCTGTTTCGGAGCTCTACGGACAATTTCTTCAACCTCATGGCTTGATTTTTGCTCTGACATGCACTCTCAACTGTGGAACCTTATATAGACAGGTGAGTGCCTTTCCAAATCATGTCCAATCAATTGAATTTACCACAGGTGGACTCCAATCAACAATCAAGTTGTAGAAACTTCTCAAGGATGATCAATGGAAACAGGATGCACCTGAGCTCAATTTCGAGCCTCATAGGAAAGGGTCTGAATATTTATGCAAATAAGGTATTTTTGTTTTTTTTAAATTATACATTTGCAAAAAAATGATCGCTTTGTCATTTTCTCTTTGCCATTATGTGGTAGTGTGTATAGATTGATGAGGAATTGTTTTTTTATAATCCATTTTAGAAAAAGGCTGTAACTTAACAATATGTGGAAAAGGTCAAGGGGTCAAAATACTTTCCGACTATTTTTTTTAACTGACAATTCAAATCTATCAATCAATTCAAACTGTGCAGCGGTCAATTGATGAAAGGAAAGAGACACCTGTTACAAAACATCAAAACGTTTAATGACCCTCGGAGTGTGACAATACAGAGGCGGATGCAAGATGCAAGCAACGATGGTTTAATGAATACAGTTTACAGCAGCAACAGGACAGACAGACTGTACTCAGACGGAATCCGACCCAGGGACTAGGGCGCATCTTCCTATGATAGCGTGCTGAGAAATCCAGGGGAGTGAGTCCGGATGGGTAGGAGGAAGCACAGCAGATAATCCACACAAGGGCGGTGAGAGATGAGCACAGACACACGACACAACCTCAGAGAAGTAACAACGATCTGACAACAAGAAACACTGGTTACAGAACATATAAAGGGAAGATAAGTGATTCCAGCTGGCACAGACAATCAGGCCGAGATTGGGAACCACGCCCACACAAACACGGGAGAGAGAGAGAGAGAGAGAGAGAGAGAAAGAGAGAGAGAGAGGGAGGCAGTGGATTCATGAACCGTGACAATACCCCCCCCCCTAGGAACGCCTCTTGGCGTTCCCAGGCGAATTTACCTGTCGATTGAAATCATCGATAAGGGAGTGATCCAGAATGTCCCTAGCAGGTACCCAACTTCTCTCCTCCGGGCCGTAACCCTCCCAGTCCACCAGGTACTGGAATCCGCGTCCCCTCCTTCTAGAGTCCAAAATACGATTGACAGAAAAGGTGGGTTCCCCATCAACAAGTCGTGGCGGCGGGGGAACCGGGACCGGCGGGTTAATACGTGCCTGAAACACAGGTTTTATTTTAGACACATGAAAGGTAGGATGAATTCTCCTATATGCCGGAGGAAGCTTGAGCCGGACCGCCACCGGACTAATGATCCTGGTGACCTTGAACGTGCCGATAAATTTGGGGGCAAGCTTGTTCGAAACGGATCGGAGTGGAATGTTCTTAGTAGAAAGCCACACTCTTTGGCCAACGACGTATACCGGAGGCTTCGACCGGTGGCGATCGGCCTTAGCCTTGGTGCGCGCCCCCACCCGGAGAAGAGTCTCACGGGCTCTGCTCCATGCGTGACGGCACCTCTGGATGAAAGCGTGAGTGGAGGGAACAGTGACCTCGGACTCCGTGCTGGGAAAGATAGGTGGCTGGTAACCTAAACTACACTCAAACGGAGAGAGACCCGTGGCTGCCACTGGCAACGAATTGTGAGCATACTCAACCATAGAGAGTTGTTGACTCCAGGAAGAGGGATTCTTAGAAACCAAACATCGCAACACTCTCTCCAAATCTTGGTTGGCCCTCTCCGTTTGACCGTTGCTCTGGGGATGAAACCCTGAAGACAGGCTGACACTCGCTCCCAGTAACCTACAAAACTCTTGCCAAAACTTGGACACAAATTGGGGCCCCCTGTCAGAAACTACGTCCATCAGCAGGCCATGTAAGCGAAAGACGTGATCCACGACAGTTACCGCTGTCTCCTTGGCAGATGGTAATTTAGGCAAGGGAATAAAATGAGCCGCCTTCGAGAACCGGTCCACCACGGTCAAAACAACCGTCTTGCCCTGGGAGGGCGGGAGGGCGGTAACAAAATCTAGCGCGATGTGGGACCAGGGTCTCGAAGGGACCGACAGCGGTTGGAGTAACCCATCTGGGGGTCGATTAGAAGTCTTCCCAGTGGCACAAACCGAGCAAGCCAAGACAAAACTGTGAATGTCACGAGCCATCAGTGGCCACCAAAAGCGTTGCTTAACCAAAAAGCTAGTGCGGCTGACTCCTGGATGACACGCTACGTTGGAGCAATGCCCCCACCGAATAACATCGGACCGACACCCCTCCGGCACAAACAACCGATTAGGCGGGCAACCGGGCGGAGGCGTTACCCCTTCTAAGGCCGTTTTGACCCTCGATTCAACCTCCCATGTGAGTGTGGAGACCACTAGGGTCCCGGGTAGGATGCACTCGGGAGTGGATGGGCGTTCGGAACGGTCAAAAATGCGAGAAAGGGAATCGGGTTTGACATTCTTGGAACCCGGGCGATACGAGAGAGAGAAGTCAAAACGTCCGAAAAAGAGTGCCCACCGCGCATGCCTGGAGTTGAGTCGCTTGGCGGTTCTGATATATTCTAAGTTTTTGTGATCGGTCCAAACTATAAAAGGTACCCCCGAACCCTCTAACCAATGGCGCCACTCCTCCAGTGCTAACTTCACTGCCAACAACTCTCTGTTGCCAATGTCGTAGTTGCGTTCCGCAGGTGATAACCGATGGGAAAGGAACGCGCAAGGGTGCATCTTGTCGTCAGAAGAGGAACGTTGGGAAAGTACCACACCTACCCCCACCTCTGAAGCGTCCACCTCCACCACGAACTGACGCGAGGGATCGGGAGCTATGAGGATGGGAGCCGAAACAAAGCGGCTCTTGAGTTTGGCGAATGCAGCCTCGGCTGTATCGGACCACCTGAACGTCACTCTGGGGGAGGTTAAGGTGGTAAGAGGAGCGACTATCTGGCTAAAGTTGCGAACGAAACGCCGGTAGAAATTGGCGAATCCCAGAAACCTCTGTAGGGCCTTACGGGAATCTGGGCTTGGCCAATCCACCACAGCCTTAACCTTGTCAGGATCCATGCGAATACCTTCAGTCGAGACGATGTAACCTAGGAATGGAACGGATTGTGCATGAAAATGCATTTCTCCGCCTTGACAAAAAGTCCATTCTCCAACAACCTCTGAAGTACTCATCTGACGTGCTGAACGTGTTCCTGGAGAGAAGAAGAAAAATCAGTATGTCATCCAGGTAAACATATATGAACTGATCAATCATATCTCTCAGCACGTCATTGACGAGTGCCTGGAAAACCGCTGGGGAGTTGGATAGCCCAAAAGGCATGACCAAATATTCGAAGTGCCCTCTGGGGGTGTTAAACGCGGTCTTCCATTCGTCCCCCCTTATGCGAACCAAATGATATGCATTCCGTAAATCCAACTTAGTGAACACGGATGCTCCCTGTAACCTTTCAAAGGCTGAGGACATCAACGGTAAGGGATAGGTATTCTTCACTGTGATGTTATTCAACCCGCGGTAATCAATGCAAGGACGCAGAGAACCGTCCTTCTTCCCCACAAAGAAGAACCCCGCCCCGCTGGAGAAGAGGAAGGACGAATGAATCCAGATGCCAGAGAACCAGAGATGTATCTCTCCATAGCCTCCCTCTCAGGAACAGAGAGTGAATATAACTTGCCTTTAGGCGGAGACTCACCTGGCAATAATTCTATTGCACAGTCATAGGGACGATGCGGAGGAAGAGAAGCAGCACGGGACTTACTGAACACCTCCTTCAGGTCGAGGTATTCAACGGGCACGTTAGACAAATCCACTGCCTCCTCTAGAAACACAGAATCAGACACAGACGAACAAGCAGACACCAAACAGGACTCAAGGCACTTGTTACTCCACATGGATATAGAGTTATGACCCCAGTCAACTCTGGGGTTGTGTTGGGTGAGCCAAGGGTGGCCGAGAACTAATGGTGCAAGGGGTGAGTCCATGAGTAGAAATGATAGTGTCTCAGTGTGATTGCCAGAAGTGATGAGTGTGATAGGTTCAGTGGTGTGAGAAATGTTGGGGAGTTCTTGACCATTGAGAGCGTTGACGGATATCTTGTGCGAGAGTGAGGTGATAGGAATCTGGAGTTTGTGAGCGAGCTTGAAGTCCATGAAATTACCCTCTGCTCCTGAGTCCAGTAAGGCTTGGGTGTCGTGCGTGTGGGTGGCCCATCTTAGTCTTACCGGGAGGAGAGTAGATGATGAGGTCTTCTCTGTGGTGACACCACCCGATAGTAGCCTCATGCTTACTACCGGGCCTGATCTTTTACCGGGCAGGAGTGGATAAAGTGGCCGCTCTACCACAGTAGAGACAGAGTCCTTGGGATCTCCGCCTCTCCCTCTCTTCCCGGGAGAGGCGAGCTCTCCCCAGCTGCATGGGTTCGTGAGCGGAGGCTGAACTGGCCGTGTTCCCGCCGCTGGCATGCCAGCCCTCCGTGTCGTTATACGGTCTGTTAGGGCATGCTCGGCGGCCAATACGACTCAGACGAGCGTCGACCCTCAAGGCTAGTTCCACTAGTCCATTTAAATTCCTGGGAAGGTCCAGAACATAAATCTCCTTCTGGATCCGGTCCTCCAGCCCATGCAGGAACATGTCCCACTGCGCCTCCTCGTTCCACTGACACTCTGCGGCCAGAGTGCGGAATTGGATGGAGTATTCCGATACTGAACGGTCTCCTTGGCGAAGGTCAGCGAGTAGTCTGGCCGCCTCCCTACCCGCCACGGCCCGATCGAAGACCCTTCTCATCTCCTCGGAGAGTGTCTGGAAAGAGGTGCAGCATGGGTCCTGGTTCGCCCACACCGCCGTTCCCCAAAGAGCCGCTTTGCCTGATAGCACCTTAGACTGTTCACGGTTGAAGGTCCGTGGCTGCAACGTGAATTGCATGGAACATCTCGTAAGAAAAGCTCTGCAATAGTCAGGATCACCTGAATAACCCTCTGGTGTCGGTAGCCGTGGCTCTAGCTGGGAATCCGGCTCTGGCGGGGCGGGTTGAACTGCCGGTGTAGGTGGCGCAGCGAGACCCCTCAGATGTCGTAATTGTTGGGTCAGCTGGGATACCTGCGTCACAAGGGCTTGTACTGCCCGACCTGTGCTGGAGATGTTCTCCTCTTGTTGATCCATTCTCGTGATACTGCGGGAAATGAATTCGGTCAGACTCGTTGAACTCGCTGCATCCATGGTCTGGTCAGATCGTTCTGTGACAATACAGAGGCGGATGCAAGATGCAAGCAACGATGGTTTAATGAATACAGTTTACAGCAACAACAGGACAGACAGACTGTACTCAGACGGAATCCGACCCAGGGACTAGGGCGCATCTTCCTATGATAGCATGCTGAGAAATCCAGGGGAGTGTGTCCGGATGGGTAGGAGGAAGCACAGCAGATAATCCACACAAGGGCGGTGAGAGATGAGCACAGACACACGACACAACCTCAGAGAAGTAACAACGATCTGACAACAAGAAACACTGGTTACAGAACATATAAAGGGAAGATAAGTGATTCCAGCTGGCACAGACAATCAGGCCGAGATTGGGAACCACGCCCACACAAACACGGGGAGAGAGAGAGAGAGAGAGAGAGAGAGAGAGAGAGAGAGAAAGAGAGAGAGAGGGAGGCAGTGGATTCATGAACCGTGACACGGAGATTGTCAAGCCAAGCCTTCTGTATTGGTTAAGCTTACGAAGTAGGGAGGGATGTATTATTTTCTGTTCAAAGAGATTGACATAGTTTATTTTTTGGTGGTGTTAAATGCAAACCATGCTACTGAAGTGCCCAAAGTAGGTATGCTTTGTTTATTGGTTGTGATGTGCATTGGCACAGAAACCTGTTGCTGGAAAATGGATATAATTATAAATATGGCAGCCAAATTTTGAAAATCTGATTTCCCCCTTGCTGATCATTTTCTGCAGCCAGCTCTGATGGTAGTCTAAAGAAACAGGCAAGGAGAGTGAGCTCATCTATGGTGGTCAGCAAACCCCCAACATTCTGGCTTTTAGCCCTGCGTGGCCTCGACTGTGCTACAGAAGCATGCCGAAGTGGCAAAGTCGATATCTATGTCTATAAACAAAGGGATGCTACAGTTATTGTTATTTGTGGCCATTAACATTCTTTTTATTTCATTCGGTGAAGGGGTAGGGTGTTCAATTCATTTTATTGTACAAGGAGAGGGTGATGTGGAAATATTTTTAATGTCAGGGAGGGGGGTGCATCTTTTATTATGACAGCTTGAGTTGGACAAGACCCTCAACCCCAGTACATTTGTCCCTAGGAGTGTACAATACCATTCTATCCAGACAGGGTATCTTGAGGAGCCTTCACAGCAGCCAGCCTGACCAATGACACTAATGTATCCCACTGTCAGGGAGATAGGATGTGACATTAGGGAGGGCTGATCTATGGAAGCTGCTGTTGAGTGGGCGGCTAGGTTAGTGATAGCTATAGCGTTAACCATGATGAGTGGGTGGCTAGGTTAGCAATAGCGTTAGCCATGATCTGATTACCAGCTTGCATTGATGGAGGTCTGGGACAGCCACATCAGCATCACCAGCCCCCAATTCAGGACAGGATGCATGGCCTTCCTTCTCACTACAGGCAAATGCTGGAGAGCAGCTAAGAAGGCATTAATCTTCATGGCGTTATGGGGTTTTCTGTCTCCCTGCATGTGTTTGGTATAAAGTTGTGTCTCCATGTTGTCTAGCTAGCAGGCTGACTTCCATCATCTCTAAACGTATTAGACCCAGGGTTTTGTTCTCCTGCTTTTATGCAATGCCATTTATACATTGTGCCAATGCCATCAAAGTCGATCTTTAATCAATGTACAACAATTGTCATGTTAGAATTTTTGATTTCTTTATCTCTGTGTAATTCAATTTTTTTTGTGGTTTCAGATTTCTGTTTTCATGTATACATGCTTTTATCTGGGAATACGTTTCAGATTTGAAATTAATCGGGTTTGAATGAATCTTATATAATCTGATAAAGAGAAAATGCCATTATGAAGTTAGTTGGATGAATAGGGTCTGGTTTACGTGACCTTTTCTGTGTCTGTTGCCACAGCAGGCTGATATCCCACCAGTGCCAGGGCTGACCTTTGTCAAAATGCCCTGATGTCACCCAGTCTGAGGGGAGGGCAAGGCCCAACTCACTTCCCTATAGCTTGTCTAAAAGGTTAGAGACAATTTGACAGTGACAATGAAAGCAATCAATGGCTGCAGCACACACCACACACCAAACCATAGCCCCTATGCCCTATCCCCTACTCTCTACGCACCACAGTAGATCAGCAAGGATTAGACAGGGAGAAGAAAAAGCTCTACTTGGTCTATTAGAGGGCAAGGTGGAGACATTACCATATTGATTATACCTGGCAGAGATAGGTGTTGCATACATGTTTTGACCTTACTGTACCTTACCCTAAATACGCCATTGGAAATGCTTAAAAATATAGGTGTATAGGAAAAACATGGGATCATATGAAACACATAATCCATTTGCCAATAGAACCATGCTCTAATTATTTCAGTACATTATGGAAATTATATATTAAGCCAAAACTATCAAGTGGATTATTTTGACCATGTTACACAAAGGGTTTCCCTTATGGATTGACATGCAGACGCACCAATAAACTCCCAGAACAACAGTGACACCTTTTGGATGAATCACAGAATAGAGACACAACATAATCTGACCAATGATCAAGGATCAGTCTGCAGCATTTACAGAAATACTGGGTGGACGGACACTGGATCTCAGATGAATCGGTAAAGTCATATAGGATAAGTATGGCCCCTGTACCAAGTGATTGATGATCAATTATTGTATTTACGGCAATCGAAATGGAGGTAGTACTCAAAAATGTGGGGCAAAAGATCAGAATTGGCTGCCTGTGTAAACGCAGCCTTATACTTACTGTGCTTCAAATGATATTTCAGGGATCACGTAGGAAAAGTCTTGGAGTTCACTTCATACCTCTTATCCAATTAGGAGTAGATTAGAGCTGTTTTCCTGGAGCTGTTTCGGCGGGGCACATGTGAGCCCTGTTCCTTTGTGAGAGGAAGCCAGTCCTGTGCCGTATCTGCCGGTGCTGGATGGAGAGGCCTAAGACAGCTGGAGATGGGGAAAGTCAGCCGTCTGACAAAAGCCTCTACTTTCTCTCTCATTAGAGTCACTCATTCACCCAATAGGTTTATAGTCCCTTTGGAGTACATTTAAAAAAACATTTTTTTTAAAGGATTCTCTTCCTTATCTTTTTTTGTGAAAGTGGATTTCTCTACTGGTGTTATAATCACTGTCCTAAATCCACAGAGGGCTTTTTCACATTATGGGATAATCCAATTGGAACTCAGCATTGAGGAGTAGGCTCTCACATCCTCAGTGATGTACCCATCTTTTTTCCAGAAAATGTCCAAATAAATATATGCATACAACATTAAAAGAAGCATGAATCGTGTATACAAACCTTTTAATATGTGTAGAGGATTTATGTCTATCGTATGTCATGTTACATCTATTTGAATTTGATGGTGCATTTCAACCTTATGGATCTCCTCTCCTCTACTATTCCTGTAAAGTGTTGAGCTGCTGGCAGCTTTGACCTGAAAAAAAAGGTCGGTGAAAAAAAATCCAAAGAGGATAAAGAGGTGATGATGAAACTGATTAAAAAAAACACAGGGTTCATTAGCTTATACAGCTCATATTGTGGCGTCTTACCTCACCCTTCTTTCTCTGCAGTAAATAAAAAAAGACTAAGGATTGTTTGATTTCAATTTGATTTGATTTTCAAAACAACTACAGTATCGTTAGTCATTAAAGCTGCTGAAACATTTCACAATGCAATGCAACCATATGATTTCAAAAAAACGTCCTGAGAGGTAAATCCCCTTTTAAATTAATACCATAATATACCAAAATATTGAGTTTCTAGCCATGATATTGGGTATTGGAGACCTGCGCCATTTAAAGCACAATGTTGGTTTATTTGCATGTGGAGCTGCACAACTGTCCTACCTGATGCAAATCAAATCAAATCAAAGGTGTACTAACAGCTTTTATCCAATAGGTGGGGGTATTGCAATAACAAAAAAAGTACCCACTCAGAAAAACCATCCTGCTCTTTTCCTGATTTACCTTGGGAAAGCAGAAATGTTACAATTAATTAGAAAATAAACATAGTATATTTTAGTTAACAATCAATATAATACACCCAAATCAATTTTGAGTCCACTTAGGGAGTTTTGCCTGACAACTGACAACTTCCTAATATGGAGGCCATAAAAAGCCAAACAATCTAAGGGAGTTCACCTAGTTCACAGTGGCTCAGTTGGTGTTTAAAAAATATATATTTTAGTGTTTCCACAGCAATGTTGTTTTAACAGCAGGCTTAGTCATTGTAACTAATAAGATGACCTGGCTAGAGAGAGAGACAGTACAGGACACAGAGATCACTGAGAACAGTATGCACAACCAAGCAGCTAGCACATTTGGTTCCTTGGAAGTTGTTGGATCGTAGGTTTTTGCTTTCCCATTGGTTCTGGGAATGTAGCCACAAGTTTCCTGACCGGTGAAACTGAACGTTTAAAAATAATTATATAGAACGGAAGTGAAAATGTCACCTGTTCTAGGAATGTTAAAGCTGCAATATGTGACTTTTTGGGCTATCCGACCAAATTCAGATAGAGATGTGAGTTATAGCTTTGCCATTCTTATTGAAAGTAAGTCTAATAAACGGTAGATCTGTTCTATGTGAGCTATTTCTATGTTTCCCGTTCTTAAATTTCATTTTCGCATCTTTTGCTTTCGGGTTTGTACACCAGCTTCAAACATCTAAAAATACAATATTTTTGGTTATGGAAAATATATTTTTCTGTGATTTAGATGGTACAATGATTCCCTACTACACTATACTAGCATGTTTTGTCACATAAATTGAAATTAGGGGAACTGTTTACATTTTTGCAACCAGGATATGGTGGAGTGATTTCTATATAGTGCAAGCTTAAATGTTTTGTTTGCAGGGAGGTTCTGAGAACGTTTCATTATGGTTCCCTGAATGTTTTCAGGGAACATGTTTCAATAACAATGCACACTTAGTTAAACTGTTTTTAATTTCAAGCACAGATACAAATTCATTTGTTTAGACATTAATCATGCAAACACATTATTTTCTTAATGTGGCATGGCATCAGTAAGATTCAAATCTATAATCTGTTCTCTGTCCATGGAATTAGTCCACTGCGCCACTAGGATGGAGCTACTGTAGCGTGCCATGTTTTTTTAAAACTCATACACAGCTGTTCATTTTAGTCTATTCAAACAGACCCTATTTCAAAGGAAACAAGCCCTCATTAAGATTAGGTGTGGCCAATTAGTGGGCGTGGCCAACACACCTGAACACACTTAACAAGATAGAGGATAGAGAGAGTTTTGTTGACACTGAGAACGGAATGTATATGTTTTAAAATAACATTCTTAGAACGTCCTTTGAACATTACTAATGTTTTCTTGTGGGTTTTTTTAGAACATTTTCTTAGTGTTCTGAGGACATGACTTTGACTAGAACCACGAGGAAACCTCTAAGAAACATTATGCCGAAGTACTGAAATTTCTCTTAATGTTCTCGGAACAATTTGAGAACATTACTCAGAGGAGGATTGGCCACTGGCAATTCTAGCAAATGCCGGATTGGCCGGACAATTTTTCTGTTGGGTGGGCTGGTCGAAATTGACACACACACATTTTTTTTTTAAATATATAAAATGAAAAAACGAAAACGGTGACATGGCCAGAGGTTCATGGGCCTGTTAATTAGGATTTTTGTTTTAAGATTTTAAGCTGAGTTGAGGTCACGCAAGCTCACATTCAAAGCAAACGCAGCATCAGTCTAGAGACCTGCTCCGATTCTGTTATCAGTTAGACAGCCAAGATCGTGGATCGTAAAAAAAACGAAAAGGGTGACTATAAACATAGAAAGAGGGATACCTAGTCAGTTGCACAACTGAATGCATTCAACCAAAATGCATCTTCTGCATCTAACCCAACCCCTCTGAATCAGAGAGGTGCAGGGTGCTTCCTTAATCAAGCTGCCTGGGGATAACTGCCTTGCTCAAAGGCAGAACAGATTTATCCAGCTTGCCAGCTCAGGGATTTGAACCAGCGACGTTTTGGTTCCTTGTCCAATGCTCTTAACCACTAGATTACCTGCTGCCATTTCTACATTGTCACCTCAATGTAGGGTGGCTAAACCCATGTTTTGGTCAAACAGGAAAGTGTATTATCCTCATGACTCCTGTAATGAAAGTGGGATCCTGCCCCTGAGCCTGTTTCGCTGTGGCCTGCTGCTGTATGAGCGAACCACTCTCCTCTCTCCCCATGCGATGGCGAGACCATTTAGTTCAGATCGTATAACATTTCAAAATGCAATTGTGGGGTAACACTGCTTTGGAAAGTTCATCCCCTTGTCCCTGTCGAAGTGAGGAGGATCTCAGCTTTCAGTAGGTATAATTTTTATTCCTCAACTGTCAATATCCAGGTCAATAGCAACTATTTTAATACCAAGATATTTGATGTGGCTTTGAGATATGGAGCTCGAAATGCGCACTGGCCATTGCAAGGGCATGGGCCTATAGGTCTCATGGGTAGTAACTTCCAACTGCCATTTCTTTAAGGACATTCCATTTACCGTTACTAGCAGTGGAAATTGTGTTTAGTGTTAGTGATCTAATTAATGTGTTTGTAGTTTACACTTCCTCAGGTGTTGAACACCAAAGTAATTATCCGATGATAGTTGGTGCACAAAAAGATGTATACAATTCATATCAACTGAACAAAATAAAAATATAGAAATTCTGGAGTCCTATTTTGACAGTAAAACATAGCTAAATTCATGACAATCATTGGATTAGGTTGTACAAAATAACTTTAGTCATGCATTCCTGCTTGGATGTGTTAGATGAAACAACGTATTTCTTGAATACCTCAGTAGTCTATTTATTACACTTCTTAATAAAGTACTATGAAATATTTTATACAATAATTACTCATGATTTGGGTCTGACGGTGAGTTGGTGGCAAGCACAGTGATGTGGGCTCGTGTGGATAAAATGCCAGGGCCGAATAATTGTACCAGTCTGCCCCTGACATTACTTTAAATAGAGGCAATCGGTAGGAAACTTTATGCTGAACAGTGGTGTAAAGTACTTCAGTAAAAATACTTGAAAGTACTACTCAAGTAGTTTTTTGGGGGTATCTGTTCTTTACTTTACTATTTATATTTTTGACAACTTTTACTTTTACTCACTACATTCCTAAAGAAAATAATAAAGAAAACAAAGATAACTAAGGTCAGGGCGTGACAATGTTGGTATTTGAAGTCGGTCTTGTTAGCGTTTATTATGTATCTATTTCATGTTGCACTGTTCCACAAGTAGGCTAAAATAGTATTTTTTTCCATTATTTTATTTACGTATAGCAAGGGGCACGCTCCAACACTCAGACATGATTGAAAAACAAAGCATGTCTTTATTGAGTCCGCTGGATCAGAGACAGTATGGATGACCAGTTCTCTTGATACTGTAAGCGTGTGAATTAGATCATTTTCCTGTCCTGCTAAGCATTCAAAATGTAAAGAGTATGCTACTTTTTGGTGAATGTATGGAGTAAAAAGTACATAATTGTGGTTAGGTCAGGGTGTGACGAGAGTGGTATGTGTGTTTTTGACTTGTCTAGGGTTTTTTTTGTGTATCTATGGGGTTTTTGTTTGTCTAGGTAAATGTAGGTCTGTGGTGGCCTGAATTGGTTCCCAATCAGAGGCAGCTGTTTAACGTTGTCTCTGATTGGGGATCCTATTTAGGTTGCTATTTTCCATTTTGGTTTTGTGGGTTATTGTCTATGTGTAGTTGCCTGTCAGCACTCGTGTTATATAGTTTCGCGTTCGTGTTGCTTTGTTAGTTTGTTTAGTGTTCTTCGTTAATTAAAGAAGAATGTATGCTTATCACGCTGTGCCTCGGTCTCCTCGTTATGACTAATGTGACAAACATCAATGTGAAAGTAACCAGAGCATAAAATAGCTGACAGTGAATGCAAACTATGCCAGATAAATCCTACACATGCATTGAAATAAAAAACATAAATCAAATGATTTCTTAGGCCTACAGCCGACAAGGACGCGTAGAGACAAACAAACTCGACCATGGAATGAAGAAAATCATGAAATACTAAAGGACAAAATCTAGATTAAGGCCATACCCTTGATTCAGAAACTCCTCGGGAACAGGGAGGCATGGAGCTCCATGGCGTATTACTGAATGGACAGTGTCTCTCTACTAGCCAGCTAGAATTAGGCTATGCAGTTTGAAGGCAGTTATCTTTTTTTTTTGTGCACAGTTGAGTAGCCTACAATGCCTGTACGAAAATCACAAATTGTTGGATCAATTGTAAATTGCCACTCATATAAAAAAAAGGTGTGCCACCCACTGCTATAGGCTATATGAAGCCCCCCTTGTGGAACGGCGAGTACAGTGCACTACGTTTGTGAAAATAAACGTTTTCCCCCCCCCAAAATTATTTTTTATTATTCCGATTTTTCATTACCCTTACTTCCTGCGGCTATGCATAGAACATAGACCAATGAACACAGGAAATAGCAATATACAGTAGGTACCTAATGTACAGCACCTACATAAAATACAGAACAAAGGCTAGATATAATACTTGAACAATGAACAGCAGGGAAGCCTGAATACAGAACGAGAACAATGAGTCACATAGGGCGGCGCACAATTGGCCCAGCATCGTCCGGGTTAGAGGAAGGTTTGGCCGGGGTAGGCCGTCATTGTAAATCAGAATTTGTTCTTAACTGACTTGCCTAGTTAAATAAAGGTTCAAAAATAATAATAATAATGAAATTGAAAGCAAAGTACACAGAACAATAAACACAACCCGGCCATTGAGCAATTAGATGATTATGTCAGTGCCCCAGCTGTGTTCAGTGAAGTCTCCTTCTGTTGGGCCACAGGCTGGAACAGCCATTTACACAACACAGCACACATAGTCAAAGTATCCAACACGCAACATACGGCATCCATATTAGGAAGTCCCTCAGTTGTCAGACTAAATGAGTTTTGTCTGACAACTAAGAGAACTTCATAATATGGATACTATGCACACATCGAAACTGAAAGAGACAGTACATATGAGGCTTTATTTTGCAGGCAGTAGCTCTATAAGTTCATAGGTGTGTGGGAAATATTTGAGCTATTTTTAAGATCACTATCATAATTATTTGAAACAAATAAAATGGGACGTCTAAAAGTTTTTATGTGTACAGGCACCAAAATCACATTAGGCTACTCTTGTTCCATGCACGTATGGGCAGTGTGTGTCACTGCTGGATACACTGCGTTTCCACCGTCAGAATTCATTCCATAACCAGCTGCATTACTGCTAAAACCAGCTTTTGGTTGGTCTTAAATATCCCTATAAGCGCTGCCTGAAATTAGCACTTTGGATCATGTTTTTAAGAACGCACCTCAAATATTTCCACCCTGCCCATCTGAGAACAAGCGAGCTGATATAAGACAGGTAAATTGCAGAACCTGGCGTTAGGGCTGGAAAATACCAGTGTGACAGTTTTTACATGATGAAATTTCAAACTAAACGTTTGACACTAGCACAGCCTTAACGCCATATGAAAATAGATCCCATACTGTACACAGTATCACAAATGTGGACATGCCTTCGTGCAAGCACACATTAGCGAACCTGAAAGATGCAGGGCTCTACTTTAACAAATCTAACACAATGCTAAATCTGAGTGCGGCAAGGTAGCCTAGTGGTTAGAGCATTGGACTAGCAGCCAAAAGATTGCAAGTTCAAATCCCCGAACTATTGTTCTGCCCCAGAACAAGGCAGTTAACCCACTGTCCCTAGGTTGTTATTGAAAATAAGCATTTGTTCTTAACTGACTTGCCTAGTTAAACAAAAATTCCAGTCGGTAGTGCTATATGTGTGATATAAATTATTTAGCTAATTTCACTATCACAATTATTGGCACATTTCCTGGCGCTGGCGCAAAAGGGCTGGGTTTTAATGAATGAAGAAGTTGTGGGTGTGTCGAGGATTGGCCCCTCACTGGCCGATCAGAACGTGCCCCATGGAGAAATATGTGGTTGCTTCAGGTTGTCTATTTATTGTCTTTTATGTATTGCCTTGGAATCAACTCCAATTCCAAAGTTAGTCCGTTAAATGTCTTACAAAAACGAAATGCCAAAACAATACAGACTAAATCCAAAATGGGACTTGCATGGCTAAAATAATATGGACCTGCCTAAAATGCATAGATAGAAAGGAAACGTCAGCTCACTGTTTAACTTCTCTCAAACTTCATATTTTAATAAAGCTTTGATGATTAAGATTTATTCCCTTGCAGTCTCAGGAGCCGAACCCTTTATCGGCAGTTTTGACTACTTTGCGTTTGTATTGGGCAGATCCACACAAAAAAAAGACAAATCGAGAGGGGAGGCTATGCTTGGTTTATAATCAAATAAAAGGAAAATGGAAAAAAAACATCAGTTTTTATGTTTCTAAATAGGAAGTGTACAGGCACCAAAAGCACATTAGGATAGTCTTGTTCGGGTGTGCGTCACACTGGATAGGCCTCGTTACTGCTAAATGCAGCTTTTGGTTTACAAGACAAAACTTGCATACCTCTGTGTGTTTGACACTAGCGCTGACTTAACGGCAGATGAAAAAAGAGCCCACAGAGAGACATGTATGCACGCACACATGTAAGTACGCACACACACGCACTTTCTTGTGAGAGTACCATAGTCTCTCTGATTAAGGATCACTCTGGATGAAAGAAAGCAGATACTTAGAGCTACTCTCATTTACCAAGAACAAAGCATTTGATTGCAGGCAGCCAAAGAGCCCTTATGATATGCAAGTGGCTAGTTTCAATATGGGTCCAATACTTCAGAACCAGCCTATAAACATCTTTCATTGAGCTTTCTCATCAGAAGTGGCCTCTTGAGATAATTGGAGCAACATCATTTTGGTGTTGTGGGAATTTCAAATATTGCATAAAACACTAATTGTAAATTACGTTTTTCAATTGAATTACTTTGTTCATGGAGCTATAGTAATGTTGTTGCATGGGGGGGATAGCAATTGGGCACCGGTCATGTAGAGTCATGTCAATCAATCGTCACAAGAGGACTCCACAGCTACAGCTGCAACTATTAACATATCAGAGAGTTCATCAAATGCTCAAGGCTGTCCTCACCTTTTGATGCAGTATTATGTCAACACATACTGTACCTCTCCAGAATAGTCTCTTCCCACAGCTGCCGTGGAGTGCCGTGAGTCTGGTAAGCGAGACTCGTCCAGAAAGCCTCTATGAGCTCACAAACATTTTGAGCCAGTGGCCATGATACTGTGTGGAACAAATGGAGCAAAAACAACAGATTCTTGGAATCATTTGAACCAATCAATCGCCTTGGTCGAGCAAGGTTATGATCACGGCTTCCATCCACCCGTACCCATACATTCACCCATACATTCATTACCACTGTGATGTTTTACTTCCTCTTCAAGTCAGTGAAACAAACAAACATGGCCGCCTCTCCCACACCCGAGGCTTCCTTGCTTCTTCCCTGTTGTCTTCGGAGAATGATCAACAAGCCAATGAATAATTGATGGTGATGCCACTCCAGGAGGTGCAGCCCCTTGTCTTATTAATACAGCGTCCCCGGCTTGGAAATTGCAGCTTGATAATTAGTGTCGATTCCAGGGTCGTGAACAGACAAGTCAAGTCACGCTCAAGGATGGTGAGTTTTTTCCCCTCATGTCTGACAATGGAAGTCACATTTAGGGACGGAGAGAAGAGAAGTTACAGAAATTCCTCTGAACTATGGCTGTCCTGACAGACCCCATGTTATAGCTGACACTAGAGTCTCTAGTGTCAGCTCTATCCCCAGTCTATCACCACACACAGTCATGGGTGGTATTTACTATGAAAGATCTGAGTGACAGGTATTTCATTCCAGACATCAGGATGAGATTGCCTGACTATCAATGCTTTTCACAGAAGTAAATAGCGTTTGTCTTTTTCTCGCCATTTTACTGTTATTAATGACCCCAAACTACTGCCACTCATATCTGAAATAAATCTTTGGAATATTGTTAAACTCCCCCTGAGAAGTCTATCAGCGTCTGCAGGTGGGTGGTGACTAGAGAAGGTATAATATAAAAAAGACGAGTTTCTCTCATCTTCTATAAATGGCACTGTTAATAACTTTCAGGTAATGCAACTTCCAGGGGATTGCCATGGTGATGCCATGGCAACAAGGATTATTACTGAAAGAGGTGGACACGGTCTGCGTCAATTAAGGACATTGATTTAGCAGTGTTTGTCACATCTAAATCCACCTAAATGCTATGTGGGAGTAAGAGGACTTATTCAAACGTGCATCCCAAAAAATGTATGTGTAGGGTACAAAAAGCAATGTCCTGAAAAAAACCCAAGAATAACCCAAACATGTTGAATGCTCCTACACTTATTGAACGCTAATGTTGTTTTGCAAAGTGCAATGTGTCAAGAAGATGGTTTTCCTAAAATACACTCTGTTTACAGCTAATGCTCTCACAGGTTTGTACAACTGTACATGACCCAACATTAACATTGGCGGTAAGGATAATCTATCGATTTGAACCGTGGATCCATTCACTTGCCGTGTATTAGTCATTCGGGTGTGACACAGCTTAGTCAATAACAGAGCCAGTGTATCATCCTACAGTGTATCATCCTGCATCCTGCGGTCCTGGCTACTCCCGATGCTGGGAGGAGAGATGCTGTCTGAGAGAGGCAGTTTGCTAAAGGTCAGGGGGAAACAGAACAGCAGGGTCCTCACATGAATCACCAGCTGGACTAACCTCCTCTGACAGGGAACTGTCACTCACTGCATGGGCCTCCGGTTCTTGGTCAATCGCATGCCAAAGGGGGGACAGGAGTGTCCACCTTGAGCTTAAATCTAGGCTAGATTGAATTGTAAGTATGTGTCTCTGTATGTGACCATGTGTGATATATGACATATAAGGAGTATAACTACAAAAGTTAAATGTCACTATTTCGACATATTCTAATGAGACCATTTTGTGACTATTCAAAGAGTTGATACATAGAATTGGTGATACAGTCTGTATCTGCATAGCTTCCATCTTTAACGTACAGACATGTAGACAGCTCTGCTCCAGAGGATGTGATGCTGAGTGGGTTTGATGAGGCAGAGAGTTTGTGAAGAGGGGGTAATGAGGTAACTGAACCTGAAGATGAGTGAGTCTCTGGTATGCTGTCAGTCACAGTCTGACGCAAGCCAAAGGATAGTCATTGAAAGGGTGAGCAAGGAGGCTGAGCTTCTGGTGGTTTACATGAGATGATTTACATGAAGGGGTTTAGTCTCACATTTAACACTAAACATGGTACCAAGTAGAATGTTCAAAATAATAACATGATAATACGACCTACAGGTACTTTTTCCTCGTCAGAAACTTGATCAGACGAGCTATTTATTTCCCATTTCTCGGGTTAGACAGACAATGATGGCTGCTTCAAATGTTAGGACCTCTGGCACCCATGGTTTTTGCATGTATTCCCTCCACCACCGGAGCCTTGGACTTGGATGCTTACCAGACTCTGTCTGACCTCCAGCGGATTGAACAGGCTCCACTGTTGGTTGTTGTGAGGGTGTCTGTACGAAGGAATTGCAGGTGAGTGGGTGGAATTGCCCTCAGGCTGAACTGTGGTCACTTGGTCTAGGACAGTTCAAAAAAGCAGAGGAAGAGGATATAACACACAGTTATGGGTCCGTGTACTTTATGTATGTTACTCTGGTTGCTTGATGCTGTAAGTGTTTGAATATGAATGTGTGCCTTTCCGCTGTCAAGTCACAGCAATTTTTCAAGTTAGTGCTTCAAAAGCGATCCTTGCCATATGTACTGAGGACTAGGAAATAAACTTCCAAGCAGTTAAAGGAAAAGAAAACACTAACTAGAAAACTGTGCTCCTCTCAAGTGTATGTTAATAATGCACACATAAAGGGCAGACTCAGCGTGATATGTGATATGCGTGATCAGATTTTAAGTACTGTTAGCAGTTGATGTTACTCTTCAATAACACAGACCACAAAGCAAATCAGGGGGAGAAAAATAGGTGTATTTAAAAAGGACAAATCATCGATGTTATGCTGAGAGGTAGATGTTCATCCTTTAGTCCTCTTGACTTTTAGTCCTCTGTGTTGTGTATTTATCTTCAAAATATCCTTACAGTAGGTTATCGACTTGGCTTAATAAAATTAAATATTCAAATCGCATTTTCTGAGAAAAAAAGGGAGAAAAGAGAGGGACTCCAGTGTCATCGATCTCAGTTTGTCATATATAGGCCCACCTGTTTTCCAGAATGACAGGAAATGACAAAACACCAATTCAGAGGGATTGACACAAGTGATTTCCAAGCAGCCTGTCATGTGAGGTTGTCAGTGGCAACTGATACGGTTGAACAAATTTAGTAGTATGATAGCGATATTACCAACAAGTTTTCTGATAGTTTTCTTGGTCACTAACTACGTTGGAACGTGATTCTTATGTAGGGTCTGTAACGTCTGCTTCCAAATCACACACTCAAACACAGATCCCCTGAACGCAGCTCACTCTCAAGATCCCAATCACTGTAATAGTGCCTGTGTGTAGCTGGTGTAGAGGAGTCAGGCGCAGGACAGCAGATATGAGTAATAAACGTGATTTACTCAAATATTCACAAATACAACACAATAAATCGAGCGCACAATAACGTACCGTATTACAAACAAACAATCACTCACAAACAACCATGGGGGAACAGAGGGTTAAATAATGAACAAGTAATTTGGGGATTGAAACAAGGTGTGTATGACAAGGACAAAACAAATGGAAAATGAAAAGTGGATCTGCGATGGCTAGAAGGCCGGTGACGTCGACTGCTGAAAGCCGCCCGAACAAGGAGAGGGACCGACTTCGGCGGAAGTCATGACATTACGATCTGGCTCTGATGCCAAGGTGCCAGAACCAGCTGATACCCCAGTACGCACTGGGAGGGGGAGAGGTTAGTGGAGGAGTGGCGGAGTGAGTTGTGGGCCATCTCTGCCCAGGGAATGAACGTTGCCCACTCCCCCGGCCGGTGCTGGCAATATTACCACTGGGCGCACTCCGAGCAGGAGGAAACATAAACCCTCACGTCCTTGGCCAAGGTGGACCACCAGTACTTCCCACTAAGACAGCGCACCATCCGACTGATGCCAGGATGACCAGAGGAGAGTGACGTGTGGGCCCAATAGATCAACTGGTCGCGAACAGCAGATGGAATGTACAGACGCCCAGCTGGACACTGGAGGGGAGTGGGCTCTATACGTAACGCCCGCTCGATGTCCGCGTCCAGCTCCCACACCACCGGTGCCACCAGGCAAGAGGCCAGGAGTATGGGAGTGTGATCCATGGACCGCTCCTCTGTGTCATACATCCGGGACAGTGCATCTGCCTTAGCGTTCTGGGAACCTGGTCGGTAGGACAGGGTGAACACAAAACGGGTAAAAAACATGGCCCACCTTGCCTGGCGAGGGTTCAGTCTCCTCGCCGCCCGGATGTACTCCAGATTGCAGTGGTCAGTCCAGATGAGAAACGGGTGTCTCGCCTCCTCAAGCCAATATCTCCATGCCTTCAGAGCCTAGACGATCCCCCACATCATAGTTTTGCTCCCGGTCCCCCACATCATAGTTTTGCTCCGCCGGGCTGAGCTTCTTCGAAAAGAAGGCACAGGGGTGGAGCTTCGGTGGCGTAGCGGAGTATTTCAGAATGTCGTCGATATACAGCACTACACCCTGCCCGTGCAGGTCCCGGAAAATCTCGTCAACAAAGTCCTGGAAGATTGATGGAGCATTCATCAACCCGTACAGCATGACGAGGTACTCATAGTGCCCTGAGGTGGTACTAAATGCCGTCTTCCACTCGTCCCCCTCCCGGATACGCACAAGGTTGTAAGCCCTCTTGAGATCCAATTTTGTGAAGAAGCGCGCCCCGTGCATTGACTCGATTGCACTGGTGATGAGAGGCAGCGGGTAGCTGTACCTCACAGTGATCTGATTGATACCCTGATAGTCAATACACAAGCGCAGACCGCCATCCTTCTTCACAAAAAAAGAAACTCGAGCAGGCAGGTGAAGCTGAGGGCCGAATGTATCCCTGCACCAGGGATTCGGAGACATATATTTCCATAGCCGCCGTCTCCTCATGTGACAGAGGATACATGTGACTCCTGGGAAGTGCTGCGTCTACCAGGAGATTTATCGCACAATCCCCCCGTCGGTGGGGTGGTAATTGAGTCGCCCTCTTCTCACAGAAGGCGAGAGCTAAATCGGCATATTCTGAGGGGATGCACTGTAGTCACACCGATGGAAACCCCTACACACCTCCCTGAGCACTTCCGTGACCACCCCTTGAGAGCCCTCTGTTGCCACGAAATATTGGGGTCATGACAGGCCAACCAGGGAAGGCCCAGCCTCACGGGAAACGCAGGAGAATCAACAAGGAAGAGACTGATTCTCTCCTTGTGACCCTCCTGCGTAACCATGCCTCATGGAGCGGTGGCCTCCGTAATCAGCCCTGACCCTAATGGTCGACTATCTAGGGCGTGCACAGGGAAGGGCATATCCACAGGAACAAGGGGGACCCCTAAACTATGGGCAAATGAACGGTCAATAAAATTCCCTGAATCTCCACCTGAATCTACGAGCGCCGTATGCTGGGAATGCGGGGAAACCCTAAGGAAATGTAATAAACACATACATGTGAGCAACAGGGGGCTCTGGGTGAGCCTGGTGCCGACAAACCTGGGGTGGCACGGTAGTGCCCTGCATGCTGCCTGAGGGCGTACACACTCTCACGTCCCGAAGGAGCCGGGTGGACGGTCGCCAGGTAGTGTTCCAGCTGGAGTAGAAACCCCTGGCATCCGGCAGCCGTCCCATCATACTCCCTCGGGAGCGCGAGCCGAGTCCTGCTGGGATCGGGTGAAGGAGGGGTGGACAGTGGGGCCTGCTGTAGTGGGGCTGGTGGAGGCGCTGGAAAACCTCCTCCTCTCTCCCAACGATCCCATCGCCTGCTGCACGCGATCCATGGCGGTGCCCAGATTGTGCAACATGGTCGCATGCTGCCGTTTTAAGCGCAATATTTTGTCACGAAAAGATGCTTGGCTATGCATATAATTGGCAGCTTTGGAAAGAAAACACTCTAACGTTTCCAAAACTGCAAAGATATTATCTGTGAGTGCCACAGAACTCATGCTCCAGGCGAAACCAAGATGAAACTTCAACCAGGAAATGGGCAGAATTTTTGAGGCTCTGTTTTCCATTGTCTCCTTATATGGCTGTGAATGCGCCGGGAATGAGCCTGCCCTTTCTATCGTTTCTCCAAGGTGTCTGCAGCATTGTGACGTATTTGTAGGCATATCATTGGAAGATTGGCCATAAGAGACTACATTTACCAGGGGTCCGCCCGGTGTCCTTTGTCTAAATTGGTGCGTAATCTACAAGCTGCACGCAGTCATCCAGTGATTGAGAGGAGAGAGGAGGCTTTCAACGAACGCTATATCATGAAGAGATATGTGAAAAACACATTGAGGATTGATTCTAAACAATGTTTACCATGTTTCAGTCGATATTATGGAGTTAATTTGGAAAAAAGTTCGGCGTTTTGATGACTGATTTTTCGTTTTTTTTTGGTAGCCAAACGTGACGCACCAAACGGAGCGATTTCTCCTAAACAAATAATCTTTCAGGAAAAACTGAGCATTTGCTATCTAACTGAGAGTCTCCTCATTGAAAACATCTGAAGTTCTTCAAAGGTAAATTATTTTATTTGAATGATTTTCTGTTTTTTGTGAAAATGTTGCCTGCTGATGCTAACGCTAAATGCTACGCTAGCTATCAATACTGTTACACAAATGCTTGTTTTGCTATGGTTGAGAAGCATATTTTGAAAATCTGAGATGACAGTGTTGTTAACAAAAGGCTAAGCTTGAGAGCTAGCATATTAATTTCATTTCATTTGCGATTTTCATGAATAGTTAACGTTGCGTTATGGTAATGAGCTTGAGGCTGTATTCACGATCCCGGATCCGGGATGGCTCGACGCAAGAAGTTAAAAGGCTGATTGATCATTAGAAAACCATTTTGCAATTATGTTAGCACAGCTGAAAACTGTTGGTCTGATTAAAACCTGTTGGGGATAGGTGGCAGTATTTTCACTTTGGATGAATTGTGTGCCCATAGTGAACTGCATCTTACTCTGTCCAAGATTGCTAATATATGCATATTATTATTACTATTGGATAGAAAACACTCTGAAGTTTCTAAAACTGTTTGAATTATGTCTGTGAGTATAACAGAACTCATAGGGCAGGCAATCTTCCAAACAGGAAGTGAAATTCTGAATACATGTCTAATTTCAAGTCATCGCCTATCCACTTCCAAATAAGATATGGATCTGGTAGCACTTCCTACGCCTTCCACTAGATGTCCTCATACAGTAGAATGTGGAATGGAGCTTCTGGTGTGAACTTTGACCGAATGGGAGGGGAAATAGTCACTGTCCCGACAGAATGCCATTTTCCTGTGGCCATTTGTCTGTGGGTGTCACCATCGTTACATTTGGCTGCAGATGAAAACGTATGCTCCGGTTGGAACGTTATTGGATATATATGAAAATAACATCCTGAAGATTGATTCTCTACTTAGTTTGACCAGTTTATTTGACCTGGAATATATATTTCTGAAGTTTTCGTCCGAGTTCTCCTGGACCAGCGTCAGCTTTTGGGCACGTGAGCTGAAAGTGCTAGCAAATGCAGCTAATTGGACACTAGTATTGGACATTATGGAACAAAACAATGATTTATTGTGGAACTAAGACATTCTGATGAAAGATCATCAAAGGTAAGGGAATATTTATGATGTAATTTCGTATTTCTGTTGACTCCAACATGGCGGAGAAATATATTTACGTCTGAGCACTGTCTCAGATTATTGCATGGTAGGCTTTTTTCGTAACGTTTTTAAAAAATCTGACACAGCTGTTGCATTAAGAACCAGTGTATCTTTAATTATATGTAGAACATGTATCTTTAATCAAAGTTTATGATGAGCATTTCTGTTATCTGGCGTAGCTTTCTATAATTCCTCCGGATATTTTGGAGGCATTTCTGAACATGGCGTCAATGTAAACTGAGATTTGTGGATATAAATATGCATATTATCAAACAAAACATAAATGTATTGTGTAACATGTCATATGAGTGTCATCTGATGAAGATTTTCAAAAGGTTAGTGATGAATTTTATATCTAATCCTGCTTTTGTGACTCTATCTTTGGCTGGGAAAAATGACTGTGTTTTTTTTTCTTTATTTGGTGGTGGTCTAACATGTGTGTTATGTTGTGTTTTCGCTGTAAAACATTTTAAAAATCGGACATGATGGGTAGATGAACAAGATGTTTATCTTTCATTTGCTGTATTGGACTTGTTAATGTGTGAAAGTTAAATATTTCTAAAGAATATTCAGCTGAATGGGGGGGGAGAGTTCCCCTAGGGGATCGCCTTGCCATAACAGGTTGATTAAAGAAGCAATACAACGGACCTTCTTTAGATTAGTTGAGTATCCCACAAATGCATCAGCATTTGCGGGTTCGTTTACAGGCTCAAAATGGTCGGAAACAAATACTTTTCTTCCGACACGTGCCGGTCTATTCTTGTTCTGAGAAATGAAGGCTATTCCATGCAAGAAATTGCCAAGAAACTGAAAATCTCGTACAACACTGTGTACTACTCCCCTCACAGAACATTTCAAACTGGCTATAACCAGAATATAAAGAGGAGTGGGAGGCCCAGGTGCACAACTGAGCAAGAGAACAAGTACAAGTCCTCAACTTGCAGTTTCATTAAATAGTACCCGCAAAACACCAGTCTCAACATCAACAGTGAAGAGGCGTCTCCGGGATGCTGGCCTTCTAGGCAGAGTTCCTCTGTCCAGTGTCTGTGTTCTTTTGCCCATCTTTATCTTTGTTTTTATTGGCCAGTCTGAGATATGGCTTTTTCTTTGCAACTCTGCCTATTCTACCAAGCTGGCAGTTCCTTGCCGTTTTCAGAGTTCCAACCAGGTCAGGTCATGTATAGTTCAATTGTCCTCTGTGTTTTCTCAGTCACACATTTCTCACTCTTACATTATTGGATTATAGCCTAATTATCCTAATTATATACATTTCACATAGTCTAATAATAACGTTTCGGGGTGGAATTCTTTAGTCATTACTTTAAACATATAAATTCCCTTATCACCAAGGACGGTGACCTGTGCAGACGAGATATCACAACGAACTGAATCTGGCAATGGAGTGCTTCTTCTATGCGTATTGCATGCTGTATCAGGCTATATAAAGAAGAAGCACTCCATTCATGAACTCTCAAGGGGGCATAACATTAACAATACCATCCCATTTTGTGTCAAATCACCAATTGGCAACCTAACCCTTATGGGATTAATTGACACATAAACAAACATTACAATAATTCACTATGGTAATTAAATGATCATTCTTCTTCCAGTGTTCTCTGCATTACGCATCGCATAAAGAGTGGTAAAAAAATCAATACATAATAGTAAATAAGGTTATCCTAACAATAATCACATCCCTAAAGCAGTAAAATAACATATACTGTCGTGTCGTTGACTATCATTAAATGTCAAGATGGTATATTATCAAATCACTTCTCTACGTGTAATTTAATTAAGCGATTAAACTAATCATGTAACTTTAATTAACTAGGAAGTCGGGGCATAGAATGTAAATTTCCTGAATATAACTCTTCAAATATTTTCACATCATATCAACACAGTCGCTTATTAATGAATTTTACCTCATTAGTTTCATTACTAAATGTTACAAACTCTTGGATATTTGCACAAACCCTAGCCTCGATCATGAATCAGCAATATACAAATTGGTTTAATTATTTATTTACTAACTAACCAATCAAATCACAGAAATACATGAAAACACACACACAATTAGTTCATACAAGGTTTACTACATGATACAAAGAAAATGTCCCCTGCGGATGAAACCGATATGACGGCTTGGTAGACAAAGGAAATGGGGTGGGGACCGCTCAAGAGCGGGAGACTCATAGTTGTTAACTACACTCATAGAAATTGCTAATACTTTGAATATGAACAACCGCTCATTCAAAAAGAAATTGCAATTTACATATTTACGAGTGTATGTCTTGTTGTCTCTCTCTTTGGTCGCCGGTCCATCTGCTGGAGAGAGTCAACAGAAAAGTCTCTGGTTGCGTTCCTAATGGATACGTTAGACGTACCCATGTTGTCGCATAGAATAGATGTTTCGGCGGTTGTCGGTATTTTTCATCCTAGGCAACGTACATTTCCAGCTGCAGACTGAAAAGGCCTCGTCTAATATTTGCTCTTTCTGTGGCAATGTTTTAGAGTTTAACCATGTCTAGCCGTGTAGCCAAAGCTACACGCTGTATGGTCTCCTCTGCCTATAGAGTTGTAGTTCTTAACCATTTCACATGTAGCTACCGCTCCATGCTTTTCTGGTCTTGTAGTTTTAAACTATTTGTCAGGCGTGTAGCCACCGCTGCACGCTGTCAGGTCTAATTTTGTAGGAATTGGGTTTTATACTCTGTGGAAGAAGGGGGCGTTCCATGACCCAGACCAAGCCTATGCCTACGTGGGCGTGGCCACTGACTAGTTAAAACTTTACATCTTAACAAGTATCGCATTTAGAAGGCCAACATAAAATCAAATAAAATGTTATTGGTCACATACACATGGTTAGCAGATGTTAATGCGAGTGTAGCGAAGTGCTTGTGCTTCTTGTTCTGACTATGCAGTAATATCTAACAAGTAATCTAACAAATTCACAACTACCTTATACACTGAAATACACACAAATGTAAAGGGATGAATAGAATATGTACATATAAATATATGGATGAGCGATGGCGTGTGGCATAGGCAAGATGCAGTAGATGGTATAGAATACAGTATATATAGATGTTTCATCATCAACAGCAGCATGGGGAAGAGGAATAAAGTTGACTGGCATTATCAGGTTGCGATGTACTGTCTTCTCCCGTCCAGTGGAGCTGTTCTGAAAGTGTGATTGTCCACATTCATTCCAGTGACAAGATAGACAGTATCCTCCCAACGGTCAGCGAGCTTCCGCTTTCAACGCTCCCCCTTGTTAGCCAGCAACACTCGATCACCAATCTCCACTTCTGCTCGTCTGACTCTGTCATACAGATCAGCATGCCTCTTCAACTCCTCTGCTGCAGATGCCTGTGCTGTATTCATGGCTTCTTTCAGATCTCTCCTCAAGGACTGAACAAACTTGTCATAGTCGACAACTTCTGGGTTCTCTATGACAGAGCCAAAGACTATGTCAACAGTCAATCTTGGCGTCCTCCCAAACATTAGCAGGAAAGGGGAAAAGCCTGTGGTCTCGTGGATTGTACAATGAGGGACTTCAGCGCCTAAGGTCATCTGTGCTTTGCTCTCGTCAGCAGGGCCCAGATCATGTTTCCCAACATCCTATTCATCCTTCCGCGGGACCCGTTCCCTATCAGATGGTACAGCGTGGTGTGAGACTTCTGAACGCCTGCAACACTCACCAGTTCGGCTATTAGAGAGCTCTCAAAGTTGGCTCCCTGAGTGTATACGGCAAGGCATCCCGTAGACACAGAAAGTGATGAGCTACAGACTTAGCAGACTGGTTTGGACACAAGAAGGCATGAGCCAATTTGGTAAAGTGGTCAGTAACAATGAGCACATCCAGGTACTGGTTTGAAGAATCTTCTGCAGACCAAAAGTCTATGCACACTAGTTCAAGAAGCTCAGTTGTTATTATGCTCTCCAGAGGAGCTCTTGCTTCTGGATCAGGAGTTTTGCTCACAAAGCATCTCCTGCAGCACTTCACATTTTCCTTTACCTCCCTCTCCAGGCCATGCCAGAAGAACCTCAGTCTTGTCAGCTACACTGTTCTCTGTTGGCACTAGTGGCCTGCTTCATCATGGGCACCCTTCAACACCATTGCTTTCATGGAGGCTGGAACCACATGCAGATACATTTTCCTCTTTGTAACCACATTCTTCGAAACATGATACAGTACACCCATCTTCATGGTCAACTTGTCCCAACTTCTGAGAAGACACAAAACCTCAACACTCTCGTGGGCACGCTCTCTCCGGGATGGTCTTCTCCCCCTCTCCACAAAGAAGATGACTCTGCTCATCACATTGTCTTGGCGCTACTTACTCATCAGTAGGTCGTGTGGCAGAACATCGACATAGGTCTGCTCTGATGGCATAACAGCCAGCGGAAGCTGTGGCAACAGCATTGCATGTGAGCCCACATCACCCACCCAGCACCTGTGTGAATGAAGTACAGCTGCAACTTCATGTCTTGATAAAGCACCAGATTGGGGGTCAACAGTAGCCTGGCAGCTGATGACCACCTCGTTGGAGTCAGATGTTTTGTCAAAGGGGTGGTTGGACCAGCGAAACACGTCTTGCACTCTGTCTGTGCGCACAACAATAGCTTCTGCTAGTAAGGTCTCGTACGGGACCCTTGTCAGGCGATGGAGTGCAATGGGTCATAAGATTGGCTCTCTGCTCAAAGAATCTGCAACAGCCCAGGGATGTACTCTCGATGTAGAAAGGGTTTGTCGAAGTCTGGATGGGCCAACAAAACCTGGTCCAGTAAGGCTTGCTTTAGCTGGAATAAGGCCTGTCTGCATTCTGCCGTCCAGTCGGCAGCCATCAACTTCCTGACAGGTGAGTGTCGCCCCTTTTTCCAGCGTGGAGCCTTGTGTCCAGTTGTCAATCCAAAGGGAAGCTTTGCAATGGTCGAGCAACCTTCAATGGACTGTTGGTAATCACCGTCCCAAGGAATGACCTCAATTTCTTCTGAGATGGCAGTGCCATCTTCCATCAGATCAGCTTCTGTCACTCCTGTAATGGCCCTCACCTTCTCAGGGTCTGTAGCTACACCATCCGCACTAATGATATGCCCCAGAAACTTCACAGGCCTCTGCATAAAGTGACACTTTTTTGACACCAACTTCAGGTTGTGAGCTTTGAGACGCTGTATAGCCAGATCTTCAGCATAGACCAACACATCGTCAAGTTAACACAACAGGCTAAAAAACTTCTGATCCCCAAAGATGTTTAGCATCATCCTCATAAAGGTTTCAGGGCTATTACATTACCCCTGTGGCATATGGTTGTATTCGTACAATCCAAATGGCAATGTAAAATCTGAATTTCCGGTCATCCTCATGCACTTCCAGATTTATAGTAGCCAAAGGTAAGGTCCATTGTTGCTAAAAAGACTTTGGGTGGGTGTCTTTGATGGTGCGAGCATTGAGCAAATGAAAATCAGTACAGAGTCTCAGGTCTTCAGACGTCTTCCAGACAAGGACAAGACGTGAGGCGAACTCACTAATAGACTTCCTTATGATTTCACATTCTTCCATCTCATTCAACGCTTGCTTGAGCATCTCATAATGATTGGGTGAAAGGCATCAGGATGGCATCCGAATGGGTTTCTCATCACTCAGTTGAATGCGATGAAGACATCCAGTAGCTTTTCCACAATCCAACTTGTGCCTGGAAAAGATGGACTGGTACTTGGCTATGAGCTGGATGAGTTTCTTCTTACCAGCAGGAGACACTTGACGTCAATATCAGTCAAACCTAAGACCCCAGGACTGCTTGAACTGTCAGGTCCGTCAAGTCGGCGTGAACCGTCATCAGTCAGAGTCATCTTGGCAGTCAGTGAGTATGCCAGCTCTTCTCTGCACTTGCTACTGTAAAGCTGCTGACGAATCATCATTCACATCCTTGGGCATTTCCATAAACATACTTGTTCTCCCCACTGTAAATGTATGTGTGATTTACAGTGATGAGGTAGTCATAAAAAAAATGATGTTAAACAGTATTATAACACACAGAGTGAGTCCATGCAACTTATTATGTGACTTGTTAAGCACATTTTTACTCTTGAACTTATTTAGGCTTGCCATAACAAAGGGGTTGAACACATTTTGACTGAAGATATTTCAGCTTTTCGTTTTTTAATTAATGTGCAAATATTTCTAAAAATATCATTCCAAATGGACATTATGGGTTATTGTATGTAGGCCAGTGACACAAAATCTAAATTTAATCCATTTTAAATTCAGGCTGTAACACAAAAAAGTGTGGAAAAAGTCAAGGGGTTTGAATACTGTCTGAAGACACTGTGAAATACCCATGTGTTTTATCATCTCCCCTACCTCATTCCCAGTATAATTTATATCAATAATGCAACAGAAAAATAGCTTAATAGTTTTTTTTATTGCAACACAAATTCTTGCAGTTTACCATCGCACCACCAGGGTGTGGTGCTTCACCTCTAGCGCCTGTACGTCTTGCGGCTATGCTTGCAGAATCAACACAATTTTGTCCAGAAACTCTCAAAACCTGAGTGGCGCAGTGATTTAAGGCACTGCATCTCAGTGCTAGAACGTGTCACTACAGACCCTGGTTCACTCCTTGAACTTGCTTCCCAACTCTTGCTGCACCTTGTTTCAGTGTCATTAAGGGATGGTTTGGCTGGGGTAGGCTGTCATTGCCTGGTTAAAGAACTGAAACAGCTGAGCATTAAGACTCCTGAGCATATATAGCCCCTAAATAAAAATATATTTGCTTTTAGATTAGCCCAGGTGGTTTGGAAGGACAGGGAGAGAGAACAGAGAACAGCTCTGTCCAGATCCATTGTCTGATAGCGGCATCTCTGCCACGCAGTAGACACACACTTCCCCCTGGCCTTTCCCTGGTGCTGCCGCCCAGTTAAACTGTTGACCTTTTAGTTTTTTTGTGCACATTTTTATTGGTTTTGTTATTCTTTTGTTGAGGGGTTTACAGGTACATTATCCATTTCAAATGATGAATTCATAAATCAAAGAAAGAAATGAGAGAATGTGTCACTGTGTGCTTCCTTTCTGGCCTCTAGGTCACCAGGCCGCTCGTTTATTGAGCACACTTGTCACCAGCGGTACACGCATTTGCGTATAATGACACTCACCTGGACTTCATCACCTCCTTGATTACCTGCCCTATATGTCACTCCCTTTGGTTTCTTCCCCAGTCGTCATTGTTTCTGTTTCAGTTTCATGTCTGTGCATTGTTCGTGTCTGTTGTTTTGGATTATGTTGCGTTTATTTATTAAAACACTGTGTTTTAACACTTTTTTGGTCTTCCACTATTATTCTACAATGTAGAAATAAAAAGCCCTTAAATGAGTAGGTGTGCCCAAACTTTTGACTGGTACTGTATATATTTACAACAACAAAAAATTGGGGATTGGAAATGATGCAGACAATTACATTGATGGAAGCTACAAAAAAACATTGGCAGTAGAATGGCTTCACTGAAGAGTTCAGTGACTTTCAACGTGGCAGTGTCATAGGATGCCACCTTTCCAACAAGTTAGTTTGTCAAATTTCTGCCCTGCTAGAGCTGCCGGGCAAAAGTTGCTATTGTGAAGTGGACATTTCTTGGAGCAACAAGGGCTCAGCCGCAAAGTGGTAGGCAAGAAAAGCTCATAGAACGGGACCACCGAGTGCTGAAGCGCTTGAACATCATCTGTCCTCGGTTGTAACACTCACTACCAAGTTCCAAACTACCTCTGGAAGCAACGTCAGCACAAGAACTGTTCATCAGGAACTTCATGAAATGGCCGAGCAGGCGCACACAAGCTTAAGATCACCATGCGCAATGCCAAGCGTTGGCTGCATTGGTGTACAGCTCGCCGCCATCGGACATCTGGAGCACTGGAAACACGTTCTCTGGAGTGATGAATCACGCTCTACCATCTGGCAGTCTTGACGGACGAATCTGGGTTTGGAGAATGCGAGGAGAAAGCTACCGGCCCCAATGCATAGTGTCAACTGTATAGTTTGATGGAGGAGAAATAATGGTCTGGGGCTGTTTTTCATGGTTAGGCCTCTTAGTTCCAGTGAAGGGAAATCTTAACGCTACAGCATACAATGACATTCTAGATGATTCTGTGCTTCCAACTTTGTGGCAACAGTTTGGGGAAGGTCCTTTCCTGTTTCAGCGTGACAATGCCCCCATGCACAAAGCGAGGTCCATACAGAAATAGTTTGTCGAGATCGGTGTGGAATAACTTGACTCGCCTGCACAGAGCCCTGACCTCAACTCCATCAAATACCTTTGTGATGAATTGGGATGCTGACTGCGAGCCAGGTCTAAATGCCCAACATCAGAGCCCGACCTCACTAATGCTCTTGTAGCTGAATGGAATCAAGTCCCTGCATCAATGTTCCAACATCTAGTGGAAAGCCTTCCCAGAAGAGTGGAGGCTGTTATAGCAGCAAAGGGGGGACCAACTCCATATTAATGCCCATGATTTGGGAATGAGATGTTTGACTGGCAGGTGTCCACATACTTTTGTTGTCTATTTCTCAATATTGTCCACCATTAATTGGATATTTGAGTGATATAAAATACAAGTGAACTATACCTGACAAGTATGAGTTGCTTAGGTTCATTTCACCTTCTTTGTGGGCTTTGCTGATGTACTGTTAGCCGATGGTGTTTGCTTTGCAAGCTATTGGTAGAAACAGCTGGCTAAACATAGTGGTGAGAAGACCTAATGTACTTTTTTCTCTCCAATTAATGTAAGCCTACCAGGCAAAGTTAGCTAACATTATCCCCTTTTCAATCGTGTTTAATCACAATTGCTGACAGGTATGATAGGCTACATTGATTAAAAGGACCACGTTAAAATTGGCTAGCGAGGTAATAACTGATCACGTCAAGCTAATTAACAAGCTAACCTTCAGGGTATAAACTAGATGGCTAAATCTAAGTGTTGTTTGATTCACGTGCCATCTGTAGTGGTGATAACAGTAGTCCGACTGATAGCTTTACCAGGATGAGTAACTGCCAAATCAACAAAACCAACACAAAATGTCACCATGTCATTGGGTTTAGATTAAAAGTCAATGACTTTTAGCAAATCCAATCAATTTTCCACGTTGATTGAACGTCATCTCAGTGTTTTTTGGGGTTGAAATGATGTGGAAATATTGTTGATTTAACCAGCTTTTGCCCAGTGGGTTTTTGAATGACAAATTGCATGTTATATGATGCAGGCCTGCGAATGTAATGAATGCCTTGTAAACAAGCCTTCAGAGCACCTTTTACTCTACAGTCTGAATACGCTCCTAAGTAAACACGAAAGGAAGAAAGGGCTGAACGCATTGGAGATGGACTGCTGAGAAAGAGAGACAGACATGAGGACCTGACAACCCTCACTGTATGGCGCTTTCCTTTCTTTCACTGTCTCTTATCGCCTTCCTCTCACCCCTTAGACTCATTAACAGCCAACCGCACTCACCGCCAGTGTCAAAATAACCAACAACCTTATTTTCCAAAAGTTCACTGCAGGATAGAAATGTACTTTCCCTTTCTCTTCCTGCATGCTGAGTCGTTCTTTGCCTTTCATAAAGATCTCATTATTATTTTTTGCAAGGGGTTGTAGAATGGCTGAAGCCACTTTCTTCGTGTCTGCTCATACAAGTAAAGATTTCCCGTCCATCTTACTGTGTACAGGTTTAGGTACCCTCAAGCAGTGCCTTTCTTTACCTAATGCAGAACGAAAGGAATTAATCAAATGTGAACCAGAATGTTTTGCCCCTTTATTTCACCTTTATTTAACCAGGTAAGTTGAGAACAAGTTCTCATTTGCAACTGCGACCTAGCCAAGATAAAGCATAGCAGTTCGACACATACAACAACACAGAGTTACACATGGAATGAACAAAACATACAGTCAATAATACAGTAGAAAAAAAAGAAAACAAAGTCTATATACAGTGAGTGCAAATTAGGTCAAATAAGGGAGTTAAGGCAATAAATAGGCCATAGTGGCGAATTAATTACAATATGGCAATTAATCACTGGAATGGTAGATGTGCAAAAAATGGATGTGCAAGTAGAGATACTGTGGTATCTAAACATGGTGTAGTTTGAATTTCATTGTAGATAAAATGCATCCTCCAATTACATTGTCTGCCTACAGTATGCCATTTTCAATTTTTGTTTCAAATATCTGTATTAAACACACACAAGAATGGTGTATAGGTATACAAGACAGGTATACAATTCTTATCTAAACATAAAAGAGCATACAGGAACAACAAGACCCAGAGTTCTGGGTGCAGAACAAATAATACAAAACACGACATACAAAACAAAGACACGTAGAAAGAAAGAGGGAAGATTTCCCCCTTATTCCCCCAACCCCCCTCTTATCCCCCCAACTGCTCGGGTGGCAGGGCCAGCACATGCTGCCCAAAGGTAGATTAAAATATTACAATTGAGAGTGCGTTAATAAGTACAAATTCACAGCGCCGACTCGTCCAAGTAGGAGAGGAAAGGCTGCCAGATTTGATCAAATGTTGATAATTTATTGTTCAGAATTCTTTCTAAGTGTACAGTGTTTGCCAGTTCACTGAGCCATAATTTGGTAGAGGGCGCTTCCCTCCTTTTCCAAAACAACAAGATTAGTTTTTTTGCCGAGATGAGACCGTACGAGATTAGTTGTTTTTGGGGGTTGGTTAAGACTCAGATACTCCCAGGATTATCAGAAGCGGGTCTGGATCTATTGAAGTCTCCAAAACTTCAGAGAGAATCCCAAAACTTCCACACCAATAACCATGCAAGGTAGAGCATAGGGCAAAGCAGTGGAGTAGTGTACCCTGCGTAGCCTGACATTTATCACATGTAGGGGATGTGTCAGGAAATATCCTATGCAGTTTAGTTTTGGAATAGTGTAATCTGTGTAATACCTTGAATTGTATGAGACGATGTCTGGAATTAATGGAGCATGTGTGGATATACTCCAAGCTCTCTTCCCAGTCTGCCACCGAGATGTCAGTCCCTAGATCTTCCTCCCATTTTGCCTTGATGGCATCTGTAGAAGGTGTGCTAACAGATTGAACAGCATCATATAGACGCGATATCAGTTTATCTGAGGTGGGGCATATTGTTATGCATCCGTCAAACACGGAAGGTTTAGCATTCCCAAATGTTGGGAGGTGTTTTCTAACGTAGTCTCTAATTTGTAGGTATCTGAAAAAATTACTTCTGGGAAGATTATAAGTTTCCCTCAGCAACTCAAAGAAGCAAAGGTCACCTCTATGTATAAATCCCCTATGGTACTTATCCCCAACTCTCCCCATCGCTCAAAGGTGTTATCAAGGTTAAGGAGGGCAAAGGAGGGATTCCTGGCGACAGGGAGCATGAATGACATTGGTCTAAGCTCAAAGTGGACTTTAATTTGCTTCCAGATTCGGACTGTGCTATGTATAATAGGATTGTTACAATAAAGTGACATCTCCAGGTTGACAGGCGACAAAATCACAGCGCCAATAGAGAAGGGGTGACACTCCTCACGTTCCATACTAAGCCAGCTTGATGCCGGAAGTACGTCGTCCAACAGAAACGTAACAACGCGGAGGTTAGCGGCCCAGTAGTAAAATATAAAATTTGGGAGAGACAATCCTCCTTCCATCTTGGATTTACAGAGGTGTTTTTTACCTATCATGTGTGTTTTAAAATCCCAGATGAAAGGATTGATAATTGAGTCCAGTTGTTTATGAAAGGATTTAGGTATGAATACTGGGATGTTCTGATATAGGTAGAGCAGTTGTGGGAGGAAGACCATTTTAATGGCATTAATTCTTCCGAGCAGAGAAATTGGTAGAGTTCTCCAAAATAGTATGTTTGCTTTGAGTTTTTGTATCAGAGAGCGGAAATTCTCTTTAAATAGTAAAGAGTATTGTTTGGTAACTACAATTCCTAGGTAGGTAAATTTTTCTGAAGATAACTTAAATGGGAGATGTTCTAGCCAGGAGGTATTTTGCGACCGTATGGGCATTAATTCACTCTTGTTCCAATTTATTCTGTATCCCGAGAAGGTACCAAACAAATTGATCACATCAAGAATAGCTGGGATACTAGCCTGGGGTTCTGTTACATAGAGGAGGATGTCATCTGCGTATAGGGAGATCTTATTTAGGGTATCTTTAGTATTATAGCCGTGTATTGCTGCATGAGATCTAATCGTCTGAGTGAGCGGTTCGATAATTAGGGCGAAGAGCATAGGCGACAGCGCACAACCCTGCCTTGTCCCCCTATTGAGGTTAAATCGGGGCAACAATGATTGGTTAGTGAGTATTCTGGCACAGGGGTTCCTATATAAAAGCTGGATCCAATTTATGAACCTATCTCCAATATTAAATTTCTGTAGGACCTTGAATAGATAGGGCCACTCAACTTGGTCAAAGGCCTTTATGGCATCAAGAGATATGACGGCAAGGTCCACGTTGGGTAACCTCTGAGAATACATAATATTGAAGAGGCGCCTGAGATTGAAGAATGAGTTTCTGTTAGGGATAAAGCCGGTCTGATCCGAATGGACCAATTTGCCAATTAAAGTGCTAAGCCTGTTAGCCAGAGTTTTTGCTAAAATCTTTTGGTCTGTATTAAGGAGAGATATTGGTCTGTATGACCCTACCTCTTCTGGATCTTTACCCTTCTTATGTATAACTGTAATGAACGCTTCGTCCAAAGTAGAAGGGAGATCTCCATCCTCATTGGCCTGAACCAACATTTTGTGCAGGTAGGGAGAGAGCATGTTGCTGAATGTTTTATAGAATTCACCAGGGTATCCATCTGGGCCCGGGGTCTTGCCACTCTTTAGAGATTTAATTGTTTCTCGAATTTCATCAAGAGATATTTCCTTATTCAGGAAGTTAGAATCTTCCTGGTTCAGGGCAGGAAGATTACAGTCCTCCAAAAAATGTTTGCATAATTAAGGGGTTAGGATCCGCTTTAGATGTATATAGAGTCTCATAAAACTGCCGGAATCTGTCATTGATGTCTTTGGGGGAAGAGAGTAATTCCCCAGATGCAGATTTAACCCTGTGAATCATTCGGTCACTCACATTTTTTCGAAGTTGTCTGGCGAGTAATTTGTGTGGTTTGTCACCAAACTCAAAATATTTTTGCTTGGCATAGAGAAAAGATTTAGCAATTTTAGCTGAGAGAATCTGATTATATTCAAATTTTGAAGAGGTAATTTTTTTATGTTTCTCCATAGATGGGTGGCTAGCATTCTCCCTATCCAGTAAGTGAATTTGTCCCTCCAGTTCTTCCAGTTTTCCTCTGTTTTGCCTACTCCTGGCAGCCTGAAAGGAGATGATACCGCCTCTCAGATAAGCCTTCAGTGTTTCCCACAATAATGCTGGGGAGGTCTCTGTGTTGTCGTTGGTATCAAAGAAAAATGTAATTTGGTCTTTAAGATATTCACAGAATGTTGGTTCTGTGAGGAGCTGAGGATTCAACCTCCAGACCCTCTCGTTTGGTACAATGTCACCCAATCTCAGGGAGAAGGTGAGTGGACAGTGGTCCGAGATTATAATATCATGATACCTCACATTACAGGTATAGGGGAGTAGTCTAGCATCCAACAAAAAGTAGTCAATTCGAGTGTAAACCTTGTGAACATGAGAGTAAAAGGAGTATTTCCTACCCGTAGGGTTAGCGATCCTCCATATATCAAATAAGTTCGAAATTTTTATGTAGGCATTCATGAATTCGCTTGAATAGGAGGTAGGGGTTCGCCGGGTAGAGGATCTATCCAAATATTGGTCTAGCACACAGTTAAGGTCCCCTCCAATGACCAGGTTAGTATGGGAGATATCTGGAATCAGGGCAAGGACTCTTTTGAAAAAAGAGGGGTTGTCAATGTTTGGCCCATAGATATTTAGTAGAGTTACTGAGGTAGAGTGGATTTCTCCTATTACAATCACATACCGACCCTCTTTATCCGCAATAGTGGTTTTATGTAGAAGGGGAATTCCTTTCCGTACCAGAATCGATGTGCCTCTCGTTTTGGCAGAGAAGTTAGAGTGATACACTTGCCCCACCCACCTACACTTAAGTCTGCTGTGAGAGTTATTCTTCAGATGGGTTTTTTGCAAAAATATAATATCAGACGAGAGTGCTTTCAAGTGGGCTAGGACCTTGCCCCTCTTAATTGGTTCATTTAAACCCTTGACATTCCAGGAAGTGAATGTAAGCCCCGCCCTCCTCTCGTTTGTAGTTCCTATGGTGGCCTGCATACCATGTAACTTGATAAAAAGGTAAGAAAGCGCACCAAACCATCACGATCAGCATATGTAGCACCTACACCCGAGCAGTATCCAACCCACCCCTCCCCCTGCAAGCACCTTTACTTCCCACCCTGTACCCCTAATTTCCCCAACACTTACCCCCCCATCAACCCACATTTAAAAGGCATGTACAAACAGGAGAAAAAAAAGGGAAAATAAAAATATTAAACACATTGTCTGGCCGATGCCAAAAAAGCACGGCGCGACCTCGAACATGAGGTAAAGCAAAAATAAAATCCCAACTATACGTTCACCTCTCACTATCCTTGAACTTCTACTAACATATGAACTGAGGAGGCTCCTGCGAGTTAAGTGTTCAGTTAGCATCTAATAAACCTAAAACAAATAAGTTGCAACTTAAACATATTGCGCATTTAAGCGTCATCCTGGGTCAATCCCAGAGATAAGCAAGATATAGCCTCAAGATTATATTGCTAAGCACTGCCGGTCAAAAAATAAACCATCCGCAACCGACATAGTCAGCCGTACCTTTACATACTGTGGGTCAGGAGATCGGAACCAGGATTTGTTAAATTATACGTTCCCCCCATAAAAAAACATGTTTAATAAGAAAGAAAGAAAAATATATGTATACATATATATACATACACATACATATACACATACACACATGTACACACATACATACATACATACATACATACATACATACATACATACATACATACATACATACATACATACATACATACATACATACATACACACATACACACATACACACATATACATACATACACATACATACACACATATACACACATATACATACATACACACCTATATACATACATATACATGTATGTATACATACCCACACAAAAAAATCATATATAAAAATATATATTTAAAGAATATGTATATACATCCATATGCACACATACACATACACACATTCATACACCAGAATAACAATCTACACTGATTTAAAATATACACATACATAATACTAAAATGCTAAGTGAAAATAGTAATAAAGTACAAATAGTAATTATATGTACGCACACCTACACAGACATAAGCACTGCAGAGGGCTGGTGGGACTCTAGTCGGGAGAGAGGCCCACGGCCAGACAAAGGCAGAACGGCACAAAACATCAACTTGCTAACCAGGTGTCTGCCCCCTCCCAACCATCACCCCCAGTCCCCCACAAGCAATAAATAAATGGTATGGTAGTAAGAATAATGTAAGGATTGTAAAATAAATAATAAAACAATCGCGCCGTCGTTCTGCCCCTGGACAGGCAGTTAACCCACCGTTCCTAGGCCGTCATTGAAAATAACAATTTGTTCTTAACTGATTTGCCTAGTTAAATAAAGGTCAAATTAAAAATTAAATATGTTCTCATGTTCTGAGCAAGGAACTTAAACATTAGCTTTTTTACATGGCACATATTTTACATGGCACACATTTTTACATGGCACATACATGGCACGTATTGGATATTGGCACATATTACTTTCTTCTCCAACACTTTGTTTTTGCATTATTTAAACCAATTTTCATTTTATTTGAGGCTAAATTGATTTTATTGATGTATTATATTAAGTTAAAATAAATGTTCATTCAGGATTGTTCTAATTGTCATTATTACAAATAAAAAAATACAAATATTGGCAGATTCATCGGTATCGGCTTTTTTGGTTCTCCAATAATCGGTATCGGTATTGTCGTTGAAAAACCATAATCGGTCGACTTCTAGAATGAAGGCAGATGGTGGTTAACAAACTATTGGCCATTCTTGAATGCATATTTTGTTTCAATCAAAACATTTATCCTGCCTGGTGGCGCAGACGACACCATTCTGTATACTTCTGGTCCTTCTTTGGACACTGTTAACTAACCTCCAGACGAGCTTCAATACCATACAACTCTCCTTCCGTAGCCTCCAACTGCAATTAAATGCAAGTAAAACTAAATGCATGCTATTCAATCGATCACTGCCCGCACCTGCCCGCCCGTCCAGCATCACTACTCTGGACGGCTCTGACTTAGATTACGTAGACAACTACAAATACATAGATGTCTGGTTAGACTGTAAACTCTCCTTCCAGACTCACATTAAGCATCTCCAATCCAAAATTAAATCTAGAATCGGCTTCCTATATCGCAACAAAGTATCCTTCACTCATGCTGCCAAACATACCCTCGTAAAACTGACCATCCTACCGATCCTCGACTCCAACGATGTCATCTATAAAATAGCCTCCAACACTCTACTCAACAAATTGGATGCAGTCTATCACAGTGCAATCTGTTTTGTCACCGTAGCCACATACCATTGTTCCTGTTCCCAAGAAAGCTAAGGTAACTGAGCTAAACGACTACCGCCCCGTAGCACTCACTTCCGTCATCATGAAGTGCTTTGAGAGACTAGTCAAGGACCATATCACCTCCACCCTACCTGACACCCTAGACCCACTCCAATTTGCTTACCGCCCAAATAGGTCCACAGACGATGCAATCTCAACCACACTGCACACTGCCCTAACCCATCTGGACAAGAGGAATACCTATGTGAGAATGCTGTTCATCGACTACAGCTCGGCATTCAACACCATAGTACCCTCCAAGCTCGTCATCAAGCTCGAGACCTGGGTCTCAACCCCGCCCTGTGCAAATGGGTACTGGACTTCCTGACGGGCCGCCCCCAGGTGGTGAGTGTAGGCAACAACATCTCCTCCCCGCTGATCCTCAACACTGGGGCCCCACAAGGGTGCGTTCTGAGCCCTCTCCTGTACTCCCTGTTCACCCACGACTGCGTGGCCACGCACGCCTCCAACTCAATCATCAAGTTTGCAGACGACACAACAGTGGTAGGCTTGATTACCAACAACGACGAGACGGCCTACAGGGAGGAGGTGAGGGCCCTCAGAGTGTGGTGTCAGGAAAATAACCTCACACTCAACGTCAACAAAACTAAGGAGATGATTGTGGACTTCAGGAAACAGCAGAGGGAACACCCCCATATCCACATCGATGGAACAGTAGTGGAGAGGGTAGCAAGTTTTAAGTTCCTAGGCATACACATCACAGACAAACTGAATTGGTCCACTCACACAGACAGCATCGTGAAGAAGGCGCAGCAGCGCCTCTTCAACCTCAGGAGGCTGAAGAAATTCGGCTTGTCACCAAAAGCACTCACAAACTTCTACAGATGCACAATCGAGAGCATCCTGGCGGGCTGTATCACCGCCTGGTACGGCAACTGCTCCGCCCTCAACCATAAGGCTCTCCAGAGGGTAGTGAGGTCTGCACAACGCATCACCGGGGCAAACTACCTGCCCTCCAGGACACCTACACCACCCGATGTTACAGGAAGGCCATAAAGATCATCAAGGACATCAACCACCCGAGCCACTGCCTGTTCACCCCGCTATCATCCAGAAGGCGAGGTCAGTACAGGTGCATCAAAGCTGGGACCGAGAGACTAAAAAACAGCTTCTATCTCAAGGCCATCAGACTGTTAAACAGCCCCCACTAACATTGAGTGGCTGCTGCCAACACACTGACACTGACACTGACTCAACTCCAGCCACTTTAATAATGGGAATTGATTGGAAATGATGTAATATATCACTAGCCACTTTAAACAATGCTACCTTATATAATGTTACTTACCCTACATTATTCATCTCATATGCATACGTATATACTGTACTCTATATCATCGACTGCATCCTTATGTAATACATGTATCACTAGCCACTTTAACTATGCCACTTTGTTTACATACTCATCTCATATGTATATACTGTACTCGATACCATCTACTGTATCTTGCCTATGCTGCTCTGTACCATCACTCATTCATATATCCTTATGTACATATTCTTTATCCCCTTACACTGTGTATAAGACAGTAGTTTGGGAATTGTTAGTTAGATTACTTGTTGGTTATTACTGCATTGTCGGAACTAGAAGCACAAGCATTTCGCTACACTCGCATTAACATCTGCTAACCATGTGTATGTGACAAATAAAATTGGATTTGATTTGATTTTTTGATTTGATACACTACCCATTACTGCAACTTGTGCGCTCTCGTTGGTTGGCCCTCGCTTCATACTCGTCGCCAAACCCACTGGCTACAGGTTATCTACAAGTCTCTGCTAGATAAAGCACTGCCTTATTTCAGCTCACTGGTCACCATAGCAGCACCCACTCGTAGTACGCGCTCCAGAAGGTATATCTCACTGGTCACCCCCAAAGCCAATTCCTCATTTGGTCACCTTTCCTTCCAGTTCTCTGCTGTCAATGACTGGAACGAACTACAAAAATCTCTGAAACAGGAAACACTTAACTCCCTCACTAGCTTTAAGCACCAACTGTCTGAGCAGCTCACAGATTACTGCACCTGTATATAGCCCACCTATAATTTAGCCCAAACAACTACCTCTTTCCCTACTGTATTTAATTAATTTATTTATTTTGCTCCTTTGCACCCCATTATTTTTATTTCTACTTAGCACATTCTTCCATTGCAAATCTACCATTCCAGTGTTTTACTTGCTATATTGTATTTACTTTGCCACCATGGCCTTTTTTTGCCTTTACCTCCCTTATCTCACCTCATTTGCTCACATCGTATATAGACTTGTTTATACTGTATTATTGACTGTATGTTTGTTTTACTCCATGTGTAACTCTGTGTCGTTGTATGTGTCGAACTGCTTTGCTTTATCTTGGCCAGGTCGCAATTGCAAATGAGAACTTGTTCTCAACTTGCCTACCTGGTTAAATAAAGGTGAAATAAAATAAAACAATTTTAAAAAATTGCACTCACTGTATATAGACTTTTTGTTTTATTTTGTTCTACTGTATTATTGACTGTATGTTTTGTTTATTCCATGTGTAACTCTGTGTTGTTGTATGTGTCGAATTGCTATGCTTTATCTTGGCCAGGTCGCAGTTGCAAATGAGAACTTGTTCTCAACTGTGGAGTTTTGAGTTTTATGAACAACAAGGCAGATCTGGTTGGTGATAAGGTTCATGCGGTGGATCAGTTTGTCTGCATACGCAATAGAGGTGGTACGTTTCTGTTTTCTTAGCACTTGGACAGTAGGATGTGTTCGAGTGCGTCGTACAGGAGCCTCAAGTCCATAACGGAAGTAACGAATGTAACTGTGGTTCTGCGAATACCTGGAAGACTGTCAGTACGGTTGAAATGATGGATTATATCCCTGGTATACAGAAGATATCTCTATTTGGTAAAAAACTAAGTACATATTAAGGTAAGAACAGCTCAAATAAGCACAGAGATATGACAGTCAATTATTACTTTAAGACATGAAGGTCAGTCAATATGGAACAGTTGAAGAACTTTGAAAGTTTCTTCTAGTGCAGTTGCAAAAAACATCAAGCGCTGTGATGAAACTGGCTCTCCACAGGAATGGAAGACCCAGAGTTACCTCTGCTACAGAGGATAAGTTCATTAGAGTTACCAGCCTCAGAAATTGCAGCCCAAATAAATGCTTCAGAGTTCAAATAACAGACACATCTCAACATCAACTGTTCATAGGAGACTGTGTGAATCAGGCCTTCCATGGTTGAATTGCTGCAAAGAAACCACTACTAAAGGACACTAATAATGAGAAGAGACTTGCTTGTGCCAAGAAACACGAGCAATGGACATTAGACCAGTAGAAATGTGTCCTTTGGTCTGGAGTCCAAATCGGATATTTTTGGTTCCAACCGCCATGTCTTTGTGAGACGCGGTGCGAGTGAACGGATGATCTCCGCATGTGTATTTCCCTCCGTAAAGCCTGGAGGAGGAGGTGTTATGGTGTGTTGGTGCTTTGCTGGTGACACTGTTGTCATGACGTTGGCCTGTTGGGGGAGGTTTATGACCCCCATAAATACATCCCCCCCGTTTTCTCTCTCTCTACTCTATAGAGTTGACTCTTGAAAAGCCCTTTGTTAACATAGAGCATCTGGGAACATCAAAAGGTGGGAGGAAAGGAACCATGTTTCGGTAATCCAACCAGCTGAAAATATGCGTTGGTACTTTGAGAATATGATGTCAGATCAGTTGGCGTCTGAGACATTATTACTGATGATAGGACAACATAAACTGTATCTTGGAAAGTCGACACATTCTAGTTGTCTTATTCACATGGAATTGTTGTGCAATTTAAATGTTTAAATATGAAACTATTTGTTGTAAACTATGAAACACGCTTTTCATTCACCAATATATAAACCCGTTGATGAAAATTCAACTTCCTGTTCCAAGGACATGAGGACTTGCAATCCCCGCGTTAAATGGGACAACGTCACCTACAGAACTAAGCCTACCTCAGCGTGAGCTCTGGTTGAATGACAAGAACCTAAGGAAATTAGCATTGAATTTCAACGTGAAGATGACAATCCACACGACAAAAGGATGAATTTCGACTATACCAGCCAGAATATTCTACCACACAACGACGATACTACCGAGTACCCGTTCTACCACCAGAAATTCTTCAAATGACAAAAAGACCTTCCATCTATGACCAACCGATCAAAGCGCAGCTCAGAGTAAATATTTATTGCATTTTCCTTTTCCAAATGGGTGGGTATTTAGAATGCATAAGATTCTGTATTTACGATAGAGTAACTGCCTATGGCCCGATAGAGACACAAAATCTATTTGTTCCTCAGTCTTCCCGCTCTTTCATTAAAAACCCAACCCCCTTTCTTTGTGTAACCAGTTGTTATATCTGTTCCGTCTGCTAGGGACATTTTCCTGTATGACATAATTTGTAATCAATGTATGATCCATTCTGTGTATATGTAATTATGTGTGATTGTTTAGGTATTTAGTAAATAAATAATTAAATCAAATTTTGTATTGTGGGTTGAACTTGTTAGCCAGGGTTCGTGAAGATAACCAAGAATTTACAACTTTCAGATGAGACTAAATAAGGTGACGATTAAATATTGACTGCTATTGAGGTAAAAGATTACCAGGCTTTAAGAGTTCAATCGAAGATAACAGCTCTATAAACATTCTTTTGTGGTGGCCCGACCTTCTGGTTAATTACATTTACCTGATTAGCTTAATCAGGTAATATTAATTACAGAGAAATTACTTCATAGAATAGCATGTCATATCACTTAATCTGGCATAGCCAAAGACACGACACTGTCTGTGATTTATAGGACTATATAGGCGCTTAGTAGGACTATCATTTGTTTTTCAACAGGACAATGACCCAACACACCTCCAGGTTGTGTAAGGGCTATTTTACCAAGAAGGAGAGTGATGGAGTGCTGCATCAGATGACCTGGCCTCCACAATCCCCGACCTCAACAAAATTGAGATGGTTTGGGATGAGTTGGACCGCAGAGTGAAGGAAAAGCAGCCAACAAGTGCTCAGCATATGTGGGAACTCCTTCAAGACTGTTGGAAAAGCAATCCAGGTGAAGCTGGTTGAGAGAATGGCATGAGTGTGCAAAACTGTCATTGAAGAATCTCAAATATGAAATATGTTTTGATTTGTTTAACACTTTTTGATTACTACATGATTCCATATGTGTTATTTTATAGTTTTGATATCTTCACTATTATTCTACAATGTAGAAAATAGTCAAAATAAAGACAAACCCTTGAATGAGTAGGTGTTCTAAAACTTTTGACCGGTAGTGTAACTCCCCACTGACCATTCCCCACATTCTTATGTTAGAAATACTGATCCAATATCCACTTTCGACCGTGTTAGAGTTTAAGAGGGAAAACTGTCTGTGAAACAAAGTAACTAAAGGTGGAGAAAGACCCCCCTTGTGAACTGTGAACTGTCGAACCGGCCCAGTTCCCTCTTCCCCTTTTCTGTGGGTGAGAGAAGGTCTGGTTATTGTCAATCATTGCCAAGCTGATCTGACCCATTGATCCTCACATGACAGTCATGACAACATGCAGGGCAATGACAAGGTAGCAGCTGCGCATATGTTATTCAGGGGGACGCCTCTCTGTGCAGCCCAGGATGTGGCGACATTTCTGGTCGAGTGACATATCACACCTTCTGGGACAGGGAGCCCTACACCCTCGTAGGCCTGAGTGATGACATCCACAACCCGGTGTGAAAGCCTCTGCTTGGACAATGCAAGGACTTTTGACTTCCCAGCACAGAAACAGCTGGTCTGATTTCCTGTAGTGCTCCGAGGCTTGCATATAGCGTTTGAGGGAACGGACTGGACACGGGAGATTTGCTCGCTGCTCCTCCACATTCTGGAAAGGAGGGGGGCAGTAGGCCGCCAGTTCGATGTCTAGATTGATGTGAAGTGGTGATAAACTTGTCTAGTTAAATAAAGGTAAAATAAAAAAGTCAAACCTTAAGCAAAAAGACTGGATTGGGCCATAAAGGCCTTCCATCATAGGCAGAGAGGGCTCATATAAACTGTATGGAGGAAAGTCGTTTTCAGAGAGAACCATTTTATGTCTAGCTCCTCTGTTTGCTCAAATGGAGGTTTCATAAATGCCTCCATTACTAGTGGCAGCTCCCAAGATGCACGGACAGCCCTGGGGAGATGCAGCCGGCGAACACCTTGGATGAATTGGCAGATGAGGTAGTGGGCCCCTGCTGATTTTCCATTGATACGTAAATGGTTAGCCGATATGGCTGAGGCATACACCTTCAAGGTAGAGTACAATATTTTGTGCATAAAAAAATAATATTTGACCTCCTTTTTCTCCTCGATTTCGATTTTGGCTCATTGCTGCAACTCGACCAACGAGCTTGGGAGACAAAGGTTGAGTCATGCGTCCTCTGAAACATGACCCACCAAACCACGCTTCTTAACACCTGCCCGCTTAACCCAGCCGCACCAATGTGTCAGACGAAACGCCGTTCAACTGATGACCGAGGTCAGCCTGCAGGCGCCCGGCCCGCCACAAGGAGTTGCTAGTGTGCGATGAGCCAAGTAAAGCCCCCCCGGCCAAAACCTCCCCTAAAACGGACGACGCTGGGCCAACTGTGTGCCGCCCTATGGGTCTCCTGATCACGGCCGGTTGTGTCACAGCCCGGGATCAAACCCGGGTTTGTAGCAATGCCTTAGACCACTGAGCCACTCGGGAGGCACTGAGTTCAATAGTTTCTGAAGGAAACTCAATATAACAGGTACAGAGCAGTACATCAGTTCCTCCCCCCGGTAGAGCACCATTTGGTAAACAGCTTCCAGCAACCATCATACATCATCCTGGTCGATTGGGCTTTGGCGTTTTGTAACATCTGGAAAATAGCAGGATCACAGCTGATCAGTAGAGGGTCTGGCTCTTCAGATGCCACACCCATAGCTGTAGTTGGTCTGGGCTGGGGTGCCATTTCCTGACATCCAACTGTGAGAGCAGGTCCTGTATGTGAGGGAGCTGCCATGGCTCTCCCTACAGAAGACTGGGGGGTTTGGAAACCAGGGTCTCAATGGCCATCTGGGTGATACAAGCAGCATCTTGTGCTTTGCCTGAGAGACCCTATACAGTGTTTCTAAAATTAGAGGGGGGGCAGAGGGAAAGCATACAGTAGGCCCTCTGGCCATGTGTGGGCTAAGGCGTCCATGCCCAGGGGGCTCTTGGACTCTGTCAGAGAGAACCAGAGGGAGCAGTGGGATGTTTGCTCTGAGGTGAACAGGTCCACATGTGCTGTTCCAAACCGCTGCCATATCATCTTTACTACTTGTGGGTGAAGTCTCCATTCCCTTGGGGGGCAGTTTCTGTCTCGACAAGAAGTCCACCACATCATTCACCTTGCCTGGGAGAGACCTGTAGGGACTGTACAGACCTCGTTCCCCCTTGATGGTTGATGTGGAACACTGTCATTATGTTGTCTGATTGTATCAGGACATGTTTGAGAACTGGCAAAAAGTGATTTAGGGCAAAGGTAAAGTGTCTGAAGTTCTAGCAAGTTGATGTGCTCTTTCCTCCAGTGGGGGCACCTCTCTCCCAGTCTGTTAGTGAAGCGTCGGTGGTCACCACTTCCCGCCTTCCCGGAATTGATCCGAGGGGGACACCTGGTTCTCTTCCTCTCCGGCTGCAGAGTAGAGTAGCACGCCCTTGTCACCCGTATTTTGGTGTTTCTATCCCGCTTGGGGTCCAAGCAGAAGTCATTAAACCACACTTGCAGTGGTCGCTTTAAAGACAGCAGGCCTAACGGTGTTACTGCGAGCTTGACCATGAGTTGTTGGAATGTTGGTACCTTCACTAATGCACTCAACTGGAAATGTTTCAGAAGAAGAATGCTGTCCATGCACTGAGGCATTTATACCTGCCCTCATCGTTTGGGAGTTCAGAGCCATGCCAATAAAGGTACAAAAATAAATAATAACATATACAGTACCAGTCAAAAGTTTGGACACAGCTACTCATTCAAGGCTTTTTCTTTATTTTGACTATTTTCAACAATGTAGAATAATAGTAAAGACATCAAAACTATGGAAAAAACATAGTTGGAACATGTATTAACCAAAAAAGTGTTAAACAAATCAAAATATATTTTAGATTCTTCAAAGGAGCCACCCTTCGCCTTGATGACAACTTTGTACACTCTTGGCATTCTCTCAACCAGCTTCATGAGGAATGTTTCTAACAATCTTGAAGGAGTTCCCACATATGCTGAGCACTTGTTGGCTGCTATTCCTGCACTCTGCAGTCCAACTCATCCGAAACCATCTCACTTGGGTTGAGGTCGGGTGATTGTGGAAGCCCGGTCATCTGCAGCACTCCATCACTCTCCTTCTTGGTCAAATAGCCCTTACACAGGCTGGAGTTGTGATGGGTCATTTCCCATTTGAAAAACAAATGATAGTCCCACTAAGCGCAAACAAGATGGGATGACGTATCGCTGCAGAATGCTGTGGTATGGTTAAGTGTACCTTGAATTCTAAATAAATCACAGACAGTGTCACCAGCAAAGCACCCCTGCATCATCACACCTCTTCCTCCATGCTTCACGGTGGAAACCACACATGCAGAGGTCAACTGTTCACCTACTCTGCGTCTCACAAAGACATGGTGGTTGGATTTATCAGATGAAAGGACAGATTTCCACCGATCTATTGTCCAATGTTTCTTAGCCCCAGCAAGTCTCTTGTTCTTATTGCTATCCTTTAGCAGTGGTTTCTTTGCAGAAATTGACCATGAAGGCCTGATTCAGGCAGTGTCCTCTGAATAGTTGATGTTGAGATGTGTCTGTTACTTGAACTCTGTGAAGCATTTATTTGGGCTGTAATCTGAGCGGCAGTTAACTCTAATGAATGTATCCTCTGCAGCAGTGGTAACTCTGGATCTTCCTTTCCTGTGGCGGTCCTCATGAGAGCCAGTTTCATCACAGAGCTTGATGGTTTTTGCGACTACACTTGAATACATTTCCGGATTGACTGACTTTCATGTCTTAAAGTAATGATGGACTGTCGTTTCTCTTCTGTATACCACCCCTACCTTGTCACAACACAACTGATTGGCTCAAACGCATTAAGAAGGAAAGAAATTCCACAAATTAACGTTTAACAAGTCACACCTGTTAATAATAACCATTGCGATTAATGTTATTTACCGTCTTCTGCTTTTTATGAATAAAATGGCATCAGGGTAAAAAAATATATAATTTCAATGCCCCCTCCCTCCACACACATTAATGTTACTTACCTTACAGTTCACAAATTCAGTTAATTTCCACTCCATTCATATGCAAATACCTTCTAATCATACATTGGCTTGTCTGGCTGGCATGTTTTCATTTTAAACAGGCCTTACGTTATTAACACTGAAATAATATTAATCCTCTATTAGGATTTTTATTAAACATAACTCATTAGTACACTCTTGTGGTTGAATATATATCTATTTTACGTCTTATGATACAACAATGAATAATGTTGAACAAACAAATACCATTAAGGGAATCGTTACAATTTACAATAATGCACACCTTACGAAACAGCTGTGAAAACCAATCTGGCAATATTTTAGATTTAAATACATAAACATCAATATTTTGGGGGTAAATCAAATCTAATTTTATTGGTCACATACACATGGTTAGCAGATGTTAATGCGAGTGTAGAGAAATGCTTGTGCTTCTAGTTCCGACTATGCAGTAATATCTAACAAGTAATCCTGACCACGGTGACTTTAACAAGTATCATCAATAAGGGATCATAGCTTTCACCTGGATTCAACAGGGTAGTCTATGTTATAGAAAGAGCAGGTGTCCTTCAGGTCTTGAACACTCAGTGTATACGGTGCATTCGGGGAAGTATTCAGACCCCTTGACATTTTCCACATTTTGATACATTACAGCCTTATTTTAAAATGGATTAAAAACAAATCTGTTTACACACAATAACCCATAATGACAAAGTGAAAATGGGTTTATAGTAATTTTTCCAAATTTATAAAAAATGTATAATAATTTCTGTGGAGATGAGAGAACCTTCCAGAAGGACAACCATCTCTGCAGCACTCCACCAATCAGGCTTTTATGGTAGAGCGGCCAGACGGAAGCCACTTTTGGAGTTTCCAAAAGGCACCTAAAGGACTCTGACCATGAGCAACAAGATTCTCTGGTCCGATGAAACCAAGATTGAACTCTTTGGCCTGAATGCCAAGCGTCACTTCTGGTGGAAACATGGCACCATCCCTACGGTGAAGCATGGTGGTGGCAGCATCATGCTGTGGGGTTGCTTTTCAGCAGCAGGGACTGGGAGACTAGTCAGGATCGAGGGAAAGATGAACAGAGCAAAGTACAGCTAGATCTTTGATGAAAATCTGCTCCAGAGACCACAGGACCTCAGACTGGGGCGAAGATTCACCTTCCAACAGGACAACAATCCTAACACAGCAAGACAACGCAGGTGTGGCTTCGAGACAAGTCTCTGAATGTGCTTGAGTGGCCCAGCCAGGACTTGAACCCGATCGAACATCTCTGGAGAGACCTGAAAATAGCTATACATCCCATCCAACCTGACAGAGCTTGAGAGGATCTTTAGAGAAGAATGGGAGACACTCCCCAAATTCAGGTGTTCCAAGCTTGTAGTGTCATACCCAAGAAGACTTGAGGCTGTAATCACTGCCATAGGTGCTTCAACAAAGTAATGAGTAAAGGGTCTAAATACTTTTGTAAATGTGATATTTCATTTTTTTAATCTCGTACGCCACGATCATCACCTTTGTCTTGCACACGTTGAGGGAGACGGTGTTGTTCTGCTACCACACAACCAGGTCTCTGACCTCCTACCTACAGGCTGTGTCATCATTGTCGGTGACTGGGCCAACCACCATTGTGTCGTCAGCAAACGTTACAATGGTGTTGGAGTCATGTGTAGTCCCGGGGTCCTTAGCTTAGTGATGAGCTTTGTGGGCACTATGGTGTTGAACGCTGAGCTGTAGTCATTGAACAGCATTCTCACATAGGTGTTCCCTTAGCTCAGGTTGGAAAGGGCAGTCTGGAGTGCGATTGAGATTCATGGCTAGCGACGTGAGTGCTACGGGGCAGTAGTCATTTAGGCAGGTTACCTTCGCTTTCTTTGGCACAGGGACTATGGTGGTCTGCTTGAAGCATGTAGGTATTACAGACTCGGTCATGGAGAGGTTGGAAATGTCAGTGAAGACACTTGGCAGTTGGTCCGCGCATAATCTGAGTACTCATCCTGGTAATCCATCTGGCCCCCAGCCTTGTGAATGTTGACCTGTTTAAAGGTCTCACATTGGCTTTGGAAAGTGATCACACAGTGTGAACACCAGCTGGTGTTCTCATGCATGCTTCAGTGTTGCTTGAATCTAAACAAGCATAAAAGGCATTTAGGCCATCTGGTAGGCTCGTGTCACTGGGCAGCTCACGGCTGTGCTTCCCTTTGTAGTCCATAATAATTTGCAAGCCTTGCCACATCCGACGAGCATCAGAGCCGGTGTAGTAGGATTCTAGTACAGGATTCTTAGTGTATTGACACTTAGCCTGTTTGATGGTTTCTCTGAAGGCATAGCAGGATTTCTTATAAACTTCCGGATTATTGTCCCGCTCCTTCAAAGTGTCAGCTCAAGCCTTTAGCTCGGTGCAGTTGTTGCCTATTTACTATGTTTTCTGGTTGGGATATGTACGTTCGGGCATGTGGGGACGACGTCGTCAATGCACTTATTGATGAAGCAGTGACTGAGGTGGTGTACCCCTCACTGCCATTGGATGAATCCCGGAACATATTCCAGTCTGTGCTAGCAAAACAGTCCTGTAGCATAGCATCCGCGTCACCTGACCACTTCCATTTTGAGTGAGTCACTGGTACTTCCAGCTGTTGTTTTTGCTTGTAAGAGGGAATCAGCAGGATAAAAAAAGGAGGATAGAATTATGGTTAGATTTTCCAAATAGAGGGCGAGGGAGAGCTTTGTACGCGTCTCTGTGTGTGGAGTAAAGGTGGTCTAGAGTTTTTTTTACTCTGGTTGCACATGTGACATGCTGGTAAAAATTTGGTAAAACGGATTTAAGTTTGCCTGCATTGAAGTCCCCGGTCACTTGGAGCGCGGCTTCTGGATGAGCATTTTCTTTTGCTTTTTGCCTTATACAGCTTGTTGAGTGCGGTCTCTGTACCAGTGTCAGTTTGTGGTGGTAAATAGACGGCTATGAAAAATACAGATGAACTCGTTAGTAGATAGTGTGGTCTACAGCTTATCATGATGCATTCTACATCAGGCGAGCAATACCGCGAGACTACCTTAATATTAGACATCATGCACCAGCTATTATTGACAAATAGACACACACCCCCACCCCTTGTCTTACCAGACGCAGCTGTTCTGTCCTGCCGATGCACTGGAAAATCCAGCCAACTGTTTATTTTCTGTGTCGTTGTTCAGCAATGACTCGGTGAAACACAACATATTACAGTTTTTAACGTCCCATTGGTACATAGGATAGTCTCAAACAGAGCTCATCCACTTCATTCTCCAGGGATTGCACGTTGGATAATAGAACGGATGGAAGAGGTGGGTTACGCACTCGCCAATGAATTGTCATAAGGCACCGTGATCTCCGCCACCTATATTTCCTTATTTTCATCATGCAAATGACAGGGGTTTGGGCTTTGTCTGGGAGCAACATTAAAGAAAAAATGTTTGTCCAGTTCGAGGTGAGTAATCACTGTTCTGATATCCAGAAGCTCTTTTCGGTCATAAGAGACGGTAGGATCAACATTATATACAAAATAAGTTACAAACAATGTGAAAAAACACACAAAATAGCACAATTAGTTAGGAGTCTGTAAAACGGCAGCCATCCCCTCCAGCGCCGTTCTCACCTTTCTATATTTGATGTGTATAGACAGAATGGAACAGTGGCGGTCAGTGCCGTTTAAAATTAGGGAGGACAATTTTCTTTTCATGAGCATGACCTTATTTCTATTACAGCATATTGGATGCCTCTCATTTACATTCCATTCACCCAGTTCAACTAACAGCGATAGGTTCAGGCTACTACATGATACAAACATTTTCCATATACCCATCATGAGGTTGCTACAACCTATCATACGACTGAAAGTTTACTATGTAGGTGCACACAGATTGAGAGACAAATTAGACAGACAAAACACATGGACAAACAGTTACATTCAATACCGCCTTGCACACTCTCCCCTGCTTCTAGCTGATATAGTGTAATCATTAGTCCAACAGTTTTAAATGAGTTTCTATTGAACAAATCCAGGTATGTTTGTCCCCGTTTTGTTCCATTTGCTTCCGTTTAAACGTTTAACAGGAATTAATACACCCCTGTTCAAGCATTAACACAGTTCACTTTCACTCATGTTGTATTCCTTCTTGCATCTATGCGCTCTCCTCCTCTCACCTCTTCCTTTCACTTGTGGACTTCAATGCACAACACATCAGCTGTATGTGACCAGGCGAAAAAAACTTTTCAAGCCAAACCGCTACGCACAGCCTACATCATTTTCACCATATAAGCTAAAGTAAAGTCATAGTTAGCACAGCTAATACAACTAAAGCGTTAGTAAACATGCTAAAATTACGCAGTAATATTACAGTGTACAGTCAGTAAGCAGTTACACCGGCGGGCCCCGGTGGCAATAAATTAGCAGTACCAAAAGCTTACCTTGACTACCAGTGTTGTGTTGGAGTTCCAGTGTTGTGTTGAAAACTCATAGCCAGCTAGCTAACATAGCATCCCTCTGTTAAAGCAGGACGTTCAGTAGGCTAAACTATTTGCTAGCTATGTAAGTGAAACTGAAGGTTTAAAAAATGACCTCTCTTTTCATTTCTCTCTTGCTTCTCCTTCATTTTGGAAGAAATTAATTTGTATTAAACTGTTCAACTATTGTATTTCTCTCTCTTTGAGTCAACCACTTATGACATTTTATACATTGCAGTGCTAGCTATAGCTTATGCTTTCAGTGCTAGATTAATTCTCTGATATTTTGATAGGGTGGACAACATGTCAGTTCATGCTGCAAGAGCTCTGATAGGCTGGAGGACGTCCTCCGGAAGTTGTCATGATTACTGTGTAAGTCTATGGAAGGGGTGAGAACCATGAGCCTCCTACATTGAAGTCAATGCACCCAGTGGAGGACGGAAGCTAGCTGTCCTCCGGCTGCACCATGGTGCTACCCTACAGAGTGCTGTTGAGGCTACTGTAGACCTTCTTGACAAAATAGTGTGTTTTAGTAAATCATTTGTTGATGTGATTATATTTAGTATAGTTTTTTCTAAAAATTATAACTTTTTAAATGTTTTACCATTTAAATTTGTATGAAATTCACTGAGGAGGATGGTCCTCCTCTTCCTCTGAGGATTTGGCTGACCGCACTAGTCTACCTAGGGGAGGGCTATGTACTGTAGTCTAGTCGTTAGAGCATTGGGCCAGCTGAAAGGTTTCTGGTTCGAACACCTGAGCCAACAAGTTGAAAAATCTGTTGATGTGCCATTGAGCAAGGCACTTAACCCTAATTTGTTACAGGTGTGCTGTAATACTGTGGATGATCATGTAAAACAACACATTTCACTTATCCGGTGTATGTGACAATAACAATGTTTTACTATTTTTAATTTATGCCACTGACTTTATTTCCAAGAATCCTATAGGATTTGGCGTAGTAGGCCTATGGTATACATTAAGAGATGGGCATAAAATAGAGACTGAGATCTAAAAAAGTAGCTTAAGAAAATGCACATCACAGCACAACTCCTCTGACCTAAATAGCTGTAGCATCTCCCTCCTGAGCATATCTGGTGTTTGGGTTAAAGTTAAATACAAGATTAAGTTAAAGATGAGGACATCAAAGCCTGCTCAGAGAAAGTATTTGAAAGCAAAGCCTCAGTATAGTAAGAACGCACTGCTCCATATGATATGATAGTCTGGTCAGCTTACTGATGTTCGTCAGTAGAGCAAAGTTGTATTGAAGTGTATGAAAGTGTATTCTCATTTTGTGTGTGACTGGATGCTGCTGGGTGTAAGTGTAGTGTGGGGAATGAAAATGCAGAATAAGGTCATGAGAACCGGAGGAAACTCCACAAGAGAACTGGAGGAAACTCCATATTAAGGAAACTTTATTGATTTTTATGAATAACTCATTTACGGGAGGTTCACTGTTTACACAGCAAATGTTTGGTTTAGTTAATTGCAATGCACTAGACAGGGTGAAGGACATAAGTGAAGCCCATCTGATGATAATGATGGAGCGATGGATCTCTAAAGAGTCCACAAAATTTCCTAAAGTGAAGGATTAAATTGAAACTTTCGCTGGAGAAAACTCTAACGCGGTTGCTGAGGGGAAGGATTAAATTGAAGCCTTAGTGGGGATGAAACTTTATCTGTAGCTCATTGCTTTGCGCTGAATGGCACGGTTGCTAGGGTGAAAACTGTGGTTCAAGCCTTAGCTGGAGGAATTGTTGCATTTCCATTGTCGCATTCATTGCACTTGCATTCAGTAGCATCTATGAATCACATTATTATCATTAATAGTATTGACGTCAAAATGGGAGAACCAAGGACACGAGTGGTTCCTAACGTTGTGGGATTCTCGCTAGTGTTCACAGAAAAACTGGTTCTGAGAGATTAGAATAAGGACCTGCAATCGTAACAGTTAGTATACAGCAATCTTCATGTCATGCCATAGGTTCTCAATTGGATTGAAGTCTGGGCTTTGACTAGGCCATTCCAAGACATTTAAATGTTTCCCCTTAAACCACTCGAGTGTTGCTTTAGCAGTACGCTTAGGGTCATTGTCCTGCTGGAAGGTGAACCCCTGTCCCAGTCTCAAATCTCTGGAAGACTGAAATAGGTTTCCCACAAGAATTTCCCTGTATTTAGCGCCATCCATCATTCCTTCAATTCTGACCTGTTTCCCAGTCTCTGCCGATGAAAAATATCCCCACAGCATGATGCTGCCACCACCATGCATCACTGTGGGGTTGGTGTTCTCGGGGTGATGAGAGGTGTTGGGTGTGTGACAGACATAGCGTTTTCTTTGATTGCCAAAAAGCTACATTTTACTCTCATCTGACCAGAGTACCTTCTTCCATATGTTTGGGGAGTCTCCCACATGCCTTTTGGTGATCACCAAATGTGTTTGCTTATTTTTTTTCTTTAAGCAAAGGCTTTTTTCTGGCCATTCTTCTGTAAAGCCCAGCTCTGTGGAGTGTATGGCTTAAAGTGGTCCTATGGACAGATACTCCAATGTTTTTTATAACCCAACCCTGATCTGTACTTCTCCACAACTTTATACTGAGATTATATGACAGATCATGTGAAACTTAGATTGCACAGAGGTGGACTTTAACTAATTATGTGACTTCTGAAAGTAATTGGTTGCACCAGATCTTATTTAGGGGCTTCATAGCAAAGGGGGTGAATACATACGCACGCACCACTTTTCCGTTTTGAAATATTTTGAAATTTTTTACATTTCACTTCACTAATTTGGACTATTTTGTATGACAATTACATGCAATCCATATAGAAATACATTTAAATTACAGGTTGAAATAAAACAAAATAGGAAAAATGCTAAGAGGGGTGAATACTTTCGCAAGCCACTCTATGGCTATGTATGTATGGCTGGTTATATCCACTGTCCAGATGGATGGAATGTTCCACATGTTTTTTTCCATTGGCGCAAAAGAGAGTCATTTAGTGAATCATTTCAATTATATTTTTCTGTTCAGTCAAAAGTTAGGTTTCTCTAAATATTTTCTCCACCCTTAGGAACATAATCAGTATCAGTGGAATGTAATCCATCTTAATTTAGATTAACCCCTGGTTTAAGGGGTCTGTATACATAAGTTCAGTTTGCTCCTATCAAAACTCGGCTAGGCGGAGCGACCGTCTGTGCTCTCATACTCCCTAAAGACCTTTGCTTGAAAAACAAGAAAAAACGTCTCCATCTTGAGCCACCGTAGCAACAACATAAGCAGAAACACTTCCTCAAAATAGTCCAAATTAATCTAAGATAAATCAAGAAATCTATCATTCATTTAGATGTTTTTGCCAAGGTCTTAGTTACGCAATTTTACATCTAGCTAAGATATTTGGTGCATTATTCTTCTCGTGAAAAAATGTGCATGAAAACCAGTCGTCGACACCAAACACTTCATGTTCCCACTCCTACTAAGATTAGCACTGTTGACCAATAACCAAGGAAGGGGTGTAGACTTCGACTTGTCAGCCGAAAAAAAATGTTGTGTGCAAAAACAGCACAAAAAAACCTGTGTCACTATGACAATAAGAATCAATCCATCCTTGACAAGCAAATTCATTGCAACCGACTTTCAATGTCCTTATTACTCCTTAAATCCTTCCCTAAAGTGTACAGTGCCTTCAGAAAGTATTCAACCATCCCTTGACTTTTCCCACATTTTCGTGGGATTGAAATGGGTTTAATTGTCTCTTTTCTATAAACGATCTACACAAAATGCTCTGTATTATCAAAATGAAAAAAAAAATCTAAAAATGTATGAAAAATAAAAACACTAATATATCTTCATTACATACTGTAAGTATTCAATCCCCTGAGTCAATACATGTTAGTATCACATTTAGCAGCGATTACAGCTGTGTGTCTTTCTGGGTAAATCTTTAAGAGCTTTGCACACCTGGATTGTACAATATTTGCACATTATTATTTAGATATTCTTCAAGCTCTGTCAAGTTGGGTGTTGATCGTTGCTAGACAGCCATTTTCAAGTCTTGCCATATATTTTAGAATTGATTTAAGTCAGAACTGTAACTAGGCCACTCAGGAACATTCCATGTCGTCTTGGTAAGCAACTCCAGTGTATATTTGGCCTTGTGTTTTAGGTTATTGTTCTGCTGAAAGGTGAATGTCTTCCAGTGTATGTTGGAAAGCAGACTGAACCAAGTTTTCCTTTTCCTTTCTGTTTCTTTTTATCCTAAAGTCACCATTGGCCTCATGGTAAAATATAAGAGTGGTTTCCTTCCTCTCTGGCAACTGAGTTGGGAATGACGCCTGCATCTTTGTAGTGACTGGGTGTATTGATACACCATCCAAAGTATAATTAATAACTTCACCATTCTAAAAGGAATATTCAATGTCTCTTTAAAAAAAATATATATTATTTTTTACCCATCTACCAATAGGTGCACTTCTTTGCGAGGCATTGGAAATCTGAGTTTGAAATTCATTGCTTGACTAAGCTAATTGTATGTGTGGGGTACAGAGATGAGGTAGTCATTCAAAAATCATGTTAAACACTTATTTCCATGCAACTTATTATGTGACTTGTTAAGCACATTTTTACTCCTGAACTTATTTAGTCTTGCCATAATAAAAGGGTTCAATTTCAGCTTTAAATGTTGTATTCATTCGTAAAAATGTCTAAAAACATAATTCCACTTTGACATTATGTGATATTATGTGTAGGCCAGTAACAAAGAATCTCAATTTAATCCATTTTAAATTCAGGCTGTAACACAACATAATGTGGAAAAAGTCAAGTGGTGTGAATACTTTTTGAAGGCACTGTATAATGAAACTCAAAAAGCTTTCCTTAATTTATCCTAATGATAAAACCTGTAAAACCCGCTGAATTTGTTTCAAAAGTTGCTTAAATGTTTTTAAAAAACCACATTGTATACACTGTTTGCTCTCTGGATACAATAAATTGGCAATGTGATATAGGCTATTTTGCACAATAAAGTTGAAAGAAATTGATTATTTTAATATTTATTCATTTAGGTATCGATACTTTCTTACATATAACTGTTTAAATCCCAATCGTGATACTTTTTCTATTGGAGTTTTGTTGTTTGAAGTGGATATATAGCATTTTGCCACAAAGCATGGTTATTTGTCTCTCTAAAATAAAATGACCTTGCAATATATTTGAAACAAAATTATATCTGTCTTTTCACTAGCCCATGTCATGTTAAGATGAAAAACGCTGAGCTCTATCTCTTTCACAAGATGTGTTGTTAATTCATGTCAATTTAAAAACATTTCTGAAAATGGATATATAGTATCAGGTTTTGAAATGAAACTTCAAAACAGACATGCTTGGGTCAAACCTATTTATTTTGATTTTATTCAAATACATTTACACCGCAACTTTCTCACAGTTTAGTTATTTTTTCATTTTCTACAGTGTAAGAGGTCCTGCAGCTGCTACTGGGTTAATGTTACTCATAGTGATGAGATCAATAAACAAATATCTGGTATAATGGGACAATATCAAAACAAAAGAGTTATAAAAGTAACGAAATCTGTACAAGCGAAAAAAACTAACACTCAGAAACTATATATAAGATCAAAACAATACACAAATCCAACTTTAATATTATACATTTTATATTATATATTATAATTCATATATTTACGTATTTTTTAAGTAACTAAATGGTTGACAGTGAACAACATCTCCAGAATCATTCAAATGCCCCCTACATTTTCTATAAAAACTAAGACAAAGTAAATAATGAGATGTTAAAAGTATAAAAACCATGCCATCATATTGTACATGTATAGAAACCTTTTCTAACTGCACATGAATAGTAGAACTCTCTATTTTCAGATGACGGTCTGAGACTGTTAGGGGTCATACAGTACGACATACCATTCAGACAGTACACTGTAAACAGTACAGCCACGTACAGTACAACAGTGTAAAAATGTCATCTTGGAGATGAACATATAACAGGGGTTTTCATCAAATTGTGGTGGTATAAAAACAACTTTACCCATAATGCATTTGGGAAACTGAAGTCTGGTCGTGCATCAACTATGAATATCATTGCTGGCCTGTGAGTTTAAAACAAAACTCCATATTGTGCTTAACAGGTATCTGACATATCAACAAACAGTATAGATCCATGCTTTTGCAACACAATGAAATAGGAGGAATGAAACCCGAGAAATGAAAAAACATCTCTTTATTTCCATATTATTTCCGTACTGGCTCTGTTGCCTGACCGTGGTCATAGTATGGTTGTTGATTGTCTGGCAAGCCCTAAGCAACATCCTTCAATCCACAAGAGAAAATGATGTTCAAAGGTTTATCAAGCACACACACACGGACACACTTTTACGGCTCCATGCACATATGCACACACAGTCGCCTAGTTGCACACCTAAATGCCCATGTATTTCGAGCTAATCGTAAGAGGGACACAATTCATTCATGGATTTCTCTGAAAACTACCAAAGCCTATATAAAATGGCAATGATCTTTGGCTCTTCATTCTCTCAGGTCTGGTTGGTAAAATCTAGACAGAAGTAAGCCCATACATATTGGCTCTGACAAGATACAGCTTGGATTGCACTTTCACAAGCAAGCACATAAAAAGTAATAAACAGCCATGATAGAAAACACATTATACACGTTTACGCTGTTGGCTAGGATTCATGATCGTTGACATTGAAGGAAATAAAATTAAAATGCTGTACAATACATATATATATATATATACACACATATATGAGACGTGTTTGATACAGTAACTTATAGTATATACAAATAAGGAATACTTTTTGGGAAATCAATGATCAATGAACACCATTCGTCAGGCGAAGAACAGAAGGAGGGAACATGTTGATTGGAGAGCAAAAAAAAAGTAAAGATAAAGGATGTTTGATTTGGAAATCGGGTCATACTGTATAGATCAAGGTTGGGGTCAATTTGAATTGAAGTCAATTCTTGAAGTGATTTGAATTTAAAATAAAATAATTTTTTGCTTATTGAGAAGTCTTGAAAACAGATGTCTTTTTTCAATTATTGAATTGCAATTTCAGTTTACTTCCAGAATTCACTAAATGCATCTGACCACAACCCTGTTATACATAGATATCATCTTCAGGATCTGTGTTGCCCTCTGGCGACCATGGCAGTAAGCAGCAACCACATCCAACTGTGTGTCAGGTGACACATTCATTGTCATGTGACCTCGGCGAAAGTATTAGAATTCTAAAGGAAAAAAGAAGCAAAATGTGTCTTCAATGATTCAGTATATTTAACATTCAAGACATTCTCTGCATTCAATACATCCCAAGATTAGTAACGCCATTAAGGAACTATTAAGTACTGAAGCATTTTTATGAAGTAAACTGATTACTTTAGATTAGACATTACTTGGTAACATGATATTTGCGATCTTGATATAAAAAAAAGCACAAATTAGCACAGTCAAGATACAGTATCAGTCCTGTGACATTTTGGTCCCCAACATCTCTTGCTTTCCGTATTTTAATTATATAACGACCCTTACATAACCTCGAGCTAATGAGTCAGTTGCTTTGATTGCGCTGAGGGGCTTGTTAGGCTGACAGTCCACACACGCATGCACACACACAAAATGTAAACGCACACACACACAGACACAAACAACACACACAAAGTGGGCCAAGTAGCATGAGGTTAGCACAGTGTACAGCTCTTGGGTTGCCTCAACAGTGGTTGCTCAACTAAAAGATTTCAGATTATGCTGTGGGACATTGAGGTAATTTGTGGATTAGTACGGTACCCTGCGTCACTACTTCATTTCTCCAGGTCAGCGCAATGGGGAGTTAGAGCACTGATTATGCTTTTGGATCCCAAGGCGCTAATGTGTCTCTAACTGCACGACTTGCAATTTCAATGAACTGAATGATGAGGATGAAGAAGGTGATTGAATTTAGAACAATAGTGTAAGAATTGCTATTCCTCTGTCCTGCACGCACACACCCTACTCATCAGTATTACTTACTAAAACTGTTGTTACACTAAGGTTTTTATTCTAAGAGAAATGAAAATGTTCAATTATATTCCATGATATTCTTAAGATATACAGTTGAAGTCGGAAGTTTACATACACCTTAGATAAATATATTTAAAATCAGTTTTTCCACAATTCCTGACAATTCATCTTTGTACAAATTCCCTATCTTAGGTCAGTTAGGATCACCACTTTATTTTAAGAATATGAAATGTCAGAAAAATAGTAGAGAGAATGATTTATTTCAGATTTTATTTCTATCATCACATTCCCAGTGGGTCAGAAGTTAACATACACTCAATTAGTATTTGGTAACATTGCCTCTAAATTGTTTAACTTGGGTCAAACGTTTACGGTAGCCTTCCACAAGCTTCCCACAATAAGTTGGGTGAATTTTGGCCCATTCCTCCTGACAGAGCTGGTGTAACTGAGTCAGGTGTGTAGGCCTCCTTACTCGCACACGCTTTTTCTATTCTGCCCACAAATTGTCTGTAGGATTTAGATCAGGGCTTTGTGATGGCCACTCCAATACCTTGACTTTGCAAGTATGCTTGGGGTCATTGTCCATTTGGAAGACCCATTTGCAACCAAGCTTTAACTTCCTGACTGATGTCTTGAGATGTTGCTTCAATATATCAACATAATTTTCCTACCTCATGATGCCATCTACTTTGTGTAGTACACCAGTCCCTCCTGCAGCAAAGCACCACCACAACATGATGCTGCAACCCCGTGATTCACAGTTGGGATGATGTTCTTCAGCCTGCAAGCCTCTCCCTTTTTCCTCCAAACATAACGATGGTCAGTATGGCCAAACAGTTCTATTTTTGTTTCATCAGACTAGAGGACTTATCTCCAAAAAGTACGATCTTTGTACCCATGTGCAGTTGCAAACTGTAGTCTGGCTTTTTTAATGGCTGTTTTGGAGCAGTGGCTTCTTCCTTGCTGAGTGGCCTTTCAGGTTATGTCAATATAGGACTCGTTTTACTGTGGATATAGATACGTTTGTACCTGTGTCCTCCAGCATTTTCACAAGGTCCTTTGCTGTTGTTCTGGGATTGATTTGCACTTTTCGCACTAAAGTACGTTAATCTCTAGGAGAAAGAACATGTCTCCTTCCTGAGCGGTATGACGGCTGCGTTGTCCTGTGGTGTTTATACTTGCGTACTATTGTTTGTACAGATGAACGTGGTACCTTCAGGCGTTTGGAAATTGCTCCCAAAGATGAACCAGGTTTACCGTTGAGGTCTACCATTATTTTTCTGAGGTCTTGGCTGATTTCTTTTGATTTTCCCATGATGTCAAGCAAAGAGACACTGAGTTTGAAGGTAGGCATTGAAATACATCCACAGATACACCTCCAATTGACTCAAATGATGACAATAAGTCTATCAGAAGCTTCTAAAGACCACATCATTTTCTGGAATTTTCCAAGCTGTTTAAAGGCACAGTCAACTTAGGGTAATTAAACTTCTGACCCACTGGAATTGTGATCCAGTGAATTATAAGTGAAATAAATCTGTCTGTAAACAACTGTTGGAAAAATGACTTATGTCATGCACAAAGTAGATGTCCTAACCAACTTGACAAAACTATAGTTTGCTAACAAGAAATTTGTGGAGTGGTTGAAAAATAAGATTTAATGACTCCAACATAAGTGTATGTAAACTTCTGACTTCAACTGTAACTGTCAGGAGAGAAGAACAGAACTGCTGGCCTGACACTGAAAACTTCCAAGCTACTGGAAATACACAGTGCTTGTAGATGGATGGGGTTACGTGTTCCACAACATGAATTATACATTTTTATAATAACTTAACTTAGCTTTAGTTATTGTTTTCAGATGAATTCATGTATCCTATATACACCAATAGTATCAATTGGGAAAATGCCTTTTAAAATAATAATTGTGTATTATTTTTCATTCTTTCTTACTTAGCAAGGCATGATATCCTTCACTACTAACTACTGGCTTAATTATGGGATGGTGTATGCGTGTTTAATTTACCTCCCTTAAAATCTATGAACACTGAAGCAGGCAGCCAGGCAGTCAAAGCGATCAGTGAGCCTGGATCCAAAAGGTTTTCTAACGCATCCTAATGTGTCAGATTTATTTGGGTCACCTTCTGTACTGAGTTTGAAGATGGCCTATGGCCATGTTGATGTTGTGTGTGGCAATGCATTTAGTGTGGAAATGCATTTAGCTACAGTCTCCCTGCTGCTACACTAAACTGTGCAATGAGTGAATCCATACAGCAGTTTAGGTTTCCACTGGGTGTTTTTGGATTTCTAAAGTACATATAGTCCCTCAAACCTCAACTACTACATATTTGACTATTCTTGCCATTAATGCTTTGCTCATCTACCTCTCACCCATGCATGCATCTATGAACGCAAACACAAACACACCTCTCCACATCTCCTCGTTCTTATTCACCTCACACACCTCAATCTAATGAGATGTGGTCATCCTCCTTTGCGTTGATGAATGGCCCAATGTAACTTCCCCTGGACTCATTGTGATTTCAAATAGGGGGAGCACGGGGTCTCCATAAGGCACTTCATCTTCAAAATTACCAAGGGGGCCGGTGACATACTGTATGTCCCTGTAATGCATGACCTTGCATTCCCCTCGCTATAGGGTCTGCAAAGGCTACATCATTAATCTTCAGGAGCAATGCTACTGTATTATGCTTATAGAGGCAACCCAGGAGCTGTACAGTGTGCTAGCCTCATGCTACTTTGCCCACTTTGTTTGTGTGTGTGTGTGTGTGTGCATGCAGGTGTGTGTGGGTATGTGGAGAGACAGCCTAACAAGCCCCTCAGCGCATTCAAAGTGCAGTGGTTCTTCCTGTAAGGTGTGCTTCATACTGCAGCACACCTTGCAGGCTGCCGCAGAGATCTATGGCAAGTTATTTAATTGTCAGCCATTGTTACCATTAATGCTAGTTAGTGCTAGCTTGACCACCAGAGGATATGTTTGAGAAGCATTTGATAGCCTTCAATATTGGCTGTACTAGAGAATTTAAAACCTTTTATTGTAAGAACATAGTATATGGGATTGATTTTAAGAAATGTAGCTTAATTTAATTAATATTATAGTGTTTCTATTCCAAGAAAAACGAAACCCTCAGTGTTTCCGTTAGGAAAATATGGCACTGTACTACGTGACGGTCGGGAGTAGGCTACAGTAATAAGAGCATAACATTTCCACATCCTAATTGTAGTCTAACCAATACCCAAATGGAAATTCAGTGAAAATACAAATCTCATTGATTTATCAAGACCAGTCCCCAACGGTGCTGAAATAGTTGACCACGGTGGGTAGGCTATTGCTTCAAATCCTATTGCTTCTAACTTAATATGCTTTTCAACACTAGTGAGACTCATGTCGCCGACGGTAGGCCTACAGTATATTGAAAAATACTTTTTTCAATGACGTGACTCTCCGCCAATAATTAGATTTAGATGATTGGAGGATTCTAAATTAATATCTAAGGGGCATTTTTCTTTAGAGCAAATCGGATCTGTGAGAATATCTAAGGGGCTTTATATCATTCTAAATTAATTAAGAATGATAATAATAATCGCTTTGTTTAAAAAAATAACAATATTTTGGAGATTTCAAATAACCTAAAGTGAGTGAGAAAAAGGCCATTCTTGAACATGGGGTGAGATATTCTTACTAATTTGTAAATAAAGACAGTTTGTTATTTAGAATTATTTCTTTCTGTTTTTAGAGGGAGATGAAACCAAAAGCCCAAAGTCACCTCATGGGTCTCCCGGTTGCAGTCGGGACAGGACGGGACAGGTATCGAACCAGCATCTTTCGAAACGCAGTTTGCACTTCGATGCAGTGTCTTAGAACGCGTCGCCACTTGGGAGGCCCCATCCACAAAGTTTTTAATGCTGATCAATTGCCTTGCACAAAGTATCAAAATACTGTAAAGAATCTATTTTCCTGCTAATAGTGCATAATGGACTATTATAATACATGGTGTCCAGGTCTGGATAACCAAAACATTTCTTTATTAAAGTCTATCAGAAAGAATGTTGGTACATATTTATTTTGATCCAAAGCTATGAATGAGTGAGTCACTCAGCTTTATGTAGGTGCCGAGGCTATATGACTGCACCATCAACTTGATTATTTAGCTTATATTCAGTCAACACATACAGTTGAAGTCGGAAGATTACATACACTTATGTTGGAGTCATTAAAACAAGCCACTCCACAATACTTTGTGCATAACACAAGTAATTTTTCCAACAATCATTTACAGACAGATTATTTCACTTATAATTCACTGTATCACAATTCCAGTGGATCCGAAGTTTACATACACTAAGTTGAATGTGCCATTAAACAGCTTCGAAAATTCCAGAAAATGATGTGATGGCTTTAGAATCTTCTGATAGGCTGATTGACATCATTTGAGCCAATTGGAGGTGTACTTGTGGATGTATTTCAAGGCCTACCTTCAAACTCAGTGCCTCTTTGCTTGACATCATGGGAAAATCAAAAGAAATCAGCCAAGACCTCAGAAAAAAATGGTAGACCTCCACAAGTCTGGTTCATCATTGGGAGCAATTTCCAAATGCCTGAAGGTACCATGTTCATCTGTACAAACAATAGTATGCAAGTATAAACACCATGGGACCACGCAGCCGTCATATCCCTCAGGAATGAGACGCATTCTGTCTCCTAGAGATGAACGTACTTTGGTGCGAAATGTGCAAATCAATCCCAGAACAACAGCAAAGGACCCAGAACAACAGCAAAGGACCTTGTGAAGATGCTGGAGGAAACAGGTACAAAAGTATCTATATCCACAGTAAAACGAGTCCTATATCGACATAACCTGAAAGGCCGCTCAGAAAGGAAGAAGCCACTGCTCTAAAACAGCCATAAAAAAACAGACAGACTACGGTTTGCAACTGCACATGGGGACAAAGATCGTACTTTTTGGAGAAAGGTTCTCTGGTCTGATGAAACAAAAATAGAACTGTTTGGCCATAATGACCATCGTTATGTTTGGAGGAAAAAGGGGGAGGCTTTCAAGCCGAAGAACACCATCCCAACCGTGAAGCACGGGGTGGCAGCATCATGTTGTGGGGGTGCTTTGCTGCAGGAGGGACTGGTGCACTTCACAAAATAGATGGCACCATGAGGATTGAAAATTATGATGATATATTGAAGCAACATCTCAAGACATCAGTCAGGAAGTTAAAGCTTGGTTGCAAATGGGTCTTCCAAATGGACAATGGGACCAAGCATACTTCCAAAGTTGTGACAAAATGGCTTAAGGACAACAAAGTCAAGGTATTGGAGTGGCCATCACAAAGCCCTGACCTCAATTCTATAGAACATTTGTGGGCAGAACTTAAAAAGTGTGTGTGAGCAAGGAGGCCTACAAACCTGACTCAGTTACATAAGCTCTGTCAGGAGGAATGGGTCAGGAGGAAAATTCACCCAACTTATTGTGGGAAGCTTGTGGAAGGCTAACAGAAATGTTTGATCCAAGTTAAACAATTTAGAGGCAATGCTACCAAATACTAATTGAGTGTATGTCATCTTCTGACCCACTGGGAATGTGATGAAAGAAATAAAATCTGAAATAAATCATTATTTCTACTATTTTTCTGACATTTCACATTCTTAAAATAATGTGGTGATCCTAACTGACCTAAGACAGGGAATTTTACTAGGTTTAAATGTCATGAATTGTGAAAAACTGAGTTGAAATGTATTTGGCTATGGTGTATGTAAACTTTAACTGTATGTGGTAACTGTTGCTCCCAATGTTCTGAACAGTGTTTTAATCAATACACAGCAAATGGGTTACTTAACCCAATTTGACACACAATGTTTATACCCGAACAGCTTTGCTATCAAGACACTTTGTATAGACAGGTAACGAGGCATGCAGGATTTCATTCTTACATGATCAGTTTAAACAGTGTGCGATTTAGCCCAATGTAACAATGTGTGTGGCTTCTTGCTAATCACCTGTATACAGATGATTAGTAGACAGACTATTTTCAGGGACTGGGATTGTGTACCTCTTGCCAGAGGCATTGTAAGAGCTTATAGAAATTTTACCTGGACTACAAAACTAAGAAGATGAGACTCTCAACCCAAAGTGATACATACTTTATATTCCAAACCCCAATGTATATTTTTGTCAATGTTCATATTCTTTGGTCAATTTTCAACCTTCATAATACACATCTGGAAGACATTTTTATCTTTCTATACAGATAATGAAGGATATACTGTATCTGATGTGTCTTTCTGTATGTTGGACACAGCAGAATGGACTGAGGTTGACAAACAAGGTACTCTAGAAAACTGTATTCCAAGCAAAAGCACATTATATTGTATTTAGCCTACTGCAGTGAAGTGTAGCTGAAAATACCTGTGAGGCTATGTACTTCTCCATGGTGTTGTCCATGATGCGGGGCTGGCCCATCATAGGAACACTGCCGACCACTCTCTCCTCCGGTGGTATCTCGTTCAGCAGGGTCTTCCCTTTGAAGTTCTGCACCACCCCTAGAACCTGCACTCACAGCCACGGTCACGGGGCAGACAAAGGAAAATAGATAGGGGGGATAGATGTGCGTGGAAGAGAGAGACAGAAAGAAAGAATAAATAGAGATGTGAGAGAGAGGAGAAGGAGTGGGAGACTTAGTAAGTTAGTTAGGCTGAGATGGAAATAGAGGCTCTGTGGTATTTTTGCAGAGCTGAGTGCCTGGCAGAGTGCCTTTCACTTCTCATAACATGGGTTATGTAAGTATTTTTTTCTATTATAAAGGAATCGCATGGCTTGTTGCCCAAAAACATGAATTTAAGGAGTTTCATCCATTACCAGAGCCCAAATTAGCTTTTTTTGTGAGACGTCTATCTAAGGCAATGTTCAGATGGAGGAGAAATGCAACTCAGAGAACAATGATCATCTAGAGCAGTGGTCACCAACCAGTCGATCGTGGTCATCAACCTGTTCAATCTCTAAGGCATTTGTAGTCATTTACCAAACATTTCTGTAAAAAAAAAATTAACGATAAAGCCTTGCGTTCCTATAATTCTTTCTTTGTTTAGCGCTGTTGGTGGTAGGTGCACATGATTCAGCAGCACTAGCGCCAAGAAGGCAAAGTGTTCCTATTTTGAACCATTTAATGTGTCTGAAGGTAGAACTCTTCATACCCGGCAGGCCCAGAGAGCAAGTGCACCTATAGGCCTATCGCTGGCCAAGCAGATGGTTCAGATCACTGTGTCTGCAGTTTCCTCGAGCCAGAGACATAAAACAAAGCCACTGCAAAGTTGATACTGTGAGATTTCCAAATGTTTAAAACCATGACTAAAGAGAGACAATGAATACAGCAAAGAGCTGCTGTTTTTAAAAGTAAATTCATGTTAAAGTTGCTAATCAGCACTATCAACATTTTATTCAACACTTTTACAAGTCTTAAATGTGTGTTCTCACTACTTCCACTCACGCTACAACCAGCACTGCAGCTGCAATGAATGAGTATAGAAAAGCGTTTCGATAAGCTTGCAAGATTCTCTTTAGCGGCTTGTGTATTTTTTTATATTGAGGAATATTTCATTTCCTCTGGTCATTTTAAAATAAACTATTATTAATGTTAATGCAAATAGTTCGGGTAGCCATTTGATTTCCTGTTCAGGAGTCTTATGGCTTGGGGGTGAAAGCTGTTGAGAAGCCTTTTGGTCCTAGACTTGGCACTCCGGTACAGCTTGCCATGCGGTAGCAGAGAACAGTCTATGACTGGGGTGGCTGGGGTCTTTGACAATTTGTAGGGCCTTCCTCTGACACCGCCTGGTATAGAGGTCCTGGATGGCAGGCAGTTTAGCCCAGTGATGTACTGGGCCGTATGCAGCACCCTCTGTAGTGCCTTGCGGTTGGAGGTCGAATAGTTGCTGTACCAAGCAGTGATGCGACCAGTCAGGAGGTTCTCTATGTTGCAGCTGTAGAACCTTTTGAGAATCTGAGGACCCATGTCAAATCTTTTCAGTCTCCTGAGGGGGAATAGGTTTTGTCGTGCCCTCTTCACGACTGTCTTGGTGTGTTTGAACCATTATAGTTTGATGGTGATGTGGACACCAAGGAACATGAAGCTCTCAACCTGCTCCACTACAGCCCCGTCGATGAGAATGGGGGCGTGCTCGGTCCTCCTTTTCCTGTAGTCCACAATCATCTCCTTTGTTTTGAATACGTTGAGGGAAAGGTTGTTATTCTGGCACCACACGGCCAGGTCTCTGACCTCCTCCCTATAGGCTGTCTCTTTGTTGTCGGTGATCAGGTCTACCACTGTTGTGTAGTCTACAAACTTAATGATGGTGTCGGAACAATGCTTGGCCATGCAGTCGTGGGTGAACAAGGAGTACAGGATGGGACTGAGCACGCAACCCTGAGGGGCGCCAGTGTTGAGGATCAGCGTGGAAGATGTGTTGCTACCTACCCTCACCCCTGGGGGCGGCCCGTCAAGAAGTCAAGGATCCAGATGCAGAGGGACGTGTTTAGTCCCAGGATCCTTAGCTTAGTGATGAACTTTGAGGGCACTATGGTGTTGAACGCTGAGCTGTAGTCAATGAGTAGCATTCTCACATAGGTGTTCCTTTAGTCCAGGTGGGAAAGGACAGTGTGGAGTGCAATAGAGATTGCATCATCTCTGGATCTGTTTGAGCGGTATGCAAATTGGAATGGGTCCAGGGTTTCTGGGATAATGGTGTTAATTTGAGCCATTACCAGCATTTCAAAGCACTTCATGGCTATGGGCAGGTTACCTTAGTGCTCTTGGGCATAGGGACTATGGTGGTCTGCTTGAAGCATGTTGGTATTACAGACTCAATCAGGGACATGTTGAAAATGTCAGTGAAGACACCTGCCAGTTGGTCAGCACATGCTTCGGAGCACAAGTCCTGGCAATCCGTCTAGCCCAGCGGCTTTGTGACTGTTGACCTGTTTAAAGGTCTTACTCATGTTGGTTACAGAGAGCGAGATCACACAGAACATCTGATACTCTCATCAATGCCTCGGTGTTGCTTACCTCGAAGCAAGCATAGAATGTATTTAGCTCATCTGGTAGGCTCGTGTCACTGGGCAGCTCGTGGCTGTGCTTCCCTTTGTAGTCTGTAATAGTTTGCAGGCCCTGCCCTCCTACGAGCGTTGTAGCCGGTGTAGTATGATTCAATCTTGGTCCTGTATTGGCGCTTTGCCTGTTTGATGTTTCGTCGGAGAGCATAGCAGGATTTCTTATAAGCTTCCGGGTTAGAGTCCCACACCTTGAAAGCGGCAGCTCTACCCTTTAGCTCAGTGCGAATGTTCCCTGTAATCCATGGCTTCTGGTTGGGGTATGTACGTACAATCATTGTGGGGACTACATCCTCGATGCACTTATTGACAAAGCCAGTGACTGATGTGGTGTACTCCACATTGCCATCAGAAGAATTCTGGAACATATTCCAGTCTGTGCTAGCAAAACAGTCCTTTAGTTTAGCATCTGCTTCATCGGACCACTTTTTTATAGACAGTCACTGGTGCTTCCTGCTTTAATTTTTGCTTGTAAGCAGGAATCAAGAGGATAGAATTATGGTCAGATTTGCCAAATGGAGGGCGAGGGAGAGCTTTGTACACATCTCTGTGTGTGGAGTAAAGGTGATCTAGAATTTTTTTCCCTCTGGTTGCGCTTTTAACATGCCGATAGAAATGAGGTAAAACTGATTTAAGTTTCCCTGCATTAAAGTCCCCTGCCACTAGGAGCGCTGCCTTTGGGTGAGCGGTTTCCTGTTTGCTTATTTCCTTATACAGCTGACTCAGTGCGGTCTTAGCGCCAGCGTCCGTCTGTGGTGGTAAATAAACAGACACGAAAAAGTAGATGAAATAGTGTGGCAAATAGTGTGGTCTACAGCTTATCATGAGATACTCTACTTCAGGCGAGCAAAATCTAGAGACTTCCTTAGATTTCGTGCACCAGCTGTTGTTTACAAATATACACAGACCGCCCCCCCCTCATCATACCGGAGTGTGCTGTTCTGTCTAGTCGGTGCAGAGTATATCCCACTAGCTGAATGTTTTCCATGTTGTCATTTAGCCACGATTCGGTGAAACATAAGATATTACAGTGTTTGATGTCCCATTGATAGGATATTCGTGATCAATGTTGTCCAATGTTTGTAAATTGGCAAGTAATATTGATGGTAAGGGGCGTCGGCAGATCCTAACGAGGCACCCCGCTCTGTGTCTCTTTCTCTTGCCTATGACGGGGATTTCGGCCTTGTCGGGTGTCTGAAGTACATCCTGTGCGTCTTGCTCTTTGAAGAAAAAAATCTTTGTCTAATCCGAGGTGAGTGGTCACTGTCCTAATATCCAGAAGCTCTTTATGTACAAAATATTATGTACAAAATAAGCTACAAATAACGCAAAAAAAACCCACATAATAGCACAATTGGTTAGGCGCCTGTAAAACGGCTGCCATTTCTTCCGGCACTATCTTAACTCATGACGTTACTACCATGCAGGAATCTGTAGGTAGCTAACCAACCTGGTTTAATGTTAACTACAGTAGCTAACATTAGGCTATAACTAGTCAAGCAAATGGGTCTGAGATACAAATAATAAGATCACACATGGAACAATAGCTAGCTGGCCAGCCAGCTAACGTTAGCTAGCTAACAGTACACTTTAAATTGAAATGAAAACACTTTGACAAAATCTGAAAATGTAGCTAGCTAGACTATCTTACCCGAACTAATCATCGATGGATGCATCTCCTTCGGACGCCATGGTTGCTCTTAGTATGAGGATGGAAACAGGTGTTTTCTCCATCTCCTTAGCTATCATACTCAAATTCCACTTGTCTCAAAACTCAGTCCTCCAGAAAGTGGAGAGCATACACGTAACGTTAGCTAGCTAACAGTACACTTTAACTTGACATTAGGCTTATGAAGTTTTAATACGCAATACATTTTTTTCAAAGCAGCTCGAGAGGACTACCTAGACATACTGACCAGCTCAAATAGAACCAGCTCAAATAGACAGAAGCATGCTATATGGCAGACCAATCCAAACTCAACTCTCGGCATTTCCAGTCTACTTATTATTTTTTATTTTTTACTTTATTTAACCAGGTAGGCCAGTTGAGAACAAGTTCTCATTTGGTAGCAAATAACTGTCATTGGCAGCAAAGAACTGGAAGGAAAGGTGGCCAAAGGAGGTGTTGGCTTTGGGGATGACCAGTGAAATATACCTGCTTGAGCGCGTGCTACGGTTGGGTGTTGCTATGGTGACCAGTGAGCTGAGATAAGGCGGCGCTTTACCTAGGAAATACTTATAGATGACCTGGAGCCAGTGGGTCTGGCGACGAATATGTAGCAAGGACCAGCCAACGAGAGCATACAGGTCGCAGTGGTGGGTAGTATATGGGGCTTTGGTGACAAAACGGATGGCACTGTGATAGACTGCATCCAATCTGCTGAGTAGAGTGTTGAAGGCTATTTCGTAAATTACATCGCCGAAGTCAAGGATCGGTAGGAAATAGGAAGCCGATTCTAGATTTAACTTTGGATTGGAGATGCTTAATGTGAGTCTGGAAGGAGAGTTTACAGTCTAGCCAGACACCTAGGTATTTATAGTTGTCCACATATTCTAAGTCAGAACCGTCCAGAGTAGTGATGCTAGTCGGGCGGGCGGATGAGGGCAGCGATTGGTTGAAGAGCATGCATTTAGTTTTACTAGCATTTAAGAGCAGTTGGAGGCCACGAAAGGAGTGTTGTATGGCGTTGAAGCTCGTTTGGTTTGTTAACACAGTGTCCAAAGAAGGGCCAGATGAATACAGAATGGTGTCGTCTGCGTAGAGGTTGATCAAAGATTCACCAGCAGCAAGAGCGACATCATTGATATATACAGAGAAAGGAGTCGGCCCGAGAATTTAACCCTGTGGCACCCCCATAGAGACTGCCAGAGGTCCGGACAACAGGCCCTCCAATTTGACACACTGAACTCTATCTCAGCCAATCACTGAACTCTATCTCAGCCAATCATGGCTAGTGGGAAGGTTGCTGTCTATTTATGTGGCCAAACCAACTAGGCTTGTCATTTAACAATTTTATTTGTATTTACAGATGGCATACAAGTTTGTTATTAAAGCACATGAAAGTTCACATGTTCCAGAAGGCATTTCTTCTGTTTAAACTTTTTTAAAGTTTAAACGGCTCTCCTGTGAAGTAGTGACCCCCGACATATGCAGTCAATTGAAATAAATTCATTAGGCCCTAATCTATGGATTTTACGACTGGGAAGGAGCGCAGCCATGGGTGGGCCTGGGATGGTATAGGCTCACCCAACTGGGAGCCAGGCCTACCTACTGGGGAGAAAGGCCCAGCCAATCAGAATGGGTTTTCCCCACAAAAGGGCTTTATTACAGACAGAAATACTCCTCAGTTTCATCAGCTGTCTGGGTGGCTGGTCTCAGACGATCCCGCTGGTGAAGAAGCCGGAAGTGGAGGTCTTGGGCTTGCGTGGTTACACGTGGTCTGTGGTTGTGAGGTCGATTGGATGCACTGCCAAATTCTCTAAAATGACGTTAACATTAAAATCTCTGGCAACAGCTCTGGTGGACATTCCTGCAGTCAGCAAGCCAATTGCATGCTCTCTCAAACTTGAGACATCTGTGGTATTGTGTTGTGTGACAAAACTGCAGATTTTAGAGTGGCTTTTTATTGTCCCCAGCACAAGGTGCACCGGTGTAATGATCATGCTGTTGAATCAGCTTCTAGATATGCCACACCTGTCAGGTGGATGGATTATCTTGGCAAAGGATAAATGCTCACTAACCCGGATGTAAACATATTTGTACACAAAATTTGAAAGAAATAAGCTTTTTGTGCATATGGAAAATTTCTGGGAACTTTTATTTCAGCTCATGCAACATGGGACCAATACGTTACATGTAGCATTTATATTTTTGTTCAGTATAATGTCAAAATGCTCTGAGAAGAACAGCATTGGCAAGTCAATTCAAGCAAAGCCAGTATGCAGTAATAATGTATTGGGCCTATAGCCTACTTCGCAAACCTCATTGCTACAGAACTGTTTTTTAACAAGTTAATGTTGCATTCGCTTATGTTTTTTTAAAGTAATGTTTAATAGATCCTGCCTTGCTTTTGGACTCAGAAAGTGATCTTGACTCAGAAAAGGTTGGTGACCACTGATCTAGAGGGACTCTCCCATTACCATTACAAGGCCAAACGGCCCTGCAGTCATTTGTTGACTTATATCCCAACAATAAATAATACCGTATGTGTGGTACTTTTCAGTATATGGGTCAGTATACTTCCGCTTCAGATATGGTATGTTATGAAATTGCAATGTAGTAATAATAGTTTGTGCGCAAGTTGTAATCTTACGCCACGGCACTAAATTATATACACATGCATGACTGAACACTGCATGTGAGAGTGAATAACACAAGCAGGGCACAGGCGTACAGAGAATTGACAAAAGTAGGGCACATCAAAGGTAAAAGACATATTTGACTTAACGTGAGACACATACACATGTTGTGAATACATCCAGGAAATAGCATTCTGTCGTTATATGTTCATGTACTCTATAACACTTTAGGGGGAAAAACATGCAGTCACACACAAGACACAGACATGGATGCAAGTAAACCTGCACACACACACCTTTACCCCATGGCCCAGGCACCCTGCGGTTTTCACACACACACCTTCACACACACACACACACACACACACACACACACACACACACACACACACACACACACACACACACACACACACACACATGGCCCAGGCACCCTGCTGTTTTCTGTTAGGCACTGTGCTTTCTTGCTGATGATGCGTGATGTGCGCCTGCTCGCCTGTTATACGGTGGTTTGATCTCCGATATCTCCTGCTGGGTCCTTTCCCACCTTTCCCCATTCTCGTTAACTAGGTCATACTAGACTGTGTTCCAAATGGCACCCTATCCCCTACATAGTGCACTACTTTTGACAAGGGCCGTTAGAAAAGTGGTGCACTACATAGGGAATAGGGTGCCATTTGGGACGCACAGTAGCACAACCCTCCGCCTCTCCTCTACCCAAGGATATACTACAACTCTCCACCTATCCTGTCAGAAATGGATGATCTTTGTGCTAGTAGTAATTTAGACTTGTTGAGGATAAACATGCCATGAGCAGCAACTTTGCACTAATGTTTCCACACTCAATTTGTATGCACAACCAATTAAGCAAGATTTCTCCATAGACTAGTGCTCTGAAATCCAAGAAACTCAAGCAAATCTAACGGTTTTCATACTCGCTCTAGCAAGAGACACACCAACTAATACGTGTATTGCAGAGATATCAAAAGGAGCCCACTCATAGAGGAGCTCAGTCACTTTCCCTATACTAAACACAACAGATCCACATGGCCCTACTGTGTTCATCTGAGCCAATTATCCAGCCATACTAGGGGGAAAACCCAGTGTTTTCCATAAGTGCTGGCCCGTCGGCTAAATAGACAATAACAGAGTCATTGTAAGCTGGTTACTTTTTCCACTTCATAAATGAACTAGGTTTCTTTTCATTTAGATGTTTCAATTCGCTAGTCAGAAAAATCCGTAGTCTTCTCCCGCTAGAATGAACGATGTGCATCTTACATTGATCTATTGGTAGGACAGGCACCTGTCAGTCACAAAGCGAGCAATGACAGGGAGACTGCTGGTTTGTACAGTTTTTCAATCTGCTGTCTGTTCCACCTCTTGGTACCGGTGTTATTTTTGTGCCCTGTGGTTGGCTGAAGTCAAATCTATTTATGGAGGAGAGCATGATGCTTCTTCCTCATCTCCTGTGAGTGAATTTACACGTCCTATGTAATGTAACTGGTAACGATGAGTTGAAATCCACTTAATTATTGTTTTGTGGCACGTGCATATACTGGTAGGCTGCTACTGCTTTTTGCCGATTATCTGCAGATAAATTATGAAAACATTCAACGGCGTTGAATCCTCACTGCAGGATCAATAGGAAGTGAAGAGAGTGCCTCAGTCTGGTCCAAAATACGATAAAAGCCAACAGATTTGCATTTGTATTTATTAAGGATCCCCATTAGCTGCTGCCAAGGTCCAAACTGGATTAAGGCAATTACATCAACCAACATGTACTGCTTTATTTAACATCATACAACACATTATTACACCACTACTCTACTACTACATAATTACAATACAAAATATATAATTCCATAATATTTCAACATTACAATGTACGTCTGTGTAGTGTGTTTAGAACATGTTAGCATATGCGTATGCGTGCCTGTCCTTGTTGTTCCATAAGGTGTAGTTTTATCTGATTTTTAAATCTGATTTTACTGCTTGCTTGAGTTACTTGATGTGGAATAGAGTTCCATGTAGTCATGGCTCTATGTAGTACTGTGTGTTTCCCAGAGTCTGTTCTGGACTTGGGGACTGTGAAGAGACCCCTGGTGGCATGTCTCGTTGGGTATGCATGGGTGTGCTAGCCGTTTGAACAGACAGATCGGTGCTTTCAACAAGTCAATACCTCTCAAAAAGACAAGCAGTGATGCAGTCAATCGCTTCTCTATTTGGAGCCAGGAGAGATTGACATGCATGTTATTGATGTTAGCTCTAAGGGCCAGAGGTACATTTAAGGGCCAGAGGTGCTGCTCTGTTCTGGGCCAATTGTAATTTTACTGTGTCCCTCTTTGTGGCAATTGACCATATGACTGGACAGTAGTCCAGGTGCAATAAAACTAGGGCCTGTAGTACTTGTTTTGTTGATAGTGAAGCTACCGTTGAATCAATATGTTTTGACCATGACAGTTTACAATCCAGGGTGACATGAAGCAGTTGCTCAATTTCCACATTACTCATTACAAGATTTAGTTGAGGTTTAGGTTTTAGTTAATGATTTGTCCCAAATACAATGGTTTTAGTTTTAGAAATATTTAGGACTAGCTTATTACTTGCCACCCATTCTAAAACTGACTGTAGCTCTTTCTTAAGTATTGTTGTGATTTAACTTGCTGTGGTAGCGGTCGTGTATAATGTTGAGTCATCAGCATACATAGACACACACAGGTCATTAGTAAACAGCTGCCCTGGGGTGTGCCCGACACTACCTGGATTATGTTGAAGAGAATTCTATTAAAGAACACCCTCTGTGTTCGGTTAGATCAATAAATCAATAACATATACATATATGTTTTTTCAGCAGTCAAAAGTCTAGCAAAAGTTTTTATTATCAATTTCTTGATTGAACGCCATTGAACACCATTTATTGAACACTCACCTTCAACAACATAGTGTCCTTCAAGCTCATCACTAAGCTCGGGGCCCTTGGTCTGAACCGCGCCCTGTGCAACTGGGCCTGGACTTCCTGACGGGCCGACGCCAGGTGGTGAAGATAGGCAACAACAATCCCGCCAAGCTGATCCTCAACACAGTGCCCCAAAAGGGTGCATGCTCAGCCCCCTACTTCCTCTCCCTGTTCAAGATCATCACTAAGCTCGGGGCCCTGGGTCTGAAGCCCGACCTATGCAACTATCCTGGACTTCCTGACTGGCCGACCCCAGGTGGTAAAGGTAGGCAACAACACCTCCGCCACGATGATCCTCGCCATGGGGGCCCCACAAAGGTGCGTGCGCAGCCCCCTCCTGTACACCCTTGACTGCGTGGCCAGACACGTCTCCAACTCAATCATCAAGTTTGCTGATGACACAACAGTGCCTGATCACCAACATGCTTCAATCATGTTTCAAGTTTTATTAGTTGTATGTACAGGATACACATGGTATACACTGTCCAACGAAATGCTTACTTGCAGGTTCCTTCTCGACAATGCAACAACAATAAGAAATAAGAAAATAAAAATATGAACATAAAGTAAATGGCTGAGTAGAATAGAATAGACATTTTAGCATAATTATAATACAGGAAGGCACAATTTATAGTACAATATTTACACAAGGAGGGATTGGAGGGCAAGTGTTTAAATTGTGCAGTATGAGCAAATCGAGTCTGGTAGCAGTCATTGTAATTTGTGTGTAGCATGAATGCATATACTCTATGTGTGTGTGCACCACACAGGTGGATTTGCGGAGCTCCTACCTACTTGCATTCTACGCGTTGCGCGACACAGAGTCGTCGGGGTTCGTTCTGCTGACATTGAATTCTGAACTACGGGCTCTCAGCAAGGTATGGATTTCTCAGTTCATCCAGGTTTTTGGGTTGGGGTATGTCCAGATTGTTATTGTGGGTACATCATCATCAACGCATTTCCTAATGAAGTCCGTGACTGACGATGTATATTCCTCAATGTCGATGAATGAATCCTGGGTTGAGGAATCTTTGAGCATATTCCAATCAGTATTTTCAAAAACAGTCCTGCAAGCATCGAGTCTGCCTCCTATGTCCAGCGCCTCACTATTCTCTGTATTGATGGCTCCCTCTTGAGTTGCTGCTTGTAGGCATGGAGAAGGAACAGAGAGACGCTATCTGATTGGCCGAAGTGAGGGTGGGGGATGGCGTTTTACACATCACGGCTGTTTGCGTACACATGGTCCAGCACCACGTTGTTTCCATTCGTGTGGCAGTTTACATGTTGGCGATACTTTGGAATCATTTGTTTACAATTTGCTTGGTTAAAATCTCCCACGGCAATCAAGACTGCTTCCAGGTGAGACAATTCTTGCTGGTTAATTAATGTGCTTATATAGTTCAGTAAGTGCGGCCTTGATGTGTGCTTGTAGGGGTATGTACACAGCTGTGATAATAACAAGTGAATTCCCTCGACATATCGTGGGGTCGGTATTGAGGCATCGGAAACTTCCATGTCAGGTGAACAGGAGCTCGAGACGTTTTCAACTTCGGTACACAAGGAATTGTTAACGAGGAAGCATTCACCTTCCACCATACCCTAATCAGAAGCCACCATACGATCCATACGCAAAATTACAAAGCACAGTCGAGTGAATTGTATGTAAGCCATGTGTCTGTATAAACAAAGATACAGCATTCCCTGATGTCCTTCTGTAATTGAAGTTTCTTTTCCAGCAATTGGATATTAGTCATCAGGATACAAGGAATCATACCACAGGAGGTTGGTGGCACCTTAATTGGGGAGGACGGGCTCGTGGTAATGGCCGGAGCATTATGACTGGAATGGTGTCAAATACATCAAACACATGGTTTGATAACACTCCATTTACTCCGCTCCATACATTATTATGAGCCGTCCGCCCCGCGACAGCAGCCTCCACTGAATCATACCTGTAGGTCTATTCATGGGTGCCTGACTTTGTATCTGGCGGGGGGTCTGAGGGTCCTCCCCCTGAAAATGTAGCATTTTTAAAACCATTTCCTGTGATTCGATATTTTTTCTCAACAGGGAATCAATGTTTACTTGAAAGAACACAAAAGATGTTATTAGGTTTTTGCCACAATACATTAAATTGAAGTGCAGACTAGATTTAGATTTTGCTGCAATAAATTCAATTAAAATAGTAGACTAGACTAGTTTTTCTGACTTGACTACTAATCTACAGCCTTTCTCTAAGTCCCACCCACAGTGATTGACAGGTCTGAAACCCTAACAACTCTGTGACTCAAAAACACCCTGCCCCCTCCCCTGACAGTCCCACCCACAGTGATTGATTGAAAGTACAAACTGTTAAAGGGATAGTTCACCCAAATTACAAAATGACATTGCTTTCCTTACCCTAAGTGTCCACAGCAGCAGAGCCAATAAAATACATTCAGTGCAATCGGAAAGTATTCAGACCCCTTGACTTTTTCCACATTTTGTTACATTACGGCCTTATTCTAAAAAGTATTAAATCATCAATCTACATGCAAAACCCCATAATGACAAAGCAACAACTGTTTTAAATGTACAAATAACAAACAGAAATTCCTTATTTACATAAGTATTGCTATGAGACTCAATTGAGCTTGGGTGCATCCTGTTTCCATTGATCATCCTTGAGATGTTTCTACAACTTGATTGGAGTCCACCTGTGGTAAATTCAATTGATTGGACATGATTTAGAAAGGCACACACCTGTCTATATAAGGTCCGACAGTCGACCAAGCCATGATGATTGAAGAAATTGTCCAGCTCCGAGACAGGGGAAAGGGTACCAAAAAATGTCTGCAGCATTGAAGGTCCCGAAGAACACAGTGGCCTCCATCATTTTTAAATGGAAGAACTTTGGAACCGCCAAGAATCTTCCTAGAGCTGGCCGCCCAGCCAAACTGAGCAATCAGGCAAGGGCCTTATTCAGGGTGGTGACCAAAAACCAGATGATCACTCTGACAGAGCACCAGAATTCCTCTGTGCAGATGGGAGAACTTTCCAGAAGGACAACCGTCTCTGCAGCACTCCACCAATCAGGCCTTTATGGTAGAGTGACCAGACAGAAGACACACCTCAGTAAAAGGCACATGACAGCCTGCTTGGAGTTTACCAAAAGGTACCTAAATTACTTTCAGACCATGAGCAACAAAATTCTCTGGTCTGATGAAAACAAGATTGGCCTCTTTGGCCTGAATGCCAAGTGTCAAGTCTGGAGGAAACCTGGAACCATCCCTACGATGAAGCATGGCGGTGGCAGCAGCATCATGCTGCGGGGATGTTTTTCAGCGGCAGACTAGACAGGATCGAGGGAAAGATGAATGGTGCAAAGGACAGAGAGATCCTTGATGAAAACCTGCTCCAGAGCGCTCAGGACCTCAGACTGGGACGAAGGACCAACTTCCAACAGGAAAACGACCCTAAGCACACAGCCAAGACAACGCAGGAGTGGCTTTGGGACAAGTCTCTGAAAATCCTTGAGTAGCCCAGCCAGAGCCCGGACTTGAACCCGATCAAACAACTCTGGAGAGACCTGACAATAGCTGTGTAGCAACGCTACCCATCCAACCTGACAGAGCTTGAGAGGATCTGCAGAGAAGAATGGGAGAAACTCTGCCAAGCTTTTAGTGTCACACCCAAGAAGACTCGAGGCTGTGATTGCTGCTTCAACAAAGTACTGAGTAAAGGGTCTGAATACTTATGTAAATGCATTATTTCTGGGGGGTTTTGTTTCATAAATGTGCAGTTTTTGCTTTGTCATTATGGGGTATTGTGTGTATATTGATGAGGGGGAAAAAAACAATTTCATCCATTTTAGAATAAAGGTTTTAAAATAACAAAATGTGTAAAAAGTAAAGGGGTCTGAATACTTTCCGAATGCACTGTCATTTGACAAACAAACATTATTGTGGCAATTCATATATTGCAGTAAAACTGTAAATATGACTTTAATCTCAAGAGGACACAGGTTAAATGTTAAAAAAAGGTTATCTTACTTAGAAAAATTGTCCTGATCATATAGGCCTATAGACGATATCTGAAACACTGAATTCATACATTTTCAGTAATTTTAATTGTAAAGTAATGTCTTTTTACTCAATACCACAATCTTAGAGGTAAAGTTGTTATAGTATTCAAATTAGCTGTGTATTTCAAGGCATTCGAATGTACCAGAGGCCACAAAAATAGAGCTTGTTCTGCAATGTTTTCCCCCCGAACCTCTTAAGCCCAGAACTCCCTGGTTGGTTACTTTTGTTATTTGGCTGGCTACTCCATGTACTTACAGAAAACAGAACTGAACCATGACCATTGATTTTCCAGGTTTTCCACCCAGATCTACAGTAGATAGTTAAACAGGGATCAATCTATGACAGTCTTAAGATTAATCATTGGGAGGAAATGGTAAAACAGGCCTTAGATCAGTGCTTAGAGGAAATGTCATCCTACATCTTGTGGCTATCCCTGGTGCCTCTTTTTTTAAAGATGGTGAGAGAAAAGGGTCACACACAGGGTTGTATTCACTACCCAGCAAACAGGGGACGTCCGAAGGACATTCTGCAAAGTTCCCATTAGGTCCCTTTAAGGGTTTTGGCGAGACTTTATCCAACTCACGTTCTGGGAACGTTCCAGGAATATTAAAACATATCGTTAACCTCGGGACCAGAAGAGGATGTTCAGTATAGGTCCCGGTTTGGTCACAGTATAACTTTATAACAAGTTATTATGATGTCCATTACATGCTGACCTCACCGCCCGCGTTTTGTGTGCCAAAAGTTGTCAGGATTTTGTTTCATGGTCATCTGGAGGTTTGTGTAGTTCCCGCATTTACCCAGGGACGTCCACAAGGACGTTTTTAGGATGTTCTTGGGCATTGTATTATGGTCCCCTGGAGATTTTGTCTAGTTCCCGGTATGTTCCAGGGGCATCCCAGAGGATGTTATTAGGACAGTCTTGGAATGTGGTGTCATAGTCTCCTACAGATTGTCATCTCTGCATTCATCTCATATAAAATATTCATAGAGCAGTCTTTTCTATTTCCTGAAATCTTACCAAGGTACGTTCAAGACCAGCATTTCCCACTTACACAATATCATGCAAATGAGTTATGTAGGCAAATTTACTTGGACCAGAATAAGTCATTTCTTTTCTTTCACTTTGAAAATGTGGAGGACGTTGTGTAGATCAGTAGGGGGAAAAAAGTCTAACCTAAACACTTTTTAGATTTAAGGCAGCAAAATGTGAAGACTGTGCAAGGGATGTGTAGACTTTCACCTTGGACTGTAGAGAGTTCAAACATGTTACATGTAAAACGTATGTACATGTGACCACAGAGAAGGCCTTATCATGAAGAGTTAATGTAGCAAGCATATAATAAGCATGTAATACATACTGTTGGAATCGGCAAAACTTTGAACGCTATGGTATCGGTTCTAATAAAAAAGTATTAAGTGCCGTGACCAATTAATTATTATCCGGGGAAGTGTGTAGTGCTATCTTCGAAAATAGTTCCTAGAAGGTGTGTATTATAGTGAAGAAATCTAAAATACCCTGAACACCGTCGGGAGTGTTCAGGAATAATAACTGTTGATATGGCGACAAACAGACCCGTTTCTCCCTGTAAAATAGAGCTAGCAGATTTTAGTACAAGTATGGAGGCGCTAAAAGAAGCGCACAAGAATTCTACCAATTCGACTGGAATATGGGAAAAATGTTGCAAATTAGATCAAATTGGACTACATTTTCCTGCTGACGGAGAATTCAAAAAATTCAGGGAGGCAATTATGACTTGGCATAAAAACATACAACCAGAATCAAAAGCTCAATATACCAGCGTTTTGATGTCAGCATTCTATCAACAGAAAATGCATCACAATAAACCCGGACTGAGTAGTAGTACGTTGCTACGGGAGTGTATTGATAGAATTTGCACTTCTGCTTTGATGGCAGGTTTTAACCCTGTGATCAAACCGGTAATTGCGTGGTAGTATATTTAATTCAAGACGATGTTTTGAGAGTGGAATATAACTCCGCTCAACTCGCAGACGGGCGAGGGGTTAATAGGGCCATTGAGAAAATCACTACCTATAGTTTCAATGGCCAAGATAAGACAAAAAAACTTAGCGGAAAAGCATCAAAGCGTAGGGAGACTGAGTCCTGTTTTAGGAGTGGCGCTATTGGTCATTGAAAAAGGGACTGGAGAAAATGCTGCCAGGCAAGCGTTTGCATCATTTTCAAAAGCGCAACAACAAATCCTCCGGAAAGTAGAAGGAATGGAACTTTCACCGAGCGGTGTATAGTCTCTGTTCTATTGGTGTATAGTCTCTGTTCTATCAATAAGTGGTTCATAGACATTTTATGTGCGAGACTGCAACACATTGGTAGACAATTTGGCCTAACAGGGTCATAAAGCATCATATGACAAAGCACAACTACCAAAGCAAGAGGTAACTTATTTTGGGGTTTTGATTTCTAAGGGCATGATACACATTACCGGGGATCGGGTAGAAACAATGCGTTCTTTGGCATGACCAAACACTCCTCGCACGCTCAGGAAAACCTCAGGAGTTTTCAATTTTGTAAGACATTTTATTTCATCATTCTCTGAAATTGTTGAGACACTTACAAAGTTGACGAAAGGGGGGATCAAGAGTGTGAGGAAGCTTTTTTCGAGTTAAAGAAGCAATTGTGTCAAGTGCCAGCATTGGGATTGCCAAATCTAAAATGATCTGTTAAAAAATGTTGTTCGTGAACAGGGAAAATATTGTAGCGCGAAGGTTACGCAAAAATGAAGAGGGCCAAGGGGAATGCTACCGTACCTTAGAGAGGTACAGGCGACAGAAACGGTGTTGCATAACACGGCTTCCATTACAATGGGTCAAAAAGTTGATTTGTATGTTACACACGCAGTAGCAACCATAGTGAACATCACATGAAAATGTACAATTTCAGGAGATTGGTGCTTTGAAACCTGCGTTGTTAATGCTGTTGTCTGGGGAGGGTGAATCACATACATGTGACCCAGATCAGATTACTCCAAAACCTAGGCCTGATTTGCAAGAGACAGCATTGGAATCGGGAAAAATATTGTATACAGATGGCTCTAGTGACATGAACACTGAAGGGAAGAGAGTAACATAACGGGGTACGCTGTGTGTGGTATGCATTTGGAGTAGTTCATGATTTCGGTACATTGTGGTCACAACGGGGCATGTTAACAGCGACAGGAACATCATTAGAAATGGTCTGGAGGTAGAGGCATTATCAGAAGCATGTCAGTTACCCAGTAAATTAACAGTGGTGAAATGTGAAGCTCATACTAGTCGTACAGGTAAAATCGCCATAAGGAATCGTAAAGCAGACAGAATGGCTGCCTTGGTGAGAGAAAGTGTTAGAGAACCACATGTATATATTGCGGATTCCTTACGATGACAAATTGGCTAAATTTGCCACAGGAAAACATATTTTGGGTTGAAGAATCAAGGCGAAATGCCAGGGGAATGGATTCTAAAGGTAAAATATTTCAATTATATGGCCAAGCACTCCTTGCAAATGCAGAAGGCCTTAGGGTTTGTTTAAATCAGACATTTTATGTGGTTTTATTTTTAAATAAATTTACATTTGATGTCTCATTCTGGAATGGAATTCTAGAATGGACGAAAGAGTGGAGGGGTCACGAGGAATTAGTATAGGGGTTACCTAACCTAAAATGAACTGGGATCATGAGGAATTGGTATAGGGCATACCAAACCTAAAATTTACTTTTCATATTTTATGTGGTGTGGTGGTTATGGAGAATCATGGGGAAAAGGAGACCAGTGAATCGTTAGACTCGGTGGAGAGATACTGTCGCCATGTTGTGGGATTTATTGTATGGGGTCTTTTGAATGCAGTTAAATTGGGTATGCAGGAGGATGGAAATGTTTTGAAGAGGTATTTAAATGGTTTCCAAAGGAAAGGGAAAGGAAGGGAGAGGAAACATTTAATGGTGTAGAAAGCTCTGTACACAAAAAAAATCCTAATGAGAAATGATCACCCTCATTAGAAATTGACGGAACAGGGGGATTTCATTATAAAATTCACGAGAAACACCATTCCCTATCCAAATTGTATCATTACTTTAGGAAATTATGATTATTTCCGTAGGGAGTTGTAAAGAGTTGTAAGTCTAAGTTGATTAGTTATTCGAATTTGTTCATTTTTGATTTAACATGTTTTTGTTTAATCACGTGTATGAAAGGGGAAAATGACCAGTTCCCTGAGGTCCTGGTCTTTGGGTACTTATACAGTGGTACTGTGTTCAGGCTGCATATAGAAAGGCAAACAGGGATGACAGTTACTTCAAATGGATTGTGATATATGTATTGCTGATTTCATGTTGTGTTTTTGTTTTGATACAAATATCACCAGATTGGGATCCGGGAGTGGGAATACGGGATCTGGGAGTGGGAATACGGGATCCGGGAGTGGGAATACGGGATCCGGGAGTGGGAATACGGGATCCGGGAGTGGGAATCCGGGAGTGGGAATCCGCCCTGCTAACTATTTAGACCGCATTGAGATATTGATCTTTCTTTACCAGGCCAATCATGACAGGAATACAGGGACAAGGGGGGGGCTGTATTGAGAAGAGTTATGACCAGCAATAAAAGGTTGTTTATAAATATATGTTCTAACAGGGATGATCTGTGCTAAGTTGGTCAACTGGAATTGGAGCCCTAGACTCAAAGTCAGCACTGAGGTCAGTCAATCTAAATATGGGTTGGAGAATTTATCAAACGTTTCAGTTGTGATTGGGATACTTATCTCTGAGTGTCATCCTGAGGGGAGGTGGTTTGTTTGGGGGGGAAAATCACTGGATGAAAGCTTGGGACAACCATGAACATTTGAACTGTTTTTACTCTGCATTCAGAATTGTTACGTTACATCGCATCAATGAGTTGTGCTAAGCTATTAAACATGTACTTTGTGTTAGTATGTTTATAACTGTAGAAAATGCATTAGGAGTATAGTGTGTTATGGGTTAGATGTAATGATGGAGGAGTATCATTCCCCGGAGACTGTATATTGTTACAGGAGACCGCTCATGGAAGAGGGAGAGCAGCTAACTGTACACAATATGGGGATTTAGTTGAACATTACACATACCTAGATCGTGGTAAACAGTAGAAGAGATAGTGGTGGCATTTCAGACACTATGGTAAAGCTTTCAGGACACCTGAGACTCAGACTTTTGTTAGTTTGGATATTAATCCCAACTCATTCATTTTTCTCCAATTTCTAACAGCCGGTGAACATTTGACAGATTACATGCAGGAGGTGTTCTCACGGCAGGCGCTGTAGGGACAGTAACTGAAGGAGCTGTAGGGACAGTAACTGAAGGAGCTGTATTAGTAGCGAAGGATGCTATATTGATAGCATGGAATTGGGCTACTGCACTATTGTCATGGGCCATGTTGGAAGTAGCAATGGTTACTAAGTAGCAATGGTTACTTTCGTAGCATTGTTGGGATATCAGTTTATGATGACTCATGTCACATGGATTAGTAACTGGTAACTGGGGGGCTGATGGGAGGACAGGGGATGTGGTTATTCAAATATCACAAATGATGTTGTCAGGAAATGACCCATGTGCTGCAGTGTGTATATCCTCAGGTGGAAGCAGAGGTATAACCAAGGGCACGGGCTGAATACTGGAGAATGAGTGTACATCAAGAGACACCAGGCGGGGGTGTTGGGACAGCGTTGGTTTGGGACCCACACTACTCCATACAGTACCTGCAGTGGTAAAGATCGTCATGTCTCTCCTTGGGGGGGGTGCATAGTTCTCACGTGAAGTGAGTACCAGCTGCATGATGGGTGGGTGAAAACACCATGACTGAGGAAGCGGAGCAAGAGAGAGATTCCACTGTAAGACATACAGATGTGTGGGGTCTGGGAGCTACTATAAACATCATAGTTGGGGTTAGCTGCTTTACTGGTTAATGCATCATTATGATAAAGGATAGAGGGGTCATTGTACTCTGACCAAAAAATGTTGAAGGCATTGATGTGAAAGCAGATACAGTGCTGAGTTACCTCAAGACAATGTAATGTTGATTAGGAATACGCACTTGCATATCAGGTGACGTGCCTATCAGTTGAAATGGAGGAGATGGGGAACAAAGTGAAAATGACATGACTTGGGAACAACTCTCGGAACCTGGGGCCGAAAGGGGAAGACTGGGTGTGAGCATGAGGAAGCTTTTTTAGAGCTTTCATTTTTGTGGAACTCAGCAGGAAAGTATCTGGGAGGCATAGAGGCAGGTGAAGAGAGAGTGGGAATTGTCAGGGTCTCAGACTTTGGTTTTCATTTATATATAATTATGCATAGCTTATCACATTGTTTATACTGTTATGTTTTGTGTGTCTTTTTGTTGCTTTCCAAGTCTTGTGCTATCACTCTCTTAGGAACCAGAAGGTGGAAGTGGAGAAACCAAAGCCACTCCATCTGACATATAACAAGTCAGCGTGATTCAGCTGGAATGGCATTTTGTTATGTGATGATAGATGGGAATAAAATAGTGTGATCATAGTACAGAGGCCATAAGTCTCTTCATTTGTAAACCTCGAGGTGAATGTTGCTCATTGTTTGTTCCATTTGTTAGATTGTGTAATTCATGTTTTATAATAATTAGTTTTTGTTTTTGTGTAAATTCATGTTTTATTATCATGGTTTATCCATTTATAAGTAATTTCGAAGTTTATGTAAATTGAACATTAGGACGCTATTGTTCAAAAGGAAGGACTGTTGGAATCGGCTAAACGTTGAACATTGAGATATTAAATAAACGATAGAGAAGAAGCCTTGAATAGAAAGAGTGAAAGAGACTGGGTTTTATGTCACAAGTTAATGGTTCTCTGTAGAAAGCCAGAAGGCTTGTTGATATAGGCAAGACAGATGGATATCTGTGGATTAGGTGACGGAGTGGTTGAGGTCAGGAGGTGAGGACAGATTCCCTTAAGGTAGTAATAAGGGTTTGGTATCCTGTTACCCTCTTTCTGTTGAACCATAAGATGTAAGGATTGGAGAGAAGGAGGAGGGTCTTAAGTGGGATGTATATAACTGTGATGGAGATAAATGTTTTCCTGTCTGAATACAGCTGTACAGAACCTTTGGGAAGAATTAAACTTGGTTAAAGCTTCTCTAGTGTCCGTGAGTCATTTACTCTGGAAAATAAGAACCTATCAATATGTAACAAACCCGTTCAAAGAAACAATCCCTCCATCTTTAAAAAGAAGGCTGTAGTATAAAGATGTTGAGATCCCTCACCATGAAGACTGCTATGGCCCCTCCGATGATGAATCCGGCGATGACGTCACACCAGTGGTTGCGGTACTCCACCACCCTGTTGATGCCCGTGAGAAACGCCAGACATATGAGACCCAGAGATAGGACAGGCTTGGCCAGCTTGGTCCCCTTGGCCTTCACTGTTAACGTGATGTACATCTGCAGCAGGGAGACACACATCAAATCCAATTTTATTGGTCACATGTGCCGAATACAACAGGTGTAGATGTCACAGAGAAATGCTTACTTATGAGCCCATTCCCAACAATGCAGTTAAAAAGTAAGACGAATATTTGCTCAATAAAAAAGGAAATAGTAACACAATAAAAACAATAATGAGGCTATACACAAGGAGTACCAGTACTGAGTCAATGTGCAGGGGTACGAGGTAGTTGAGGTAATACAGTATGTACATGTGGGTAGGGGTAAAAGTAACTAGGCAATCAGAATACAGAATAAACAGAGTAGCAGCAGCATATGTGAAATGTGAACGTGTGTGTGTGTGTGTGTGTGTGTGTGTTGGAGTGTCAGAGTAGTATGTGTGAGTGTGTGGGTAGAGTGTAGTGAGTGTGCATAGAGCCAGCGCAAAACAACTAAGATAAATAAATAGGTAATAAAGGGAGTCAATGTAAATTCCAAATGGCCTGGGTAGGCTGGAGTCTTTGAGAAATTTTAGGGCCTTCCTCTGACACCACCTGGTCGCCTGGTATAGAGGTCCTGGATGGCAGGGAGTTTGGCCCCAGTGATGTACTGGGTCGTATGCATTACACTCTGTAGCATCTTACGGTCAGATGCCGAGCAGTTGCCATACGAAGCAGTGATGGAGCCAGTCAATGTGCTTTCAATGGTGCAGCTGTAGAACATAGAGGATCTGAGGGCCCATGCCAAATCTTTTCAGCCTCCTGAGGGGGAAGAGGCGTTTTCATGCCCTCTTCACAAATGTGTTGGTGTGTTTGGACCATGATAGGTCCTTAGTTGATGTGTACACCTGCTCCACTATTGCCCTGTTGATATGAATGGGGGACCTGTTCGGGCTTCCGTTTCCTGTAGTCCACGATTAGCTCCTTTGTCTTGCAGAGGTTGAGGGAGAGGTTGTTGTCCTGGCACCACACTGCCAGGTCTCTGACCTACTCCCTATAGTCTGTCTCATCGTCATCGATGATCAGACCACCCACGACAAACTCAAAGAATATGGCTGCCTAAATATGGTTCCCAATCAGAGACAACGATAAACACCTGCCTCTGATTGAGAACCACTCCAGACAGCCATAGACTTTGCTAGATAACCCCACTAGCTACAATCCCAATACATACACACCAAAACCCCAAGACAAAACACACCACAATACAAACCCCATGCCACACCCTGGCCTGACCCAATACATGAAGAAAAACACAAAATACTTAGACCAGGGCGTGACAACACCTGTCAGGTTGATAGATTATCTTGGAAAAGGAGAAATGCTCACTAACAGGGACGTAAACAAATTTGAGAGGAATAAGCTTTTTGTGCGAATGGAAACATTTTTTGGATCTTTTATTTCAGCTCATGAAACATGGGACCAACACTTTACATGTTGTGTTTATATTTTTGTTCAGTATACATTTAAACTTTCAATTAATTTGAAGTTTCAATGAAGTGGAGATGAAACATTTGCTCTAGTAACGTTTGGAGAGGACATTGTTTCTGCTCTTCCAACTAACCTCCAGTCCCTCACCCCTCTAGCGACAAGCATGAAGGAGAGACAAGGGTTATTCAGCCGAGTCTGTATCTGATTCTGAGAGACAACGTCCAATAAGGCTGAAGAGCAAGAGGCAGCAATTACTGCTAAGCGCTAGCTAGTAGGCACAGAGCAGCCCTGAGACCCAGAGACATAGCCTACAGTATTAACCAGAAAGCAATTTGAATAACTAGCCCTGCATTGACTCCAAATGCACCCCTCCTCTGGCAACAATAAATAATTCAAACAAAATATTAGACATGATTGCGCAAATACAAATATTGTCTTCTAAACATTCTTAATGCTGGATGAGTGTTAATGATAAGCATGTCACCAAACTGCTCTGTCTAGCCTCTACCCTCAGGCTTCACGTACAATCAGTCGCTTTGAGAAAAACAGAGACATCCAATCTTAGAGGGCAGGCCACTTGAGCTGAAATTGGAAAGGAGGGAGCATAGAATAGGATGGGGGAAGTGATTTTAGAGCACCCTTTCCCCTGCACCGTCTTCAGAGAGGAAATTCTTCAATAAGAACTAATTTGATCAAGGTGCTCAACAGCATAGACACCACCAACAACAGCAGCAACCCTCCAAAATATCAATGGAGGAGCATTCTGAGCAGAGCAAAGCATTCTGCTCAGTCTAGATCTAACTGTTTCATTCAATAGCACAGCAGCAGCACAATATAGGCTCGGAGTGAAAAGCCATGGGCCTACTTTTCTGAAAACCTGGATGCAATTTGGTTCTAAATCTGAACTAAACAGATGGTTACCACAAGGATATTGTAAAAATGTCTGTTGTACACATTTAACATAATTTGGCTGTTCAAAGAAGTAATGCCAAAAACCTTACAATGAAACTAAGCTCAGTCTCAAAAATTCATGGGCAATCATTAACATTCTGAAATAAGCAGAAATTCCGTTTTGGATTTGATAGCAACAACCTCGCTTGAGCAGATCGGGGAAGATTCTCTATCAACATCAAATTTCTTAAGTAGGACCACCAATATAAATTAACTATGGATAATAGGCCTTTTAAACAAAGTGGTGTAGATCATCTTCAAACTGTCCTTAGAAGTACATTTGGCGTAGTCGGCAGGATCGGATATGCATAGTTAGCATGAGATCCCCCACTTCACCGTATGTACTGTATAATAGATAACTGTGGTAATATCATCCTGCATCCCTAATAGTCCACCAACAAACAAACAAATACGTAATAGTAATAAATAAATAATACATAATAGTAACTTCTACAAATAGTGTACTACACTTACTGCTGTGTAGAGCGCGGCGTAGACACTGAGTGCCGCCTCTTTGGAGGGGAAGGATTTGCGGGCGCGCATGATGTCGTCCTCGTTTCCTGTGCACACCCCCTTTTGGTTGATGAAGCGGGCGGTCTGCATGCAGCCCAGGGCCGTGTAGTTGGGCTTACACACCGTCAGGAAGTGGGGGGACAGGTTTCCTGTTACAACCTGGCCTGTGTTGACAAAGATGTCTGTGGAGAACAGTCCGAACACATACACACCTGGAGAGAGATGGGAATCAGAGAGAGAGATGCGAATCAGAGAGAGAGAGAGGGAGAGAGAGAGGGAGAGAGAGAAAAAAAAAATCAACAAAGGTTAGAGGTGAGGAAGTGAAGAGACAGGGTGGTCTCCAACCACTATGTTAAATGAGTCATAGACTAATGATGAGTATGTGATTATCTTTGTCTAGATGAGAATCCTTCACCTTGAATGTCTTTCCTTCAGCTTGAAATCCTCCAGAAAATGAAAAAATGTTAAAGGCTTGACTGCAGTGTCTGATTAGACCAGGGATGGGCAACTTGTGGCAGAATAGTTTTTTTGGGGGGGGGGAACTGATGCCGCATTCACGTGCTAGTCAGAACTAGGAAACTCTGAAATGTCTAACTTGTAGTTAATCACGTGTCGTGTTCAACAAATGACCAAATCAGACATTTCAGAGTTTCCTAGTTCCGACTAGCATGTGAATGCGGCATCAGTGGAGGTCTCAACGTATTGTTAAGGGTTAGAATAGTAGAATACACAAAGTGCAATTTAGAAGTTTGGTTGTGTATCAGCTGTTTTTCTATTGTCATGTCAGTCACTGGCAGTCACTCAATTAGCCCATGTCAGCCAAAGTGTTGGATTGGTAAATTAATCTACCCAGCTATCTAAACTTGTAGTAATCATAGTAAATTTTTTAAATCACTCTCACTCAGATATCATTTTAAAAATGGCAAGCATTTCTCTCCACCCTATGGCAAAATGTGTAGAAATACAGGACATTGGCTGTGAAACTGCACATTTGACAGAATGGTTACAATTGCAGCAAACCTTCTTTAAAACTACAACATTTTCATAATATGTAGAATCACAGGTAATTAGCTGTAAACTGCACATTTCTCTCTCCAACAACATAGAAACAGTCCCTGGGACATAAACTATGTCAATGCAACAGGTCAAACTGACAATGATTACAAGAGAGGGGCTCTGGGATTGTTAACTTCAGAAGGTACCTATTCACCTTATCGGGACACTGCATAATCTAATGTGTCTGAATTCCATATACGAGTGTTTATGAATGATTACATATCTCTCCCTTTGAAAGGCTTCCTAAGGCAAGTGCATTGGGAGAGCAGTTAAAGGGGCCCGGATCATGAACAAGTTTATAATTGATCAATAGTCCTATGTGTGCTTCAGGCCACGTGAATGTCAGGAAGAGAGCGCTGCCCCTGAATGTGGGACACCTGTCTCTAGTCTGTTTTTACCATTACCTCATGAGATACAATTATTTTTACTTTATGGAGTTATCAAGAGCTGTAATTTGATTTGTTATTTTTGATTTATTAGGCAGTGTTGGTTTTTGGGGACGCATGAGTCACGATGTGAGTCACGATGTGAGAGTCATGTATCCAAAGGGGTATTACCGGTCCCCTATGGTACATATGCAAATTAGGTTCCCTGGGCCTTTAGAAAATATGCAAATAGCTTTTCTTCACTTGCCTGCCAGTAAAAGGAAAAATATGTTGGTAATGGTTGAGTTACTCCAAATGGGTTGAAGTTTTCTTTGTTTTCTTCTTGCTTCAATAACAACTTTCACCAGATTGGGTCTGCTGGATGGTCAGGATGTCTTCCTAAGGATTAGCCCTCTAACTCTCTGACCCTGTAACTCTGCAGTGAGATCGCCAAGATGATAGCTGAATACAAGCCACTTTTGAAGAAGGAAAAAAAATGTTTGAGCTGTGTGTTATTCTCTTTGACTTTTGTTTTAGAAATATGTATTAACAATATTGGTAGTAGTATTAATTTGTCATACAGTAAATAATTTGCCTTGATGACAAGAGGACCAGAGTGTCCAGAGAGGCAACTGACCACCTGGCAACATTCCGGTATGTGTGGGACCTTGTCCAGCAAACTGTGAATGAGCAGCTTTCCTCCAGACGTGACACTTCACATTCCATCCAAAGAGTTCAATCTTGGCTTCATCAGACCAGAGAATCTTTGTTTCTCATGGTCTGAGAGTCCTTTAGGTGCCTTTTGGCAAACCCCAAGCGGGCTGTCATGTGCCTTTTACTGAGGAGTGGCTTCCGTCTGGCCAGTCTACCTTAAGGCCTGATTGGTGGTGCTACAGAGATGGTTATTCTTCTGGACGGTTCTCCCATCTCCACAGAAGAACTGAGGCAATGGAAAGATGTGGGGTGATGCAAGAAAGCCATGCCACCAGCACTCAGAGCAGCCAGGTCCAGAAGAGGAAGAGGTGCCAGCTCAGGTCCAAGCGCAAAGGATGGAAAAGTCAGCTGCTGGTGTTCTCAGTGCAACACACGTGTCTGCAAAGAGCAGTCATATGCTTGTGGTTTGTAACAAATGCAAGATGCACACTTTGATTGTAAGATTGATTGTAATAAAAAATATGCTAAGATTTTCAATAGCTGTAATGAATTTTCATAATATGTTATCATTGAAATGTGCATCAAACTGTTGAAGAGCGACTAAAAGCATTTCAAACAAAATAATTATTGAAAGGTCCAAATCATCACTCAAAATAATTATGTTCCACAAAATGGATAATATTTTAGACACATATAAATAAAACACAGATATTACATTATCGGGTCATTTTGACCCAGCATATGCATTCTTGGGGCGCCATGTTTACTATGCATCCTAGGGTTAAAGTAGAAATAGAATGAAACAAACAGGCATTCTATGTTTGCTCTATTATAGTGGCCACTATAGGAGACATTGATCAAGTACACAAGGCTACATGTGTGCAAAAATAACCCCCCTCACTCACACAAAATTGTTACTGTCAAGTTCAACACAAAAAAAGCAATATCCTTGAGCTACACTGCACATTATTACATTGTACACTTTCTGCCTGTGGACATCTGTTCTACAATGTGCCAGCAGAGCATGATACCCTTGGTTGGTATAATCTCTTTCAGGCAGAGAGTACACCCGGCATACCCCTTTTATCCACTGTATTGAGAGGGTTAGTGTATGGCATTTCTTTCACCTCTATTAGCATCTAGCATAATAAACCAGGCCCAACTCCAGCTACACATTTTCACCTAATTCTCTCATTCTGAAAATGAACCACATTCTGTAGAGGAAAAACATTACTTCACAGATACTAGTTAGTTCGTTAGCTAGTTAGATAGTTAACATTTCACACAGATTGCCAGGGTCCAGAAAGCAACTAACGCGTTATAACTTGAGGAACGGCAAGGAGTCGTATACCAGTTAATACTGCAGCGAATTGGTTAGGCTACTAACGTTAGCTCATCTGATGTTGTACGTTAGCTAGCTAATGTTAGCTGTCTGACTTTATTAGCCAGAAAAGTTTCACACAATAAACTCAATTATTAGATCAACTAAGTAGGCTAATGTTGCTCAACATTTCTCTGGCTAGCTAAGGCTTCTCATCTACCTCTTCGTTATAGTTCAGGGGACACACTGCCGTAACTGTCTTTGCACTATCTGCTGTCTTTCTAGAACGCACGCTGATTCTGTAACTATCAAATTGGTTGTCTCTTCTCTTCAGTCGCGTGCGGCATTCTGTTGTTATATGAACGACTGGCTGAGCCTTGGATACAGCAGGTATTTCTCCAAACGCACATCACTCGTCTGCTTACAGCCAGTAATGATCCCAAGCCTCTCCCTCCTAAACTTTTCTCATCGGATCTGCACGATTCACGTAGGTCACCTATTTTGGATTCAAAACGACGAATTTCACCGAAAGGTGACTTGTTCGCATCCGCATCCCTGCAATAACATCTGCTAAATATGCGTATGTGACCAATAACACTTGATTTGATTTGATTACACTAGCATTGGGCTTCTTGTCCTATAAGCTGTCACTGGCCAAAACACAGTCTCACAGTCTGTTCCCCAAAAAATAGCACGGACTATATTACAGATATTCAAACAGCTTTTATCCAATCAATTCTGCTCCACTTCATTTCTTTGGGGCTTTTGGAAATGTTATTTTCTTACAGCAAGGGTAAACACCACAGAGCATGGCTTCAAGCAAGCACACGGCAATGACAAACACTCCATTCACCATCTTGACTGCAGCCAGACCTAGGCATATGTGGGTAGGTTTAACTTTGTTGACACTAATGATAGCTTAGAAAATGTTGCTACATTGTACTTTACTAGCGGCATTAAATATAGGTAAACATCAGTCATCATCACTCGTCATTTTGAGTCAGACATTTCCTGTACACCACTTACTGTATACCAACAATCTTTGCAGACCTTTGACATCACATTGCAACGAAGGTCCTTGCTACCACATCATGAATTCGGGCAGCCATTCTGCATGGGGACAGTAAGCATTCGGCAAGTGGTATGGAGGTAGGTTACTACTAAACACGTACCCAGGAAGCGGAAGGTCCTGCGCACCAGAGGATTGAGGTAACAGCAGTCTCCCATGACGATGATCTTCTCCCTGTTGTCCAGGTCCTCTGACACATACTGAAGCAGAAACAGCACCGACTCTATGGCTGTGATCTAACATACAGAGGGAGAGAGAGAGACTTTAATCACTGATAACAGGATCTGAATATTGTGAATTCTTTGGGCAAAGAATGCACACCATGGTCCCCGTTAAACCATCTTCCCTGTAGCAATGCCTTCGTGCCACATCAACCAAATGTCCTATTGAGGGCATGCATTAACATTTATTTTGTTTTCTCTCTGCAACCACGCATAGAGTACAACACTTAGACCTAAGATGGAAGAATACTGCACCAATGAACAATGAAATTGATTTGGGCTGAGATTCAGTTCAGCTGTAATGCCAGTGTTCAACTACAGCTGTTGGACTTGACTGGGCCATTTAGCCCAATTGCCAAAGTTCAATGGGGTGATAAGCACCTTTAGGTAAAGACACTGTGCAGACACCCAGTATAATGTCTGCAATAATTTCCCAGAAACAAACATAGGCGTTTTGTGGTGGTAGAGTGTTAATCCTTGGTATGTGACAAGGTAGGTTGGCGATCATGACACATTCGTGACACAGGGCATCAGGTTTAGTCTGCAGGTTTACCTATTCCAACACCTAGACCAGCGCATCAGGGATGCTGTGTTTAATCCACTTCAGTGAGTTGAATCCATTTCAGTGAGATTATATTATACTGTCTCCCTGGTGTCCCTAGACTCTAGCTGCAGTCAGAGCCCCACCTGTTTTGAGCCCCACATTATTTGGGAAAAAAGTGTTGGCATTAATACGTGTTATATCAGTTTGCAAACAATGTAAAAAAATATATAATAATAATCTTTGAGTTAATAAAGCATGGTCTCTTTATTGCTTTCTTGAGTAAGACAGCTCCAAAATGTAGGCGTTTCAGCCTAGCTCAGTGCTTCCTTTTGTGGTGGGGCAGCCAGCAGAAAATACAGAGCGCAGGGATTGGTAATGTTCTCTAGTTGCGCCATGATTGGCTCAGTGTCCTGTCAATCATGGGGACACAGTGAAAATTCAAGCCCCTTGGATGCTGCCATAGAGTTGCATTAGAAGTGCCCATCCAAGAAGACTCAAGGTCATTGGCCACAGATAAAATGACGTCAAATCACGTTCTATCTACAGTAGCTTTGATTGGACTGATCAACATCATACTTTCAAAATCTTAGATAGCAGTCATCATCATGAATCAAGTTGACATTCTACTGTCAAATCATTTTTATCCTTGTCATATGAAGAGAAATTATAAAGAGAAATTATAAACAAAATGTATCGGTGCTCATCGACCATTGCATATAAACATTACAAGTTGGAAATCGCAAACTTAACAATGAGTGGTTTGGAAGGAATCAGTGGCTAACTGCAAGCATAGCAAAGCAATCACTAGTCTGCTATTCAGTGGAGTGGGTGTGTGGTCCTAATTCTGGGGTCTAAGTGTCTCTATTCCAAGCTTAAAATGATAAACATTCAACATTGGCCATGCTGTCAATCCAGCATGATTTCTGCCACGCTCAACACAACTGTTAACACAGACCTGGGAAATCTGACTTCAATGAGTTCAACACAACTGGGAACTCTGGGGGAAAAATGAGCTCCGACTGGGAAAATACGTTTTGAACGGTCAGCCAACTCGGAATTGTAAGTCGGAAACTCGGGCCTCTTTCTAGTGCAACGACCTGAAGATCACTAACGTCATCATGATTCGACCTTGTTTCCAAATTCCCAGTTGTCTTGAAAGCACCATAAATCCAGAGAATGCCATACTTCGATGACAAAGTTTAATGACAAAATTTGCCCACAAATTTGTGAGCACAGCACAACAAGGTGAGTCCATAAACGTCTTGTACGCTGCTGCATAAAATTATATAATATGCCAGGGAGATATGTATACTGTAGGTAAGAAAGTAATACAAAGTGTATGTTGTGTAGTAAGCTGTTAGTAGCCCATGTCCCTAATAATTTGGTATATTTTCCCCTCTTAAATTCACCTACTGTTCTGACTTTGTGGTGCACAGGTATCACATTTGTGGTGCACATGTAGCCAATAACCTGTTTTAGAGAAATGTAATCATCAAATATTGAAGGATGTCATTGTCTGCTTATATGCCCCTTTTCTTTTACCTACTGTTCCGACTTGGTGTACAGGGAGAACACTGAAAGAATGGCCCATATTCTGAATTCTGTCGCTGTAAATTTCAAAAGTGCTGAACCAATAGTTAAATTGACTACATCCGTCCTAGCTCGCTCATTAATGTCTTAATCGAAATTACGGATTGCCTCTTATCTGCTTGTTGACCCCTTATGCCATAGTTTGTACACCTCAATTGTCAGTATTAACCACATTTGTTTAAGAAAGTGAGCCATATCAGCTATGTTTTTTTAAAGGCATTAAATGAGGCTGAATGAACTGTTTTGCTGCCAGACAAGGCTCTGCTGATAGCCAGGTGTAGCAGTGGTAAGGTGTTGGGACTGCTGTTGGGACTCTGCCGTTGGGACAGCCATAACAGTTTGTGGGCACCATTTGTCACCGTTATAGTGCAATTAATGTATTGCTTAGTGTTGTGTTGTGTAGTGTAGTGGCTTTGCTGGCATGCATCACATATTTTCTTGTTTTGTTTGCCACTGTTTGTGAGTGTGGTCCAATCAAGAACATAATCATGATGGAATCACACCAGAAAAGTATGCCAACTGGGCTTATCCCTAAGTACTTTGATTTTCAGCTCTATGTAAGCTGTAAACATACATTTCACAAGGCATAATGGTACAGTTCTGAAGCACTCAAAAATTTGACATAAGTTGCATGGACTCATTTTGTGTGCAAGAATAGTTTTTTAGAATGACTACATAATCTCTGTACCCCACACATTCAGATAATTGTAAGGTTCCTCAGTCGAGCAGTGAATTTCAAACACAGATTCAACCACAAAGACCAGAGAGGTTTTCCTCTCTTTTGCCTCACAAAGAAGGGCACCTATTTGTAAAGAAAAAAGAAAGCAAACATTGAATATCCCTTTGAGCATGAAGTTATTAATTACACTTTGGATGGTGTATCAATACCCGTGGTGGAAAAAGTACTAAATTCTCATACTTCGCAAAAGTAAAGATACCTTAATAGAAAATGACACAATTAAAAGTGAATGTCACCCAGGAAAATACTACTTGAGTAGAAGTACATTTTAAAATTTTTTAAATATACTTAAGTATCAAAAGTAAATTAGTTGTAGTAAAGTAGTTGCTAAAATATATTTAAGTAAAGGGATGTTCTCTTGATAAGTGTGCTGTCACGACTTCCGCCGAAGTCGGGTTCTCTCCTTGTTCGGGCGGCGCTTGGCGGTCGGCGTCGCCAGTCTTCTAGCCATCATCGATCCACTTTTCATTTTCCATGTGTTTTGTCTTGTTTTTCCTCACACCTGGTTTCAATTCCCTCAATCACTTGTTGTGTATTTAACCCTCTGTCCCCCCCATGTCTTTGTGTGGGATTGTTTATTGTAAGTGCTTGTGCACGTGTTGATTGGTGCGCGACGGGTTTTTGTACCCAATATCTTGTTATTTTTATGCCTTTTAGTTTTGCTATTAAACTGCTCCGGCTATTTCAAAGTTCTACTCTCCTGAGTCTGACTTCCCTGCCACCGGTTACGCACCCCTTACATGTGTGAATTTGACCATTTTCTGTCCTGCTAAGCATTCAAAATGTAACTTTTGGGTGTCAGGGAAAATGTATGGACAAAAAAATCATTTTCTTCCGGAATGTAGTGAAGTAAAAGTAAAAGTTGTCAAAAACATAAATAGTAAAGTACAGATACACCCAAAAACGACGTCAGTAGTACTTTAAGGTATTTTTTACTTCATTACTTTACATCACTTATCAATACACTACAAAGATACAGGCGTCTTTTCTAACTCATTTGGTGGAGAGGAAGAAAACCTCTCAGGGATTTCACCATGAGGCCAATGGTGACTTTAAAATAGTTCGAGTTTAATGGCTGTGAGAGAAGAAAACTGAGGATGAATAAACAACATTGTAGTTTCTCCACAATACTAACCTAATTGACATAGTGAAAAGAAGGAAGGCACTAAAGTAAAACTGCAAAAAATGTGGCAAAGAAATTCACTTTATGTCCTGAATACAAAGTGTTATATTTGGGGAAAATCGAACACAACACATCACTGCGTACCGCTCTTCATATTTTCAAGCATGGTGGTGACTGCATCATGTTATGTGTATGCTTGTCATCGGCAAGGAAGATTACATTTTTTGTATAAAAACAAATGGAATAGACCTAAGCACAGGCAAATCCTAGAAAACCTGGTTATCTGCATTCCAACAGACACTGGTGTCACGCCCTGGTCTTAGTATTTTGTGTTTATATAATTATTTGGTCAGGCCAGGGTGTGACATGGGGTTATTTTGTGTTGTGTTGTGGTATTGGGGGTTTTAGTAGGTATTGGGATTGTGGCTGAGTAGGATAGTCTATGGCTGCCTGAGGTTCTCAATCAGAGTCAGGTGATTCTCGTTGTCTCTGATTGGGAACCATATTTAGGTAGCCTGGGTTTCACTGTGTGTTTGTGGGTGATTGTTCCTGTCTTAGTGTTTTGTATTTCACCAGATAGGCTGTTTCGGTTTTCATTATTTCATTTCGTTAGTTTTGTAGTTTCTGTATGTATAGGTTTTCCTTCATTAAAATATATCATGAATCATCATCACGCTGCATTTTGGTCCGATCCTTGTTCTACCTCTTCGTCAGAGGAGGAGATAGAAGAGAGCCGTTACAACTGGAAGATAAATTCACCTTTCAGCAGGACAATAATCTAAAACAGAAGGCCAAATATACACTGGAGTTGCTTTCCAAGATGACATTGAATGTTCCTGAGTGGCCTACTGTAGTTACAGTTTTGACTTAAATCGGCTTGAAAATCTATGGCAAGACTTGAACATGGCTGTCTAGCAATGATCAACAACCAACTTGACAGAGCATGTCAAGAGAATGTTAAAAATAATAATGTGCAAATATTGCACAATCCAGGTGTGCAAATCTCTTGAAAGACTCACTACTGTAATAACTACCAAAGGTGATTCTAACATGTATTGACTCTGGAGGTTGAATACTTACCTAATCAAGATATATTTGTTTATTTTGTATTTATTTTTACTTTGACATTACAGAGTATTTAGTGTAGTCGTTCACAAAACAATGACAATTAAATCAATTATAATACCACTTTGTTACACAGTTTTTGGGGAAAAAGTAATGGGGTGTGAATACTTTCTGAAGGCACTGTACCATTTGACCCATCAGCACTTGAGCCCAGTGCACAACAGAATTCTTCACAGGTAGGCCTACTGTGGAGCACCAACAAACCACATTCACTCTATTATTGTAGTACTGTTTTTTAATTTATATGACTGAACAAACCATCCATTTAATCTATTCCCACTTTTCTTTTAATGTTGTCTAACACTCATTATTTAGAATTTAGAAGCTTACTGTAAATAAGACATGAGTTTTGTCAATCTGCTTAATGACACATCACTCGTTCTTTGCGATAAAAAAACATGCAAATATATTGTTCATATTTCAATAAAACTACATAATTCAAAAAGGCAGCTTATAGCCATTAATGAAGCTCTGACCAGCTCAACCTTTTCCAGTGTATCTCGGCAAAGCACAGGGACCTAAACCCTATGTCATTTATTCACATCTCACTGCAAACCCATCCCCCTACTACTGTGAACAGGAACGAGCCAGAGCCTTATTCACTGCTCACTAATAATAGCAATCATGCCATCTTTGGCCCATACATGTCAACAACCCTGATAAGTGGGAATGTTCTTCTGGCCGCTTTACAAGGACTTCAGCAGGTTATTATTTTATTCTTGTTCATTTTTCCGTACAGTGACAGCGCCGAGCTATATTTGCAGCCTATCGAGCCAATGAAAACTCTCAAAGTTATAGTAGGATTTTGTGAAGCTGTTGGCTGCCTTTACATCCCGCTTTGCGTGTCCCAAACTCTACCCAAATGGGTCACTTTGACTTGATCACCAGTTGGTGGGAATGGTCAAGTCTAGAGGTTGACCGATTAATCGGAATGAAAGATTAATTAGTTTTTTTTATATACTGTATATTTTTTTCAGTTTTATTTGTACAGTTTTATTTAACTAGGCAAGTCAGTTAAGAACACATTCTTATTTTCAATGACGGCCTAGGAACGGTGGGTTAACTACCTTGTTCAGGGGCAGAATGACAGATTTGTACCTTATCAGCTCAGGGATGCAATCTTGCAACCTTACGGTTAACTAGTTCAAAGCTCTAACCACCTGCCTCACGAGGAGCCCGCCTGTTACGCGAATGCAGTAAGAAGCCACGGTAAGTTGGTAGCTAGCATTAAACTTATCTTATAAAAAACAATCAATCAATCATATTCACCAGTTATAACTACACATGGTTGATGATATTACTAGTTTATCTAGCGTGTCCTGCGTTGCATATCATCGATGCGGTGCGCATTCCCGAAAAAGGACTGTCGTTGCTCCAACGTGTACCTAACCATAAACATCAATGCCTTTCTTAAAATCAATACACAGAAGTATATATTTTTAAACCTGCATATATAGCTAAAAGAAATCCAGGTTATCAGGCAACATTAACCAGGTGAAATTGTGTCACTTCTCTTGCATTCATTGCACGCAGAGTCATGGTATATGCAACAGTTTGGGCCGCCTGGCTCATTGCGAACTAATTTGCCAGAATATTACGTAATTATGACATTACATTGAAGGTTGTGCAATGTAACAGCAATATTTAGACTTAGGGATGTCATCCTTGTTTTCTAAATGATAGTTTCCGGTTTCGACCATATTAATGACCTAAGGCTCGTATTTCTGTGTGTTATTATGTTATAATTAAGTCTATGATTTGATAGAGCAGTCTGACTGAGCGATGGTAGCCACCAGCAGGCTCTTAAGCATTCATTCAAACAGAACTTTTGTGCGTTTTGCCAGCAGCTCTTCGCAATGCTTCAAGCATTCTGCTGTTTATGACTTCAAGCCTATCAACTCCCGAGATTAGGCTGGTGTAACCGATGTGAAATGGCTAGCTAGTTAGCGGGGTGAGCGCTAATAGCGTTTCAAACGTCACTCGATCTGAGACTTGGAGAAGTTGTTCCCCTTGCTCTGCATGGGTAACGCATTTTAGAGGGTGGCTGTTGTCGATGTGTTCCTGGTTCGAGCCCACGTACCGGCGAGGAGAGGGATGGAAGCTATACTGTTACACTGGCAATACTAAAGTCCCTATAAGAACATCCAATTGTCAAAGGTATTTGAAATACAAATCGTATAGAGAGAAATAGTCCTATAATTTCTATAATAACTACAACCTAAATCTTCTTACCTGGGAATATTGAAGTCTCATAATTAAAAGGAACCACCAGCTTTCACATGTTCTCATGTTCTGAGCAAGGAACTTAAACGTTAGCTTTCTTACATGGCACATATTGCACTTTTACTTTCTTCTCCAACACATTATTTAAACCAAATTGAACATATTTCATTATTTATTTGAGGCTAAATTGATTTTATTGATGTATTATATTAAGTTAAAATAAATGTTCATTCAGTATTGTTGTAATTGTCATAATCACAAATTTTTTGGTCCTCCAATAATCGGTATCGGCGTTGAAAAATCATAATCGGTTGACCTCTAGTCAAGTCTATTCTGACCTATGGCGCTCAATCATGATTAGGGTTGCAAAATTCTGGCAACTTTCAATAGTTCAGGAGGTAGTACTCCAACTGGGATTTTGGGAAATCAGGGAATATATTTAAAGTTCCCGGAATTTTGCAAACCTAATCATTTTTATGGAATGGTCTGTCTATCCATGTGAGTGATGCAGACTCAGTCTCGACCTTTAAGTCTTTATTGAATACTCATCTCTTCAATAGGTCCTATGATTGAGTGTAGTCTGGCCCAGGAGTGTGAAGGTGAACGGAAAGGCACTGGAGCAACGAACCGCCCTTGCTGTCTCTTCCTGGATGGTTCCCCTCTCTCCACTGGGATTCTCTGCCTCAAACCCTATTACAGGGCCTGAGTCACTGGCTTACTGGTGCTCTTCCATGCCGTCCCTAGGAGGGGTGCGTCACTTGAGTGACTTGTCTGGGTTGGCGCCCCCACTTGGGTTCGTGTCGTGGGGGAGATCTCCGTGGGCTATACTCTGCCTAGTCTCAGGATAGTAAGTTGGTGGTGAAGATATCCCTCTAATGGTATATACTGCCTGTTTGGCCCTGTCCGGGGGTATCGTCGGACGGGGTCACAGTGTCCTCCTGTCTCAGCCTCCAGTATTTATGCTGCAATAGTTTGTGTCGGGGGCTAGGGTCAGTCTGTTATATCTGGAGTATTTCTCCAGATATACTGTATCTTATCCGGTGTAAATTTAAGTTATTTCTCTCTCTCTCTCTCTCTCTCTCTCTCTCTCTCTCTCTCTCTCTCTCTCTCTCCTTGAGCCCTATGACCATGACTGGCCTGATGACTCCTTGCTGTCCCCAGTCCACCTGGTCGTGCTGCTGCTCCAGTTTCAACTGTTCTCCCTGCGGTTATGGAACCCTGACCTGTTCACCGGATGTGCTACCTTGTCCCAGACCTGCTGTTTTCAACTCTCTAGAGACAGCGGGAGCGGTAGAGTACTCTGAATGGTCGGCTATTATCATTTGACCCTGCTGGTCATCTATGAACATTTGAACATCTTTGCCATGTTCTGTTATAATCTCCACCCGGCACAGCCAGAAGAGGACTGGCCACCCCTCATAGCATGGTTCCTCTCTAGGTTTCATCCTAGGCTCCGTTTTTTCCTAGCCACCGTGTTTCTACACCTGCATTGCTTGCTGTTTGGGGTTTTAGGCTGGGTTTCTGTACAGTGCTTTGTGACATCAACTGATGTAAGAAGGGCTTTATGAATAAATTTGACTGATTGATTGATAATCATGATTGACAGAAGACCAGGGGAGGGGAGCTAGTCTGGAGCTGGTGGGAGGTTTTAAATGGGTCACGAGTTTCAGATTTATTTAATGAAAAATACTCCAGTCGAAACTTAAACGACTAAACCCATGTAGAAAGTAACCTTTGAAGTTTGAACTATGTCTTCAATCACAGTATTTTCAATATAGAGTTATTAGCAGCGCTATTTAGCGTATTTGGTTGATGTTGTGGTCTCATAGCAGTGAGCTTAACATTCTTCATCAAGAATATAGGCAAAATGGAATTATTGACAACGAAAAAGTGGGGACTTTCGTTTCCTTGTAATATAACCGATACATTTACTATCAATATATCATTACAAATAGTTTTCCGGATTGCATTTTTCAACAACAAAAACATTGTGATGTGAATATTGGATCGCGACTGAGACAACCTGGTTCAATTTGGGTCCCAAAGCAAAACAAGTTGAGAACCACTGGTCCAGTATTGAAACCAACCCATACCTGTGGCTCTGTCACAGATGACACCTCATTCCCATATGGGGCACAACTTTGGGTGGAATTTGATACTTGCACTTTTTTGCCTCTCATAAGTACACATTTGATTGGGTGAAAAAAAAGGGATCTGGTGTTCTGGTGTGTACATCATAGATGGCTTTAAACTTTGCCGGTTACACTGCTCATTTGAAGCTTCAAATTACATTGAAATGAGGTGAGTATTAGATAGAGGTTACTCAAGCTGTGCGGCTAGTGGTCAATCAGAGCTGGCCTGGACAATCAGAGCTAGGCTACATCTGAAAATGATGTGCTAACATGAGATGGCTGTCACAGTGTCATAAGAAGTAGACCAAAGTGCAGCGTTGTACGCGTACATTTACCTTTTATTTGAGTAAATGTCACCAACAAAACAACTAATGAAAAACAACCGTGAAGCTTACAGGGCTATAGTGCCACTAACAAAGATAACTACCCACACTGAAAGGAGGGAAAAAGGGCTACCTAAGTATGATTCCCAATCTGAGACAACGATAGACAGCTGTCCCTGATTGAGAACCATACCCTGCCAAAACATAGAAATAAAGAAACATAGAAAACAAAACATTGAATTGCCCACCCCACATCACAACCTGACCTAACCAAATAGAGAAATTAAACGGCTCTCTAAGGTCAGGGCGTGACAATGGCAAAGAGGACATATTGGACATCCTTTACATTTTGGAATGTCCTCAACTGCTGTATAACTTAACTAGTATATTAACTAGTATATTGTGTCTGCCTCTGAAGAACTTGTGAAGATATTGAAGAACTGAACAAAGCAGAAAAACTGTGAAATAAAAGCCTGAACGACAAGACTGTCTACAACTGCTATAGTAATTAACTATTTGTTATCGAATGCCTTGGAGAATCTTGTAAAAAGATAACTGATCTGTTGCATCCTAAGATGCTGGGTTCTTTTACTGAAGAGTCGACTACTGTTTCCAGTGTCTTCAGCCCAACTCTCCAATACATCATTGAACTTTTACCGCCCTTTGCATCTCATAATCCGATCACTTCAATACAAGAACGGAAACCCCATTATCATTTGTTAATTTAAATAACTCAACCCCTGCATACAAATCCCATTGGCTATTTGCAACCATTTTACAGCGAAACTCATTAACACATTTCCCAATACACCACATGATCCATTTAAAGAATTACAAATAAACATTTCCACTTGAAATTACGTTTTGTGACTACCAATGATGACCCAAATTCAGTCTTTCACAATATTGAGATTAGGGAAAGAGACCAAAATCCCCCGAAAATCTCACTTGCATAAATCACCCTGGTAAAGTGAGTCCACCTCGTGGAGTCAAATGATCTTTTTTAAAGCAACGCGTCAAGTGGAAAATCTCACAACGCAGCACCGTGGATTAATAAATGCCTAGATCTAGCTTTAAGCATCCTGAGATCCAGTCGCAGGGGCCTGAAGTGCTTTAAACAGATGATGTACAGTATAAATAAAGCTGGAAGCTAAAGGAGGGGAGAAAGCAAGTTCACTATATGTGTGGGGACTGTACTAGTAATGACAGGTTCACATAGCTCTGGTTTTAATGAATTTTTTAAGTGCACAATGTGTAGAGCTAATGTGTCCCATCCCATGACACTCTACATGTCATGGTATGAAAATAAATAATACCATGACAATAATTAAATAGCAGGCATAGACTTTTTTTCACATTGTGGATAATGGATGTCAAATCACTACTCAATAATGATCATTACAATGGTTTGGAGGGCCCTGAGATTTTCCTCGTCCTATCAAGGCTACAATGAGAGCAAAGTGATTGCAACCAATATATTGTTTGATGAGTTGGGGAGAGGTACAGTATATGTCAGGATGGTTGAGGCTACTAAATACAGTAATACACACTACTATACAAACTGTAAACACTGGGAGTTGGCGCAGGTCTCCTACCATACTTCGCCACACTCCCCGTGTACACTCCTCGTGTGCCCCCCCCCCAATAATTTTTTGGGGCTGCCTCTCGGGCTTCTAGCCGTGCTGCCGTGCTGCCTCCTCATACCGCCACCTCTCAGCTTTCGCTGCCTCCAGCTCTGCCTTGGGGCGGCGCTATTCCCCAGCCTGTGCCCAGGGTCTTTTGCTGTCCAGGATCTCCTCCCATGTCCAGGAGTCCTGAGATCGCTGCTGCTGCCCGTTACCACGCTGCTTGGTCCTTTGGGGGGGGTAGTTCTGTAACGTTCGGAGGAGTAGGAGAGATCGGACCAATATGCAGCGTTGTTCGTGTCCATGTTCATATTTCATACGGCGAATGAAACAAAACAGTTCTGTAAGGTGAAATACACTAAACAGAAAACAACTACCCACAAATCAAGTGGGGAAAAACAGGCTACCTAAATATGGTTCTCAATCAGAGACAACGATTGACAGCTGCCTCTGATTGAGAACCATATTAGGCCAAACACATAGAGAACTAAAACTAGAACAACACATAGAATGCCCACCCCAACTCAGGCCCTTCCCAACCTAAACAAGAAACATAACAAAGGAACTAAGGTCCGGACGTGACAGCTATAGAGTGTTTGTTTGCAATTATACTGAATAAAAACATAAACGCAACCACTTCAAAGATTTTACTGAGTTACAGTTCACCGAAGGAAATCAGTCAATTGAAATACATTCATTAGGCCCTAATCTTTGGATTTCACATGACTGGTCACAGATACCTTTTTTTTAAGTAGGGGTGTGGATCAGAAAACCAGTCAGTTTCTGGTGTGACCACCAGGAATTGTGTACAGATCCTTGCGACATGGGCCGTGCATTATCACGCTGAAACATGAGGTGACGGTGGCGGATGAATGGCACGACAATGGGCCTCAGGATCTCGTCACGCTATATCTGTGCATACAAATTGCCATCGATAAAATGCATTTGTGTTAATTGTCCATAGACAATACCTGCCCATAACATAACCCCACCACCACCATGGGGCACTCTGTTCACAACGTTGACATCAGCATACCGCTCACCCACACATCACCATACATGTGATCTTCAGTTGTGAGGCCGGTTGGGAGTACTACCAAATTCTCTAAAATGACATTGAAGGCGGATTATGGTAGAGAAATAAACATTCAGTTCTCTGGCAACAGCTCTGGTGGACATTCCTGAACTCAGCATGTCAATTACACGCTCTCTCAAAACCTGAGACATCTGTGCTATTGTGTTGTGTGACAAAACTGCACTTTTAGAGTGGTCTTTTATAGTCCCCCCATCACAAGGTGCACCTGTGTAATGATCATGCTGTTTAATCAGCTACTTGATATACCACACCTGTCTCGGCAAATATACCCACACCTATCTTGGAAAAGGAGATATACTCACTTACAGGGATGTAAACAAATTTGTGCACAAAATTTGAGAAAAATACGTTTTTGTGTGTATGGAAAATTTCTGGGATCTTTTATTTCAGCAGTGGTGTAAAGTACTGAAGTAAAAATGCTTTAAAATACTACCTTTTGGGGATATCTGTACTTTACTATTTATATTTTTCAACTTTTCTACTTCACTACATTCCTAAAGAAAATAATGCAATTTTTACTCCATACATTTCACCTGACAACAAAAGTACTTGTTACATTTTTAATGCTTAGCAGGACAGAAAAATTTACCAATTCACACACTTATCAAGACAACACATGGTCATACCTTCTGCCTCTGATCCGGCGGACTCACTAAACACAAATACATTTTTTGTAAATGATGTCTGAGTGTTGGAGTGTGCCCCTGGCTATCCATACATTTTAAAAAAAAAAGAAAATGATGAAGTCTGCTTTGCTTAAAGGAAGAAATTTGAAATGATGTATACTTCTACTTTTACTTTTGATACTCAAGTGTATTTATAACCGAATACTTTTAGACTTTTACTCAAGTAGTATTTTACTGGGTGATTTTACTGGATAACTATCTATTAAGGTATCTATATTGTTACTCAAGTATGACAATTGGGTACTTTCTCCACCACTGTATTTCAGCTCATGAAACATGGGACCAACACTTTATATCATGCGTTTACATTTTTGTTCAGTGTACATCGTTAACAAACTACGGAGTAAAACAAGCTTATATTGAACAGTTGAACTAAGCTCATGAGCGATTAATAAGTTATATTCTTCACGAATCAATGGGTACACATCATTCATTTATAAGTCCAAAAATGTATGTAGCAAGTGCAGATTGCCGCTTTCAACTATATTCTCTACAACAACCAAATATGCCTCTCTAGTTCCACTGTGGGACTGTATTTTACAGTCTCTGTTTTCACAGTCTCTTAACTCCTTTCTTAAGACAGACAGACAGACGGCACAGTGGATAACTGGGCCGTCTCCTTTGATTCAGCTTGAGTAGTCCTTGTTCGAATTGTCAGTGTGTGTGTAAGTGCCTGATGTAAGTGCCTGCATGTATGAATGTGTGTGTGTGTGTGTGTGTGTGTGTGTGTGTGTGTGTGTGTGTGTGTGTGTGTGTGTGTGTGTGTGTGTGTGTGTGTGTGTGTGTGTGTGTGTGTGTGTGTGTGTGTGTGTGTGTGTCTGTGTGTGTGTGTGTGTGTGTGTGTGTGTGTGTGTGTGTGTATGCGGAGACAGCTCTCCACACACATATCGATTTCTCCCGCAGAGTATATTTCTTACAGCTGCGAGTTACTGCTGTGGGTCAGGACAAGACAGAGTAGTGAGGACCTGTGGTTATGAATCAAAAACGGTTTGATCGTAAAGTCAATGTTTACAACGGCTTGTCACCCTCATGTTGTGAGACTTCAGTCCAAGGAGCACCATTCCCTAAAATACCAAAGAAATACCCTTTGTAGCTCATAACATGTATAATCTGTGCATTACACGTGTTTGTGCTCATAACACGTTCACTAATGAGGCATGGTTCCTGTCCTTGTTTTGTATACTCTCCTTGTAAGTTATCAACCTTGCAGCAAAGCTAGCACCCTTAGCCATTGTCAAGATTACTAAATGGATGTGCACCACCATAACCCTCAGGGTGCAGGAGAGAATTTGTTCGCTTTTCAGTGCATCCCTGAACAGCTTCTGGAGGGTTTATGATAATAATGGCTATCATTACGTGTCTAGTGGAGTGTGAGATTATGACCTGTTAGTAGTCCCATCCATCCTAGCCCATTATCGAACACAATTCCCCAGAACATAGCAGATAATAATAGTGATTGGGAGAGGGAATCTAAGAGGCCTTGGTATCAGGCAAGGGCAACCTTTCATTGATCAAGTTAAGGTGCGGAGAAATGCGTCTCAATGGTCACGCTGCTACTGTTTTATTGATAGCTGGGTCCGTCAATATCCGCTCATCATAAATTCCCCCTCAACATTACATAGGAACCATAAGGGATATCCGGGGAAGTCTAGGGGAAGGCTAGGGGTGAGACACTCTTCAGTGGATGTTTCTGATTCTCGTCTGTCAAGGATTCGGGGGTTGGACTGGGCCAGGCTTGAACAATTACTGATTCTCGTCTGCCTAGGATTCAGGAGTCGGACTGTCCCATCTAATGATGTAACATCCATCGCTGCCCGCCCAGGATAGGAACCCACAGAGTCAAGGATTGGTGCACTCAATTCAAAGGTCCTTAGACAAAAGTCTTTGGGTGCAGGGTTGAAAAGGACTCGAGTTCACAACAATACGTAAGACCATAGCTACTGACAATCAGTAGCCTACCAAAACAATGGTAGTACTTCATGGCCCAAAGAAACGTGACCACTCGACAAGCCATGACGTGCTCTCGCTAGCTAGTTCAAATTTGCAATAGTACTGTCACGTTCTGACCTTAGTTCCTTTGTTTTGTCTTTGTTTTATTATGGTTGGGGTGGGCAGTCTATGTTCTTTTTTCTATGATTTGGGATTTCTGTGTTTGGCCTGGTATGGTTCTCAATCAGAGAAAGCTGTCAATCGTTGTCCCTGATTGGGAACCATACTTAGGTAGCCTGTTTTCACCCTTGAGTTGTGGGTGATTATTTTCTGTTGTGTGTCTTCACCAGACAGGACTGTTTCGTTCTTTCACTTTGTTGTTTTGTATTTCAGTGTTCAGTTTGATTCATTAAATATTAACATCATGAACACATACCACGCTGCGCTTTGGTCCTCACCTTCTTCCACCGACACCGGCCGTGACAAGTACACTGAGGTGTCGAATCATGCTTTTTAATCTAGCTCTCTACCTCTGTGAATTTGCCCAAAGCTCAGGTCTCAGTGCAGTTGAGTAAAAGCTTAATTTTTTATGAACCTCTTCACTGTTCCCTCTCTATTTGCAAAAAAACCCAGAATCTTATATTGGTATGGATTTATTTTTTTCTGTCCCCTTCCTTCTCAAAGCTAACAACTCTTGGGGAATGAATGGGAATGGATGGGTCTAGAGGAGCGGTGTGCGAGATGAGTGACAGTAATGAGACAGTTGGATAGAAGCGCTTAACGGCACAGAGGTGCAGGGTAGTCAGACTCAGTTGGGGAGATGAGGTAAGGACTGACCCAAAGCCTGCCCTGACTCAGTGTCACGTCTGACCTTTATTTCCTTTGTTTTGTCTTTATTTAGTATGGTCAGGGAGTGAGTTGGGGTGGGCAGTCTATGTTTGTTTTTCTATGTTTGATTTCTGTTTCGGCCTAGTATTGTTCTCAATCAGAGGCAGGTGTCGTTAGTTGTCTCTGATTGAGAATCATACTTAGGTAGCCTGGGTTTCACTTTTGAGTTGTGGGTGTTTGTTTTCCGTGTGTGTGTTTGTTGCCACACGGTACTGTTTCGGTTTTCGTTGATGCACGTTATTTTGTTTTGTTCTAGTGTTCTGTTGTTTTTCGTATTAAACATAATGGACACTTTCCACGCTGCCCATTGGTCCTCCGATCCTTCTCGCTACTCTTCCTCAGAAGAGGAGGGAGGAATGCCGTTACACTCAGTCTATCACAAAGTCAGAGCTCTGATATTACTTTTGACCAAAAGTAAAAGTATCTTACTTAGATTGTCATTAACTCAAGTAAAAGTAACCCTCTTTAGAAACTACTCTGGTAAAAGTAAAAAGGTATCTGGTCAGAAATCTACTTAAGAACTAGTTTTTTTTTACAACTTATGGTAAATTGTGACAGCAAACAAAAAGATCAACAACTTAGTGCAATTGATTTTACATTAATTTCCTTATTTAAGCATGCCAGCACCATCTTGCAGATGTCCTCCAGCACAGGTAGGCTGTACAGTTTCAATTACAGTCTTATTCAAAGTTGAGTTAATATCCAAGCTATGATGCTGCTGATGGTCATTAGTAGCCTACCAAACTTGCTAACTGCCTGGTACTCAGCACTCTATTGTCCCTCTAATCACTCTGGCATCAATGCAAATGTGATCGAAAATCGAATCAAACACTTCATGAGAGCCCATGAGCTCATATTGAGCAACATTTCTATAGGCTATGTAATTGCGAGAGAGAAAAAAAGAGGAGGAGGCATACTATATGTATTTCTCAACTTTCCTAATAACAAGCACATTGCTTATATTTACAACAGGAGTATAGCCTACCCGGCTTGCATGAAATGTTTGTTTTTTTATATTTAAACTTTGTTTAACTGAACCACGCCAAAAACATCCTTCATTCACTATTGTGCATAGATTACTTGTATTCCCGCTGCCACTGTTTCGATACAGGTGCATGATAATGGTCCATTCTAAATCAAAAAATTATTTCACACCTATATTATTTAGTATATGTAAAGACAAGATTAAATCAAGAATAGTCTGATGGGTGACAATATTAGCCTATCACTTGTGAATGATGCCCAGCATAAGAAACAATGCCTTTTTTTTGTGTGTCTTTTTCGAATCAGTCGCACACCTCATGTAGCCTAGCCCATAGGCCTGTATGTTTTGATAATGTTTGTATCACAACTAAAGTTGCCAAATAACTTCTTAAAATTAAGCACATTAATCCACTTTACAAGGGGTGCAGAGCCTAACTGGCATACATAAGACCATTTTCACCATAAAAATGCGCATTTATAATAAAAGCATAACAATTTGATAATGGAACATTCGCGCTTATAGCCTACTTCCTTGTGCGCATTGCAATATCTTCAATTCCAACTCGGGAATTGGATAAGGACCCGCGCAATTGCGTCCCCGATGTGTCTGTCTTCACTTGTAGCCTGTGAGAAAGACCCGATCACGATAAAGAGATAAAGAGTCATGAGAGTGAGAGGTAATTCAGAGCGCTCAGCACTCAGGGAGAAGGGCACACAGGCCACTGGCTGCAAAAGGCATGGATTTTTTATGGTGCGTTACGCCCACACAAAGGGGATGCCGCCGTTAAATTCTAGGCATTATCCAGTGTTTGTCAAATTGTGAATGAGTGACTGATCTAGTGTGTACAGCCTGCGTAAAAAAAAAACAAAGCAGAGCTGATGCCTTCAAGCGACTTTTTTCAAATCATCATTAGAGTCGTATCATGCAGCCTTACAATGTATTAAAAATCAAAACACATAGCCCAACGTTTGTATAAAAACTAAAGTTACATTAATAACTAAATTAAGCATCTGGAATACCTATTTCTTTGTGAACCGCTCAACACAGAATAGCTGTATGTGCACACTCCCTCAAATCGCTTGGAGAAAATATCCTTTCTATTTTATTCAGCTTTTTTCAATTGTATTCTTCATACTATAAAAAAAACGCCATAGTATTCTAAGCAAATCTTGTCTGCTAAATGAACTAGTATAGCCCACAGCCATTTTACATAGCCAGATCAGGACCTAACATAAGGACAACTCCGAGTATGCTATTCTGTTCTTCTGAAATAGACTACATTTTCTTCAATCAATTAGCTTAATTTCCCTGAGATCAAATTTTAATTAAACTAAATAAAGTTTCAGAAGTGATACTCGTATCTGTTTCTAACTACAGAAACGATTTCAGAGCAATCTGAGATGGTGGGTGTCATGGCTTGCTGAAATGCCATGGAACGACCCTGTAAGCGAACAGACTCAGGGGACCACATCTTGACTAATAGGACATATCTTGACAGATACGAAGAGATAAGTATAAGAATATGAGTAAATTCATAGACAGGGATTGCCTGTGTTTTTCACAAATAAACCAGATAGGTTTGGCAAACGGCAGTGCCCCATGTGCCATGGCCAATAATTATACTTATTATCCTGGTTACCCAATGCATCTAGGTGTTTTTTAAGCCTGAATCCAAAACAGCAGAGTACAGCACCTGCATGACTATTGAAAGTTACATTATGCCTAGTAGTTCTATTTGGCCATATGGCAACTTCACTATTCCTTTCAGACATCTGCTTGATGCACAGACATACATTTATTTATATGCAAAATTACCCACTTGGCACGTTTAATTTTGATGTACCTTTGGTTAAGTTGTTAACTAACGTTAATTCGACGTGAAATAAAAAATATATAAAAAATTCACCATGTCATTGGATTTAGGTAAAAAGTTGGGTTAAAAGAAGGATGAAATGCCCTTACTTTAATGACTTTTTGCTATTTTTTTAAACCACTAATTGACTGAAATAAATGAGGTTCAATTATTTGAATTTCATTTTGTTTGTTTCTATTATGTAAGCTCAATGCGCACATTGCACTGTTTCTCTAGAGATAAATCAAATCAACCCCGAACTGTGTGATATAGTAGGGAGTTGTAGTTTCCAAAAGACTAAAATTTCAACATATTAGCTCAGAAAACGTGGTAATTAACTACATAATCCATTGAGCGCCTACTTGTCCAGTGTGTGTTTTTTTATGCCTGCTACATTAGGTTAGTGTGGGCCAGACAGGGAGAGGAGAGAGAAGAATGCGTGATAGAGAGGGGTTGCTTCGTGAGATATCTATACTTGCAAATACATTATCTAAGTGATTGATAGTTGGTATTCAGCAGTCATAAAAGTATGCCTTATTTACTTTGAAGAATTACTAAAATAGTGATTTTGTCAGACAGCATAGGCAGCAGCTCTATAGAGATCTGATGATGATTTGGAATGAAATAATAAAGTAATCAAATAAAACAAATGTAACATACACAACCAGGAGTTGGAACCAAAATGATTCTGAACTAAAATATAAACGCAACATGCAACAATTTCAGTTACAGTTCATTTAAGGAAATTCAGGAAACTAAAATAAATAAATTAATTAATTAGTTTTCCGCATTGATTCAACTTAATCACATATTATTATTTTTGAAATGACGTGGAAACAACGTTGATTCAACCAGTTTTTGCCCAGTAGAAAGTTCATGTCACGAAACACCTGAAAACATCCATGGGGACCGTCAAAAGGGTACAGTACAGCGGGTGCTACATAGTATCAGCCATGTAAAAGCAATGGGGATATATTGTATGTCTAATCAATAAGATATATGGTTGGCACGACTAATTTCCGTCGATTCATTGCCAATGTAGAAAAACAAACACTTAATGTTTACCTAGACAGGTTGCACCATTGAGGTCTGAATACCTCTTTCCCAATGGAGACCTGTTCAACTGCTACTGTTGTAACCTAAAGTTGTACATTTGTGTGGTTCATTCCTATGCAGTTGGTGTGTCCATTAGTTTATGCCTTCCTTATACAAATATTTGTCAATTTTCCAAAACTCACCAAAAGCAACGGCAATCCGCAGACCACTGCGTAAAGTATTACAGGAGGAACAGCGCTGGACGTCTCGGGTCCATGGTAGGGCTTGGTGTAGGCATTGTCATAGCAGAAAAACCCTTGGACGTGCACGTTGAAAGTGTCGGTGTACTCAAAGTAGTATGCCAACATGACAGTCCCAGCCATGATCACCAGCTGGAAGTAAAGCATGGTTGTATGGAACCCCCAGCCGCCCGGTTTTTAGGCTACTGCTGTAACCCGTCCAGTACTCCACCTCGCTCCGCGTTCCATCCACATATATCTCTCGCTACTACAATGGAAGATAATCCATAAAACATCGTGTTAGGTGAAGAGGCGAGCTCAGTCTTGACACCGCTCAGAGGTCCATGCCAGGGTGAGCGCTAAGACAGAAAAATAGTATGGAGCGGGTTGGGAACTTGAGCGCGTGGGATGGAATAGACTTTCCTTCCGTGACGTGAGAGATATGCGTGGAATGTACGGAACCATAGGCATACAGACTTCTTATCGCAACATCAGCAACATCTGTAGGCAACTAGATTCAGCTAAAGTGGTTGTTTGTTGGATAATAATAATTTGTCCACCTCTAATTGACCACAACTAAGCCCAAAAGGAGATTGTATTGGAAAATAACATAATTGCACAGCTTCATTGCATTTTGAGACATGATCACACACACACACATATATTATATATATATATTTCTTTATTTTTGTTGGAATTTTGGGAACAGATTTCCTATAAAAATTAAACACATTTTTTGGCTGAATTCCTAGTGGTATTTTTGACCAAAAACAAACAAAACATGATTTTAACTAGAAACCTTGGGGGTCCACAGTTTGTCAGTTTAGCTAGTCCAAAAAATGTATGTTTTTTGATCTTCTAAGCTGTGCATTTCAGGTCATCCTGGCAGCAAAAACAAATCATATGGACAATGTTCTTCACACAAACACATGCCTGGTCGTCTAGCATGGAGTGAGAAAAGTCTCAATGTTTGGTCTGTATAGTGTCCCACAATCCATATGAATTTTCACCATAACTCACAAATAAAATCATGATTTGTGAATATATACAAATATTTCACAAATAAAACCATGATCTGTGAATGCATTAAAATGTTTCACAAATGAAACCATGATCTGTGAATGTGTTCAAATATTTTTCAAATAAAATCATGATCCGTATGTATATGTATATATTGTCAAGGCTCAGGAGAAGACCCAGATGCCGACAATTTCGAAGTAACAAAAGTTTATTTTACGAAAACAGGGGGGCAGGCAAAGGTACAGAACGGCAGGCAGGGTCAGGGCAGGCAGAGGTCAGTAATCCAGGGTGGTGTGATAAGGTACAGAACGGCAGGCAGGCTCAGGGTCAGTGCAGGCAGAATGGTAAAAACCGGGAAAACTAGAAAACAGGAACTAGAGAAAGACAGGAGCATTGGAAAACCGCTGGTAGGCTTGACGAAACAAAATTAACTGGCAACAGACAAACAGATAACATAGGTATAAATACACTGGGGATAATGGGGAAGATGGGCGACACCTGTAGGGGGGTGGAGACAAGCACAAAGACAGATGAAACAGATCAGTGTGTGACATATACATTGGGGAGAACAAGTATTTTATAACCTGCAGTGTTTCCTACTTACAAAGCATGTAGAGGTCTGTAATTTGTATTATAGGTACACTTCAACTGTGAGAGACGGAATCTAAAACAAAACTCCAGAAAATCACATTGTATGATTTTTAAGTAATTAATTTGCATTTTATTGCATGACATAAGTATTTGATACATCAGAAAAGCAGAACTTAATATTTGGTACAGAAACCTTTGTTTGCAATTACAGAGATAATACGTTTCCTGTAGTTCTTGACCAGGTTTGCACACACTGCAGCAGGGATTTTGGCCCATTCCTCCATACAGACCTTCTCCAGATCCTTCAGGTTTGGGGCTGTCGCTGGGCAATACGGACTTTCAACTCCCTCCAAAGATTTTCTATTGGGTTCGGGACTGGAGACTGGCTAGGCCACTCCAGGACCTTGAGACGCTTCTTACGGAGCCACTCCTTAGTTGCCCTGGCTGTGTGTTTCGGTCGTTGTCATGATGGAAGACCCAGCCACGACCCATCTTCAATGCTCTTACTGAGGGAAGGAGGTTGTTGGCCAAGATCTCGTGATACATGGCCCCATCCATCCTCCCCTCAATACGGTGCAGTCGTCCTGTCCCCTTTGCAGAAAAGCATCCCCAAAGAATGATGTTTCCACCTCCATGCTTCACGGTTGGGATGGTGTTCATGGGGTTGTACTCATCCTTCTTCTTCCTCCAAATACGGCGGGTGGAGTTTAGACCAAAAAGCTCTATTTTTGTCTCATCAGACCACATAACCTTCTCCCATTCCTCCTCTGGATCATCCAGATGGTCATTAGCAAACTTCAGACCGGCCTGGACATGCGCTGGCTTGAGGAGGGGGACCTTGCGTGCGCTGCAGGATTTTAATCCATGATGGCGTAGTGTGTTCCTAATGGTTTTCTTTGAGACTGTGGTCCCAGCTCTCTTCAGGTCATTGACCTGCCGTGACCTGCAGGTCATTGACCTACACGGTCCTGCCGTGTAGTTCTGGGCTGATACCTCACCTTCCTCATGATCATTGATGCCCCACAAGGTGAGATCTTGCATGGAGCCCCAGACCGAGGGTGATTGACCGTCATCTTGAACTTCTTCCATTTTCTAATAATTGCGCCAACAGTTGTTGCCTTCTCACCAAGCTGCTTGCCTATTGTCCTGTAGCCCATCCCAGCCTTGTGCAGGTCTACAATTTTATCCCTGATGTCCTTACACAGCTCTCTGGTCTTGGCCATTGTGGAGAGGTTGGAGTCTGTTTGATTGAGTGTTTGGAAAGGTGTCTTTTATGCAGGTAACGAGTTCAAACAGGTGCAGTTAATACAGGTAATGAGTGGAGAACAGGAGGGCTTCTTAAAGAAAAACTAACAGGTCTGTACCAGTGGAGGCTGGCAACTTGAAAAATTGAGGAGGATGGGAGACCCACGGTATTGGCACGGAATGCACGGAGACGACAAAGTGTATTTCAAAAATCGTGAAAGACTAATTATTTTAACCTAAAGCATTTAATAAATAATATTATGGGGAATGGGAATGAGAGGGCTACTTACACCGTGTTGGAAAGGGATCACAGCAGTGATTGATTGAGGGTATGAGGTATGAGTTGAGGTGTTCAGAAGCTTGACCAGTGCAGGCCAGGATTTGACTGGGAAGACAAAAACTATAAGACAACACACTACACAGTTAGACAAAAGAGCTAAGAATGAGTTAGTCCAAGCAAGGAGTAAAATCATTGATGTGTAATAATGTGATTGTGTTTGTGATTAACTCTACATACAGTAATGAGAGAAAATTGATAGAGGTACTCACTGTGCTTGGAGGGGAAACATTCAATGTGCCAGTGGATGAGACGTTGTGGCTTCAGTTCATGTCAAGAGAAAGTTGGCAATGGTAGTGGAGTGGAGTAGTCATCACCTCTTAAATCGGGGAACAGGAGGGGACTTAGCTGTAAATACAAATAGCAGATACATTCCATTACAGCTGTGCCATCTTAGGTTTAGACAACACATTTCTCTATGAAGTTAAACATCTCAAAATGCATAAAGTCAAACACAGACTGTGCATCTCGCCCACTTGACACAGTAGACCAAGAAACGTTCCTGAATACAGCCTTGATCATCCACATACCTAACGATAACTGACAACTGCAAGCAGACTGGTGCAGGTCCCAGAGCGGTGGGGCAATTTTTAACAGTTGATAAGACTGAAAAATCGTCTCGTTTTCATCCGATACAGCATGTCAGATCTTTAACGTTTAGGTGTAGCCTAGGCTGCTGCAACATTTATGTCATGAGTTTTTGCTTGTGTCTATCTGGAGTGATTGTTATCATCTTTGCTAAATAAATACACGAGGAAAGTGGAAAGCCTATCTGAGCGCACGCAAAAATATTTGCTGCGTCAACCTCTCTCTTTAATGTAATGTAACTTTTAACGGATGAGGTGATGGAAGCTATCAAATCATTCGGAATTATTTTCAACATCCCAGAAAAGACAGTCGAAAGTTCCATATGTTCAGTAAGTAAAACATCATAGCGTGCAATTACCTCTGCAAGCTCCTTATAGTTGCCCTTGTTAAAACCTTCTTAGGGCTGCAATCCCGTTAACGGGATTTATATGACAACAGCCAGTGAAAGTGCAGAGCGCCAAATTCAAACAACAGAAAACTCATAATTAAAATTCCTCAAACATACAAGTATTTTACACCATTTTAAAAAGATACACTTCTGGTTAACCTTTTTGGGAAAGGGGGCAGCATTTTCACCTTTGGATGAATAGCGTGCCCAGAGTGAACTGCCTCCTACTCTGTCCCAGATGCTAATATATGCATATTATTATTAGTATTGGACAGAAAACACTTTGAAGTTTCTAAAACTGTTTGAATGATGTCTGTGAGTGTAACAAAACTCATATGGCAGGCAAAAACCTGAGAAAAATCCAACCAGGAAGTGGGACATCTGAGGTTTGTAGTTTTTCAAAGCTTGGCGTATCGAGTACACATTGAGATATGGATGAGGTTGCACTTCCTAGCGCTTCCACTAGATGTCAACCGTCTTTTGAATCTTGAATGAGGATTCTACTATAAAGGAGGGGCTCATGAGACCTCTTTGAGTCAGTGGTCTGGCAGAGAGCCTTGGTCTCATGACGCGCGCTCCCGACAGAGTTACCTCTCATTCCAGTGGCTTTCTGAAGACAAAGAAATTCTCCGGTTGGAACATTATTGATGTTTTATGTTAAAAACATCCTAACAATTGATTCCATACATCGTTTGACATGTTTCTAAAGGACTGTAATGGAACTTTTCGAGTTTTTGTCTGGATGAAATGCTCGCGCCTCATAAAGATGGATTACTGGGCTGAGCATGCTAACAACAAGTGGCTATTTGGACATAAATGATGGAACTTTATGGAACAAATCAGTGATTTATTGTCGAACTGGGATTCCTGGGAGTGCCTTCTGATGAAGATCATCAAAAGTAAGTGAATATTTATGGTGTTGTTTCTACCTTTGTTGATTCCAAAATGGCAGCTATTCTTCTGGCTGTTTTAGGTTCTGAGCGCCGTTTTCAGATTATGCTTTTCCCGTAAAGTTTTTTTGAAATCTGACACAGCGGTTGCATTAAGGAGAAGTCTATCTTTAATTATGTGTGTGAATAACACTAGTTATAGTATCTAGTATCTTTTATCAATGTTTATTATTAGTATTTCTGCAAAATCACCGGATGTTTTGGAATTTAAACATTACTGCACATAAGGCTCATAGGACTTCATGTTACACAATACATGTATGTTTTGTTCGATAAAGTTCATATTTATATAAAAAAATCTCAGTTTACATTGGTGCGTTACGTTCAATAGTTCCAAAACATCCGGTAATTTTGCAGAGAGCCACATCAATATACAGAAATACTCATAATAAACATTGATAAAAGATACAACTATTATGCACGGAATGATAGATACACTTCTCCTTAATGCAACCGCTGTGTCAGATTTCAAAAATACTTTACGGAAAAAGCACACCATGCTATAATCCGAGTACGGTGCTCAGAGACCAAAACAACCCAAACAGATATCCACCATGTTGTGTAGTCAACAGAAGTCAGAAATAGCATTATAAATATTCACTTACCTTTGAGGATCTTCATCAGAATGCACTCCCAGGAATCACAGTTCCACAATAAATGTTTGTTTTGTTTCGATAATGCCCATCATTTATGTCCAAATACCTCATTTTGTTAGCGCGTTTGGTAAACAAATCCAAACTCACAACGCACGTGCAAGTCCAGCGGAATGTACTGACGGAAAGTCCAAAAAGTTATATTACAGGTCGTAGAAACATGTCAAACGAAGTATAGAATCAATCTTTAGGATGTTTTTAACATAAATCTTCAACAATGTTCCAACCAGAGAATTCCTTTGTCTGTAGAAATGCAATGGAACAGAGCTCGCTCTCACGTGAACAAACGTGGCCAGCTCATGGCACTCTGCCAGAGCCCTGAATCATTCCCCTCTCATTCGCCCCCACTTCACAGGAGAAGCATCAAACAAGGTCCTAAAGATTGTTGTCATCTAGTGGAAGCCTTAGGAAGTGCAACATGACCAATATCCCACTGTGTATTCGATAGGCCAAGAGTTGAAAAACTACAAACCTCAGATTTTCCACTTCCTGGTTGGATTTTTTCTCAGGTTTTTGCCTGCCATATGAGTTCTGTTATACTCACAGACATCATTCAAAAAGTTTTAGAAACTTCAGAGGGTTTTCTATCCAAATACACCATGCATATCTTAGCTTCTAGGACTGAGTAGCAGGCAGTTTACTCTGGGCACCTTATTCATCCAAGTTACTCAATACTGCCCCCAGCCATAAGAAGTTAAAGTCCCATGACAGCCCACTTGGAGTTTGCCAAAAGGCACCTAAAGACTCTCAGACCATGAGAAACAAGATGCTCTGGTCTGATGAAACCAAGATTTAACTCTTTGGCCTGAATGCCAAGCGACACGTCTGGAGGAAACCTGGCACCATGCCTACGGTGAAGCATGGTGGTGGCAGCATCATGCTGTGGGAATGTTTTTCAGCGGCAGGGACTGGGAGACTAGTCAGAATCGAGGGAAAGATGAACGGAGCAATGTACAGAGAGATCCTTGATGAAAACCTGCTCCAGAGCGCTCAGGACCTCAGACTGGGGTGAAGGTTCACCTTCATACAAGACAACGACCCTAAGCACACAGAAAAGAAAACACAGGAGTGGCTTCGCGACAAGTCTCTGAATGTCCTTGAGTGGCCCAGCCAGAGCCCGGACTTGAACCCGATCGAACATCTCTGGAGAGACCTGAAAATAGCTGTGCAGCGACACTCCCCACCCAACCCGGCAGACCTTGATGAGAATCTACTTCAGAGTGCAAACGACCTTAGACTGAGGTGAAGATTTACATTCCAAGAGGACAATGACCCTAAGCATACAGCCAAAACAATGCTGGAATGGCTTCAGAACAAGAATGTGAAAGTCCTTGAGTGGCCCAGCCAAAGCCCAGACTTGAATCCCATTGACAATCTGTGGAAAGACTTGAAGATTGAGTTTGAGAAAATCTGTAAGCAAGAATGGTAGAAAATCCCCAAATCCAGATCTGCAAAGCGGATACAGACACACACAAGACGAGTCAAAGCTGTAATTGCCACCAAAGGTGCTTCTACAAGGTATTGACTGAGGGGTGTGAATACCTATGTAAATAAGACATTTCTGTATTTAATTTTCAATAAATTAGCAAAAATTTCTTAAAACATATTTTCACCTTGTGGTAGGTTGGTGAGAAAAAAAAATATTTCATCCATTTTGAAGTCAGGCTGTAACACAACAAAATGTGGAATAAGTCAATATTTCTGAAGACACTGTATATATGGATCATGTTTCTTCTGTGAAACATTTTAATATATTCACAGATCAATTTGTTTAATTTGTGAAATAGTTGTAGATATTCACAGACCATGGATTTATTTGTGAGTTATGGTGTAAATACACATGGATCGTGGGACAGTATACGGACACAATATTGATACTTTTCTCACTCCAGTCTGGAGTTCATTATGATTTGTTCTGACGGGAGGTTACTTCAAACTCAAGCATGCGGATAACAGATATATACACTCGGTGGCCAGTTTATTAGGTACACCCTGTTCCCAGAAATGGTTCGCTGCTACAGACAGTGAGTCACGTGGCTGTGGCCTGCTATATAAAGCATGCAGACAGACATAGCATTCTGTTACTATTTGTTGAACATTAAATTGGGCGAGTGACCTAAGTGACTTTGAGCGTGATATGATCGTCGGTTCCAGGCGCGCCGATTCCAGTGTCTCAGAAACGGCCGGCCTCTGGGGCTTTTCACGCATGACAGTGTCTAGAGTTTACCGAGAATGGTGCAACAAACAAGAAACATCCAGTCAGCAGTAGACCTATTGTTAAAAACAGCTAGTTAATAAAAGGACGAAAGAGAATTGCAAGAATAGTGCAAGCTAACAGGCAGGTCACAAACAGGCAAATAATGGCGCAGTAAAACAGTGTTCGCAGAACGGCATCTCGGAATGCACAACTCGTCAGTCCTTTTCACGGATGGGCTATAGCAGCAGATGACCACATCAGGTTCCACTACTATCAGCTAAAAACAGGAAGAAGCGGCTCTAGTGGGCGTGCGATCACCAACACTGGACAACTGAGGAATGGAAAAACATCACCTGGTCCGACGAATCCTGGTTCCTGTTGCGTCATGCTGATGGCAGAGTTAGGATTTGGCGTAAGCAACATGAGTCCATGGCCCCATCCTGCCTGGTGTCAATGATACAGGCTGGTGGCACACATTAGGTCCCTTGATATCAATTGAGAAACGTTTCCATGCCCTGATGAGCTATTCTGGAGGCAAAGGGGGGTCCGACACGGTGCTAGATGGGTGTACCTAATAAACTGTGTATCTTGAAAAGAGAAAGATTTCACTCTGAAAATAGCCAGAACATAGTGGTAAGACTTAGTAAATGTGACTTTAGTTCCTTCTCCCGAATAGCTGAAATCCTTCTCTTTATCCTTGGACAGAAAATCATTAGAGACAGAGCTCTGTGAAGATTATATGAAAATCATTATAATAGTGCTTAAATCCATGCAAATCCAACACTAATGGATGGCTGTAGAACAATAAGAGAACATTTGCCCAGTGAGATTTGACACATCCTTTATGTTTGATTCCCTCACTTTGTGTAAGAAGTGAATTAGCAATAGGCTTTACTCTGACTCGGAACATAAAGAGACCACAGTTTGGTATTGGTGGGGACCATGGACTTGCCCCTCTAAACGCCAATAGCCTTACGTAGTATATCCAATATTGTGTTTATGTCCGTCTGGCTTCATCTTCTTCTTGTTTACATCGTTACTGCCACGGTCCTCCTCACTGTCTTCATAAATCTAGTTGATTATCATCTTTAACCGTGTTCCCCTACTAACCACTTAATTTATGTAGAGAGGGTTTCTGATGGTGATCCAATGAGACTGCGGCTCCTCGTCCAACCTAAGATGTGCCGTGACTGTCACAATCCCTCTTTCTAAAAGTTGTGGCTCAGCCAAACAAGCTGAATGCTCCATAATTTATTCAGCAATCTCATTATTATTTCAAAGGAAATTAGGTATTGTTCGAGTGGCCACTCTGGAAATCTTCAATATTTCGTTTTTTTTTTCACGTAACAAACAAGGCTCACTTTATAAGCAGAAGCGAGGCGATCTGAAGTACAGTAGCCCACAGATTAAGATGATAAATCCTCAGATTATGGATGACAAAAATCAGATGCTGATACTGTTATGTATTTGCCCTCATTGTCTCGATCACAAGCTTCTTGAGACGATATTACTATTGTGGCTTTTGCTGGTCTCCCTTCGATGCTACAGCACAGGCACGTGGTTGGAGAGGATAGGGATGCTTTTACTGTGAATTAATTGAATGTACAGTACACGAGGAATGAAATACTGTGGGCTACAGTAACAACAAGACTGATGAAGTGTCTTGTTTTACTATAATTTACTACTGTCCAATATTCACCAAGAAAAGCTGACACCACTCATTTTCAGATCACCTTGACAATCAAGCAGATTGACTAGAAGGGAGAGTCCAGCATATTCAGTAACATTTTATCCTGTTGAAATGTAACTAAGAACATTTGGCTCTTGATAACAAATATTAATCATGGTTGGTTTTAGTTCCCTCACTTGAACAATATTGTGGCATGCCTGTGTGCCCTCTAGTGGAATATGATGAACAAGAAAATGTTTGTGTCCTAGTCCTGACAAGATGATGACCTCGCTGTTACTGAACGGCACACTAGAGATGAACTGATTAAAAAATAATCCATTCTAGCCTCTCATGGGTAGACTACAAAAAGCATCAGACCAAATAACCCTAGATTTTAGTTATGTCTTAACTGAGATTATATCCCAGTCAACAAGTCATATTTCATAACGTCAGATCAATGTCACCTTTTCAGTAAAGGTCCACTGCGGGACACCTGAATATATGTACTAAATCAATCCTTCTCAGGTCGGCACAACAGCAATAGACAAAGAAATGCACACAATCCTGCTAGACCCTTTGCAATGAGACAGGGTAGCCTCAATCTGAGTATGAGGTGATGAGACTTGGAATCTAAATAGGACATGTGGAGCCTACAAATGGATTTGTCACAATGCCTAAAATAAAGCAGGGTAGCTCAGTCAGCAAGCAAAACTAAACAGCCATCTTGGTTCAGTTACTGCATGTGTTCTCTATGGACACTCTTGGTGGGATAATGATTTATTTTGCATTGTTTTATTGCTGTATAGTGACTAAGGCTTGAGTGGTGGCACAGACAAGGCTTGGAGACATTGCAGGGACAGAGAACACACTCTATGGATACTTTCTTTAACACATCTGTACTGTAATAAGAAGAGACAACAAGGAAAACAGTCTCCTCCATTCGCTTCCTGAGAACCCCATCGCACTAAATAATGAATAATGGAACTAGGAAACCTTCACAGAACAATATGGCTGTGTTGATATAAAGGCACATTGCAGCTTGGTAACTATAGGACTGGTTCAGGCTTTAGTATTAACTGGAGGAAGCATTGTTTATTCCTCAAAGGACCCAGAGGACACGACAGTCTTATTCTTCATCTTCACATGGACCTAGAGTGAGCTAAACTCAAGGGAACTACACAATCCCTCCTTGTAAATTGTGTGGGTAGACTTGCAGTGTACACACCAACTGACAAGGTCTCCGTGGTGAAATTGGATTTTCCGACACTTCCCTACTGCTGATATGTCCTCTATTTCGGGGGTCTCAAGCTTTGCCCACTGAGCGACACTCCTGTGGTAAACTTGTTGTCACAATGTAAAAGGTCAGGGGTAAAGTAAACAAGGTGTAACAGCGCCAATCACCAATTCAGCACCATTGAAGCAGACCGCAACTGAATCACAATTCCAAAGTTCAGCAAAAAAGGATGGTGGACAGTGACCTTATCAGGAGCCGCCACTTCCCACTAACCAAAACATAAGAAGCCAATATGTGCAGCCGTGTTGACCTTTTCAAACCAAACTTTAGAACTGTACATAATAGAGTATAAATGAAAATAGACCTCTCGATTGTTTTTTGGTATTAATTACGATCCCCTTTAGCTGCTGCAAAAGCATCAGCTGCTCTTCCTGGGGTCCACATGAGACATGACATAATACATAGTACAGAACATTATTAGTCAAGGACTGAAATACATACAGTACATTTAAAACGTCACACATAGCCTACATATCAGTACATACACACAATATCTAGGTCTAATACGTAGTACATTGCAAATTACAATATAATATATATATAGAAAATGTCTCTCTCTTCACAGTCCCCTTTGTGCAGCAAGGTGTTTTTTTTATCTGCTTGAAACTGGTTTTATTGCTAGCTTGAGTTACCTGGGGTGGCATGTAGTCATGGCTCTATTTAATACTGTGCGTTTCCTAGCCACTGTTCTGGACCTGGAGACTGTGAAGAGACGTCTTGTGTTGTACCGATGAGTGCCTGAACTGTGTGACAACTGTTTGAACAGACAGTTCGGTACCTTCAACGTATCAATGCTTTGCACAACAACCAATAGTGATGCAGTCAATCTCTCCTCAACTTGGATCAAGGAGACACTGACATGTCTGTTACTGACACTTTCACTCCATGTACATCTAAGTGCGATACGTGCTGCTTTGTTCTGGACCAACAGCAATTTACCTACAGCATGTCCTTCTTTGCCGCACATGACCACACAGCTGGGCAGTAGTCCAGGTGCAACAAAACTTGGGCCTGCAGAACCTGTCTGTTCGACTGAGATATCAAGAAGGCAGAGCAACGCCCTATCATGGACAGGCCTCTTCCCATTTTAGAAACCATTGAGTCTATACGTTTTGACCATGACAGCTTGCTTTCTAGGATTACACCCAACAGTTTAGTCTCCTCAACTTGCTCAATAGCCACATTACTCAATAATAGATCTAAACGAGGTTTAGCGTTGAGCGAGTGATTTGTCTCAAAAATTATGCTTTTAGTTTTTGAGATATTTAGCATCAGCCTATTACTAGTTACCCATTCGAAAACAGACCGGAGCTCTGTGTTGTGTCTCATTTATTTATTTTACTGTTGCAGCCAACGTGTATACTGTTGAGTCATCAGCGTACATAGACACACAGGCTTTATTCAAGTTAAGTGGAAGGTCATTTGTGAAAACAGAAAACAAGAATGGTCCTTGTTGCCTGCCCTGCGGTACACCACAATCAACTGAATTAACAGTGATACTTCAAATGTATTTGCTATTCCCTTTGCCTCACCGCACTCAGCCATACAGTTCTTAAATTCATCATCTATCCATGGGGATTTGGCAGTTCTAACAGTCAGTTTCTTGATGGGCGCAAGTCTATCAGTAACCGGAAGAAGCAGTTTCATAAATGCTTCAAGTGCAGCGTCTGGATGTTCCTCATTACACACATCAGACCAACATCAGACCATATTGTTCACATCTTCGACATAGGGATCGTGAAAAACCTATTGTATGATCGCTTTTACACAATTTTAGGTCCAGTCTTTGGAACTTTGGTTTTTCTAGATATGGCTATTATATTATGATCACTACATCTGATGGGTGTGGATACTGTTTTAGAGCAGATTTCTGGAACATTAGTAAAGATGTGATCAATACACATGGATTATTACGTTCCTGTTTTGTTTGTAAATACCCTGGTAGGTTGATTTATGACTTGAACCAGATTGCAGGCACTGGTTACAGCTTGAAGCTTCTTTTTGAGTGGTCAGCTTGATGACAACCAGTCAATATTTAGGTCACCCAAAAAATATACCTCTGTTTATATCACATACATTATCGAGCATGTCGCACATATAGTGCAAATACTTGCTTTTAACACACAGTGGTCTATAGCAACTTCTTATGAGAATAAGCTTTAGGTGAGGCAGATGAACCTATAGCCATATTACTTCCATATAATCTGACATGAGACCCTCTCTCAGCCTAACAGGAATATGACTATGGACATACATAGCAACACCTCCTCCATTTGCATTTCTATCTGTGTGATTATCGAAGCTGGAGACAGGAAGCAGGTACAGGGAGAACGTTTAATAAATAACGGACATGAAACAGGACAGGAACAGCATCTGGACAGCGGACAAAATAACGACATCAATGCTGACACAGGGATGGAACAGAGGAAACAGACAGATAAAGGGGAGGCAATCAAATAATGATGAAGTTCAGGTAGGTCCACTGAGGCGCAGGTGCACGTTATGAAGGGGACAGGTGTGCGTAATGATAGGCAGTCTGGCGCCCTCGAGTGCCAGAGAGGGAGAATGGGTCCAGGAGTGACAGTACCAACCCCGCACCCCTCCTCTAGGGGCGCCACCTGGCGTCCCACCTGGGCAGGCCTGACGGGCCGGCCGGGGCATGGGCACTGGACAAGCCGACTAGGGCGCTGGACAAGCCGGCTAGGGCGTAGAAGCCAGACGAATCGGCAGAGGCGTGGGAGCCTGGCAAACCGGCTGAGGCGTGGGAGCCTGACGATCTGGTTGAGGCGTGAAAGCCTGATGACATTATTAAGCATAATTAAAGTAGCATTATTTAAAGTGGCATTGTTTAAAGTGACTAGTGATCCATTTATTAAAGTGACCAGTGATTGGGTCTCAATGTAGGCAGCAGCCTCTCTGAGTTAGTGATTGCTGTTTAGCAGTCTTTTTGCCTTGAGATAGAAGCTGTTTTTCAGTCTCTCGGTCCCAGCTTTGATGCACCTGTACTGACCTCGCCTTCTGGATGGTAACGGTGTGAACAGGCAGTGGCTTGGGTTTTTGTTGTCCTTGATGATCTTTTTAGTTTTCCTGTGGCATTGGGTGCTGTAGCTGTCATGGAGGGCAGGTAGTTTGCCCCCGGTGATGCGTTGTACCGACCGCACCACCATCTGGAGAGCCTTGCGGATGTGGGCGGTGCAGTTGCCATACCAGGCTGTGATACAGCCCGACAGGATGCTCTCGATTGTGAATCTGTAGAAGTTTGTCAGGGTTTTGGGTGACAATCCAAATTTCTTCAGCCTCCTGAGGTTGAAGAGGCGCTGTTGCTCCTTCTTCACCACACTATCTGTGTGGGTGGACCATTTCAGTTTGTCTGGGATGTGTATGCCCAGGAAATTAAACATTTCTACCTTATCCACTACTGTCCCTTCAATGTGGATAGGGGGGTGCTCTCTCTGCTCTTTCCTGAAGTCCACGATCATCTCCTTTGTTTTGTTGATGTTGAGTTTGAGGTTGTTTTCCTGGCACTACACTCCCAGTGCCCTCAACTCCTCCCTGTAGACTGTCTCATTGTTGTTAATAATCAAGCCCACTACTGTTGTGTCGTTTGCAAACTTAATGATTGAGTTGGAGGCATGCATGGCCACGCAGTCGTGGGTGAACAGGAAGTACAGGTGGGGGCTGAACATGCACCCTTGTGGGGCCCCAGTGTTGAGGGTAAGAGAAGTGGAGATGTTGTTTCCTACCTTCACCACCTGGGGGCGGCCCGCCAGAAAGTCCAGGACAGGGCGGGGTTGAGACCCAGGGCCTCCAGCTTGATGATGAACTTGGAGTGTACTATGGTCCTGAATGCTGAGCTGTAGTCTATGAACAGCATTCTTACATAGGTATTCCTCTTATCCAGATGGGATAGGGCAGTGTGCAGTGTGAATGTGATTGCGTCGTCTGTGGACCTGTGGGGCGGTATGCAAACTGAAGTGGGTCTAGGGTGGCCGGTAAGGTGGCGGTGATATGATCCTTGACTAGTCTATCAAAGCACTTCATGATGACAGAAGTGAGTGCTACGGGGCGGTAGTCATTTAGTTCAGATATCTTTGCCTTCTTGGGTACAAGAACAATGGTAACCATCTTGAAGCATGTGGGGACAACAGACTGGGATAGGTAGCGATTGAATATGTCCGTAAACACACCAGCCAGCTGGTCTGCGCATGCTCTGAGGACGTTGCTAAGGATGCCGTCTGGGCCAGCAGCCTTACGAGGGTTAACAGGTTTAAATGTTTTACTCATATTGGCCACGGAGAAGGAGAGGGGGGGCACAGACCTTGTTAGCGGCCACACTGTATTATCCTCAAAGCGGGCAAAGAATGTGTTTAGTTTATCTGTAAGCGTGACGTCGGTGTCCGTGACGTGGCTGGTTTTCTTTTTGTAGTCCATGATTTCCTGGAGACCCTGCCACATACGTCTCGTGTCTGAGCCGTTGAATTGTGACTCCACTTTGTCACTGTACCGGCATTTTGCTTGTTTGATTGCCTTGTGGAGGGAATAACTATACTGTTTATATTCAGCCATATTCCCAGACCTCTTTCCATAGTTAAATGCAGTGGTTCGCGCTTTCAGTTTGGCGGGCATTCCATTGATCAGTATGTTGATCAACACATACAGTAGGATCCTGCACAAGCACTATTCGTCATGGTGAACAGCTGGTGCGTGATGTCTAATATTAAAGAAGTCTCGAGGTATTGTTCGCCTGAGGTAGAGTACCTTATGATAAACTGTCGACTATACTATCTACCAAGAGAGTTCTCATCTGTATTATTCGTAGCCTTCTATTTACCACCACAAAGCGAAGATGGCACTAAGACCGCTCTCAACCAACTCTGTAAGGCCATAAGCAAAGAAGAAAATGCTCACCAAGAAGCGGCGCTCCTAATGGCCGGGGACTTTAATGCAGGCAAACTTAAATCAGTTTTACCAAATTTTTAACAGCATGGCACATGTCCAACCAGGGGGGAAAAAACCCTATACCACCTTTACTCCACACACAGCGATACATACAAAGCTCTCCCCTGCCCTCCATTTGGCAAATCTGACCACAATTCTATCCTCTTGATTCCTGCTTACAAACAAAAACGAAAGCAGGAAGTACCAGTGACTCGCTCAATACGGAAGTGGTCAGATGACGCAGATGCTAAACTACAGGACTGTTTTGCTAGCACAGACTAGAATATGTTCCGGGATTCATGCAATGGCATTGAGGAGTACACCACCTCAGTCATCGGCTTCATCAATAAGTGCATCGATGACGTCGTCCCCACAGTGACTGTATGTAGATATCCCAACCAGAAGCCATAGATTACAGGCAACATCCGCATCGAGCTAAATGCTAGAGCTGCCGCTTTCAAGGAGCGGACGCTTATAAGAAATCCCGCTATGCCCTCAGACGAACCATCAAACAGGCAAAGCGTCAATACAGGATTAAGATCGAATCCTACTACACCGGCTCTGACACTTGTCGGATGTGGCAGGGATTGAAAACTATTACGGACTACAAAGGGAAACCCAGACGCAAGCTGCCCAGTGACGCTAGCCTGCCAGATGAGCTAAATGCCTTTTATGCTCGCTTCGAGGCAAGCAACATTAAAGCATGCACGAGAGCACCAGCTGTTTTGGATGACTGTGTGATAACGCTCTCGGTAGCCGATGTGAACAAAACCTTTAAACTCTCCCTCAATGTGAGCAAGACAAATGAGCTGATCGTGGACTACAGGAAAAGGTGTTAACATTGACGGGGCTGTAGTGGAGCAGGGCGAGAGTTTCAAGTTCCTTGGTGTCCACATCACCAACAAACTATCATGGTCCAAACATACCAAGACAGTTGTGAAGAGGGCACAGCAAAAACTTTTCCCCCTCAGGAGACTAAAAAGATTTGGCATGGGCCCCCAGATCCTCAAAAGGTTCTACAGCTACACAATCGAGAGCATACTGACCGGTTGCATCACTGCCAGTATGGCAACTGCTCAGCATCTGACTGTAAGGCAACACAGAGGGTAGTGCGAACGGCCCAGTACATCACTGGAGCCAAGCTTCCTGCCATCCAAGACCTATATAACAGGCTGTGTCAGAGGAAAGCCCATAAAATTGTCAGAGACTCCATTCACCCAAGTTATAGACTGTTTTCTCTGCTACCACACGGCAAGCAGTACCAGAGCCCCAAGTCTAGGACTAAAAGGCTCCGCAACAGCTTCTATCCCCAAGCCATTAGACTACTGAACAATTCATAAAAATCGCCACTGGACAATTTACATTTACACCCTCCCTCTTGTACACTGCTGCTACTCGCTGTTTGTTTGTTCCCTATGCATAGTCACTTCGCCCCCACCTACATGTACAGATTACCTCAACTAGCCTGTACCCCTGCACACTGACTCGTACCGGTGCCCCCTGTATATAGCCTCGTTATTGTTATTCTTATTGTGTTACTTAAAAAAAAAATGAACCCCTTTTCGTGGTATCCAATTGTTAGTAGTTACTATCTTGCCTCATTGCTACAACTCCCGTACGGGCTCGGGAGAGACGAAGGTCGAAAGCCTTGCGTCCTCCGAAACACAACCCAACCAAGCCGCACTGCTTCTTAACACAGAGAGCATCCAACCCGGAAGCCAGCCGCACCAATGTGTTGGAGGAAACACCGTGCACCTGGCGACCTGGTTAGCGTGCACTGCGCCCGGCCCACCACAGAGGTCAATGGTGCACGATGAGATAAGGATATCCCTACCGGCCAAACCCTCCCTAACCCGGACGACGCTAGGCCAATTGTGTGTTGCCCCATGGACCTCCCAGTCGCAGCCGGCTGCAGCAGAGCCTGGGCGCGAACCCAGGGTCTCTGGTGGCACAGACCACTGCGCCACCCGGGAGGCCTTATTTTATTGCTTTTTATTATTACCTTTTATTTTAGCCTACTTGGTAAATATTTTCTTCTTCTTGAACTGCACTGTTGGTTAAGGGCTTGTAGTAAACATTTCACGGTAAAGTCTACCCTTGTTGTATTCGGCGCATGTGGCAAATAAAGTTTGATTTGATTTGAAGAAGAGAAGGACTACAATGGATACAAATTACATTGAAGATATCACTATCTCAAATTGCTAATCTTACAATAAAGTGTGAAATGAATGATTTTTAATCTAAAAAGCTAATGAAGTGTCTTGTCATGCATGTTCGTGGAGTAGCCTACCATTAACACCTATTTGGCTCCCATTTAACAAAGGGAGTTGAGAAGGCATGCATCTGCCTGCCTGCCAGCCTGGCTGCTGTGGATATTCTGAGCTGTGAGTGTGTAGGTGTTAATTAAGGACCTTGCATGTTTAACAGCACACCATTGGCAATGTTCCAATACCATTTAATAACACTGTTTACTATCTAATCACTGACAGTTATAAAGACTGGAATTGACCTTTATAATATAACTTTTAGTTAGGGCCCCTGGATTTTTCCTGACCATGTGACTTGACCATGAAAAACTCAGGGTGCTTGGGAGTATTTGTAGTTTATCATAAGGATCAAGAGTTTTTCCTGGTCAACTCACATCTCAGGGCAATATTTATCAGGTCGTTTCAAATCATTTGTCATCAAGGGACGTTACTAAGGTAGTGAGGAAAGGAGGCTGTTCAAAACAATTGGGACGCAACCTTCCCTTTTATTGTAATATTCAAGCTCTAACACTAGATGGCGGACGTTACCAGCTCTGAATTGTGGACACGAGGTGAAACACATCCCACCCCAAACATTTTTTAAGACTATGGCCTTGGTTAATCAGTTTTGAATCTGATATCTAAAGTCATTGAAGAATGAGTTCAAATTTGGTTGTTTGTTGGGTTGTTGCCCTTTTCGTTTGCATAAATCTGTTGTAATAACTGTAATAACATTAGAATGTCTGGTGTTTACATTGAAGGGTGAGGAAAACAAACATTTACTTGGGAGTGTCCTCCGGAGTAAAGCTGAAATGACACTTACAACGATACCATGATACAACTGTCACCACAACCACCACATAAGAACAAATTGAAACAAAAAATTAAATGGTAAGAAAAGTATTAGAATTTACTGACCACATGAAGGAGTTAACAAAGCTGGAGCTGAGGGTTTAAATCCCATGCTCGGTGGCACAATTCAGCTAACTGCCCCAGTATTCACTAAATTGGCATAAGAAATGGAAGATGTCAGGAATCTCTCACCCAAAGATCTTGTGTGGAATAACAAACAAGTGAAAACCAGCTAAAGTGACTGGATTGGAAAGCATTCTGCATAAAAGGAAACACACAAGGAAAGTTGAGGATGTTTTTGTGTTGTACCACAATGAAGTTAGAGGTGGGTATTTGTATGTGTCTGTCGGTCTGTCCTCTATCTGTCTGTCTGTCTGTCTGTCTGTCTGTCTGCCTGAATCTCTCTGTTCAAGACCCTTAGGCTACTATAGCAAAATATGCATAAAAGGCTTAGGTGATCTATCTATTACCAGTAGCCTAGATATACAATTCTGCCTCAATTCCCCTCTGCAATGATTACATGTATTTTGTGTTCAATGACAGATGTTTACATGAAAATTAACAATGAGTGCAGAGCTAGAGGGTCTACAATCGTTATATGTGTAGCACGTACACACACACGCTTCCAATGCACCGTGTATTCATTCGGGTGTGCGCGTGCTTCCATGCGTGCCACCCGTGTGAAAAATAGGTTTTTAGCACACTTGTTCTGACGTCACTTGCATCGATCTTTTTGCATTTTCCTTCTCGTTGCACGTCGTTGTTGTCACCTGCAAAATATTCAATACTCTCAAGGAATACAATGCAATATTTGGATCATGTTTTTCCCACTAGATATCTAAATACGCACAACATTTTTTATTTTACCATTCGGTTTTGCTTCGAGAGTGATTTGGTGCGCGAGTGACTGGCTGCAGTGGAGCCGTTCATTCAACACAAGCGCGACACTTGGCGATGAAGCTGAAACCACCAGCTACAGAAGCGTAATCTCTTACATTGCCAAAATTACGGGAGGAATTAAATACAACTCTCTGTCTCCGGCCTCTCAAAGGAGAGACAGGAGGTTCATCATGTCTGCTAAAGAGAGACTAAAAGGGAAGGTGACCAAAGACAGCGTCACCTTGCTGCCTTGTTTCTATTTCGTTGAGGTAGGTGAGTTTTACCATTCCGCGACAGCTCCAATGCGCATTGAACCGCTGGCGCTGGAGTAGCCTAGAGAAACAATGTGTTTTGAATGAATATGCGGTGACTGACAGCGGAAATGTAACGAAATACAGCTGATTCATATTTTATGCACAACACCACATTGCCTACAGGTAGCCGCGCAGAATGTGTGGCAGTCACGGCGGCACTGTGTATTGGTATGGCAGTCACGTTGAAGGCTAGGATGAATGATGAGGCTGCCCTGAAACGACTTATTCAAGGTTAACGAGCTGGCGGTGGGGACTATCTTCATGTCTTTCTGTCATGTGTCATATAACAGATTCATACAGCAGCCAATCAACTGAAGTGTTGAACATGACAAACAATAAATAATTTCACTCTCATCTGAATAGTCACATCACTCTTGTTTCATATCTGTTTCATTGCTCATATAACTCAACACCCACATCATTTAGAGAGTGTTCATAAAAACTAGTTGGACTATGCAAAAATGACTCAAAGAATTAAACATGTTTAGCCTTGTTTGTTTTCTCCCAAGCAGGGATCATGAATATTAATATGCCATGCCAGTTTATGCAGGCCTACTGTTTTAAACAGCCTGTTACACCCATGTCAAATATTCATGTAGCCAAGGGTTGATTCATTCATTTGCATTTTGTGTGATTCGATGCAGAAAGGTAGTAATGGTACCTGCTGAATCTGGGAGTTCTCCATGATGGTGAAGACTGCTGTGTAGTTACAAAGCATTTACTGTGGGTTTAATGACGCTCCACCAAATATGTAGGCCATGTTTTCCATTCATTATAGATCGATTGATGATGAACTATAGATGATTACCTGAAAAGAACATCAGGTTGGTCTTTGAAATAATGGATTTTAGAATCAGAATCCACATAGACCTCATACAGAATATACAATATCGGAACACTAACCATAAAACATAAAACTCTAGAGTGTATTATAGGCTCATTACAGTGGGAATATACAATTAACAGATGGGAAATATCTATATAAGCAGAGGGAGGGATGTTGTCTTGGCGAATACAGTATACAGTGTTGGGCCATTGCAATAGAGTGCAGATTGGTATTCGAGTTCATTGATGACAAGGTGCAGTAATCGGCCCAATGCCTATGAGCCTGATGGCGGGTTGATGAGGGCCACCGCAGGGGAGAAACTGTTCAGGTGGCAGGCGGTTTTGGTCATGAGTCTTTGAGAGATGGGGTGTCCGGGGTGGGCGGCGTCGGCGATGATCTGACCTACACGCTTACTTGTCCTGGAGGCGTGCAGGTCCTTGATGGAAGGCAGGTGACAACCGGTGACCTCCGCAGACCAGACGATGCGCTGCAGTTTGCCCTTGCAGCGGGTAGACGCAGATCCAAACCAGACGGTGATAGAAGAGGTGAGGATGGACTCCTTTGGTCACGTTTCCCCCCTATACTAGGCTATATGGCCTGGTTCTTGGATGGACACATTGGAGAGGGCTAGATCCCCATATTAAGTTGAACAAGCTTTCTCATGGGGCTTCTAAAGTACAGGCAGGAGGGTTGTAATGCAAACATGTCGTTGAGATGCAGAGGTTCCCTTCACTTTGTCCATCAAGCAGATGGAAGTCAACACTGACTTCTTTGGTTTCAGTCACTATTGGAAATATATGCCCTATGGATATGAGTTGAGGATGAACAACATAAATGTTCTGCTAACTTGTGAGTTGGATGTGGCTCTGACTGTTTAACTGGCCACAACTCCATATTATGAAGGTCTTTGTAATGTTTGGTATGCTCAGTGTATGTCTGGATTGGAGAATATGTGGGCCGTGCAGGCTTAAAGGCCCAGTGCCTTTAAGAACTGATGTTGGAATTAGAGCTGTTTAAAAAGATCGCCTGAAATTTCAGCCTGTTTTGGCTGGGTGGAGTTTTGGCCTGCCTGGTGACATCACCTGGAGTTAATAATATTTATATTATGTTAATAGACCTATAAGAAAGGAAGTTCCAAACCTCTCTGCCAATAACAGCTAGTTTTCAGTTTTCCCCCTCCCCACTCAGACCACTCCCAGACAGTCCTAGCAACATTTTTGATTGAGAAATTGCTCTTTACTAAGAAGCTATTTCTGTTGCTTATATTGGAAAATATTTGATATTGCGATTTTTTTTTAAACGGCTGCATTGGACCTGTAACGGTCCAACTCATAACAGAGCTGGCTTTAGTTCAATAGTAGCCTCTGCCGAGTCCCCAACAACTGGACGGTCCAGTTTTCAAGGGAAATGGAAAGAGAGCCTGTGACGAGACTTCCGCTTTTGGACGCTAACAAAGCGACCCTCCATCTTAACTCCTCCACATTTACTGGATTCATTGAACAGTGCACAAGAGAACCTCCCCCAACAGTTATTTTTCTTCTTCTGTTCAAGACCAGTATTTAGGGCAGGGGTATTAAAATCTTACCCTACGAGGTCCAGAGCCTGCTGCTTTTCTCTTCTTCCTGATCATTTATTGCACCCGCCTGGTGTCCCAGGTCTAAATCGGTCCCTGATTAGAGGGGGACAATGGGGAAAAAAAGGCAGTGGAACTGGCTTCGAGGTCCAGAGTTGAGTTTGAGGGATGTAGGGGATCTAGTTTCACGCGTGTCTTTTATGGCTGCTACGTTAGGTTAGTTCAATAGTTCATTCCATTCTATACCATTCCATACCATTCTATACCATTCTATACCATTCCATACCATTCTTGGAAGCAGTGGCTGTAGTGGATGGCAATGCTAGTTTTGACCAAATGTGGGTTGCCTTCTCCATCCCCATAAATGCACAACATGTCTGATATCAGTAAAAAGTCAGTGGAAAGGTGAGTAAAAAAATAAGATTAGAGTAATGAAAATGGAGAACCACACGGTGGTACAGAGTATCTCATTTTAGCACCATGGAGAGTTCTCTGCTCCAGCCTCTATTTCTTCCTCGGTTCATTTCTCTTTAGCCGATGTCGACTGTGTTTACTATGCTTGAGTAAGCATAAAGACGCTCAACGGGATATGAAGAATGGCTAACTCTTGTCTATGTGTGACATCAACAAGAAGGATTGCCCTGGGTAAGAGAGAGAGAGAAAAGAGAGAGAGAGTGAGTGATCATTGTAATATAAAAGTGTCATACCATGGGACTTAAATCACTGCCCTGGTGGCCCAGCCTGCTCTACCATGGGATTGAATAGAAGGGAATATCCAATGAAAAACAAAAAGTTATGTCTCTACCACAACAACAAAAAAATCATTATGAAAAGTGGAAATATGTAAAGTGTAATCCACAAACTCAATTGATGTATAATATGTTGGTAAAAGGTATGGTGACAATTTATTCAGAGCTACGGTAAGGAAAGAAAAATGTGGCTGATAAACCATTGGTCGCTCAACCGGGGAAACTGTATTATTCTAACATAAATATTCAATGTGACACTGCATTTTTTAAATATGCCCTTGGGCGGGGAACAACCCACTGCCCCTCCTTCAGTCGATTTACATCGATGTTCCTTTACGGTCGCTTAAGGACAGGCAAGATAATCGTGCAGATCATCGTTTAGTTAAGTTCTTTATGGAGCTCAATTAGTCAATTAACTGGTGGCATCATAGCGAGCAGAGAGCCTACACAGAACCTGGATTGCAGTAATCGAACAGATGCAGGAACAGACTTGCACGGTAAGCTCTTATTAAACGAGCATGAGGTTGCAAAGTGCTATCAGTATGGTGGGCAACCAGGCAGCACAGCTCCTCAGGTGTTTGTTTGCGATTAGCTTTATACCCATCATTTTTTGGCAACTGTAAGATGCTTCGGAAATGAATGCATATGGATGGATTGGATTGTGATGAACAATACGGTAGAAATTGTGGCACTGGCATATAGGCCTACTCTATATATCTCTTCATCATCATTCATGTTATGGAAGGGGCTCAGTTGCTTCAATGGTCCTGTGACAACGCGGCTTGCCTTGCGTCCATCTACTCTACCTATTTATTACTAGCATTAAGCTAAATATTATTCTGCAGCGTTACCCCAATATTTAGTGCATTGCAACGTAATTTAACTAATATTAAGTCGCCAGTTGTTGTGTTTGAAGAAATTCTGTGTTTGTTTGGTTAGAGAGAGCTATGAGGTTGGGGTTGGCTATGAGGTTTATACTGTCATATCAATAACGTCTCACACACAAGCAGATGGTTTAAGAAACGTTTCACAGTTCTTAGTTTACATGGTCCACGTTTAGCTATCATTAAAAGTAATAAATTACTCACTTTAGATATGCATATGCATTTTTAATTGTATTTTTTTACCCCTTTTTCACCCCAGTTTGTAGTTACAATCTTGTCCCATCGCTGCATCTCCCGTACGGACTCGGGAGAGACAAAGGTCGAGATCCATGCGTCCTCCGAAACACAACCCCGACAAGCCACACTGCTCGCTTATTGACACACTGCTCGCTTAACCCGGAACCCAGCCGCACCAATGGGTCGGAGTAAACACCTTAGAGCTGGTGACCCGAAGTCAGCGTGCATGCGCCCGGCCCACCACAAGGAGTCGCTAGAGCGCAAGGGGACAAGAACATCCCGGCCGGACAAACCCTCCCCTAACCCGGACGACGCTGGGCCAATTGTGCACTGCCTCATAGGTCTCCCGGTCGCAACACAGCCCAGGATCGAACCCAGATCTCTAGAGACCCCTCTAGGACTGAAATTCAGTGCCTTACATCACTGCGCCACTCGGGAGGCCACATATATATACATATATTTTTTTACATGCAGCAATTTTGTGAAATCATACAACAATTAATGTGTACTAGAGTGATAGAAAAATAACAGGAGCTAAAGCAAGTATTCACTGAATACCACATTAGAATGTTGACAGGAAGAAATGTTCTAAGGAATGTTCCCTATTGTAGATCACTTTGATAGTGGTTGTCTGAACAGGAGAGTGGGAGGCTGGGTTTCATGAATCATATTGTGAACCCATCCAAGAGACTGCTGCATTCCCAGTCACCTCAACTCATCCTCAGACATCAAGTGGGATTTGGGGACCTTTCAATCATCATGGCCTGTTTACCAATGGAATTATCAATTGAAACTCGAAACGTGAGCTTGCAGCAGCCTTTTAGAGATGTTAATTGTGACATTGTTTCCCCCATGTCCGATGTGTGCTTCCGATCCTAGGGGGAGGCAATGTGCCGCATTGGGTGCCCATTCACATTGCCTCGTGTGGTGGTGCCACATTTTGGAGCAGGGGTCTAGTTTCTCTCTGTTGAGTACGTAAATGTACGGCCTCTGTATTGTTTCGGGCTTAGGGATTGTATGGACGTATGGTTCTATGCTATTATTAGGAGTGTAAATACTGTGATGTATTTTCAGGAAGATAATGTTTACCAGACAGTTATTCTGTCTTTTCTGATTTTCTAGGATCCACTTTGTCAAATATCGAGTTGACTGCCTACCACTATAATCGTGCTGTGAATAGAACAGCTGACTCCTAGAATCCTTCATTTTTGAAGAAGTGTAAATTACTTGAATTTAGAGCTCATTCAATGCTTGAAGCTGGAGAAACTTGCATGAGCGATAGGGGAGTGGAGTTTCTCCTTACTATGTAACCTTTGCATGACTCTGTGACCTTGAATCTGGTTCCCTGGTGGTCGCTTAGACTGTAACTTGGGCACAGTCTTCTAGTTGGTCAAGAAAACCCCAACCTCATAGCTCTGTGTCCGTTTCTTGTTACTTACAACCTCATGCTAATCACATTAGCCTACATTTGCTCAACCGTCCCGCGGGACACACACACACACACACACACACACACACACACACACACACACACACACACACACCGATCCTGTATTCGTACGAGTCCCTCCTACTACAGTAACACCCCCACCAACAGAGAATGGTTGCTCTCACTGGTGTTACATCTGCAAATGCCATCACAGCCTCTGAAGATGCCTTTGGTCAGCTGCAAAAAGAGAAACATTTCCCTTCAAATGTATTTTCCCTTGAAATGCTACGCTTCCATATATATATTTGTTTGGTTAATCAACAGTCCTCACGCATCCTCAGCAGACTGCGTGCTATGCCATTCTGTTGCTGTTGTAATAATGTGTCATCCCCCACTGCAAGGGGTACATGGAAACTGCCTGTGTGATTTCTGGAGAAGCACATTTCTCACGGAGCTCTTGGGTTGTTCTGAAGTGGAGTGCACTACGAAGGGAGAATGAATGGGAAATCTACCCTATGTAATCGCTGTGCTTTCATAAACCGCTCGTTTTGTGTTCTCCATGTTCACAGTTCGTGTTGTTGTGTTGGTTCTGTATGCACTATGCGGTGTGGTACACAGAGTGCTGTTGTGCTTGGGTAACAGATGGTTATCAACAAAGTGCTAGGCGGTAAATCTCTTAAGACTGTGGAATTGTGTCGGGATCCAATCACTCTTTAGCGCAATGGTGTTTCATATCAAACCAGTTATCATCATTGTATTCTCTATGTATCTTAGTTTGCTAAATGAAGTCGCTAATTGGAAACAGGGGCCCCTTTGTGGCCCTGCCTGGAAGAGCATTGCTGTTTAAAAAGGCTAACATCTCAGTGCTCAGTGTTGTCATTTTGAAGAATAGTGGGTTGTATTTTGGATGGCTTGTCCGACAGGGCTCTTATAGTAGTTTGCTTTCTGTCTGCTGCCTGCCATATGTTATCATGACAGCTTCTAACCTTTTCCCCCCTCTCTGTCTCTCATTTTCCTCTCTCCTCTCTTTCTGAAACATCTGCCTATTGCGCTCCTCTGCTTAATCTCTCTCTTTCTCTTTCTGTCTTCCTCTATCCTCCTCTCAACCTCATCTCTCTCTCTGTCTTCCCTACCATTCCCCCTCTCCCCCCTCCCTCCCCACTCTCTCCCTCCAGCTCCCGATCATGGCTTCCTCTGTGGTCAGCCTGTATTTCCTGGAGCTGACCGACGTGTTCAAACCGGTGCGGTTGGGCTACAGCTGCAATGACCGCAGTCTGAGCATGCCCTACATCAGGCCCGCTGAGGAAGTCATCCCTTTCCTCATGCTCTTCAGCCTGGCCTTCGCTGGACCTACAGCTACGGTCAGTATAACCACAAACCTCATTCCCTCGCTCCCTATTGGTTGCCTGAAGGGTGTAGCATCATAGCCTGTTTCCAGATCTGTTTTTGGCATCTTACCAACTCCTAGTCACGCCAAACAATGACCATGGAAGTTGGAAAGACAGTACGATCAGATGTGGGACCAAGCTAGTGGCATCAGTGTGCTCTTCAATTTACTTTCATTCCGGTGTTAGCTGAACTCACAGTCAGTGTTCAACCAAATGTATTCTTAGGGGATCACTTCTTAGGGTTTAGGGCCTGTGCTGGAAAACTCACTCCGTCCTGGTTTACTCACTGTGTGTGTGCTTAGTCCCCCTCTAAGGGTTCCATATTCAGATTGTCAGCTAAATTCACTCTTCATGTTTCATTTCTAAGGGCTTACTCACGGCCAGCATGCCCTTAATCTCAGTGTGTTCCCTCCTAAGGGTTCCTCCACATTTCAGTAGTCACATATGGTTTATTCATACTGAATGAGAGTTCAGGGAGAATCCAACGGGCTTACTTACACTGTCTGAGGTTCACTTCAAAAAGGTATGCCTTTTCATATCTTAGCATGCTCATTTACCTAGACTTACTATATCAGAAGGGTTTTCTCCCAATGGTATGTCACAATGTGTTTACTCATGCAGATGAATTCACTCCTAGGCTGTAGGATCACTTCTAAGGGTTCACTCACCCAGAAGTGTACACTCCCTAGGTTTTTTCCCCCATTACAGTGGATTTACCTTTAGGGTCTAGTAAAGAATAGGTTTTCATTGTTTTCAAATGTAATATCTCACTCTTCCAAAAGTGTTCTGTCTTTGGGCTCGTAAGGGTTTCAAGTGCCATCACTTTGCTAAAGGTCTTGGTTTTGGAATCGTTTCTTCCATAAAGATAACATCTATGGTGTTCTATCTATCGTCTCTTCTCTATATTAGACACTGCTCATGTGAGAAAACAACAGACCTGAAGGTGTCGCTATACAGTTTCCCATGGACCTTTTATGGAAAGTGTTGGCCTACACGTTCCAAAACATCTTCAGATTTCTCTGGTTAATAATTGTGTGTTATATTCATACAATCCTTAGCATCACTCTGCTGCTGCTGCTGCTGCTCTCTCTATGGTCCTCAGCAAAAATTCCCCTGACAGCGTCTCGCTCGGCGACACATTCTCTTTCTCTCTTTCGGCTGTTATCACCTAGGCAACCTGCGGGGTGTTGTGCTTCTTGCGGTGTCATGCTTTGTCTCTCAGACCCATACAGTTTGGCTGGCGCTGTCAGCTTCTATTGGACTGTTGCCCACCTAGGGCCACTGGCTGAACATCAACACAGACAGACAGACAGACACAGACAGACAGACAGACTGACAGACAGACAGACAGACAGACAGACAGACAGACAGACAGACAGACAGACAGACAGACAGACAGACAGACAGACAGACAGACAGACAGACAGACAGACAGACAGACAGACAGACAGACAGACAGACAGACAGACAGACAGACAGACAGACAGACAGACAGACATCTCTCTGGTCCTGTGGTGATTTTTTGTTGTTGTTAAAGCCCTATAGTATCCTACTGCATGCTTTATTTAACAGGTGGCCCTTGGGGGTGCTTAGAATGGCAGTTGGTTACAATAAAGCATAGCCATGATAAGGCCAAATATTGTTATAGCTGAAATTCACCTGCTAAAACCATTTATGTACAGTGTTTCCCCATTTACAGCTTTCCACTGAAGGGTTTTCTTTTGTTTTTTTAATACGTGCATGACTTGGTCTTGAGGTGGAAACACACAGAGGAATCTAAACTTGGTTTCTCTATTTAGGTTTCTTCTACTTTTCTACATGACTACATTTATCGGACTATGTTACTAGCTTTGCAGTCCAAAATGAATATGGTTCAGATACTAAGCTGTGACTTGTACTGTTGTTGTTGTTTTTTAAGAAGTAGGTCACTATACATCTTTAGTATTATACACAAAAACTACAAGACGGCCATATAAGCATAGAAAAAATATTTTCAGTATAATGGCTAATGAGTCCGCCTCTAGCATCATGGGCTATGATGGTTAATGCAACTCCCCATCTCCCTCCTTGAGTCATTAACTTCATATTATCCCCCTTGTTTGAGATAAATCATATACAGTGCCTTGCGAAAGTATTCGGCCCGCTTGAACTTTACGACCTTTTGCCACATTTCAGGCTTCAAACATAAAGATATAAAACTGTATTTTTTTGTGAAGAATCAACAACAAGTGGGACACAATCATGAAGTGGAACGACATTTTTTGGATATTTCAAACTTTTTTAACAAATCAAAAACTGAAAAATTGGGCGTGCAAAATTATTCAGCCCCTTTACTTTCAGTGCAGCAAACTCTCTCCAGAAGTTCAGTGAGGATCTCTGAATGATCCAATGTTGACCTAAATGACTAATGATGATAAATACTATCCACCTGTGTGTAATCAAGTCTCCGTATAAATGCACCTGCACTGTGATAGTCTCAGAGGTCCGTTAAAAGCGCAAAAAGCATCATGAAGAACAAGGAACACACCAGGCAGGTCCGAGATAAAGTTGTGAAGAAGTTTAAAGCCGGATTTGGATACAAAAAGATTTCCCAAGCTTTAAACATCCCAAGGAGCACTGTGCAAGCGATAATATTGAAATGGAAGGAGTATCAGACCACTGAAAATCTACCAAGACCTGGCCGTCCCTCTAAACTTTCAGCTCATACAAGGAGAAGACTGATCAGAGATGCAGCCAAGAGGCCCATGATCACTCTGGATGAACTGCAGAGATCTACAGCTGAGGTGGGAGACTCTGTCCAGAGGACAACAATCAGTCGTATATTGCACAAATCTGGCCTTTATGGAAGAGTGGCAAGAAGAAAGCCATTTCTTAAAGATATCCATAAAAAGTGTTGTTTAAAGTTTGCCACAAGCCACTTGGGAGACACACCAAACATGTGGAAGAAGGTGCTCTGGTCAGATGAAACCAAAATTGAACTTTTTGGCAACAATGCAAAACGTTATGTTTGGCGTAAAAGCAACACAGCTCATCACCCTGAACACACCATCCCCACTGTCAAACATGGTGGTGGCAGCATCATGGTTTGGGCCTGCTTTTCTTCAGCAGGGACAGGGAAGATGGTTAAAATTGATGGGAAGATGGATGGAGCCAAATACAGGACCATTCTGGAAGAAAACCTGATGGAGTCTGCAAAAGACCTGAGACTGGGACGGAGATTTGTCTTCCAACAAGACAATGATCCAAAACATAAAGCAAAATCTACAATGGAATGGTTCAGAAATAAACATATCCAGGTGTTAGAATGGCCAAGTCAAAGTCCAGACCTGAATCCAATCGAGAATCTGTGGAAAGAACTGAAAACTGCTGTTCACAAATGCTCTCCATCCAACCTCACTGAGCTCGAGCTGTTTTGCAAGGAGGAATTGGAAAAAATTTCAGTCTCTCGATGTGCAAAACTGATAGAGACATACCCCAAGCGACATACAGCTGTAATCGCAGCAAAAGGTGGCGCTACAAAGTATTAACTTAAGGGGGCTGAATAATTTTGCACGCCCAATTTTTCAGTTTTTGATTTGTTAAAAAGGTTTGAAATATCCAATAAATGTCGTTCCACTTCATGATTGTGTCCCACTTGTTGTTGATTCTTCACAAAAAAATACAGTTTTATATCTTTATGTTTGAAGCCTGAAATGTGGCAAAAGGTCGCAAAGTTCAAGGGGGCCGAATACTTTCGCAAGGCACTGTATATAGATTCTATAACATCAATATTCTGTAGCAGGAGATTATTGATGGACTATAAATCCTGCCTATTTCATTTGTTCCCACTCGCTGATCCTCTCATCATTAAAGTAAATGCAGGCAATGATGTATTTAATGTTATGTTCCTCCTACTGTGCCGAATGCACACTTTACATTATACAGTATAGGCTATACTGTAGTAATTGCTCCTAGAATGGACATGTGTTCATTATTATTATTATTTGTTTTGAATCATTTTTGTAGGGGCTTTAATATTGCAAATAGATTGTGGCTTCAATCATTGTACAGTAATTGTCTGCATTCTTTCCAATCCCATATATATATATATATATATATATATATATATATACAGTGCCTTGCGAAAGTATTCGGCCCCCTTGACCTTTGCGACCTTTTGCCACATTTCAGGCTTCAAAACATAAAGATATAAAACTGTATTTTTTTGTGAAGAATCAACAACAAGTGGGACACAATCATGAAGTGGAACGACATTTATTGGATATTTAAAACTTTTTTAACAAATCAAAAACTGAAAAATTGGGCGTGCAAAATTATTCAGCCCCCTTAAGTAAATACTTTGTAGCGCCACCTTTTGCTGCGATTACAGCTGTAAGTCGCTTGGGGTATGTCTCTATCAGTTTTGCACATCGAGAGACTGACATTTTTTCCCATTCCTCCTTGCAAAACAGCTCGAGCTCAGTGAGGTTGGATGGAGAGCATTTGTGAACAGCAGTTTTCAGTTCTTTCCACAGATTCTCGATTGGATTCAGGTCTGGACTTTGACTTGGCCATTCTAACACCTGGATATGTTTATTTTTGAACCATTCCATTGTAGATTTTGCTTTATGTTTTGGATCATTGTCTTGTTGGAAGACAAATCTCCATCCCAGTCTCAGGTCTTTTGCAGACTCCATCAGGTTTTCTTCCAGAATGGTCCTGTATTTGGCTCCATCCATCTTCCCATCAATTTTAACCATCTTCCCTGTCCCTGCTGAAGAAAAGCAGGCCCAAACCATGATGCTGCCACCACCATGTTTGACAGTGGGGATGGTGTGTTCAGGGTGATGAGCTGTGTTGCTTTTACGCCAAACATAACGTTTTGCATTGTTGCCAAAAAGTTCAATTTTGGTTTCATCTGACCAGAGCACCTTCTTCCACATGTTTGGTGTGTCTCCCAGGTGGCTTGTGGCAAACTTTAAACGACACTTTTTATGGATATCTTTAAGAAATGGCTTTCTTCTTGCCACTCTTCCATAAAGGCCAGATTTGTGCAATATACGACTGATTGTTGTCCTATGGACAGAGTCTCCCACCTCAGCTGTAGATCTCTGCAGTTCATCCAGAGTGATCAAGGGCCTCTTGGCTGCATCTCTGATCAGTCTTCTCCTTGTATGAGCTGAAAATTTAGAGGGACGGCCAGGTCTTGGTAGATTTGCAGTGGTCTGATACTCCTTCCATTTCAATATTATCGCTTGCACAGTGCTCCTTGGGATGTTTAAAGCTTGGGAAATCTTTTTGTATCCAAATCCGGCTTTAAACTTCTTCACAACAGTATCTCGGACCTGCCTGGTGTGTTCCTTGTTCTTCATGATGCTCTCTGCGCTTTTAACGGACCTCTGAGACTATCACAGTGCAGGTGCATTTATACGGAGACTTGATTACACACAGGTGGATTGTATTTATCATCATTAGTCATTTAGGTCAACATTGGATCATTCAGAGATCCTCACTGAACTTCTGGAGAGAGTTTGCTGCACTGAAAGTAAAGGGGCTGAATAATTTTGCATGCCCAATTTTTCAGTTTTTGATTTGTTAAAAAGTTTGAAATATCCAATAAATGTCGTTCCACTTCATGATTGTGTCCCACTTGTTGTTGATTCTTCACAAAAAATACAGTTTTATATCTTTATGTTTGAAGCCTGAAATGTGGCAAAAGGTCGCAAAGTTCAAGGGGGCCGAATACTTTCGCAAGGCACTGTATATATATATATATATATATATATATATATATAGGCACTATATATATATATATATATATATATATATATATATATATATATATATATATATTTTTTTAACAAATATAAATATTCTTTTAAATATGTACAGTGCATTCAGAAAGTACTCAGATCTCTACACTTTTTTTCAACATTTTATTTTTGGGAAACGATTATTGCGATTCATCCTATACTGTTCCGAACATCATTACCTCTTAGCAACAGATGTGGGATACATACACACACTCTCCCCACCCTTCCCCCACAAACAACCACAAGCTCAGATGTTCAACAGTTGTTCCATCCCCGAGCCCAACTCAAGAGAAGACTTGATGTGCGAATGCATATACAGTTGCAGCTGTTTGAGAAGGCATGCAAAATTGAGCAAGAATGGGGAGGTTTTCAAGTCCTAGCTGAAGGAGCTCAGATACACCCCTTTCCCCTGAAACACACGCACGCTGGTCCCCCGTTGTGACCATTTTCCCAAGCATCTCTGAGCATCTCACATTCTGTATGTGTTCTTACATAATTGAAGTTATCCCCTGGAGTTTTCTCCATGTCGATGTTTTCCTCTTTCTCATACAGTCTGTCATTGTATGGTGTTTCCCACCTGTTCTCATGGAGTAGATATATTTCCCCCCGCTGCTTAGATGGTTCAACCCAGATGTACAGTGTTTCCCCAACAGGGTAATTTGTTTCTCACCCCGCAGGTGAGATAGTACGTGCCAGCTGTCGTGGGGAGTTTCCCACGCGGGTCCTGTGGTTTGTCCCAGCTGTGGTCCTGTGTAGTAACCAATCTCTACCTTAGCATGGCACTGGGAGCCGTGGGAGGTGTCAGACTGTAGTAGCTGCCTCTCAGGCAGCCAGTTAGTGTAGCTGCCTCAGAGGCATGTAGTTATTTTAGCTGCCTCAGGTGGTGGAGCAGCCCTGCATTCACTTTAGCCATCTCTCCTTCACTAACAGATGCTGCTATCCACTGAGATTATGAATACATTATCTGTCAGTGTTGGCGTCATTACCTAATACATTTCTAGTCAATTCAGGAGCAATCCTATGAATAAATTATTTGGTCCAATTATTCAACATACAGAAACTGAACTAGGATGGACCCCAAACCTGGTCTGTGTTAATTAAACCCTCCCTCTGTCTGTCCTTTCTGTCAAATCTCTTCTTAGATAATGATAGGAGAAGGTATCCTGTATTGCTGTCTGTCTAGGAGAAAGACTGGGGTCAAAACAGAGGCCAATATCAATGCAGCCGGCTGCAATTTCAACTCGTACATACGGCGTGCTGTTCGGTTTGTTGGTAAGTTTAGGTATTTTCTCAATCGTGACGTCTTGAAAACATAATGGCGTATCTAACTTCACAACACGCACAACACTGACACAGCTGTGTAGTGAACACCCACATTTTCTGCATAGTGTTTTGTCTTGTCTTTTGGTGATTAGCTGAGTAATACCTCCCTTGCTCTCCCACTTTCTGCCCCCGCCCCATCACTCTACCAGGGGTCCACGTATTTGGACTGTGCCTCACGGCTCTCATCACTGATGTCATCCAGCTGTCGACGGGCTACCACGCCCCATACTTCCTGACAGTGTGTAAACCCAATTACACCACGCTCAACTTGACCTGTGACGACAGCTCCTTCATCACAGAGGACTTCTGTTCTGGAGGAGCAGACCCAGCCATCATCAACGCTGGCAGGTCAGAGTGCTGATCTAGGATCATGTTTGCCATTTAGATCGTAAATAAAGATTAGGACTGGTGGAGGGGAACATTATCCTAGATTTGAAGGGGAAAAGTAGGAGAAACTTCACCCTGGAGTTTGTAAACACAGGCACTGAAATTGTGCTCTGCAAGTGGCACGCAACGTCGTCTATAGTGGGCCGCCACAGATGGTCATTAAGCATATTTCTCCAATGTAGTATATGCAGAAGTTTCACACATTATTACAGCGAACACCTTTCCCCGCCAGTAAACCAACAACATGCCTACTGTACATCTATCTGTTGTTCATATACTCTACATTGGAAAGCTACAGTGCCTTGCGAAAGTATTCGGCCCCCTTGAACTTTGCGACCTTTTGCCACATTTCAGGCTTCAAACATAAAGATATAAAACTGTATTTTTTTGTGAAGAATCAACAACAAGTGGGACACAATCATGAAGTGGAACGACATTTATTGGATATTTCAAACTTTTTTAACAAATCAAAAACTGAAAAATTGGGCGTGCAAAATTATTCAGCCCCCTTAAGTTAATACTTTGTAGCGCCACCTTTTGCTGCGATTACAGCTGTAAGTCGCTTGGGGTATGTCTCTATCAGTTTTGCACATCGAGAGACTGAAATTTTTCCCATTCCTCCTTGCAAAACAGCTCGAGCTCAGTGAGGTTGGATGGAGAGCATTTGTGAACAGCAGTTTTCAGTTCTTTCCACAGATTCTCGATTGGATTCAGGTCTGGACTTTGACTTGGTCATTCTAACACCTGTATATGTTTATTTTTGAACCATTCCATTGTAGATTTTGCTTTATGTTTTGGATCATTGTCTTGTTGGAAGACAAATCTCCATCCCAGTCTCAGGTCTTTTGCAGACTCCATCAGGTTTTCTTCCAGAATGGTCCTGTATTTGGCTCCTTCCATCTTCCCATCAATTTTAACCATCTTCCCTGTCCCTGCTGAAGAAAAGTAGGCCCAAACCATGATGCTGCCACCACCATGTTTGACAGTGGGGATAGTGTGTTCAGGGTGATGAGCTGTGTTGCTTTTATGCCAAACATAACGTTTTGCATTGTTGCCAAAAAGTTCAATTTTGGTTTCATCTGACCAGAGCACCTTCTTCCACGTTTGGTGTGTCTCCCAGGTGGCTTGTGGCAAACTTTAAACAACACTTTTTATGGATATCTTTAAGAAATGGCTTTCTTCTTGCCACTCTTCCATAAAGGCCAGATTTGTGCAATATACGACTGATTGTTGTCCTATGGACAGAGTCTCCCACCTCAGCTGTAGATCTCTGCAGTTCATCCAGAGTGATCATGGGCCTCTTGGCTGCATCTCTGATCAGTCTTCTCCTTGTATGAGCTGAAAGTTTAGAGGGACGGCCAGGTCTTGGTAGATTTGCAGTGGTCTGATACTCCTTCCATTTCAATATTATCGCTTGCACAGTGCTCCTTGGGATGTTTAAAGCTTGGGAAATCTTTTTGTATCCAAATCCGGCTTTAAACTTCTTCACAACAGTATCTCGGACCTGCCTGGTGTGTTCCTTGTTCTTCATGATGCTCTCTGCGCTTTTAACGGACCTCTGAGACTATCACAGTGCAGGTGCATTTATACGGAGACTTGATTACACACAGGTGGATTGTATTTATCATCATTAGTCATTTAGGTCAACATTGGATTATTCAGAGATCCTCACTGAACTTCTGGAGAGAGTTTGCTGCACTGAAAGTAAAGGGGCTGAATAATTTTGCACGCCCAATTTTTCAGTTTTTGATTTGTTAAAAAAGTTTGTAATATCCAATAAATGTTGTTCCACTTCATGATTGTGTCCCACTTGTTGTTGATTCTTCACAAAAAAATACAGTTTTATATCTTTATGTTTGAAGCCTGAAATGTGGCAAAAGGTCGCAAAGTTCAAGGGGGCCGAATACTTTCGCAAGGCACTGTATGTTACGAAATGCTCATTTGCAATGTTAAGAATAGCGCTAGCTTGCTAAACAACACCCACACTAGCCTCTACCTCAGGAGTGACTCACCGCCAGACTCAGAGACATTAGTTTGTTAAAGGCACTTAAAGGAAATAATCACCCATTTTAAATGTTATATTGGCCTGCTTGAACGGCAATACATGTAGCTCAGATACACATGAAAACATGAAATGACCCTGGGAATTGATAGAACATCGCTCAGAGAAGCACAAATACAATATAACATAAAAAATGGGTGAATCTTTATTTTAATGTCTCCACTCTCCACCAAGTTGCTGGCTTTAACTTAATAAATACTGTGTCTGACTCACTGTACAATGTAGCTGTCCTAGCTACGGTCTGCCGGTACAGAAATAAGAAGAGAGCAAGGAGACCCGGAGATGCTGTTCCTACAGCCCACTCGGTTCATCCCGGTGCACTTACGAAACAGGGAATGTGTGGCAGATCTGCCTGAACCCACACACAGACCATGCAACTGAGTATTTCACAGCTATCATTTTCAGCTCTTACCAAGGTAGTCAGTTTCTGTTTACTCAATATGCGGAATCTGTACTGTGTGTATTCTGTTCTGTCCAGCCTCTCAGGAAGGGAAGTAGGCCTGTGCACATCTGCATGGAGATAGGCCCCTTAGTAATCCATGTTAGAAGGTCCCTCAGTTGTCAGATTAAACATTGTTGATTTTCTTAGGATTAGCATATGTTTTAAGTCCTTTAAGGGTGCTGTTTTTGTATTGTATGAATGATGTAGGCTATGGAATACTTTAGGCAAGTGAGTCTGGAGGAGGACCATAGATGAATGACTGCTACAGCACAGTAGGTATGTGCTGCTCCTGAAGTCTGATTGGCCGTCATTTTTAATAAAGTGAATTAACAGCTGTTTGTTGACTTTATTCCTCGGTGGCAAGCTAGTGCAGGCTAGGGATGTGACAATAACTCGCAATGCTTATGCTCAAACTGCTCAAAATATGGTCAGTGATTTGTGGGGCAAATATAACCAACTCATTGCTGTGGCAAATCGTTCACGGGTTGCGCCCTTCACGGTGGATCTCCCTTCAGTCCGTCTCACCGTCTCTCAAGCGGAAGATAAAAAAATGACCGTTTCCCTCTCCTGTCGTTCCAGGAAGTCCTTTCCCTCGCAGCATGCCACTCTGGCCGCCTTCGCTGCTGTCTACGTCTCTGTAAGTAATCCAGCTACAAGCACACATACACACACACACACAGACATACACACATACACACACACACACACACAGACGTACACACACACACACATCCTTCTCCTCAGCCTAACTGGTCCTCATCCACTGGATGATGACCATGTGTCTTACTCTACAAATGTTTTCCATGTTACTCTAGTTCGGTTTGAACAGTCTCTGTTAAGGTCCACAAAAACATACATATTCCTTGGAATGGTTGAATTGGAACGCAGTCGTAATGCAAATCAAGTTTCGACAAGGCACCTCTGCTAACAATTAAACAGCTATTTTATAGTGTATTGATTCCAGGCCTCTCTACAAACAAGAACAATTTGTCAAATCCATAATGCAACTGGATATATGGTAAATAGATAACTGTATAGACGATAGCTGAATTATTAGCTGAACGGCATCCATAGTAGGAACTCGCCAGTTGTCAGACAAAACTCCCTGGCTGTGGCCGAAATCTGTCTTGCTTACTACTTACTAAAACGGCATACTACATACTGCATACTACATACTCATACTACATACTATTTAGAACATACTGTTTGGTAAAACTGAATGCAGTATGCAACAAATAACAGAATACTATATAATACATCTATACTGTGAAGGCATCATCTAATGTGCAATCGCGCTTGTTACCGGTCATTCGTTCATTTTTGTAGAGCGAGTCCCATATTCTGATTATCAGCTGTTGTCAATCACACGTGGATCTGAAAAGACGATCATCTTCCTCTATAGTGTGCAGACAATTCTACTAGATAATTAACCGAAATGAGTATGACATCCTGACATTTAAAGAATGCATATACTTTAAAAGTTTATCTTTTCGCATACCCAAAATGCCTACTATTTAGAATGTATGGTGAGGTATGGTGTATGGTGAGTTTTCCGACAAAACTTCCACAGTTGCCAGTTGGCGACTTCCTAATATGGATGCCTGAGTAATGGCACACTGAGTCTCCTCTCTCCTCCAGATGTACTTCAACGCTACGCTGACGGACTCCTCCAAGCTGCTGAAGCCCCTGCTGGTCTTCACCTTCATTATGGGTGGCATCATCTGTGGGCTGACCCGCATCATCCAGTTCAAGAACCACGCCATCGACGTCTACTGTGGCTTCCTCATCGGAGGCGGGATCGCCGTCTACCTGGTGAGATGCTCTAGTAGATCTCTAGTTGATCACTGATCTTCTAGGTCTTGGTCCGGGGAGACTAACTGGTGACACTCGACGACTGTAGATCTGGGTCTGCGTATGGAAGAGAACCCTATCCCCTATAAAGTGCACTACTTTTTCTGGTCAAAAGAAGTGCACTATATAGGGAATAATTTGCCATTTCGGACACTCCAGGCTCTTTAGTCTTGGTCCTGGAGACCGACAAGAGGTGCAGGTTTTTGTTCCAGTCCATGTTGTAACACACTTCATTTTCCTTGTAAATTAAATAACATGCCAAATTGATTTAGTTGAATTAGGTGTGTAAGTATCATGATGGAACAAAAGCCTGCATACCCGGTGGGTCACCTGGACCAGGATTGAAGAACACTGATCTGAAGATTCATCTCATTGAAGCCATTCTTTCTAATACTAGAGCACACCTCTGATATAGCTAGCCTCTCATCTCCTTCTGGCATTTTAGAAAAAATAAGGTGCTATCTAGAAGCTAAAACAGTTATTTTACTGTTCCCATAGGAGAAACCTTTGAAGAGCTATTTTAGGTTCCAGGTAGAACCCTTTTGTGTTCCATGTAGAGCTCTTTCCACTGAAGGTTCTACATGGAACCCAAAAGAGTTCTAACTTGAAATAAAAAGAGTTCTACCTAAAAACCGAAAGGTTCTCCTATGGGGACAGCCAAAGAACCCTTTTGGAACGGAGCGGAGCCTCTAGGAAAAGGTGCAACTGTCTGTCTGTATATTGATGGATGTAATGAATAGTGGCATGTTTTGCTAGCTTGTTTGTTGAGTCTGTGGTGCTTTTGTAAATGGGGTTCCAGAAATCCAATTACCGGCATGCTGAACAAAGCAGGATGCACTAGTTTTGAGCAATATGATTCATGCCGTTGTATGAGGGTGTCAATGTTTCAACATTATTCAAATACTGTTGGCTATAATTAGGCTACATGGTAATGGATATGTCACCAAAATGAAATGTGCATTGAATTAGCTTAATGTGCAGCATCAGAAATACATAACATGATTACGATTGGTAAAGATACTGTACAATACTGTGCATTTGCTGAAATCCTTTTCAGCAATATGCGGCAAAATATTGGATTTTCATGGTACTGGATCATGGACATGTATAAATAACACACATGCACATCCCACGAACATTCATGTCACACCACCTACACCCACCCACACAATATCCTCACATTGAGGAATATTAAATCAGAAGTGCTTGAGGCTATGATGTGGCTGTGATCGTGCCACTGACAATTTACCACGACAGTAATACAGTTGGCTGCTGCATTATCTATGACTCAGTGACTAAGACATGTCACATGACCAGTGGCACACCAAATCCACGGACACAATCGTGCAGACCTCATGTTGAACGAATGGCTCTTTGCCCTTGCTTGTTTTTTTTCATGTCTTTTTGTCTTAGATATGTTCACTGAATGATGCTTGATTGTGTACTAATGTCTGTCTACAAACGCCTAAGACAATTTCAGACAGTTATAGGTAGATACAGATATATTAGGTATAGATAGGTAGGTAGAGGTAGCTCAGGATGGTAGTTCAACCTATAAAGAATGCTGTCATTGTCTGTCCTCCCTTCAGGGTCTGTATGCAGTGGGTAACTTCCAGCCTACTCGGGACACGTCCAGACAGCAGCCCCAGCCTCCCCCGCTCCGTGAGACCCTCAGGAGCAACACCGTGCCCAACGTCAGCCAGAGCGCAGGGCGCCACCTGCAGCCCAACAGCCTCAACAGCATGAACAGCCTGAACAGCATCAGCACCACCGATAGCCTCACCGCCGCCCGTCCCGCGACCCTCCTGACCCGGGTCCCCTCCTGCCGCGAGTCCAGCTCCCTGAACAACCTGAAGAGGGCCAGTGCTGATGTGGAGTGCATCACCTCGTCAAGCACGCTGTGTAAACAGGACAGCCTGGTGACCTTTAACAGTAGCACGTTACCCAGGTCGCACGGCGGCTCGCTCCCCGAAGAGCACCGGGTCCCGCGCCGCCACGCGAGCATCCACGCCTCCATGGACTCCACACGCTCCAAGCAGCTGCTGTCGCAGTGGAAGAGCAAGAACGAGAACCGCAAGTTCTCACTGCAGGTGATGGACAGTGGGGTGGTGGTGGGACGCCACCATTCAACATCCTCCTCCTCCTCGCCCCAGAGGACCATGGAGCTGAGGTGCAGCTCTGAGCCGTCCGCCATGGGCCTGGAGGCGGAACTCCGTGCTCAGGGCCACATCCCCGCCCAGTACATGAAGCTGGCAGCTAGCATCGTGCCGCTGTCCAACCACCTCCCCCACAATGGGGGCAGCAGCGGCCTGGCCGCGGGGGCCCGCGTCTCCATCCAGTCCCGGCCAGGCTCCTCCCAGCTGGTCCACATCCCCGAGGAGACCCAGGAGCACAACAGCAGCACCTCCACCAGGGAGGATGAGGATGACGAGGACAGAGAGGATAGCTATGTCGGCGGTGGGATCCCTGGCGGGGGAGGCTCGGCGCGCTCCAAGTGGCTGAAAGTGGCCAAAGAGGGCGCCCTGTGCAGGACTAACAGCCTAACTAACCAGCCGCGCATCATGCAGGTCATCACCGTGTCCAAGCAGCAGGGTCTGCTCCAGCACGGCAGCCCCAAGAGCTCTGAGGACGGTAGCGTGGTCAGCTGCACAGGCTCCATCCATTACAAGGCCCTGACGGACCAGGAGCCCGGCCAGGGCATCGTAAGGGTGGAGGCCCACCCGGAAAACAAGCCTGTGATCAAGCCTCCGGACGGCAGTGGCTCCTGGAGGTGGAAGCCGCAGGAGCAACGGGGTAGCATCCGCCAGTCCTTTGAGCTCAACGACCTCAACCGCGACTCGGAGAGCTGCGACTCGCTCAAGGACGGCTACGGCTCCATCGACGGGAGGATGAGTCAGACGGGTACGGACACTGGCAGCGAGCGTGGCGGTGGGGGTGGGGGTCACCCCTACGTTCACCACCCACACTACCACCACCACCACCACCACCCCCACCAGGGCATCACCACCATCCGTGTGACCCCTGTGGAGGGACTAAGTGGAGGGGGCAGCGAGGCCGCCTCCGAGACCCTTTCCATCGCCTCCAGTCGGGAGTCCACCCTGCGGAGGAAGGGCAAAATCATCCTGCTCCCGGATAGAGGTCCAAGTCCGGACAACTCCAGGAACTATTTCAAAGGGTCCTCCCCCACACCGCCCCCCACCCTGGGTCTGGCGTATAGGGAGTGAACAGCTGCACAGTCAGCACTTACCATTCCTCCTTACTGCCCAAGTGGTGGTCCTATCTGTCCCCCCCCCATGAGTGGCCTTCTACACTGGATCTAGTCTGGACCCCACAACAAGACCAATGAGAACATTCAGCTCATAAACGGCTGTATATTATCAAACCCGTCATGGATTCAGTGGAGTTAGCTGGGCTGGATAAATTGTCCAATGGTCATATAGTTCATTAGAGCTATCTTAGTGTGTCTGGTCCAGGAAGGCCACTGTACAGTACATAGGGGTTTCTCCATTACTCAATAATCTGATCATTCTTCATTTTTTGCAGTTGTTTTACTGTTAGACCTGGTTTGATAGGACCGGGGCTACCTTTATTGGTGTGTGTTCTTTGAGAAAATGAAACTATAGCACGCACAATAATCCTTTAAGAATGCAGGAGACGCTGGATAATCGCCACAAGGTCATTTTGCGCGCACTTTTCAACCCTCCTTTCATTACATTAACTTCGATCCATTTGAGAAGCACAACTTCTAACTCTTTTTATATAGTGGCTATAGTGGTTTGAACTAGGAATTTGATACTATTTTGTTATCACCCGGCAAGAGCCTTCGATGGCAATAAACCGTGCAAGTTGTTTATTAAGGGTGCGTTCGTAAATTCTCTCCGGAGTGCCAGAGGGTGCTCTGAGTGCGTTCGTTTCGTAAATTCTCTCCGGAGTGCCAGAGGGTGCTCTGAGTGCGTTCGTAAATTCAGAGCGTTGTCAGATTGTCTGTTTGTACATTCAGAGCGTTTCACTCTCGGAGCGTTCAGAGCGCACACTGGACGCTCTGGCCGAGGAGTAGAGTTGGCAGTCAACGGCAGTCAATCACCCAACCTAACTGGCTAAAGTTAGCTAGCTTGCTAGCTACTTCCAGACATAAATGAGAGAACAGCTCACTCTGACCATTTTACTCACCATAGCAGAGCTGGTTAGGCTGTTTATGTTATCCAGAGCGTTGGTGACTGTAACTGTGCTGCTGGCAACAATTTACTCACGCTTTTTTTTGCCAACGTTTACTGATTCTGGCCATATTCAACAGCTGTTGAGCGTTCGTACATTCATCAGTTATTCTGCTCTCTGGCACACTCAGACGAGAGTGCTCTGAAATCTGAGTAGATAGCCAGAGTGAATTTTATGAACGCACCCAAAGTTGATAGACATGATGTTTTATAGGCTTTTTCCATTGACGATCTGTTCTCTTTCTCAGCATATTAATATCCCTGTGTAATGTGACTGTCATATTGTGTTGCACTGCATAGCAACTGCATAGTAAATGCATAGCAACTCTAGAGGTGCTTTTCATAATACAACTTTCATACATATAGTACTCTGACAATTGTGAAAATAAATGTTTCTATTTTTTGCTATGTACTGTACATATTTATAGTACTCTGATTGTGCTGCCAACAATATTCACATGTCCTCATTTGCTTTTTGCTAATTATTGATAGTCTATTTTACCAGAGATGTGTTTATTCAAAGTTGTTGTTTTTGGAACTTTAGCAGGATATGCATTGACTTGGTAGGTGATTTATAAAAGAGCGATGTTTTGAGAAATCACCAAATGTTATCACTGGGGTTAGAAATCCCAGTAACTCTCCCAAAATCCCCAGGTTTTTCAGAAGTCGTGAGTGAATTTCCTCCAGACGCTGGGATTCTTACAACCGGGATTTCTGGAAAACAGTATGTCATGCTTCTTTTTTTTTTAGCTCACAGTGGCAAATACTGTATATTAATAGATGAACAGGGGCAGTGGATACAGTGTGTAAGATAATTGATTAGTAGGGGTAGTGGGTTAACTATGTCAGTTAATTGATTAGTAGGGGCAGTGGGTTAACTATGTAAGATAATTGCTTACTAGGAGCCTTAATTTAAAAAAAACATTTCTTAAAGATGGGAAATTCAAGAAGGACTTTGAGTCTTTGTGTCCTTTGTTGCCTTTAAAATAAGTATACTAATAAGTATTCACAGTTTTGATAAACATTTTGATAAAGTACCCTTTTTCCTATCAGCTCATATAGCCAACTAAAATCTATAACTGCTGTACATGTTGTGAATGCTACTCACTTTGCACTCAACTCATTTTCAAGTAAATGTATCTATTGATGATTGCCATAAAAAGGAAACCACTCTCGGGAGAGGCTTGTCTTCCCAAACCATTGCTATGCGCACACTAATTGGTCTAATTATCCGGTTGATTTTCCAGATTGGACAATGTGACAGCCAAGCCTGTGCTGTGGACTTTGGTTGTACTGTTAGATTAAATTAAATCATACATTAGTCTCCCTTGGGCTATAATGTACAGTGTACAAGTCACGACTGAAGCCCTGTTTATACCTGGTTCTAACATGCGTCCTTTCTTGATCTTGTTCACATTTTGACTGTGCATTGTGATTGGATTGTGATCAGATCTTTCAGCCCACATCCGGAGGTAGTCAGGTACACATAGGTAGTCAGGCACACAAGTATAGACAGATGTGGACAGTTCAACCATTTTAAATCATCGTTATCTCGCCCTTTAAAATCATTGACAGATGGCACCATTGACTTACGTCAATATGTGTCTTAAAATAAATAAATATTATTTTGAAAGAATAGCAGTCAAATAATTTACATGCAGGGAGGAACCAGGAAATCTGGTACCAATGCAGACACAGTGGACGGATTAGGCTTTTCACATCGGATATTTTTCAGAGGTGATCTGATTTGTCAAAAGACCAATTTGTGAAACAAAGATCAGAACTGGGCTACCTGTGTAAATGCAGCCTTTGAGACATTTTAATACCACATTAGATACATTTCTGAAAATGTGGGCACAATCAGAGTGTGGGCAAGATCAGCACAAAGAACGCATGTTAGCGCCAGGTATAAACAAGTCTTGAGAGACGAGGTTGTATAATGCCAATACCATCCCTCTCCCTCCCACAAGAGGAATAGTAAACAAGTGAGTCATAATCGGTCGAAAGCAAGTTTATTATAGTAAACTAAAACTGAAACTAAAACTAATCATGAAAAAACAATTTAGCAAAACAAAATTATTAACAAACCTGTTTGAAAAACTAAAACTATACTGAAACTATTATCTTTGACTCCAAAACTAACTAAAATAAAGCATAATGAATTATGTCCAGTTTTATATTTTTTATTTTTTTACAAACAAATTGGGTGTTAAATGCGGTTTTCAAGCTTTTGAATCTGGTGGGTAAATGCGTCCAGGAGACGGCGACGTTTCAAATAGGCCTAGTTTGTGAATCGCTACAGAGAGGAAGAGGCGAAGCGAGAGGCTCGACTCTACCCCAAAATCTGCCCATGCGGAGAAAAAAAACAGGCAGAAGCAGAGGAAGTGGGGATTTCTTTGTATGCAGCTGTCAAATTTGGTCAAAACACATTTGAATTGCTAATTTGCTGTGTGAGGCGTATTTGATCGAATAGCCGTAATGTTTATATTGTTAAGTGGACTCACGTGGAATTCCGACAACTTTGAGAAAAACAATTTTGCAGTGATGAAAAAAGTACCCAGTAGTCATACTTGAGTAAAAGTAAAGATACCTTAATAGAAAATGACTCACATAAAAGTGAAATGGTGGTGGATCTTTGATGTAATGGGGCTATTTTGCTTTCACTGGTCCTGTGACTCTTGTTAAGGTCAATGGCATCATGGCATCATTTAGCCAAAAGCCTGGTTGTCTCTGCCTGGATGCTGAAACTTGGCCACAAGTTGATCTTCCAGCAAGACAATTACCCCAAGCACACATCAAAATCCAGAAAGAAGCAGTCCATAAGCACAGACAAAGAATATCAAGGATCTGGAAGGATTCTGTATGGAGGAATGGTCTGAGGTCCCTCCCGATGTGTTCTCCAACTCATAAAATATTTTGGAAAAAGGATCAGTGTCATAATCTTCGAACACTATCACTAGCTATCACTAGTTATCACTAGCTATCACTAGATAAACATAGTCTAGGTAATTTGATTATTCTTACATGTACAGTACTACTAAATGTAAAAAGCACTGGTGTATACATACTCTAGAGAAAGTTTCCTATCACCATATGTTTTGCAATTCCAGATCTTTCGCTATTCCTTTTTTTACATTGAGATTGATTTAATAATTTCTAATAATTTTATTTAATAATTTAAAACTAACCTATGACCTTAAAAGTCACCTTATGTATAACTGCCTCCCAGTTGCAAGAAGACGACATCCCAAAAAACACCCCCAAAAAACTATGCAACACAAATGGCTCCTAGCCTCCCATGCATGCTGTCTGTCCCTAACACTAAAACTGAAACTAAGGGCTCTATTAAATCCATAGCGCTGAAGATCCGCTATACAGCGTGATTGACAATTTAAGGCAACGTTCCCCGCGGGCGCGGCGACTGCATTCACTGTAAACGTTGCATATGTCGGCTCAATCGGAAATTACCTTTACATTTTAATGCGGATCTTCGGCGACACTCTGGCGATACGGATTGAATCCAGCACTAAATAATATCAAAACAAAATATAAATATTTTTATACAACTCAAAACTAAATCAAAACTAACAAATCAGGTCGGAAAACGAACTGAAACTAAGCTGAATTTCAAATAAAAATGTCAAAACGGATAGAAATAAAAGTGAATATAAACACACAACTATTACAACCTTGATCTAAAGTACAGAAGTGAAAAAATAACATTACTTTCACTACCACTGGTTAGTGGCACTGTAACTATCACACATGATCTATATGTGTGTGACATGCTAATAATCAATGATTTATATCCAGTTTGTTGTGTACAAAGGTAGAACCATTCAGCAATCTATAAATGTAAGTAGGGCGTGTATAGTACGTATATTATAGTAGGCTGATACCTTTACAAAACTGTGCCAAGAGCTTACTGCACATATACAGCAGGGGTCTCAAAGCCATTTCGCCGGGGACCACGTTCTCTTTCAACGAGGTTAAATCAAGGTCAGACCGCATTAAATACGTTTGTGGCCCGTGGGCCGCCAGTTTGAGACCCCTGACATGAGTGTTATGTGTATAGAACACTATCTACTCATGAAGTAACATGAGATATCTACCACAGTATCATTCTTGTTTTGTTTTACAGTGGTCATGATATGTCGGTCGCATTTGGATTGACAAGATAAGGAATGTAATTCAGTTTGTTTGTGTCTGTACACAATAATATGAACGTAAGATGTATTAAATGAAGATATTGTTAAAAATGTCCATCGATAATCACGTTTTTTTTTGTGTGTGTGTGTTTTTCTTTTCAGTGACACTGAATTGATATTATATAAATATTCTACATATTTTTTATGTCTCAAAGGGTATATTGGAGGTGACGGCTTAAGGGGAAAATGTTTCATATTTGCCTGTGTACTTTCATGATGGCTTTAAACTGTGGTCATATCTGCATGGTCATTTTGATATGTACTGTATCTAAAGGCTTATTTTTTTGTATATGACACCTTTTGAAAGTTCTGGCTGGTACCTTGATTTATACCTACTCAATTGATCAATCAATCAACCAATTGATTAACTCTGAATTATTTCTATCACTGTAAATACAATATTTGTAACTTTGCCATGCAGACAATGTTGTTAGGAAAGCATATCTACAGAAATAAAATCATGTTTGGCAGAAGAAGATGTTTTGATGTTTAATAGACTGAGGATGCATTTGTACAGAGTTGAGAGCATAGAAATGGAATTTATAATAATCTAGTCATTCTATTTCTATGGTCGAACTGTCAGTTGGCTTTATTATACATCTGCAAACGTTGGCCTGTGCACATTCAGAACAGATGTGGTGATTGGCAGATAGCTTTGTGGCTAGCGAAACAGAAGCCTCAGTCAGGAGTCGCTCTTATTTAGAGGGTCGAATTCCAATCATTGTGTATAATGATACCACCAGACATACTCTGTATTCCACATTCTAAATACACTCTGTATTTCACTATTCTATGGAGTTGACTATGTCTAAATATTGAAATAAATGTTTGATTATCAAACTAGATTGTTTGTTGATGGTGATATCTTTTTCTGTCTCATCTGTGTCACGGAGACGCATAGTGATGTCATCTTTGTATTGCATGTATACATTGTGATGTAATTGTATATGTCATTTCCCTGTGTCACAGAATCATATGTTGATGTAGTTCTTTGGTAGGGGTAGAAGTAGACCGTGATGTCCTTTTATCTGTGTCACATACTGTATGCTCATAGTGATGTCATTTCCCTGTGTCACAGAGGCACGCAGTGATGTTATTTCACTGTGGCACAGAGGCACACTATGATGTCATGTCTCTGTGTCACAATGGCATATTGTGATGTCAATTCAGTATCACAGACTTACAGTTGAAGTCGGAAGTTTACATACACCTTAGCCAAATACATTTAAACTCAGTTTTTCACAATTCCTGACATTTATTCCTAATAAAAATTCCCTGTGTTAGGTCAGTTAGGATCACCACTTTATTTTAAGAATGTGAAATGTCAGAATAATAGTAGAGAGAATGATTCTTTGCAGCTTTCATTTCTTTCATCAGCCTCTGCATTCCATGACCCCAATGCCCATACTGATTGTTCGCTGCCATAACATCATATACTCTTTATAATTAATAGAATTGCTGTATAGATGATACACATGGGTGTGCAGGCATGTGATGTTGGAAAGTGACCTAGTTATCATGGGGGAGAGGGAGGTCTTAAGTAGGGCAGAAAGTTGACCTAAATTGAAAGGGAGAGCTCCTGCTCCTCGTCAGCTTAAGCAGCATCCCCGAAAACCAAAGGGAATGTGCTGAGGGATAAAAGAGAGAGACAGACCGGTGATGGAGAGACGATGAGAGAAGAAGAGACAGGGCGAAAAAGAGGGGCTAGCGTTTGAGATGCTTCGGTTGGGAACCAAGGAGTAACACATGAGTTGGAGACTGGCCACTGCCGCTTTAGAAGAGATGCAGAAATCAATGTACCTCTTAAGATGTCTTAGGGACATTATCAAATCAAATCAAAATGTATTTGTCACATGCTTCGTAAACAGCAGGCTAACAGTGAAACGCAGTAGACTAACAGTGAAACGCTTACTCAAGGGTCCTTTTCCAACAATGCAGAGATAAAGATACATTTAAAAAAAAAACTATAATAATGACACAAGGAATAAATATACAGTGAATAATGAGTAGAAATCACATGGCTATATACAGGAAGTACCAGTACCGATCCCATTTCTAGCAGATAAATGCACCAGACGTTCTCAACTGATGGAACAGACTAGAGTTCTGAAGATGGAATGAGAAAGGGACTTATGAAGGAAAGATAATAGGCCCTGTCATGATGTCACTCCATGATGGAGCACTAGGACAGGTAGTGGGGCTTTGTCCTGGAGCTTAGGGACAAGGAGGGGGTTCTGTGGTGGAGCGATAGCAGGCACTGTGATGAAACTCTGTGACAGAGCAATAGTAGGCCCTCTTATGGAGCTAAGGGACGGAGTGATAGCTGCCCTTCTTAAAACCCCTGAAACCTATATGCCAATTGAGATTAGAAAATTAGAAAACATTTTCCAGTGTGAGAGTGGATGGCCTTCAGTTTGATAAACATACACTTCAAGTTCTGTATTCTACCATGTTTTTTTCCTTAGGATACAGTAAATGACATAGCAACAAGACAATTGTAAACAGTTTGTGTATTTTCAATTGATGTCAATAGCCTTGATCGATCCTGTATCAATTCAAATATGTTATGAGGACTCAATGATTCATTGCAGTACTGATGAAATACACAAAGGGTACTGGTGTAGTCTAAACCATATATTCACATTTCAGATGGATTTCAAATAGATAATTCTGTCAGGGCCAGTGCATGATTCCTCGGCTCCAGTAGGTGAAGCAGTCGAGTGGAACCATTGAATCCTGCCGACATGTTGGAGGAACAAGAAAGACCATGAATGCAACAAATGAAAGTGTGTGCACTAACCACCGTAAATCGCTCTGGATAAGAGCGTCATGCTAAATGACTCAAATGTAAATGTATAATGTAATAATGTACTTCATATAAACTCAATCTTGTTCCCGGGCTGCACATACACAGTACATGGACTAGAGCATTGGCGAGGACTCTACCACTGCATTGTGTTATCTTCTTTCTCAACTAGGGTCCTATTTAGCCATCACCAGCAGCCTCTGAGAGAAGTACCGCACGTTTGCTGTCTCAGACACGTTGCCACGGCAACCCCGGGAAGGAGAGCGCGAGAGCTCTCGTCCTTTTTTTCAGATAGAGGAGAGGCAGCGTTACCAGTCTAAGCTTTGTGTCAAAAGATGGGCATGAGTGTGTAGCGTTGTGAAACCCGACTACCACACGGAAAACACATGCATCCAGAAACAAACCAAATAATCCAAGCGCTCTAATGTGCTCTCTGGCCCGGAGGTGGTAAAACAAAATGAAAACCAAGTCCAATATCCCTTCTGAGGGGGATATGTTTTTTATTCCTGCATTTCTGGTGAGCCGCTGTGAAGCATAATGGTGGAGCCTAGGGAGGTATATAAACAGCAGGATATTGAGGCCTAGATAAGTCATAAAAATGTATAGTGATGACTAGATCAAAGGCAGGGGCATTGATACGACAAAACCACTCGAATGAAGTTGTTTCATTCACTGCTTTTAATGTGTCTGGAGCATTCCTTTGAATGCTGAATGGTTGACACGACACTGCAGGTTAATGGTTGACACGACACTCACTCTATTTTTCTCTCTCTCTTTCTATGTATCTATAGTACCAGTCAAAAGTTTGGACACACCTACTCATTCCAGGGTTTTTCTTCTTTTTTTAAAACTATTTTCTACATTGTCGAATAATAGTGAAGACATCGAAACTATAAAATAACATTTTTATATGTAGTAAATGTAGTAAACAAAAAAGTGTTAATTTTTTGATTTTAGATTCTTCAAAGTAGCCAACCTTTGCATTGATGACAGCTTTGTACAATCTTGGCTTTCTCACAACCAGATTCACCTGGAATGCTTTTCCAAAAGTCTTGAAGGAGTTCCAACATATGCTGAGCACTTGTTGTCTCCTTTTCCTTCACTCTGCGGTCCAACTCATCCCAGGTCATCTGATGCAGCACTCCATCACTCTCCTTCTTGATAAAATAACCCTTACACAGCATGGAGGTGTGTTGGGTCATTGTCCTGTTGAAAAACAAATTATGGTTAGTCCCACTAAGGTCAAACCAGATAGCATGGCGTATCGCTGCATAATGCTGTGGTAGCCATGCTGGTTAAGTGTGCCTTGAATTCTAAATAAATGACAGACTGTTTCACCAGCAAAGCACCCCCACACCATCACACCTCCTCCTCCATGCTTCACGATGGGAACCACACATGCAGAGATCATCTGTTCACCTACTCTGCATCTCACAAGGACATGGAGATTGGAACCAAAAATCTCAAATTTGGACTCATCAGAACAAAGGAAAGATTTCCACCATTCTAATGTCCATTGCTTGTGTTTCTAGGCCCAAGTCTCTTCTTCTTATTGGTGGCCTTTAGTAGTGGTTTCTTTTCAGCATTTCAACCATGAAAGCCTGATTCATGCAGTCTCCTCTGAACAGTTGATATTGAGATGTGTCTGTTACTTGAACTCTGTGAAGCATTTATCTTTATCTCTAATGAACGTGTCATCTGCAACAGAGGTAACTCTGGGCCTTCCTTTCCTGTGGCGGTTCTTATGAAAGCCAGTTTCATCATAGCGCTTGATGGTTTTTGCTACTGCACTTGAAGAAACTTGACATTTTCCAGATTGACTGACATTCATGTCTTAAAGTAATGATGGACTGTCGTTTCTCTATGCTTATTTGAGCTGTTCTTGCCATATAATGGACTTGGTATTTTACCAAATAGGGCTATCTTCTGTATACCACCCCTACCTTGTCACAACACAACTGATTGGCTCAAACACATTAAGAAGGAAAGAAATTCCACAAGTTTTAAGAAGGCACACCTGTTAATTTAAATGCATTCCAGGTGACTACCTCATGAAGCTGGTTGAGAGAATGCCAAGAGCTTGTAAAGCTGTCATCAAGGTAAAGAAGAATCTCAAAAATAATATTTATTTTGATTTGTTTAACACTTTTTTGGTTACTACATGATTCCATTTGTGTTTTTCATAGTTTTGATGTTTTCACTATTATTCTACAATGTAGAAAATATTTCAAATAAAGAAAAACCCTGGAATGAGTACAGTAGCTGTTTCCAAACTTTTGACTGCTACTGTATTTATTTATTTCAATGTCTCTCTCTTCTCAGGGCTACGATCTCTGCCTCTGTCTCTCTCCTCTCTCTTTCTCTCTGTCAGTCTCTCTTACTCCATCGTCTAATTTCTTTCAATCCATCTCTCTTCCCTGTCCAATCAAAGCATGTTCTATTCCAGAACTAGGTTTATGAGTACTGGAATTACAAAATGGTCAACATTTTATTTAACATATCAGGATGAAGCACATTATCTTTGTGAATAAGGTATTACAGCTGTATTTAAATGATGCATGTTCTTGTTCGAAATTTTACTGTTGATGTTAAATTATGCTGCAACTTTGATGCACTACTGCATCATCCAGGCTTTTCATAGCTCGGGGTTACACAGATCCTTCCTTCTTCCTTTGTTTCTTATTCCTTTTGAAATACTTGGGAGAGTTTTTTGGCTCCTTAGTTCCTTATTTGGTCATCATCACACTTCTCTTCCTCTCTGTTATTCCTGTCTCAGTGTGAGGTCACCAGACAGACATGACTGAGAATGCGATCCTTCCACTGCCACCTCTCAACCCACAATACAAATCTACGGAAGGCAGTCATTTCCCAGACACCTTGAGCCAGTCCAGCCCCAGAGTCCAGTCCTCTGTTGTTTAGTGCCTCAGACTGAGTCAGTAATGAAGTGGCACACTCTATCGCACATCAATCAAGCTCATCTCTCTCTCTCTCTCTCTCTCTCTCTCTCTCTCTCTCTCTCTCTCTCTGTCTGTCTGTCTGTCTGTCTGTCTGTCTGACAGATAGGAGAGAGAGAGAAGAGTTGTTCTCTGCAGCTGAAGACTGAAGCAGGCGCTGTAGATTATTTCTGCATTGTCAGCTTTGTCCTCAGTAATATGATTTATCACTAAAGAGGTCAAACAGTTACTCTCCAGCTATAATACTGTAAGATGTACTGATATATGCCTACCTATGTGGTATGAATCAGTGATGATATCACTTTGGTCAAAGATAGGAGTGTTATGGGTGATGTAATGTTTGATGGCATCATGTCAACTTCATACATATCATGTTGTGTTACTGTTTACTGACGATTCAGTATCTGTGAAATAAAACAGTAATTGTTTTACAAGCAGTTGTTGTGATAAACAGCATTTGTATTTCCCTGAAGCACCTCCCCCCATAGACTTCAATTCTACCCAAAATGAATGGAAAACTATTCCTATCCCTCCTATAGAGTTATTATCACGTCTTATTCTGTCTGGGATATTCATGGGGTTTTATTCGCTCTAAAACGAAGAAGAGGGTTGGTCTAGAGAATGTAGGTCAGGCCATGAGAGAGAGAGATCCTGTGAATGGGAAGAGAAGAAGAAGAAGAGAATAAAAGTACCGCTTAAGGAAAAATCTGCACGTCCGTTAACTGATCTTCATTTACAAAAGCTACCGCTAATGTAGCTATTACAATAATTGTTCCTAGTCCCTTTGTGGGGTAAAGTGACAGAGTCATTATCTGTTCAGTTTCCACTGGTTATCCACTCTGAGAACAGAGAAAGAATGTCAGCCATTTTGATTTTGAGTACAGTACAATGATACACGCTGCCCAGAAGCTCTTCTGTGGATTTGTAGTTTGCAGTAAGACCTTTCTTTATTCCCCTTTTGTAATATTTTTTAAAAAATCCCCTCCATTACCATGTAACTACTATGTAACAACACTGTTATGACACAGGTATAACAGCAACATAAAGTGTTAGCCTACCTAGCATAATATTGGAATATTGAATATATGACAGTGAAGGTGACAAGTGCAACTTGATCACACATTGTCAAACACATCATTGTCTGTGAAATCACCTGGCAATCCCACGCCATGGAGGGAAGTCACCAGTGACAGCTTGACGAGAGGTTGACACCACAGTGACGACATGACGCTGTCGGGTTCATGTGCGGTTCAGCGGTCTGTCAATTTTATACCACAGACAGGAACAGCTCCCACGGCTATGGAATGCCTTCTGCAATGCAATGTGACTACAGTATCCCTCTCAACAGCACCTCACAAACAGACACCTCAGGTGAATTTCACCCCACAGGGCATGTTCAAGCTACATTACATACAGTGCCTTCGGAGAGTATTCATACCCCTTGACTTATTCCACATTTTGTTGCGTGTACATCCTGAATTAAAAGTGTATTCAATTGGGGGTGGTGGGGGGGGGGGTTCTCACAATTCTTCTTGAAAATGGATTGAAAATGAAATATAGAGATATCTCATTTACATAAGTATTCACACTCCTAAGTCAATACATGTTATAATCACCTTTAGCAGTGATTACAGATGTAAGCATTTCAGGGTAAGTCTCCAAGAGCTTTGCAAACCTGGATTGTACAATATTTGCACAATATTCTTTTAAAAATTCTTCAAGCTCTGTCAAGTTGGTTTAAGTTTGATTTAAGTCCATACTGTAACTAGGCCATTCAGGAACATTCAATGTTGTCTTCGTGGCCTTGTGTTTTAGGTTATTGTCCTGCTGAAATGTGAATTTGTCTCCCAGTGTCTGTTGGAAAGTAGACTGAACCAGGGTTCCCTCTAGTATTTTGCCTGTGCTTAGCGCTATTCCATTTCTTTTTACCCTAAAACAACACCCTAGTCCTTGCCAACAAGCATACCCATAACATGATGCAGCCAGCACCATGCTTGAGCATATGTAGAGTGATACTCATTGATGTGTTGTGTTGGATTTCCCCCAAACATAACACTTTGTATTCAGGACATAAAGTACACTTCTTTGCCACATTTTTTGCAGTTTTACTTCAGTGCCTTATTGCAAACAAGATGCATGTTTTGGAATATTTGTATTCTGTACAGGCTTCCTTCTTTTCACTCTTTCATTTAGGTTAGTATTATGGAGAAAGTACAATGTTGTTGATCTATCCTCAGTTTTCCCCTATCACAGCCAATCAACTCTGCAACTTTTAAACCATTGGCCTCATGGTGAAATCCCTAAGCGATTTCCTTCCTCTCCGGCAACTGAGTTAAGAAGGTGCCCTTCTTTGCGCGGATGAACACAGATGAATCTGTGTTTGAAATTCACTGCTCGACTGAGGGACCTTACAGATAATTGTATGTGTGAGGTACAGAGATGGGGTCATTCAAACATGTTAAACACTATTATTGCACACAGAGTGAGTCCATGCAACTTATTATGTGACTTATTAAGCACACGTTTACTCCAGAATTTATGTAGGGTTGCCATAACAAAGGAGTTGAATACTTATGGACTCGAAACAATTCAACTTTTTGTGACACTTCCTAAAAACACAATTCCACTTTGACATGATGGGGTATTGTGTGTAGGCCAGTAAATTCAGGCTGTAAAACACATCAAAATGTGAGAAAAAAAAGTCAAGTGGTTTGAATACTTGTTGTTGTATAAGGCTGTCAGACTGTGCTGACAGAGATTCAAACACTACCCTGTGGAGAGCTTGTTCTGGGGATCTGTGGGGAGAAGCTGCGTCGGGACAGTTTGAAGGGAAAGTGAAGATCTGATCCAATGCAGGGGTGCTACACTATAGTGTAAGAGGAGAAAGAGAATGTGAGTGAACAAGATATACTGTATTACACAACATGCTGGGTTTGGGGGGAGTAGAGTGAGCAGTAACAACTCCTCAAAGTGTCTGTACAAATAGGCGTAGGTGTTACTACGAACCCTGGCCTCATTCTGGTCCATGCTTCATTTATTGCCAGGTTGGAAGTAGGGAGAGAGTAAAACTAAACATATGGCTTAAGGTCTGACTCAGCAGCCAGGTCAGCATTTGTGGTCAACGATCAGTCATCAGGTGTTCTCCACAGGATAAGCTCCATAGCAGGAGTTCCACTGAGGGGGAGGTATATTAGTGGAAGCCCCAGGGAGAGGCGAGGCCAGAGGGGATGGAGATGACAGGGGATTGATTGAACGGGGCAGGGCCTGCTGCTCTACAGAGGGTCCAGGATCTGAGCTCTCACTCACTGCTTCATTCATTATGATCCAGGAGCACAGGAGCAGAACACTGAATAGCTTCACCGGAGTGAGGGTTAGGTGTGTGTGTGTGTGTGTGTGTGTGTGTGTGTGTGTGTGTGTGTGTGTGTGTGTGTGTGTGTGTGTGTGTGTGTGTGTGTGTGTGTGTGTGTGTGTGTGTGCGAGAGAGCCAGTTTGTGTCAGATGAGACATTTTATGGGTAATACAAATGTGTTGTTAAAAGACTCAACTGCAGTATGCAATATATCCCCAATAGTACAGAGGAAAATTGGCTATGCAGCAAACAGCATATTGCTCTGTACTGCTGGGAATATACCATTTGTAGCTAAATGAATGTCTTCAATCATCTCACTCATCTTTCAACAATCAGTACAACACTATCAAGGTCAATAATCGACCCCTTTGATCTGATTTAACGTTTATATGTGATTAATTAAGATCATACACGGATTCCAATGTGCATTTTCAGGGAGTTGTTTTCATGAATCACAGTCTCAGTAACTGTGGAACTTCACTAAGAGGAGAAACTGGTCTCAGGAGGGCCAGTGTGTTTCTGTACTCTCCCGATGGCTCAGCCAGGCATTAATACAACATCAGTCACACACACACACACACACACACACACACACACACACACACACACACACACACACACACACACACACACACACACACACACACACACACACACACACACACTTATTTAATCTCAGGAACACACTAATTAATTTTACAGCCTTTTGGAGGCTGTCAGTGTAAAAGATGTCATACTGAAACATTGATATAACTAAACAGGCATCGATGATGCTCGTTTGAATGCACATCGGTCTGCTGCATACCTGCTGGACTGGTGGGTCCTCTCATGTTCAAAGACCAGAGACAACAAGAATAAAATACTTAAAAGGCAGGGTCGCATTCATTAGAACGTTTTTTTAAATATAACTTTTTTTACTATAGCAAGCGCCAAATAAGTGCCTCTATAAAAGAAAAAGGTTTGACGTGAGAGGGTTTAAGGTTATCTTAAATCAGACATAACTCCCCTTGTGCCAAGGGGAATGGGAGCTTGTTGTGAACAACGGGGAGGGGCAATTGAATGAAAGCTTCACTTTTCCATCACAAAACACCAGAAAATGGCAAAAAAAAAAGAGCAGAACCAGCTCAACTGCTTTATACTATCATTTGACTATTAGATGTTCAATGGTTCTTTAGAAAAAATGATCTAAGGAGGAATGATTCAAACGAGAGTTCAGTTCACATAACGGCGTTGACCTTAAAATGAGGGACAAATGTTAATTAATCACATTAAATAAATAATCATCTTCAGAAATGACTTCGTCAAAGAAAAAAAAAGTAACTAGGCTTTATAATGATGGAATAAAAAACGTAGTTCCTAGAAGTTGGAAAAACAGAGGCGTCAAAATTCTGATTTGTGGCACTTTAGCAAGTCTTGATTCATATCAAAAACGATCTGACTTATTGAATGTTCCATGTGGTATATATCAAAGGGCACTTCCTTTAATGTAACAGGCTTTTACAATTCAATAGTGGTGCACAATTTCTACTTCAAATATCAAAGGGATGCACTATACTCATGGAACAACCCATATGATCTCTGTTAGCGCATTGGAGGCAGTCGTAATATGTAGCTACTAGATCGGGGTCGTATTCACTAGGCACAAAACAGAAGAAAATAGACTGAAACAGGGAAAGACTACCTGGACAATAAGAAACACCTCTTGAGATGAGAAAACAAATTCCAAAAGGCACTGCTGGAATGACCCATATACAGTAGCATCATCTCTCCTGTGTGTTCTCCTCTGACGTAGAGCGAGCCTTCTATTCAACAGCCAATTTATCCTCCATATCAGGATTGAAGGTAAGACCCAGATGCAGACTGTGTCGGACTAACAATGTTTATTACAGCAACAGAGCAGGGAAACGACAGGTCAAGGCAGGCAGGGGTCGACAGGTCAAGGCAGGCAGGGGTCGATAACCAGAGTAGTGGGACAAAGGTACATGACGGCAGGCAGGCTCAAGGTCAGGGGCAAGCAGAGTGGTCAGACAGGCGGGCTTGGAGAAAGGACAGGGTCAAAACCAGGAGGGCGAGAGAAAAAGAGACTGGGGAAAAGCAGGAGCTGAGACAAACCGCTGGCTGACTTGACAAACAAGACAAACTGGCAATAGACAAACAGAGAACACAGGTATAAATACACAGGGGATAATGGGGAAGATGGGCGACACCTGGAGGGGGTGGAGACAATCACAAAGACAGGTGAAACAGATCAGGGTGTGACACCAGAAAAATCTATTCAATGAGGAAATCTCTCCTCTCTAATTTCCCACCCAGCCAACCACCATGTTACAGTAGTGAAACTAGTGGTCTATTCAGGAGGGTGCAGCATTACAGAGTGTTCAAATACAAACACATTGTGTATATCTTCTCCCACGATTTTGCACTGATTTTCTTCCTTTTAGACTCAAAAGGAGCGTGTTGTTCTGTTACATGCTTCTTTTCCACTTTATATTTGTATTTTTGTTTATTTTCCCAGTTTTTGTGTTTTCCAGAATCTTCATAACCCGGAGACAACGATGTCACAATACATATGATCTAGGCATTTGTAGGACAATTTGGAAACTGTAGGATGACTACATTACCTATAATGCGCATTGACTGAACATTACAAATTACCATTGCAATTATACATCGCAAAATTATTTATATGGTGAAGGGCCTTCTGTAATATAGGGGAGACCAATAACTTTTGCAACCTAATGAATTACTGTGCCCGGTAACATATAGACTTTTATGGTCACATAAGGTGGCCACCATGTGGATTCAAAATCAGTAGCCTAACAATTCTTTACATGGCCCCAGTTGCATTTGTCATTTTTCTGTGACGATTCAATATTCACCCATAGCGTGACTTTTTGGATGGGCAATTGACAGTGAAGCTTGATGTAGTCATTGCATGCAAGGAATATGGGACAAAATAGTAAACTTTTGAATACCTTAATAGTGACTCTGGCCAAATACTTATAATTTCTTCAAATGGGGGACTACATACATAAAGTGCTTTAATTTTTCAACTGTAAAAATTGTATTAAAATACCATCAAATTAGGGGCCTCCCGAGTACTGCATCGCAGTGCTATACTGCCCTACAAAGCAAAAAGGCAGTAATTCTTCATTTGGTAAAATGTAATTTTTTGCTACATTAAATACATGCTTAATCATGTGGACAAGTATCCTTCCTCTATTGTATTGTGTTTTGGAGATAAGTTACTGTGAAACCAAGGTAAATTAAAGTACGTTTTCTCAGTTCCACGCTATGTGACCCATGTGTCGTCCGGGTTAGGGGAGGGTTTGGCCGGCCAGGATGTCCTTGTCCCATCGCACTCGGGATGGGCCGGGCACATGCACGCTGACACGGTCGCCAGTTGTTTCTTCAGACACATTGCTGCGGTTGGCTTCCGGGTTAAGCGAGCAGTGTGTTAAGAAGCAGTGCAACTTAGCAGGGCCGTGTTTCGGAGGACGCATTGCTCTCAAACTTTGCCTCTCTCGAGTCCGCACAGGAGTTGCAGCGTTGGACAAGACTGTAACTACCAATTGGGGAGAAAAGGGGTAGAATTTTTTTTTTTATAATAAAAAAAAAACATCTAACTAAATGTGACATTCTGTACTGTGACCTCATGTTTATTTATTTGTATTTATTTGATTTAACCTTTATTATATCAGGGAGTCATACTGAGACCAAGGTCTCTTTTACAGATTACATACATTACCAGTCAAAAGTTTGGACACACCTACTCATTCAAGGGTTTTTCTTTATTTTTACTATTTTCTACATTGTAGATCTGGCTCTCATGAGGACCGCTACTGGAAAGGAAGGCCCAGAGTTACCTCTGCTGCAGAGGATAAGTTCATTGGTGTTACCAAATACAAATGAGTTCAAGCAACAGACACATTTCAACATCAACTGTTCAGAGGAGACTGCGTGAATCAGGCCTTCATGGTCAAATTGCTGCAAAGAAACCACTACTAAAGGACACCAATAATAAGAAGAGACTTGCTTGGGTCAAGAAACATGAGCAATGGACATAAGACCGGTGGACGTCTGTAATTTGGTCTGATTTTTGGTTCCAATCGCCGTGTCTTTGTGAGACGCAGAGTAGGTGAATGGATGATCTCCGCATGTGTGGTTCCCACTGTGAAGCATGGAGGAGGTGTGATGGCATGGTGGTGCTTTGCTGGTGACACTGTCAGTGATTTATTTACATTTCAAGGCACACTTAACCAACATGGCTACCACAGCATTCTGTAGCGATACACCATCCCATCTGGTTTGCCCTTAATGGGACGATCTTTTATTTTTCAACAGGACAATGACCCAACACATTTCCAGGCTGTGTTAGGGCTATTTGACCAAGAAGGAGAGTGATGGAGTGCTGCATCAGATGACCTGGCCTCCACAATCACCCGACCTCAAACAATTGAGATGGTTTGGGATGACTTGGATCGCAGAGTGAAGGAAAAGAAACCAACAAGTGTTCAGCATATGTGGGAACTCCTTCAAGACTGTTGGAAAAGCATTCCAGGTGAAGCTGGTTGAGAGAATGTGCAAAGAGAGAGTGTGCAAAGCTGTCATCAAGGCATATAAAGTTTTTTTCTGTAGTACAATGAAGGCAGACTGTAGTTCAGATAGAGCCTTATCAATCGTGGGGGCAGTAGCATATACAACAGTATCATCGACATACAAGTACAGGTGCATATATTTTACAGACAAGTCAATATTTCTAATGTAAACAGTAAAAGGTACAGGACATTTAATAATATCCAGGAAACCTGGATTTAACACCACCAGTAGATACACATTGCGTTCTATGTATCAAGTCATTTTTAAACCAGTTACATGCAGCCTGGTCTTGGCCAATAGAGGAAAGCCGCTGAATTAGCAGTGAGTGATCAACAGTGTCAAAAGCCTTTGACAGGTCCATGAAGACAGCAGCACAATGTTGCTGTTACGGCGTTCGTCTGTTGAAAGAGGAGCGGACCAAAATGCAGCGTGGTTAATACGATACATGTTTAATAACGAAAAAACACGAACAATACCCCCAAAAAAAAGAATGTGAAAACCTATACAGCCTATCTTGTGACAACTAACACAAAGACAGGAACAATCACCCACGAAACACACAAAGAATATGGCTGCCTAAATATGGTTCCCAATCAGAGACAACGAGAATCACCTGCCTCTGATTGAGAACCGCCTCAGGCAACCATAGACTTTGCTAGAACTCCTCACTAAGCCACAATCCCAAAACCTACGAAAAACCCAAATACACAAACACACCACAAAATAAACCCATGTCACACCCTGGCCTGACCAAATAAATAAAGAAAACACAAAATACTAAGACCAGGGCGTGACAGTTGCCTTTGATCCATACAGTTAACCACATCATTTATAACTAGGGATGCAGCAGGGATAGTGCTGTGACCTGGTCTAAAAACCCGATTGATGTACAAGAATACATTTAGTGTCACGGTCTGACCATCGTTCGTATGTGTTTTCCTTGTTTTAGTGTTGGTCAGGACGTGAGCTGGGTGGGCATTCTATGTTGTGTGTCTGGTTTGTCTATTTCTATGTTTGGCCTGATATGGTTCTCAATCAGAGGCAGGTGTTAGTCATTGTCTCTGATTGGGAACCATATTTAGGTAGCCAGTTTTGTGTTGGGTTTTGTGGGTGATTGTCCATAGTGTCTTGATGTCCTTGGTCTGTGTGTATGTGCACCAGTATTAGGCTGTTTTGGTTTTCGTTACGTTTTGTAGTGTTTGTATTTAGATTCGTGTTGCTTCAGTTTAATAAACATGGTTCGCAAACTACACGCTGCATTTTGGTCCGACTCTCCTTCACCACAAGAGAACCGTTACATTTAGAAGATAAGAAAGATCTTAGCTGAGAATTATTCATGAGTTCTAATATTTTAGCTAGGCAAGAAAGCTTAGAAATAGGTCGATAGTTATTTAGGTCACAAGGGTCACCACCTTTATCATTATTATTATTACATAGGCCGCATTCCTAACCTTGGGAATAGTACCAGATATAATCGTCAGGTTAAACATATGGGTTAATGATTCAGCAATCAGGGGGGCAGAGAGCTGCAGCAAAAATGGATCAAGCATACCAGCCAGAGTGGATATTTTTTCCCCTCATCAATCTTCAGCAAGGCATCTAAGCACCTCACAGAGTAAATTGTTGAAATGAAAACAAAGATTCACTAAAAGCTGACTGGTTAACCGTCGAGTCAGCTAGAGGCTGGCAGAGGGAAGAGCAGTCGATTGACTGACTGTAGGTATACTGTACAGCCAGGCAGGCTGCAGAAAATGATGAGTTAATTAGTGGGTGATTTCAGAACCAACGTGGGGGGACAGAAAACATAGGTTACACAGGTTACATTGACCCCCTAATCTGATAGTGGTAGTGGGGTGGTAGATGCCTCGTCTCCCTTATGGCTCAGCTCAGGTGCCTAAATAGTACATTCACCGTAGACATATCTCTTTCCTTTACAGAAGAATAGCAGGTTGACCCATGGCGGTCAGGGCTATTGTCCAGGGCAGAGAGAATACATTGTCTTACTCGGCCTCCCGAGTGGCGCAGCGGTCTAAGGCAGTGCTATAGGGGTCACTACAGACCCGTGTTTGATCTCTCCTGTACTCCCTGTTCACCCACGACTGCGTGGCCACGCACGCCTCCAACTCAATCATCAAGTTTGCGGACAACACAACAGTGGTAGGCTTGATTACCAACAACGACGAGACGGCCTACAGGGAGGAGGTGAGGGCCCTCGGAGTGTGGTGTCAGGAAAATAACCTCACACTCAACGTCAACAAAACTAAGGAGATGATTGTGGACTTCAGGAAACAGCAGAGGGAACACCCCCCTATCCACATCGATGGAACAGTAGTGGAGAGGGTAGTAAGTTTTAAGTTCCTCGGCGTACACATCACAGACAAACTGAATTGGTCCACCCACACAGACAGCATCGTGAAGAAGGCGCAGCAGCGCCTCTTCCACCTCAGGAGGCTGAAGAAATTCGGCTTGTCACCAAAAGCACTCACAAACTTCTACAGATGCACAATCGAGAGCATCCTGTCAGGCTGTATCACCGCCTGGTACGGCAACTGCTCCGCCCTCAACCGTAAGGCTCTCCAGAGGGTAGTGAGGTCTGCACAACGCATCACCAGGGGCAAACTACCTGCCCTCCAGGACACCTACACCACCCGATGTCACAGGAAGGCCATAAAGACCATCAAGGACAACAACCATCCGAGCCACTGCCTGTTCACCCAATTATCATCCAGAAGGCGAGGTCAGTACAGGTGCATCAAAGCTGGGACCGAGAGACTGAAAAACAGCTTCTATCTCAAGGCCATCAGACTGTTAAACAGCCACCACTAACATTGAGTGGCTGCTGCCAACACACTGACTCAACTCCAGCCACTTTAATAGTGGGAATTGATGGGAAATGATGTAAAATATATCACTAGCCACTTTAAACAATGCTACCTAATATAATGTTTACATACCCTACATTATTCATCTCATATGTATACGTATATACTGTACTCTATGTCATCTACTGGATCTTTATGTAATACATGTATCACTAGCCACTTTAACTATGCCACTTTGTTTACATACTCATCTCATATGTATAAACTGCACTCAATACCATCTACTGTATCTTGCCTATGCCGCTCTCTACCATCACTCATTCATATATCTTTATGTACATATTCTTTATCCCCTTACACTTGTGTCTATAAGGTAGTAGTTTTGGAATTGTTAGCTAGATTACTTGTTGGTTATTACTGCATTGTCAGAAACTAGAAGCACAAGCATTTCGCTACACTCACATTAACATCTGCTAACCATGTGTATGTGACAAATACATTTGATTTGATTTGATTTGGGCTGTATCAGAACGACGAAAGCTACATTTTCTAACACATTCACTTAACTTCATGATAATTAATGACCCCTAAGTGACAAGAATCTTCCCACCGCAGTTTGATTCATGTGATTATAAATGTTGGCTGTTGGTGTTTTCCCCTTGACCTCTGTGATAGCCCTGTGGAATTTTCACCATGTTGGTCAAACAAGTCACACCTATGAAATCATTTGAGATCACAAGTGCCGATGGGGCTAGAGGTTGTTTCTTGGCTGGGCTGATATAGCATCAGTGTGGCAGCGAACCCTTGTCAAAGTGCAATGTGCCAAATTCCATGACTTTGCTCAATCATTAACTACCACAAACTACAGTCCTTTGCTTGTGCAGTATTACACAGACGTTGGAAATGGTGAAGTTTCCACTCTTATTAAAACCCCAGCGTGCAAACTCTAACTGTCAATGAAGTATAAAGTGCTTGAAGTGAAATAGGTGCAGTGCCAGCACTTATTTTGGGTGCCAGTAGTCTTTATATTTATGTGCCGCAAATTACAATATTTTCATGCCAATATTCTATAACAGGTGCTGGAACTCAAGCAGTGAGTGTTCAGGAGTGGCCTAATGTCAACTATTTGTTCCATTCATCCCACCAGAGAGTTTCGACGATGGACCTTGGTGATGGACCAAATTATTTCTCTGAGTCTTAACAAAAAGGAGAAACACACACGTTCCCCTTTGCCCCCCCATTCCCAACAAGAAACAAGAAGGAGCCAGCATTTACCTTTATGAGGGAGGATTAAAAAATTATGAGCATTTCAAGATTCCCACAGCACGTGAGAAGCCCACAGCACGTGAAAAGCCCACAGCATGTGAGAAGCCCACAGCACGTGAGAAGCCCACAGCATGTGACAGAACTGACAACAGTGATTGTGGGGAAGCTGGAATCAGCAAGTGGAAAAGACGTGGTTGTCACTCACCCAAAGACCAAACGATTGGCTGAAGTTGTAAAAGAGTGAACTGAAGCACTCTAGGGCTCCATCAGTTGAGTTGGTAAAGAAAGTAGCCAGCCACAGGTTTGGAGAGCAGATCTCGAAGCCCAAGCAGACGATCCTTCTAGCGGGTGACGAAGAAGAGGTGATGCCCGTCATCAGCACCATGATCAACTACTTCCTGGGAGGATGACTTCTGTTTCAAGCTGCCCCTAAAATGACAAGGCTGTTGTTGTATAGGAAATCAGTTACCACAATGGATTTCAGATCCCCTTCTCTTTCAAGGTACGTGGAGGGAGCCTGCCAAGAGGTAACGCTATGTGCGCGGTGTGTGAAGCATCTATGTCAACGGATCTAATCTTTAAAGGGAGTAAGAGAGGATCTGAGGATCTTCCGGTATATTTCAAATCCAATCTATCAGCATTGTTTAGAGACAATGCAGCAGCTACTGTCGGAAGTAGTCATGATGATAATCACCAGTTTCAGAAGTTCTGGGATGCAGATTTGTATGAGGACTATGAAGGTGTTTTTCCAGACCTTTAACTCTGTTCAAAGAAGGATGAAAGTTGTCTTAAAATAAGTATGATGACTGATTTTGGAAGGGAATATTGAGATATGTAAATAAAGTCAGTTAGTCACCCTTTAGGCCCCTACCATTGCTTTGTTTAAGAATTATATTTAAATGTGCTTGCTGATAGCAAGAGCAACTTTAGAAATCCGACATACTTCTGGTTATTCTCTTTCCACTGCCACCTGTATAGCGCCAAAAATGTAAAAGCTACCTACAACAAAACAACTTTCAAATGTGCAGGCAGACTGTCTTCAGGTTGCTTATCAAAACATTTTTGATGCTACAGGTGGCAGTGGAAAGAGAATAAGAAGAAGTATGTCGGATTTCTAAAGTTGCTCTTGCTTTCACACTTCCACCATACTTGCATGATTCCCAATCCCATTTCAATGTCCATAGCTAAACATAGTAAAAGTTTGGACCGTAACTAGTCTTCAACTGTTTATGTCACACCCTGATCTGTTTCACCTGTCTTTGTGCTTGTCTCCACCCCCTCCAGGTGTCGCCCATCTTCCCCATTATCCCCTATGTATGTATACCTGTGTTCTCTGTTTGTCTGTTGCCAGTTCGTTTTGTTTGTGAAACCTACCAGTGTTTGTTCCCCTGCTCCTACCGGTTTCTTGCACCTGTTTTCTAGTCCTTTCCGGTTTTGACCGTTCTGCCTGCCCTGAACATGACCCTGACCCTGACCCTGAGCCTGACCCTGCCTGCCGTTCTGTACCTTGCCCCACCTAACTGGATTATTGACCCCTGCCTGTCCTGACCCTGAGACTGCCTGCCGTTCTGGACTCTTTGCACCCTCTCTAGATTATTTACCCCTGCCTGCCACATCCTATGGCGTTCTGCATTAGCATCGAACAGCCCCCCGTGATATGCAGCTGTTCAGGGAAGCTAGAAACCATTATACACAGGCAGTTAGAAAAGCCAAGGCTAGCTTTTTCAAGCAGAAATTTGCTTCCTGCAACACTAACTCAAAAAAGTTCTGGGACACTGTAAAGTCCATGGAGAATAAGAACACCTCCTCCCAGCTGCCCACTGCACTGAAGATAGGAAACACTGTCACCACTGATAAATCCACCATAATTGAGAATTTCAATAAGCATTTTTCTACGGCTAGCCATGCTTTCCACCTGGCTACTCTTACCCCGGTCAACAGCACTGCACCCCCAACAGTAACTCGCCCAAGCCTTCCCCATTTCTCCTTCTCCCAAATCCATTCAGCTGATGTTCTGAAAGAGCTGCAAAATCTGGACCCCTACAAATCAGCCGGGCTAGACAATCTGGACCCTTTCTTTCTAAAATTATCTGCCGAAATTGTTGCCACCCCTATTACTAGCCTGTTCAACCTCTCTTTCGTGTCGTCTGAGATTCCCAAAGATTGGAAAGCAGCTGCGGTCATCCCCTCTTCAAAGGGGGGACACTCTTGACCCAAACTGCTACAGACCTATATCTATCCTACCGTGCCTTTCTAAGGTCTTTGAAAGCCAAGTCAACAAACAGATTACCGACCATTTGAATCTCACCATACCTTTTCTGCTATGCAATCTGGTTTCAGAGCTGGTCATGGGTGCACCTCAGCCACGCTCAAGGTCCTAAACGATATCTTAACCGCCATCGATAAGAAACATTACTGTGCAGCCGTATTCATTGATCTGGCCAAGGCTTTCGACTCTGTCAATCACCACATCCTCATCGGCAGACTCGACAGCCTTGGTTTCTCAAATGATTGCCTCGCCTGGTTCACCAACTACTTCTCTGATAGAGTTCAGTGTGTCAAATCGGAGGGTCTGCTGTCCGGACCTCTGGCAGTCTCTATGGGGGTGCCACAGGGTTCAATTCTTGGACCGACTCTCTTCTCTGTATACATCAATGAGGTCGCTCTTGCTGCTGGTGAGTCTCTGATCCACCTCTACGCAGACGACACCATTCTGTATACTTCCGGCCCTTCTTTGACACTGTGTTAACAACCCTCCAGGCAAGCTTCAATGCCATACAACTCTCCTTCCGTGGCCTCCAATTGCTCTTAAATACAAGTAAAACTAAATGCATGCTCTTCAACCGATCGCTACCTGCACCTACCCGCCTGTCCAACATCACTACTCTGGACGGCTCTGACTTAGAATATGTGGACAACTACAAATACTTAGATGTCTGGTTAGACTGTAAACTCTCCTTCCAGACCCATATCAAACATCTCCAATCCAAAGTTAAATCTAGAATTGGCTTCCTATTTCGCAACAAAGCGTCCTTCACTCATGCTGCCAAACATACCCTTGTAAAACTGACCATCCTACCAATCCTCGACTTTGGCGATGTCATTTACAAAATAGCCTCCAATACCCTACTCAACAAATTGGATGCAGTCTATCACAGTGCAATCCGTTTTGTCACCAAAGTCCCATATACTACCCACCATTGCGACCTGTACGCTCTCGTTGGCTGGCCCTCGCTCGCCAAACCCACTGGCTCCATGTCATCTACAAGACCCTGCTAGGTAAAGTCCCCCTTATCTCAGCTCGCTGGTCACCATAGCATCTCCCACCTGTAGCACACGCTCCAGCAGGTATATCTCTCTAGTCACCCCCAAACCAATTCTTTCTTTGGGCCTCTCCTTCCAGTTCTCTGCTGCCAATGACTGGAACGAACTACAAAAATCTCTGAAACTGGAAACACTTATCTCCCTCACTTGCTTTAAGCACCAACTGTCAGAGCAGCTCACAGATTACTGCACCTGTACATAGCCCACCTATAATTTAGCCCAAACAACTACCTCTTTCCCAACTGTATTTAATTTTTATTTATTTATTTATTTTGCTCCTTTGCACCCCATTATTTTTATTTCTACTTTGCACATTCTTCCATTGCAAAACTACCATTCCAGTGTTTTACTTGCTATATTGTATTTACTTTGCCACCATGGCCTTTTTTGCCTTTACCTCCCTTCTCACCTCATTTGCTCACATTGTATATAGACTTGTTTATACTGTATTATTGACTGTATGTTTGTTTTACTCCATGTGTAACTCTGTGTCGTTGTATCTGTCGAACTGCTTTGCTTTATCTTGGCCAGGTCGCAATTGTAAATGAGAACTTGTTCTCAACTTGCCTACCTGGTTAAATAAAGGTCAAATAAAAAATAAATAAAAATAAACTTTTGTTTCTTCAACACTGTCTGCATCTGGGTCATACCTGAAACGTGATAGTTTAAGCTTGAAAAGCCAGTCATACTTCAAAATATGCAGATCAATCTGGAATAGTGTGCTTTTATACAGCTTTTTGATACCATTATACTGTTTAACTATAACACTTTAAAATATGCATAAACACTTCATAGGTTATAATGGGAGATTTGGGGATTTGCCACAACTCTTGAGTAGAGGTCGACCGATTATGATTTTTCAACGCCGATACCGATACCGATTATTGGAGGATAAAAAAAGGCTGTTACCGATTAATCGGCCGATTTTTAAAGATGTATTTGTAATAATGACAATTACAACAATACTGAATGAACACTTATTTTAACTTAATATAATATATCAATAAAATCTATTTAACCTCAAATAAATAATGAAACATGTTCAATTTAGTTTAAATAATGCAAAAACAAAGTGTTGGAGAAGAAAGTAAAAGTGCAATATGTGCCATGTAAGAAAGCTAACGTTTAAGTTCCTTGCTCAGAACATGAGAACATATGAAAGCTGGTGGTTCCTTTTAACACAAGTCTTCAATATTCCCAGGTAAGAAGATTTAGGTTGTAGTTATTATAGGAATTATAGGACTATTTCTCTATATACCATTTGTATTTCATATACCTTAGACTATTGGATGTTCTTATAGGCACTTTAGTATTGCCAGTATAACAGTATAGCTTCCATCCCTCTCCTCGGTCCTACCTGGGCTTGAACCAGGAACACATCGACAACAGCCACCCTCTAAGCAGCGTTACCCATGCAGAGCAAGGGGAACAACTACTCCAAGTCTCAGAGCCAGTGACTTTGAAACGCTATTAGCGCGTACCCCGCTAACTAGCTAGCCATTTCACATATAAATACACTTCAAATGTTAAAATTGGATCCGCCACTGCCCTTGAAACGTACTACAAACACCAACCCAACGTTGAAATGTGCAGACTGATTCAACATACAGTAGATTGCTTCAACACATGCTTTTGCTACCAATCATACTTTATAAACTACAGATGTTGGATCTTAATTTGACCACTCTTTTCTTGCTGAGAATTTTCCTGCAAAGCATGAAATTAAAACTTATAGTGTATTTGTGTTTAAAAAGGCTTCTAAAGTTTGTAATTTTAACCCCTACAAAAATGTATATTAATGGCCTCCCGTGGCACAGCGGTCTAAGGCACTGCATTGCAGTGCTAGAGGTGTTACTACAGACCCAGGTTCATTCCCGGGCAGTGCCACAACTGGCATTGGCCAGGAGTCCCATAAGACGGTGCACAATTATCCGGGTTAGGGGAGGGTTTGGCCTGGGGGCTTTACTTGGCTGGTTGGCTCGTTGTGCTCTAGCGTCTCCTTGTGGTAGGCCGGGTGCCTGCAGGCTGACCCAGGTCATCAGTTGAATAGTGTTTCCTCCGACACATTGGTGTGGCTGGCTTCTGAATTTTGCTGGCGTGTGTCAAGGAGCGCGGTTAGGAGGGTCATGTTTCGGAGGACGCATGACTCCACCTTTGCCTCTCCTGAGCCCGTTGGGGAGTTGCAACCATGAGACAAGATTGAAAAAGGGAGTTACATTTTTGGGGATTAATTATAGTCCACATTTCTTGTTGCGGCAGGATTATTTTCCTGTTTTAGCAAATTTGCACCAATTAAGATCTGACATCTGTATAAACTTGTTGTATCCCTATTAATTTAAACTCAGGCCTCAACATTAAAAACTGAAATCACTTCACAGAATGTTCAAACGTAAACATTTTGAGAGCTTAAAACACATTACATGGTTTATAATGCTATAGTACTGCCTTTAGCCTACTATACTAGCCCATTATAACACACTATAATAACTCCTCACTTACAAACCACTGCAAAATCAAATCAAATCAAATGTATTTATATAGCCCTTCGTACATCAGCTGATATCTCAAAGTGCTGTACAGAAACCCAGCCTTAAAACCCCAAACAGCAAGCAATGCAGGTGTAGAAGCACGGTGGCTAGGAAAAACTCCCTAGAAAGGCCAAAACCTAGGAAGAAACCTAGCGAGGAACCATGCTATGAGGGGTGGCCAGTCCTCTTCTGGCTGTGCCGGGTGGAGATTATAACAGAACATGGCCAAGATGTTCAAATGTTCATAAATGACCAGCATGGTCAAATAGTAATCAACTGTTGGTAATGATAAAATTATACAGGCGACATTATGGACATGTCCAGACTTGTAAACTAATATATGTCAGCGTAGGCGACACAAACAACAATGGTTTAATGTCACTATTTGGACATATTGTAACATGTTGGTGTCCAACGAGTCAGAAAGCTGACAATCAGGCTGTGGTGTCACAGTTGGATGTTTCCAATAACACTGCATCTGTAGGGAAGAGGCTGACTGCTGTTTTTTTTAAACATTTTTAATAAAGGCCTCTCCTGATTTTCTCTTCCTGTGGGTCTCTCCACAGTAAGCTGCTTGACACAGTGGAGGGCACTGCAGAACATGCAATCCTTGATTGCCCGTGTAGAAATTCACCATGGCAACCATGGCATGTAGACAGTGTGAGCTCAGCAAGCTGGAGCAGTCAACTCAAAAAGCTCACACACACTTACAAACACACGCACTGACACACAGTACATATGAACACACACACACACACACACACACACACACACACAAGTGTGTGCATGGATGCACGGGCACAAGCTAGCACATGCACACACACAAACACCCACATCTGGACCAATCAGAAACTCAGATATCAAGGCTGAAATGCATGCATGTATGTGTGGGGGTGTGTGTTTGCATGTGTGTGTGCGCGTGTGTGTGCGTGTTTGCATGGATAAGCATGTACGTGCGTGCTTGCCTTCCTGCATATGTCTGTGTGCGAGTGTGCAGAGACCAAGACAGTTGAGAGAGTGAGAGTGCATGACTATTCAATACAGTACAGTATGCATATACATGCGTGAGTAAGTAGTTCTGAGTTGATTAGATGTCAGATTAAGGTTCTCCACTGCAGAGAACACAGTATAAACCCGATCTCTGTATCGAGTCTGTGGTTGCCTAGTGGTTAATATTCAACCTCCAGGCAATCCCAAATGAACCCCGCTCCGCCCTGTAGCCAGAGGCTGTAATCCACAGGAGGTTGGTGGCAGCTTAATTGGGGAGGACGGGCTTGCGGTAATGGCTGGAGCGGAATAAGTGGAATGGTATCAAATACATCAAATACATCTATTTGTTTGAGCCATCCTCCCCTCAGCAGCCTCCACTGCTCTAATCCCAGGGGTTAACCCCATTTGATATCAGCTCGGCTGAACCCAGAACAGTCAACAACAAGGGTGAGACATTCTCATCAGAAGGTGTCAGAATTGACAGGCTGATCCACAGACAGAGAGGGAGGATGTAGCTGTAGCTACCAGGCTGCCAACAATCTGTCTCCCCTGGTAGATTATGTTGTCCCATTTCAAATCAGTGTCACTAAATTAGAGTGTTATGCTGTACACCTTTACAAAAAAAGGTTATTTGTTTGTTCCCATAGGATAACTCTTTTTGGTTCCAGGTAGAAGCTTTGGTGGTGAAAAAGGTTCTACATAGAACATTTTAGTGGTGAAAAGGTTCCACTATTTTGCAGAGGGTTCTCCTATGGACACAATTGAAGCCTTCTTTTCTAGTCCAGGCTTTTGATTTTCTTTTCTTTTTTCTTTCATGTCACTGATTGGCCACCGAGTTTTCTTGCCTAGTGTCCCAGGTCTGAATCAGCTCCTTATTAGAAACAGAGAAATAAACAGGATTGTTTCGGCCCTCTGCAGAACGGGAGTTGACTATCCCTGCTCTATTCATTCACCCATGCTGAGTGGATTGGCGACAAAGATTTTAAGAGGTCTTCTGCCTCTGTTTCGCCTCTTCCTCTCTGGTGTCATTTAAAAGAAAGACTGGCTGTGTTTTGCCATCCATACTCATTGGATCAGTGTTCATTTCCAGTGTTAGATGAGATGTATCATACTGCCACCTGCTGGTCAATATGATAATAAAGCACCTAAAGTATCACGATTATCGGATCAGCTGTGTTTATAGTCATAAGGGTATAACACAAGCAATTTGATAGAACTGGACAAATGAATTGAAATGGGGACCACCGTATTCATAGACATTTTTAAATATACATTTCTGGTATTTTACTTCCTAAGGATTCCAGGTCGTCGGTCTTTCCCGGCAAATTGAAAGTGCAAGGAGGCATGCAACTGAAATGCAGGGATAGCAGCAATGAGGTTACCGAGGTAGACATGTACATGTACAACTGAATAATGTCCTTAATCAGACTTTGCAAGCAATGTCAGAGTCCAGTAGTACCATGAAGAGTGTGCAACAAGGTCCCTGAGAGGCTGCACTAAGCTGTGGGCGGGTGGATAGGGCTAGTGCCGTGTCACAGAGTTCAGCAGGGTTACAGTAGCTGGAAGAAACTGTTAGTGAGCCTGCTATTGAGCCTGCTATGCCGACACCGCTTTCCCTGGAGGTCTACAATGGCAGGGAGCTGGGCACCAGTGATGTGCTGGGCGGTTTTCACCACCCATTGCAGGGCCTTCCGGTCGGCCACGGAGCATCCGCCATACCACACTGTGGCGCAGTTAGTCAGAATGCTCTCGACCGTGCAGCAGTAAAAGTTCACCAGGATCTTGGGAGACGGGCAGGCCTTCTTCAGCCTCCTCAAAAGGTACAGGCGCTGCTGCACCTTTTTCACCAGGGTTGAGGTGTTGAGGGTCCAGTAGAGGTCATCGGAGATGTAGACACCCAGCAATTTGAAGCTGGGCACACGCTCCACCTCAGTGCCATCAATGAGAACTGGGGCGTGGCTGCAGCTTTTAGACCTCCTGTAATCCACAATGAGCTCCTTGATTTTCTTTGCATTGAGGGCCAGGTTGTTGTCAGAGCACCATGCAGCCAGGTGCTTGACCTCCTCCCTGTAGGCATTGTCACTGATCGGGCCTAACACGTGGTGTCGTCTGGTAACGATGGTGTTTGAACCGTGTACAGGAACGCAGTCGTAGGTGAAGCGGGAATACAGGAGGGGGCTCAGCATACAGCCCTGTGGCACACCGGTATTCAGGTTCAGGGTTGAGTAAGTGAAGTTGTCTAACCTGACAGACTGGGGTCTGTTGGTTAGGAAGTCCAAAGTCCAGTTACAGATAGAGGGGCTGATCCCTAGGTCATGGAGTTTGGTGGCCAGCCTAGGGGGAATGACCGTATTGAATGCTGAGCTAAAGTCTATGAACAACATTCTCACATAGGTGTCGGTTTTGTCCAGGTGGTTAAGGGCAGAGTGTAAAGCTGTGGAGATGGCGTCCCCTGTAGACCTGTTCGGTTGGTAGGCAAACTGGTGGGGATCCAGTGTTGGAGGGAAGCAGTTAAGGTAGGCCCAAACCAGTCTTTCGAAGCACTTCATGATCGTGGGGGTGAGTGCAACAGGTCGGAAGTCATTCAGGCTTGATGCGGTCGACTGCTTCAGCACTGGGAAAATGGTTGTGGTCTTGAAGCACGTGGGGACAACCACCTGGGCCAGTTATAGGTTGAAAATGTCAGTGAAGACCTCGGCCAGCTGCCCAGCACATGCTCTGAGCACACGAGCGGGGACACCATCAGGACCACCAGCCACTCACGTGGCGTAAGTAGCAAACAATCTCCAGTCTGTGCGTTGAAACTGGTGCTGTAGTAATGAGTCTGACCCCTCTGGACACACTTTGACCGTCCTCGCTGATGGTTTCACGCGTTTAATGAGGGGTAAATACTTGGGGAGTTGGAACAGTGAAAGGTGATCAGATTGTCCCAGATGGGGGAGGGGAATGGCTTTGTAAGCCTCCGGAATGTTTGTATACACGTGGTCTAGTGTATTCTCTCCTCTAGTGGGGCAGGAAACATTCTGGTGGAATTTGGGAAAAACAGTTTTCAGATTTGAGTGGTTAAAATCCCCTGCAAGTTTGCTGTTTGCTAATAGCAACCTGCAGTTCTTTCATTGCTAGTTTAGCATTAGCATCCGGAGGTATATAGGCTGCAGTAACAACAATGGATGTAAGCTCCCGAGGCAAGTAGAAAGGCCTGCACCTAATCACTCCAGATTGGTTGAGCAGTGACACCCCATTTTGTTACGGTCTGTACACCCTGCTTTGTTTACATAAATGCACAGGCCACCTCCTCTGGTCCTAACAGAGTCCTCAGCCATACGATCAGCCCTGAAGACGTCGCACCCCTCTAGCCCAATATCGTTGTCGGGTATGCTGTTGTTTAGCCACGTTTCCGTGAAAATTATGTTGTTGCAATCCATAATCCTTTTTTGTGAGATGATTCTTAATCATATTTTGTCCATTTTGTTCACCAGAGACCGGACGTTAGTGAGGAAAGGGCTAGGTAATGAAAGCCGATGTGGGGTTAACTTTTGCCTAGCCCGGAGGCCACCCCGCTTCCCTCGCCTTTGTTTACGATCTCGACGCCGCCTCCGGGCATTTCCTCTCGTAATTTTTCAGGCTCCAGGGCGTCTTCGCGATCTCCAGTAGAAGATGTAAGTTGTCAAAAACTCTCTTTGTGCATTGTGTTCCAATATCCAGGAGTTATTATTGGCTATATAAAGTGTACATCAGCCATCTATATAGGCATCATGGACATATTCTCATGAATAATTCTCCAGTCTGCACTTTCACATAAACGTCAACGCAGCAGAGCGTTCTCATCTGTCTATCCCGTAAACATATCATTGGTGTATCCATGCTCTGAGTGTTGAGGTATACTGAGCTCATGTCAAATTATAACTTGAAAAATATCTCAATGTTTTGACAGTGTTGAAAGTCAGGTAGGTGAGAAGTTTGTTTTTGCTGACAGCAGCTAAAACTTGTAATAGGTACAAGGTGCTAGGTCATAGGCTATACAGAGTTGTAATGAAAGAACTCTCAGAAGTCACAAGGACCTGTGTCTGTAATGTGGTTTCAGGGCAATTTGTATTATTCTGTATGTAAATCTGACACTCCGTTTTATATAGTTCGTTACGTTAGGTTACATTATGAATGGAATAGCGGCTGTACAATATCATACGAATTATAGAACATATCATACGTCTTACCCAGACATCCAATAGCATACAAATTGGATGATTTACATTATAATATGATTTGGGGGACGTATAGTATTATACGTCTTCCGCTGAGACCAAATTGCTTGTTGCGCTGTGACAACAAAGGAAAATTATGAGGAGAATTTACATTGGTGATAATGGGAACTAACGACAAAGGTTAGGATAATTTACGTAGCAGGTTAGGTGAAATGGGTTAAGCTTAGAACAAGGGTTAAGGGAAGAGTTAGCTGATATAAAACAGTTGTCCCTGACACGACTTGAACATGCAACCTTTGGATTGCTAGAAGGTTGTGTATTAACCCCACCCATCCTCTGGGACACTCATCTGCAAACAATCAATTAATGACAAGTTTACCTTGGCTGCGTCTACCCAGTTAATGGCAAGTCGCTAGAATTCAGTATCTATGACAACAGCCACAACAGAGCCTGCACTTGACCTTGAGGTCGAAAGACAGCAATAGACAGCATATAAAATGATCTGATCTATACAGTAGACAGCCTACACTCTTAGAAAAAAAGGGGCTATATAGAATTTAAAACAGTTCTTCGGCTGTCCCCATAACAAAACCCTTTGAAGAACCCTTTTGGTTCCAGGTAGAACCCTTTTTGGATCCATGTAAAACCTTTTCTACAGAGGGTTTTACATGGAACCCAAAATAGTTCTACCTGGAACCAAAAAGGCTTCTCCTATGGGGACCCCCGAAGAACCCTTTTGGAACCCTTTTTTCTAAGAGCGTACAGATTGTAGAATCTGTCTATTAACTCAACATTTTACTATTGCAATTTCATATGATGTGCGATTTCATAATGTTCCCATTTGGATTTACTTCTGAACCTAGCCATGTATTCACATCATACTTTTGATTGCGGGATGACCTGATTTTGCATGTAAACAGGGAGTCTACAAATCATATTTTTCTGGTTCGAAGTAATATTCCCAAGTGTTTTGTCAGACAACTCTTTCTTTGAGTCCAAAATGTTGCTGCATTTTCATCAACAGTACAGTGGGTGTCAGAGTTCTTATGCAACCGTCATTGACTGCAAAGTTAGTAACAGTCGAGAAAAATAGCGGCTCCTTGATGCTTGATGTTTTTCTGGGAATGACCACGCCATGTGGTTGTTTCCCACTGACCTGACACATACCTCTCTCGTATGGTCAGTATGACACAAGGATGTATGGTCAGACTTCTAAGATATCATTGAGACATAAAAGATAGAAGAGCCACGCATCTAGAAATTGTGGTTCTCAATGTTCAGCCAATTGTGACTGTTTTGAACAGGTCAAGCTATGAGTAAAACCATTTTTCTAAATATTTCAAAAACTCTTCCGGCAGATATTCAAGACAAATGAAAACATATTAGCGTCAGTGGATCAGTGGATCCATAATTCACAATGGCTCCAGTTCAAAAACCTCATTAGCTTTTCTTCTATGGCAGACCTCTGTAGAGTGACGAAGAGGAGAAGTGATCAAACCACAAAGGGCCGTCTGGACAGGAGAAGGGTCATAGGAGACAAACAAGGTAACAGAGGCAATAAGAGGAAAAAGATGGTTAGGCAGACACACAGAGACAGTTAGAGACGAGGTTGAGAGAGGGAGAGAAATGGAAGAGAACTGGGAAAGCAGAAGAGACAGTGAGAGTAGCAGAAACAGAGGAGACGGTGTAGGAAAGGTCGATCGAGAGAAAGCGATTGACTGGAAGAGGATGAGAGGAGAGCAGCCGGGACAAGGAGAAAGAGGGCGAGGGTCTTGGAAGAGGTCGGACTCCATGAGGGCACTCTTGAATAGTGTCTGAGAACTATGGCTTATGGTATTTCTACGGGATCAATACTGCTTCCCATTGGAGAGAGAGGAGAGAGAGGCCCTGATTGAATTAGTGCTGTAAGTAAGTTAAGTGGCCACACGTCTGAATGCAACCATACAAACATGATGGCTCTACCCTGAACGCAGGACTGCAACTTCCATTGTATCTCCCACTGTACTAAAGCACAAGAGAGAGAGAGACCAATTGCAGGAAGCTAATGAGACAAAATGAACTCGGAATCCGCTGAGCGAATGAACTGCTTTGGAACTGAGAGAGCACTTACCAATTTATAAACAGGCTGGAGAGAGAGAGAGAGAGAGAGAGAGCGAGAGAATAATAGCAGGGGAAGAGGATGTACTGTGTAGTGTGATGTTGTGTTGCATGCCCTGTCCATGACAATAGCCAACCCCACTGGCCACCACCACTTAGCAAAAAAGCAGAATGGGCGTTGTTGACACATACGTATAATCCCCAGACATTGAGTTTTAGACATGGTGCGACAGTCTGATAGTTCTTATGGTCAGCTTCGCTGTCCACCAACACCAAAACAAGGCAGCCAAACAAGCACACACACCACACACTCCCTCGCGGTCTATATAGTTTCTCTCTACGAGGCCTGAACTTGCGAACTGTGTAATCCTAGCCATGACCTCCTTGCCCTGGGTTGTAATTCTATAGCGGAACCTTCATGATGGTCAGGGGAATGTCCACTCCATGTAATCTATAGCTATGCCATACGTAGGCACAGGAGTTTTATCCTGACTATTTTCTCTATACAGACTATACTGTAAGGCCTGGAGTTTTTCCTGGTCAGATCACATGGACAGGAAAACTCCTGGCCCTAGCTATGTGTCCCTTCCTTGTGCCATCGCCTCACTGATGAGACAGGAGGGGTGCGTCACCTGAGTGGGTTGAGTCACTGATGTGATCATCCTGTCTGGGTTGCCCCCCCCCCCCCTTGGGTTGTGCCGTGGCGGAGATCTTTGTGGGCTATACTCAGCCTTGTCTCAGGATGGTAAGTTGGTGGTTGAAGATATCCCTCTAGTGGTGTGGGGGCTGTGCTTTGGCAAAGTGGGTGGGGTTATATCCTTCCTGTTTGGCCCTGTCCGGGGTGTCCTCGGATGGGGCCACAGTGTCTCCTGACCCCTCCTGTCTCAGCCTCCAGTATTTATGCTGCAGTAGTTTATGTGTCGGGGGGCTAGGGTCAGTTTGTTATATCTGGAGTACTTCTCCTGTCCTATTCGGTGTCCTGTGTGAATTTAAGTGTGCTCTCTCTAATTATCTCTTTCTCTCTTTCTTTCTCTCTCTTGGAGGACCTGAGCCCTAGGATCATGCCTCAGGACTACCTGACATGATGACTCCTTGCTGTCCCCAGTCCACCTGGCCGTGCTGCTGCTCCAGTTTCAACTGTTCTGCCTTATTATTATTGGACCATGCTGGTCATTTATGAACATTTGAACATCTTGGCCATGTTCTGTTATAATCTCCACCCGGCACAGCCAGAAGAGGACTGGCCAACCCACATAGCCTGGTTCCTCTCTAGGTTTCTTCCTAGGTTTTGGCCTTTCTAGGGAGTTTTTCCTAGCCACCGTGCTTCTACACCTGCATTGCTTGCTGTTTGAGGTTTTAGGCTGGGTTTCTGTACAGCACTTTGAGATATCAGCTGATGTACGAAGGGCTATATAAATACATTTGATTTGATTTGACAGGACAGGGTAGAGTGGGTGACAGATGCTCTCTCTAGGTGGGCTGACTACAGCCGTCATTGAAGGGGACAATACACCTGCTGCCCATCAAAAACATTGAGACGTCACTGGAGTATATTTACAGAACGCTGTAAAGCAGGGGTGTCAAACTCCTTCCATGGAGTGGCCTAGTGTCTGCAGGTTTTTGTTTTTTGTTTTTTCCTTTCAATGAAGAACCTAGACAACCAGGTGTGGGGAGTTCCATACTTATTGGGGACCTTAATTCATCAATCAAGTACAATGGAGGAGCGAAAACCTGCAGACACTCGACCCTCTGTGGAATGACTGACACCTGTGCTGTACTGTGCTGACGGCTGTACTTGGATGACCTCCATGTTAAGAGCGGTACCTTTAGAAAATTCAGAATAAACTGTTGTGTGTGTTGTGTGTCTTTATGAAGCATAGACCTGTATGACTACATGCAATTTGCCCTTTCTGTATAACAATCATCGAGATATTTGATCGTTTTGAGGAATAGGAACACTCTTATATGAATCCAAGAGAACCAAGGGATCTTCATTAGAGTCTGCACTGAGAATGCCCCATGCCCCCGAGGTTGACATCTTCTTCTTTTTTTTAAGGGAGCGCAAACAAACGCGACACCACGTGGGAACGTCTCCCACCTAGGTGTGCTCTGTGAGCTGTCCCACGCTGAGGTGATTGGTGGACGTGTTGTTGTTCGACCAGCAGGGATATTCTGTACCTATGAGCTCACTGTTGAACGTTCCACTGACATGAGAGAAAGACGAGCACATGGACATGGATTTCATCGACTACTGTACAGCACCATTGAACATCTATGGGTTGGGTCAAGAGTGGCTAGGAAGACGTTCCACACCGCCCATACAAGTGAATGCGTTCGATGTATAATTATTTATTTTTTGATTGAAGATGATTGAAGATTTATTGAGTTCTTCAGCAGTTAATCTGACCAAATAGACCACCAATCCAAAGCAAGGTATCACACAATTCAAACAATTTGGCGACATAGCCGAAAAATGCATTCCTGGAAATGGGCAGACAGAAATAAATACACTGAGCACCGAGGAGAAAACAGGCAGAGAGAGAGAAGCCGCAAGTGGAAAATGTTATCGTATCACACACAGAAAAGACAAGGGTTAGATATTGCTGCACTGTCAGAACTAGAAGCACAAGCATTTGGCCACACTCGCAATAACATCTGCTAAACACGTGTACTGTATGTGACCAATAAAATAGAAATATAGAAATATCATGACTCTCTGTCACGTTATGCCTTGGATTCTATTCAATCGGAAACAGATTTTCATGCCAATATTCGAGAATCCGCATTAAGAAAATGTGTATTTTCACACTAGCAGTGTTGTTTCAACCAAACCACGGAGATAGATAGAGGACTTCATCTTTATATCTGTGCCATTATAGCGCCCGTGGCAGCGCCATTGAGGCTGCAACCCATAGGAATCCCGACCCAGATCACTACTTTGACTACTTTAAAATGTCAGAAACATCGTGGAAGCCCTCTATGGTGCTGCCCACACTAAAACGGCCTTTTGGACACGAGGTGTCCATCATTCCCTATACCCCAAAAAGGACTCGTTGCTGATAGAAATCGGTGTGTGATGACATAGTGCACACAATAAATGTACTTTTTCGCTTATCTTTTAAAGCACAGAGAAAAAAAATCGAAAATTCAATGTGTTTTCCATCACATTTTCAAGTCCACTGTAGTTTTGTCACACAAACTGTTGCAATTAAATAGCAAACGTGCCTAATCTCTTGCCAGTGCCAGTACACTGTGAGTAGGCTGTGCGGGTAGACTAGTCTTCATCCATTAGATTGCTATGGATAAGAGCGAGGATATTTGCATATATCAAATGAGAGTCAAGCATTGATCATCGTGTCACCAGAATAAGGGCCCCGATATTTATTGGAAAGAAGCATCAAGATCACCGTGCACTTTCACCACCCTGTGAAGTTCCTCATTATTCATTTCATCTGTAACCTAATAAACTGCATAGTTTCCTGAGTCACAGTGGGAGGAGTTCACATCATATCATCATTGCCCGACTGACAAGTTCACTTCCGTATGATGGTTATTATATTAATGTTATAGAAATATTTGCGCATAATGGCATTACCACACCATTTCTCGCATAATTCATTTTCTAGGTGTCTGGTTCACTTCTGTCAAGGTCAAGGAGGAGCAAAGCAAAGATAGATTTTTTTTTTAAAAACTTTACAAAGAAAACAAAGAGAAGCTTTGTTTTACAGTGAGATGAAGAGAGAGAGAGAGAGAGAGAGAGAGAGAGAGAGAGAGAGAGAGAGAGAGAGAGAGAGAGAGAGAGAGAGAGAGAGAGAGAGAGAGAGAGAGAGAAGAGAGAGAGAGAGAGAGAGAGAGAGAGAGAGAGAGAGCATATGGCTTTCTCGACGTTTCAATTAAGCCCACCAGTCATTGAGAAGTGTTACTTATGACACTTGCACTGTTGCTATTGGTGTAAAGGCAAGCTGCCAATCATGCGTAACCCTGGCTCCGGTCAATCCCCACACACTGTACCTGACTGTCGAGTTGTGCGGGACAGAGCGCTGTCCACTTGAGAAGTATAGTGAATTTGAGAATTTGAGCCACCAAGGCATTTATAATCCATATCCTGCCTTTGTTCACTTATATAACTGGTGAGTGTTATTGCTATTTTCTCAAACCGTTACTTTTTGTTTGGCAATGTTGTAGAATTTGGCAATGAGCGCACTGATACCTGACATGGAGAATAGTTTAACTTGTACGTTATATTATACGTTATATTAACTATGCAATACGGTATACCTTTGTATAGGTTTTAACCTATGTACGGTGTACTTCTGAATGGTTGCAACATCATTTCACTGTTATGTTCAATTGCTCTTTTTTTATGTGTGACGATATAAAACAATTGGACAGGGTGACTGCGGGGTCTCCATTAATCCCTTAAAGCTTCACTTAAACCTTTTCAGTTTTCACCATCTGTTGGGTGCATTCAGAACCTGTCATGGCATGCGACGGCATGGGGATTCAATGTCATTTTATAGGTACTTTTACTTGGGACACTGTTTTCATGCATGCGACAACTGCACACTCACAAGCTATTCTAATGTAGGACTTTGGGGAAAAAAATACCATAATAGGCGTAGAATACACAGTACTTCTGTTTCATTCTTTGTCCATGATTTGTGCATTCAGGCTATATTATTGACAAACGCTTTGCTTGAGCCCTTATCAGTCCTCTTTGCTACTGGAAAGAAATATACACCCATCAAATAATAGCATGAAGGAAGAGTGCACATTTAATTGTTTGCTACATTTTGAATACTGCTCGACTATCATCCATGTGCCATTTTGAAAGCCATGTGTCCACGCAATTATTGTTGTGCAAGCAGATGCCCTAGCAGATTTGCTGCCTGGATAAGTCACCAATGATCAGCTTAGGGCAGGCAGCTTAGAAGGAACTGACCATCACAGTTTAGAGCTTCCACTCTTCACCATGTGGAGAGATTGAAACACATCCGATTGTTCTGCGCGGGTGCTGGGGATCCGAGTATAAAGAAAAGCAATTAAGAGTCTGCATATTGCTGTGTAGTGTACTTAGCTACCAAGTGTGATCGGGGCCGACTCTAGCCTTCTGGGGGCCTTGCACGAGATTTGGTTGGGGTGCTGACATGGCTAATTGAGTGACTGTCGGTGACTGACGACAAGAGAAAAATTGAGTTGGGGGCCCCTATCGCTCTGGGGCCCTAAGGGACCGCTTATGCCTGGAGTGTGATGTAGTATCAAGCCAGGTAAAAAAAAAAAAGCATTGTTGCTTAGGTCTTTCATTAGGTCTCACATTTTCTTAGACTTCTCAGAAGTGCTGACCTAAGAGTCAAAAGGGTGTCCAGCCTAAATAGTCACACGTATATCACACACTTCACAATGCTGACCAGGGTTGGGGTCAGTGAGTATCATTTCAATTTAGTCTATTCAGGAGATTCATTGAAATGCCACTTCAAGAATTGATAAGAGCCATTCATTTTTAATCAGGATTTTATGCTTTTTTTCCTTTTTAAAATTTTGATTTAGACTTTTAGTTTTCACCAGGGATGGATTTTCCAATTCTTGAATGTAATTGTTTATGCTGCAAGCTGATGCACAGAGTTGTGTGATGATGATACGTGTTGTAATCAGCATTGGCATAACTGGCCCTATGCCACATGACATTATTGTGTCACAAAGGCTTCATGTCAATAACCTGTAGTACTGTAGCTACTACGACCATAACAGCAGCCCAAATGTTTATACATTTGTAAATGAAGGACAATAACTGTACTTCAGTTCTAAATATCACCTGTTTGCTTAGCTCTGTTTTCGAAGAGACAGACACACATTATTTGCAGCAGAATGCAGCACTTGCTATTTTGACCGGCTATTTTTAGACAGCGCTTCACTATACAAGCATGCAATGCAAGAGGCGTGGTTCAGCCAGCTCATTCCTCTATGTACAGTATGTAGATGCCTCACCCCATTTTTCCCCCATGGGAAACGTTGAGTGTTGTGTGGTGAAAGGTGGCAACTGGTGCTCCTCTGGCATATTGTGTTGGTGAGGACATAATGATGGGAGCATTCTACCACAGTGCTTCCCACCCCTTGGCTTGATGTCAAGGTATTGTCTGAGTAGCACCGTACCTCACCCAGCCTCAGTAATGTTGGGTGGAGACCGGAGACATTGGATGTGATTATACATACAGATATAGCTCCTCATTGCAATCATTCTCTGATCTGACCGGATGCCATTCCATTTGGACTTCATACAGTTGAGGCTCCTCAGAGGAGGAAGGGTAGAACCATGTGAATTTCATTTTAAAAAGAATAGTGAATTATTAAAAACGTTATCCTTTTTAGATAAAACTATACTAAATATATTGGGGCAGCAGGTAGCCTAGTGGTTAGAGCATTGGACTTATAAGCGAAAGGTTGCAAGATCGACATTCCCGAGCTGACAAGGTAAAAATCTGTTGTTCTGCCCCTGAACAAGGCAGTTAACCCACTGTTCTTAGGCTGTCATTGAAAATAAGAATGTGTTCTTAACTGACTTGCCTAGTTAAATAAAAAAATATTCACGTCACCAAATCATTTATTAAAACACACTGTTTTGCAATGAAGGTTTACAGTGGCCTCAGCAGCAATTTGTATGATAGCACCATGGTGTAGTCGGAGGACAGCTAGCTTCCGTCCTCCTCTGGGTACATTGACTTAAAAAACCTAGGAGGCTCATGGTTCTCACCCCCTTCCATAGACTTTCACAGTAATTACGTTCTCCGACCTATCAGAGCTCTTGCAGCATGAACTGAAATGTTGTTCACCCAATCAAAGGATCAGAGAAGGATTCTAGTACTAAAAGCATAAGCTACAGCTAGCACTGCAGTGTATAAAATGTGGTGAGTAGTTGACTCAAAGAGAGAGAAAGACAATAGTTGATGAGTTTTTAACAAATTCATTTCTTCAAAATTAAGGAGAAGGAAGAGAAAGAGATAGCTATATTTGGTCGTATTTTTAAAACTTTCACTTAGCTAGCGAATGCAGCTAGCTTGTTTAGCCTACACAAACACCCGGCTCAAACAGAGAGGGATGCTATGTTAGCTAGCTGGCTATGGCTATCCAACACTGGAAATCTTCCAAGTCAAGGTAAGCGTTTGGTTTTATTAATTTATTGCCACCGGGGCCTACCTGTGTAACTGCTAAACTGCTTTCTGACTGTGCACTGTACTGCATGATTGTAGTGGGTTTACTAATGCGTTAGTTCTAGCAGCTATGCTGACTATGATGTGACAAGAATGTAGGCTGTGTGTAGCAGTTAGTGATCATGATATGAAGGTTTGGTTTGGAAAGTTTTTTTTTTGCCTGGTCACAGACAGCTGATGAGTTGTGTGCTGAAGTCCACGAGCGAAGGGAAACGGTGACAGGGACGAAGGGAAAAGGTGAGAGGAGGAGAGCACGTAGATAGTAGCTAGAAGGAATTATACATACAATAGGCAAAGTGATCATGGTGTTTTTATGTGGCCACTATGAAAGTGAAATGTGTTTGCATGTGATCAGGGTGTATTCATTCTGCCGATTGTATTGAGAAACATTTCTTAAATGTAAGCAAACGGAATGAAACGGGGATAAGTTTGTCCAATAGAAACTCACATCTGCAACTGTTGGACTAATCATTACACCTTAGATCAGCTAGATGCAGGCAAGTGTGTGCAAGGCGGAATTGAATGTGTCGATGTCATTCACCTTAATTACAAAACATCCTCTCAACCTGTGCAGCTACGTTGTGAACGTTCATTCATAGGCTAGGTTATAAAACCTCATAATGGCTACAGGGACAATTCAAGTATCGTTTAGTAGCCTAAACCTATCGATGCTACATTGACCAGGGTGAATGGAATACGAATGACAGTCATCCAATATGCTGTAATACAAATAAGGCCATGCTCATTAAACATATAATTCTCCATCTTAAACGGCACCGACCGCCAGACTTTGGTCTGACTCTAGTTCTAGTTTACTAGAATTAGATCGTAGCGGGTTTACCAAATACTGTTCTATCCTCATCTGGCCCTAGACTGAGAAGTATGATGTTGTGCATCTGGGTCTGCACAGATTAAAACATATTGACAATGCCTGGACACAATGCCTGGACACAATTCCTGGACACAATGCCTGGACACAATGCCTGGACACAATGCCTGGACACAATGCCTGGACACAATGCCTGGACACAATTCCTGGACACAATGCCTGGACACAATTCCTGGACACAATTCCTGGACACAATTCCTGGACACAATTCCTGGACACAATGCCTGGACACAATTCCTGGACACAATGCCTGGACACAATGCCTGGACACACCTACTACGGGGGTTCAAAGGCACTTCAATCTTTTGTCTTGCCCATTCACCCTCTATTTCTCAATTGTCTCAAGGCTTCAAAATCCTTCTTTAAATCTGTTTCCTCCCCGTTATCTACACTGATTTTCTGAATTCCCTGTTAGAGGACTAGCAGAATCAGAAAGGAATAAGCAGTTATGTACAGACATTTTTTTGACAGTATCTGGAAGACATCTGTTTTATGTTCGTACCTCTATGTGAATAGCAGATGTGGAGGCTGCTGCTGTGTCATCCCATTAAGGGGGCTATCTGTCTGAGGACAAAGCCTGGCTGGAATATCTGTGGGGCATGGTGAGAGACAAGAGACAAGTGTCAGGAGATCAGGGAGGTGCTGGCATGCCTTTTCAGGCCCATAGGTCATCCCTGTCACTATCACCACACATAAGCACAACAGAAGCACCCCTGACAGAATGTGACAGAGTCCATAAAGTCCATGCATTTTTGCACCTTGTGATGTTTGTAAGTATGCGTATCATCACACCAGTTGACTTGGCTTACATTGATATCTATACCACTCCCAATTGATATGGCGAGTTTGGAGATTCTTGCCTTGTAGGCCAGAACATTTCTGGAGTAAGATCTGAGGGGTTTGAATGCCTTGCTCTCTCAGACCAGAAATACAGTTGAGTGTGTTAGTGGCTAGACCAGACTCTTGTTTCAGGTCTGATCAGGTAGGCTAAAACCCAGACCTGGGTTCAAATACTATTTGGGGTATTTAAATAAGTATTTATATATTTTATATTTAAATACAACCTCCTGTGTCTGTGACATTGTGGAAGTCAAACCCTTTTGTTCCTGGTCAAATTTGTCAAGTCACTCTTTCAATCACCACTGGCGCTCATCCTGTTTTTAACAGTTGAAGGGATAGTTCACTTTGAAGACAAGTCGAAAATAATCTGAATCCCTTTAACTTTCCCTCTCAATCCATAGTGAAGCTCTGTACATTGTATATAGGGTTGTACGTGCCAGATCATCACTTTTTAGATACTGTTTATATTCTAGTTTCTCTATTAAATTTCCTCCCCTCACTTTTCAATTTCTTTGGTCCAGGGTCAGTATGGAAGAGGCAGAACTGGTAAAGGACCGACTCCAAGCAATAACGGTAAACTGACCTGGAATCAGTCTGGTCCTCTTACAGCAAATCAACTTCTGAACAATACCTGTTTCGAGTACTGTAGTAAGATTCATAACTATATTGTATCTGCAGGATAAGAGAAAAGTCCAAGAAGACATTGTTCATAAAAAGCTGGAAATAGACCAGGAGAGGTTAAAGCTTCAGCACTTAAAGGTACAGTAAGATAATGTGATGACGTGATCAAATTATAGATTCTTACTGTCATATAGTCCACATAATTTCAACAACATTGGATGAATTCGTAAGTCAAACATCTAATGACAGTGAGAATTCCAAGCACCAAGGCTTTCTGACAGTTTGATATTTTATGGTCACTGCAGTTGAGCAGTCCATTAAAATACACATCAGCGTGTAAAAAAAATAATGTCTCAGGACACTTAAGCCGTAGTGTTTCCTCTTCTGCTTTGAACAGAAAAAGTCTCTGAGGGAACAGTGGCTCATGGATGGAACGAGCAACCAAAGCCCACAACAGAGAGAGACTTTGAGGGGAGATCAACAACAAACTAAACTCCTCCAGACCAGCATCCACAGGTACAGTAAGCCGAGACAACTCATACTCCATTTGTGCATGTATAAACTGATCTATGTTTACATTGCTGGTTTAACATGGCTGCCTGATCGAACATAGGCCGTATTATGTTGAGAAATGCTTTTAGCAACAGTTGGTTAAGAGTTATGTGAAAGTGCTGGTTAGTGTTATAAATCTTACTCATTTAAAACATCTGTTCCGCTTACAGTCAAGTGTTGCTTTTAATTGGGGATGCCTGTTCTATTTATTTGATTTCTATGCTCAAGAAACAGTTACTGCATCAACACACTGAAGACAACATGTATTGGACTGTCTGTGGTGAAGGGCAGTCCATCCATTGTCCAGTTAGACCTAAATCCCTTAGATGTGTACCAATTTGACCAAGTGGCAGTCAGTGCATTCCCTGAAAACCCTAAGGTGCTGGTAATAAGACAACAGCAGAGTGATCTTTAGGTCCACCAACTCCAGTAACTGAGACTTTTTTAACCTAACGAAGACCACCTAGGATTGAAACATTTGTCATTATTAAAAGGTGGCATAAGGAGTGATATAGTCTTCTGGACTTTTTTGTTTCTTTAGTAAGAGAGAAGGACATCTCCAAATAGTCTCATTCTGCACTCCTCCCTCCACTCAATGGACACTTGTTAATATTTCACAGAGTAGGTGCCATTCTGTTAGGGTGGTACCACTTTGGGATAGTGTCATTTGGACTGTAGGTGTCAAAGTGTCACGCTTGTGCCAGTTGGCTGGGACGGCACAGCGTTGATGGGGTTGGCAGAGGAGGCATGACGGGGCCGTTGACCCCAGGTCTGTCTGATGCCAGCCATGATCAGTTTGCCAATTTACACCTTTGACGAGACTCCAGTCAGAGCAGAAAGTCTTCAGAAGATGAGAAAACAGTCAGCTCACCGATCCTTTTCCTCACCCCTACTCCGCGAGGGGATATGACCTTTGAACCCTTTTCGTCTGAGCTTGCAGGATGGAGAAAGAGATTGAGGCTCTGGAGAGGGAAGAGACAATGATTTCGAAAAATGAGGGCTTCATACTGAAGAGGCTGAAAGCTATCGAGAAAACACCTGAGGAGATAATAAAGGTACTTGGACGGTACGGTACTTATTGACATTGAGCTATTTCTGTCTTAGATGTTTTCGCTTTGGTCGCAATGAGAGTACTGTAGATGTATATCTAACACGGTTGTATCTGAACGTTTTATTTGAGGTTGGTGACTTTTAGTCTCTTTGTTTTATGTGATCTTATAGGACGCAAAGGAGAATTTCCAAGAAGGTAAGTCCTTTTTGCTAGCTTTCCGATTACGTTTTTGTGACCGTAATTATTGGCACCGTTGACAAAGATGAGTTTTATGAATTATAATTATAATGTTGATGAGAGATGATAAATAAGATGGTAGCTTATTCAGAAGTGCTTTATAGACAAACAAGAGAGCATGTTGTTCTCGTCTCACGGACAGCGAAGTCCAACCCCCATTTTGATATAAAACACAGTGGTGAGTTCTGTAGCTAGCACCTGTAATAAACCTAAGTGCGCAATGATAAGTAGCATCCAGCGGTTTAAGTGTGGATGCCATAGCATGCATGTAAATAATATCCCCATAATCTATAACAGACATAAAAGTAGCTTGCACAATTTGTCTTCTATTTGTGGAGGACAAACATGTCCTGTTTCTATAGAGGAAGCCTAGCTTGATCTTTTGCCATTTACAAAGTTCATCAACATGCATTTTAAAAGACAGTTTATCATCCAGCCATATCCCTAAGTTTTTATATGAAGAGACCTGATTTATTTGAGAGCCATCTAAACTCGTAAGTGCAAGTGTATTTTCATCCAACTTGTTGAACCTATTAAAAATCATAAAATGTGTTTTCTTAGCATTTAAAACAAGTTTCAACTGTAAAAAAACAACCCTTCTAATATCTTAAAATCTGTGTCCAGCTGCGATAATGCTTGGTCAGCCGTTGAAGCAATAGAGTACATGATAGTGTCATCAGCATATAGATTAATTTTACACTTTCTTACCTCATCACTGATGTTGTTTATGTAGAGAGTGAACAGTAATGGACCAAGTATAGAACCTTGTGGGACCCCTTTAACCAACTCCAATGGCTCCGATTGGATGCCGTCAACTTTAACATCCTGACTTCTATCCTTTAGATAGTCATGAAACCAACGACAGGCATCCAATCCCAGTCCTATTGACGACAGCTTACCCAAAATTATCGCATGGTCTACAGTGTCAAAAGACAAATCTATGAACAAGGCGGCACAGACAAATCTATGAACAAGGCGGCACAGTACTTTCCATTATCTAGGGCATTAGCAATATCATTTACAACATGTACAGTGGCCGTAGTGGTACTGTGTTTATGTCTGACGCCAGATTGATTGCTAGAAAGAGTATTGTTAACAGTTAAAATGATTGTAGTTGCCTATTCACCAATGACTCTATAATTTTAGCCAAACAGGAGAGCTTAGAGATGGGCCGATAATTATCCAATTCACTACCATCACCCCCCTTGAGGAGAGGTAAAACAGAAGCTGTTTTCCTACGACTAATGTTTGATTGAAGATGTGCGTCACTGCACTAGCAATGATAGGTGCCACACACTTGAGTAAATATCGATCCAGATTGTCAGCACCTAAAGATTTCTTTGAATCTATAGCAGACAAGACCTCATCTTCTGTGACTTTTTGAAAATTAAAAACCGGCTTAATGTTATCCACTTCAGGTGGGGGCCGAGGGGCTGAAACAATAGACTGGTCAGGATCATATTGGCAATTTTTTCTTTAAAAAAGAACACCAGCAGAAATAAAGTGCTTATTAAAAACATCACAAATTTTAGTTGGGTCACTGACGATCCCAGATTCCGATGTAATTTGCTGTGGCAGGGACGTCGAGGAGTTTCCTCATTTAAGTGAGTTAACGGTTTTCCAGAATTTAGAGGGATCACCAGCAGACTCTGTCATAACACCTGGATCTTGCCTTTTTTATTCCTCCAGTCCATTTATTTCTCAATTGCCTAAAAAGCAGACAATCAGCTGTTTCGACAGTTTTCCTCGCCAAGGCCCATGCTTGATTCTTTTGCTGGAAAAGGATTTTCAAATCAGAGGAGAACCAAGGATTAGTTACATTTTTTACCCTAAGTCGCTTTAACAGGGCGTGTTTAACAGCCATGGAGGTAAGAATGTATGAAAAGAAAGAGAACGCTAAAACTGGGTCCATTATGTAGTTTGCTGATAAAAGCTCTGAGTAATAAAGGTCATGGAGAAAGGCTTGCTCTGAGAAGTGTTTATAGTTTATCTTTAGAATTATACGGGGGTCAGGGTTTTTTAGCCTGATACATGCAATAGGGCAGTGGTCACTGATGTCATTTGCAAATAACCCACTAGCTATATATTTGTGAGGTGTATTTGTTAAGATAAGGTCTAGTAATGTAGATGTTTCCGGGTCTTTTGGATTAGGGTGGATAGGTATAGGTATTAGTTGAGTAAGATTTAGTTCGTTAGAAATGTCTTTTTAATTTAAGCGATGCTGGCATCAACCAGTCCAGATTGAGATCTCTGATAATCCATATTTCAGAGATTGCATAATTAGACATTAACTCAAACAATTTACATAGAGCAGATACCGGAGCTGAGGGTGGGCGATAAACTCCCGCTAGCGTTAGCGTTAATAGTGCATTATGAACAAGGACCCCATTTAGAACTAAGCATTCATACTGTTTCGGGAACAGAAGTAGAAATTGACACAGTGACATCTAGGTTGCATTTAACATATATAGAAATACCTTCACCTCTGTAGACATTGTACCCAGCTAACAGAACATCTGAGTTTGGAACAGAGAAACAGAGCCAGGATTCAGATGTAATCAATATGTCAGCATGTGATTGTCAGACCAGTATTTCAATGAAATCTAACTTTTGGATCAAGTTTCCAGCATTCAAATGAATAATTCCATGGCCACTATTTTGAGAGCTCATATCAGATGGAGCATTCAAGGTAATATTAGATGAGCGATGCTTCCTCGTGTAACTACTGACGGGCCTGAGTTGGATGGAGACGAGATTACATCTAACAATACCCCTCTGCCCTCTGGAAGTGGCAACACGGTACATTGACAATAGTGTAACAATACCATAAAGTCCATCAAAAGTTTCATCCATGTTATCAGCACCTGTAGTGCTACTTAAAGCTGGGAGGGGAACAATGAATATAGTCTGATGTGGAATCGACCAATTCCGAGTATCAACCCCCATGGCTGTATATTCTCACATGCTCTGTATGAGACTATAGTGAGAGCCAGGTTTGAGGAGAGAATGCTTGTACCATACCTATTCAGATGTACTGTACCATCCCGGATAAATAAATTTGGTCGAATTAGGAAAGCTGTAAAATTGTCCATATATTGTATGCTTATTGAACAACAATAACCTTTAAGCCAGATGTGTAGCTGGCGTATACGATTATTATTATTATCCGTAGAGCGTGGAGATGGGAGTCGACCTGAAATAATGCATTGTTAACCTGATTGAAGTAGAGTATGAATCAGTGATTTAAAGTCCTTTTTAAGTTGCTCAGATTGATATAGTTTAATATCATTTGACCCTACATGGACTGTGATAGCTGTTGCAGTCGGGTGTTCACTAATGAGTAGCGGTAACATACAGTCAATGTCCCGGATCTGGACACCCGGGTAACAGATGGTCTCTGTTTTCCTAATAGAAACATTTTGGATCATGGATTTGCCCACAATAAGGACAGTGGGACTGCTGCTTGGTAATTTTCTTAAGTTGCGTCTCTCTTGAGTTATCTTCCTCCTAGAAAGTTGTTTGGGGCTAGTTGTAGAGCTGTGTCGTTGTAAATTGTTTAGATGGTGGGGGTCCACTTGCTTCCGGGCAGAGTTGTTTGTTCCTTTGGGGAAAGTGTCAGAGACCGCTTCCAATACCCGGTATCTGTTTCCCAGTTCCAAGGCATCACTTTGCCTTGGCGTTTTCCTACCAGGATTTTTTTGTTTTGTTGTTATTTTGAATTTGACCCCTTTTTCTCCCCAATTTCGTGGAATCCAATTCTTTTAGTAGCTACTATCTTGTCTCATCGCTACTACTCCCGTACGGGCTCGGGAGGGACGAAGGTTGAAATTCCTGCGTCCTCCGATTCACAACCCAACCAAGCTGCACTGCTTCTTAACACAGCACGCATCCAACCCGGAAGCCAGCCGCAACAATGTGTCGGAGGAAACATTGTGCACCTGGCAACCTTGGTTAGCAAGCACTGCGCCCGGCCCGCCACAGGAGTCGCTGTTGCGCGATGAGACAAGGATATCCCTACCTGCCAAGCCCTCACTAACCCGGACGACGCTAGGCCAATTGTGCGTTGCCCCACGGACCTCCCGGTCGCGGCCGGTTAACACAGAGCCTGGGCGCGTTTAGTATACGTAGCGTTAAGTCACTATTCTAAATGGACTGTGCTGCGGTCAAAGAGGCTAGCCTGCCTAGCGTAGAATAAAAAGCCTCCCTGCTAACGTCAGCTAGCATGCATAACTTCCAGCTAATGAAACTTATTAGCTTCCCCCGGCATTATGGCAGCTCCTATTTCCAATTCCTGGTGTTGGAGGGAGTGGAGGAAGCAGGGCTTGCGTGCAAGTCCGAGGAGGAAGCAGCCCCCGAGCACTTGGTTCGGGTAAACCCCCGGAGGGAGGGTCTGAGCAACCAGCTATGACAACAGTGCCCCCACATTTGGCTGCAGCCAAACAGGATAATACGTCAGCCATTGCCGGAGCCCCCTGTGCCCGTAAGGGGGCCAGGCTTAATGCAGGCTATACAGTCTCACAGGAGCACAACGTATATGTTGGAAGCTTGTCCATGTTTAATGCCCCCTCTGTTACCCCGTGTTCCATGGTGTTCACAGGATTCAAGGGGCATATTAATCTCCCCAGGGTAAAAGTAATAAGTTGGGCGATTCACTCTCTGCTCACAAGGGGGCACCCCTCCCCCATATGTGTCTCATTACTTGGCTTCAATTCTGATTCCTGCCTGTAGCTCACTAGACCCTATGAGGTATCTAGTGATACAGGTTATAGTCTCTATAGGCGATTGGTTGTTGATAGCGGAGTTGTTGGAACGAGCAGGGTTGAACACAACCATGCTATTATCCCACAAAAATTCACTGTGGATCATATGAACCCCTAAATAGGCTGTCTGTCTCCAGCTCAACACTTTTCATTCCTGGGAATTAGATTAAATTACAAATCACCCCTGTCTGTTACCACAGAATGGGTCAGTTTTTCAGTGCTGTCTGTCCCATCCCCGGCTAGGTTACAAGACGCTTAGTCGCCAGTACCTATGACTGGTTAGTAGGGTAACCTCCATGATAACAGATTCTTCCCTGGGTCTATTTTTAATGCGTGTGGTCCAGCACTGGGTGCCAGCCGGTTACCGGAACACAGCTTACTTTCTAAACCGAGTGAAGCTTGTTGTGACAACAGTACCCCCAAGTGACACTGCCAATTGGGGTACGTCACTGATAGCCAGAGCCCTTGTACCCAGAGTGGGCTGTGCTTTAAGCAAACTGTGGCACAGAAAACACCATTTTTTTTCAACCCTAGCCTCCACAGGGTTCATGGGTGTTGAAAGTGTTGTGTCTGCCTCATGTAAGTTCAATTAAAAGTGTCCCTTCTCCGTGTTCAGACACACGGTTGTCAAGAGTGGCGGAAATGGAAAAATAACCATTGTCTCCCAGTCCACCAGGTGGCGTCTCGCCCCTTCAGATGGCACTTCACGGGAGGCGCACTGACTGATCTGACCATTGGCATGTGATGTTGGGCTACGAGCTAACATTTGTTGTGTGTGTCCTGCGCTTCTGCAGTATTATCACATCGACTGTTCCCGAGATCTCAGTGCCCGCTTTGAGAGAGAAAATATCCTACCTTCTCCAGAAGCAAGCTTCAAAATGGTGTATTGTATACTGTAGTTGGAGGAAACATGGGAAAGTTATGCTGCTTTAAAAGTTTAAAAACCCATTATCACACTTAAAAGACAAGTAGCAGCAAATGTCCTGTGAAAGATTTTGATGAGATTTTCACACTTAGAGAGTTCTTCCTTGTTACCCCAATTCAGCACCATTCACAACCTCTTAAGCCTTAGCCCCACCCCACATGCTTGTAAAGCATGGCATTGTCCTCCAGAAAGAGGTTTATCTACTTAAACCCAGCTAAATTCAGGACAGCAATGCTTTTGAGAGCTACAGCAACACTTTTGCAGTTGTCCATAGCTATATTGTATCTTTCAAAAAATCGGCGATAGCAAATATTAGCTATATACTTACCACGGAAGAGCCCATTCTGTTATAGACAGAAGCCTGTGACAAGACAGACCAATCAGGGCTCATCTCTCGGCATGTCCAACCACTCCATTATCTCAGCCAATCGTGAATAGCCAGGAAGGATCCTGTCTTTCTCCCTGTATAGCTCAGTGCTTTCTCCTTGGCTCAACTACGCTGATCATTTAAAATTTGTATTAATATTTACATGTCCCATACAAGTTTGTAATTAAGGCACATGACAGTTCACATGTTCAAAAAAAACTTTTTTTTAATGGCCCTACTTTGAAATAGGAACCAGTTTCAAACGCGTCAGATTCTGTAACTGGTCACATATCGGAAATGCTCGGCAGGGCCAACATAGATCTTTGCTCATTGCGAGACTGCTAATTGTCATCTGTTTTCTCGACGAGGCCTCGGACCCTCCTTTATGCATTCCCCCCATGGAGATGATTTGGCCCACGTTGGGGAGGGTTCACCTGGAGGGCTTGTCATAGATTTTTGCAGCTCCCCTTTAGCCCAAGCATCCTTGGTTTACAGAGATTGTCCGTATATTGGGTGAGGTCCCATGGCAACTCCCGTTGCGCAGGGATCAATTATCTCAGGTGCACAGGTAGGTTTGGGTCCCCCGGCCAGAGATTTGGGGTCTGTGGCTTGTGCCCTGGTGGTGCGGTTCCTATAGGGGATGCGCCGTCTAAGGCAGGTTTCTTAACCTATTGTGCCCACTTGGGATTTAGCTTCGGTTTTGGATGTTCTTTGTTATGCTCCCTTTTGAGCCACTGGAGTCTGTGATTCTGAAGATCCTCTCATACAAAACCCCCTTGCTAGTGGGTTTGGCCTCGGCTATACACGTTTGGAATCTCCATGCCTTCTCCGTACACCGTTCCTGTACTCAGATCGCTGCTAGCAACTAAGGTGACTAAGGTGACATTGCGTCCTAATATGCCCCTAAGGTCATGACTATATCCTACAGGTTCCCAATGGTGTGCATGGCCAAAGAGCTTTATTTTCATGTGACCTAAAAAAATGTTAATTTTTAAACGGCATTGGCACTAGGATTGGAACTGGTGCTATGGTCAGATGACATGAAAATAGAGCTCTTTGGCCACGCACACCAGTGATGGGTTTGGCATCGAAAGAAGGATGTGATAAGCAGAAAATAACCACATACCTAGTGTACAATATGGTGGTGGATCTTTGATGTTATGGGGCTATTTTGCTTTCACTGGTCCTGCGACTCGTGTTAAAACCTGTTAAGGATAGGGCTGACTACTGCCCTCTTTGGAGGAATTGCGTGCCCATAGTAAACAGAAAATAAATCTGTCAAAAATTGCTAATATATGCATATAATAATTATTATTGAATAGAAAACACTCTAAAGCTTCTAAAACCGTTCAAATTATGTCTCTATGTAAAGCAGAACTCTCAGGGCAGCCATTCTCCCAAACTCTCTCTGTGATCAGAAAAGTTGGGCCAACTTTGACGTCATCGCCCCCACCCTTCCCAACCAGCTACAGATCTGGGAACAGTTCCTATCTCTTCAGCGCGATGTCCCCTTTCAGTGGGGCCTCTCATTGTGAGAATCGCAGCGCTCCCTCGAATTTTGGCGGGCTGAAACCTCCGGGTCAAGCGAAAATACATGCACTTTCATGCGCACGTCTGGTCCGGAGCTCCCTTTGTTCCAAGATTCACCAAACGATGTAGGTTTGTCTGTTCACGCTAAGGATTGTTTTCTATGTTAAAAACATGCTAAAGCTCGATTCTGCACTTAGTTTGACCAGTTTAGTCGACATATAATATGTAATTTTGAAGTTTTGATGCGCATCCACTAGAATTTTGCCTGCATTTCGACAGGAATTTGTCGTGTTTGATAACCTAAAGACACAGACTTGAAAACCAAACGCAGTTTTTGGTAAGTATAACTTCTTCCACGACTTCTGATCGAAGAACATCAAAGGTAAGGGAATATTTATGTGTTAATTATGGGTTTCTGTGGACTCCGAGATAGAGGAGACATAATGCTAATTTCTGAGCGCCGTCTCATATTATAGCCTAGTGAACGAATTCTGTAACGTTAAAAATAAATGTAACACAGCGGTTGCATTAAGAAGAAGTGTATCTTTCTAACTATATGTAGAACATGTATATTTAGTCAAAGTTTATGATGTGTATTGCTTGTTATCTGACGTTAGCTCCGGCAGATATCATCATTTCTCCGGACATCTGAGTAGCATTTTTGTTTTGAACATGGCATCATTGTAAACAGAGATTTATGGATATAAATTGCATATTATTGAAAAAAACATAAATGTACTGTGTAACATGTCCTATTACTGTCATCTGATGAAGATTTTCAAAAGGTTAGTGAATTATTTTTCTTTTAATCCTGCGGTTATTGATTGCATATTTTGTTCAACGTGGCTAATTCAAATTAGCTGTGTCTTTGGTGGTGGTTTGACATAAATATGTGCTATGTTTTCGCCGTAAAACATTTTAGAAATCTGACTTGCTGGCTAGATGAACAAGGTGTTTATCTTTCATTTGAGCTATTGGACTTGTTAATGTGTGGAGGTTAAATATTTCTAAGAATATTTTTGCGTTCCATGCGCCACGTCTACGGTGGTCCCAAATGGGTACCTGAATCTGTAACAGGTCAACGGCATCATGAACTTTACCCAGTACCTGGATACTTTAGTCAAAAACCTAGTTGCCTCTGGCAGTAGGCTGAAACTTGGACGCACGTGGATCTTCCAGCAAGACAATAACCCCAAGCACACATTAAATTCCACAAATACATGGTTAATTGACCACATAATCAACATTTTGCAATGGCCATCTCAGTATCTGGACTTGAACCCCATTGAAAGCTTTTGGTTTGAATTAAAGAAGGCAGTCCATAAGAGCACACAAAGGATATCAAGGATCTGGAAAGATTCTGTATGGAGGACTGTTCTAAGCTCCATCCCAATCTGTTCTCCAATCTAAAATATTCCAGAAAAAGGCTTAATGCCATTATTCTTGCAAGGAGAGGGTGCCAGAATATTAAAAACGGTGGTGTAGAAGGATTTTAATTTTGATCCCTATCTTTTTGAGAATAAAAATACATATATTTCTCTGAGCAATTGTACCAGTATAGCATAATATGATTTTCCCATTTTGTTGAGCATACAATATAGCTCAGTATTTGTATTATTTATTTTATAGAGTATTTTTTGTTCATCTTTATCAAGGGTGCCAATAATTTCGGGTCATGACTGTATTTGATAAAACATATTACATTATACACATTATCATTGGCAATACAAAAATAAACATTGCTCCTTTTCTTTTTCCAGAGCCAATCCATATCAACCCAGCTACTCCAGATGCCCCAAAGTCCTGCAAACCTCCAATCTCAAAGATGCAGTCCTTTGAATCTAATAAGGACACACCCAAACAAAGTAAGAAACTTCCTAGTAACACTTATTACAACAATAGTATGTACTGTAGATCTGACAACCCTAATTTTATATAACTTCAACCCATCTCTCTCTCTCCCTTCCTCTTCCACTCTGTCTCTCCTCCCTCTCTCCTCCTCCAGCCATGTTTGCCATGGAGATCAACGTCCAGAAGGATCTCCGTACCGGGGAGACCCGGGTCCTATCCACATCCACTGTCACCCCCCAGGTGCTCCAGCAGAGAGGGGTCAAAGTCTATGACGACGGCCGCAAGTCTGTCTATGCCCTGCGGTCTGCCGAGTCTCAGGTGGGGGATGGTTCTAACAGAGTGGACGAGCTCAGCGCTATGGAGGTGGAGGTTCTGCTCAGAGCAGCAACAGAGCAGAAGAAGTCTCAAAGCGGCCCACTGGGCCACCAAGGCCATCAGGAATCAGTGTCTGCATTCTCCACCAACTGTGGCCCACAGAGCCACCAGAAGCCAACATTGCCTGCATTCTCCACCCGCCGTGGCTCTCGGGGCCACCATGAGCTCAGCCCTATGGAGGTGGAGGAGCAGCTCCGAAAGGGTACAGCGCAGAAGATGCCTCAAAGCAGTGCTTTCCCAAAAGACCACCGGGGCCACCAGGAATCAGTGCCTGCATTCTCCAACACCTGCAGCTGGAGGGCCTCAGCCCCCAACAGACCCCAACAGAGTAATGCTAAAGTCATCTACGAAACCAATGGGAATGGGTATCAGCAAGAGTCGTATAAGCGTGATGTCCTCTCCAGGAAGGAGCTCCACTATATTGATGGAGTCCACAACTCAGGGCTGGAGATTCTTTCCTCCTCCCCTCACATTCCAGTCCATTATTTCATTGGCAGGCAGGATGAGGAGTACTACCAGCCAAACAACGGGTATAACCAGAATCCTTTCTCTTATGGTGTGGAGAAAGGGTTCCCCACCGACGACTTCTACCATAGCCCTAGAGAGAACCCACGAGGAGGGATGTTTTACGACTCATCAGTTGAAATGGACCTGAGGCCGTCTCCGATCTACCAGGAAGACTCGCACTTCAGTATCCTGAACACCATGGACACGTCCGAGCCTGTCACCGCCATCTTTATGGGCTACCAGACCGCAGAGGATGAAAGTGGGCGTGGCCTTGGCTATGAAGGATCCATCCGGGCCGAGCTTGTCGTCATTGGCGACGAGGATGGGGTGGACGAGAGTAACCCTCAGTTTAACACCTACACCGCGGATGGCTATAACAACCGGGGCTACCATCACTGTCAACCTCAACAGAACTTATTCAAATACATGGCAGAGCCCATAGCTAATTTTAACTCAAACAATGCATCACCGTACACAGCATCAAGGAATTTGGTCTATCCTGGTCAACAGGCCAAAGAGTCACACTACCTGTATTCAGGCGGACAGTCCGACGAGGACGGGACAGAGAAGCACTCTGCCCCAGGTATCAGAAAGATTAAAAAGATTAAAAAGAGAACAAAGCCCTGCTGCATGCTCATGTAACCAACCTGCAACTGCTGACGCTACTGTAACTAACAAAGTTCACTTTATATGCTTTGACTGACAGCACTTTTGAGGTCTTTCATTGGCTGGCTAGTGTGTTGAACTGTGTGCTGGTTACTTGGCTTCTTCACTGCATCCGTTTCTCTTTGTCGTAGCCATTGCAACACAGAGTGACCTGAAACTCTCATTCTAATCACAATTTATCACTGTATAAATACATAGTGATGTTGTCTATCCATACAAGAGCTTGTGATGATGATTGAAGTCAAACTCTCCCTCTCTCTAGTGGCTGAGAGGCATTCTGCCTCCCTCTAATGTCTGAGAGGCAGTTGTACTGTATCTTTGGTTCTCTTTTAATTATTTGTTTCAATATCTCACATGAAGGATTCACCAGAATCTCATAAACTCGAAGAACCATTTATAAACATCTGTCTGAGACAGACAGGTCGAGTGGCAAATGAGGTGAGCCCCTCCCCTCATACTAAATACCTACTTGCCTGCCCTCTGGTAATTCTAACCTCTCTTCCTCATGTAGAGTACTACTCTAAGCTCTCCTTAGCACAACTTTGTTTTCCTGTTCGTAGGTGTGCTGTGAGGTTACGCCCCCAAAGCACAGCTTTTGTCTGTGTTGGGTGACTCTTTTGGGTAGGAATGAGCTTTTCCGCTTTTTCTTCCCCTTGTCTCCTATGGTGGCTACTGAGATTTGGCTAGCTTAGCTGCAAGGCTTAGCTACCCTGGCTAGCTCGCTGCAAGGCTAGCTATTCTACCGACTGGTTTTTCTACCTGGAAGGGTACAATTACTAGCTCGCTTTCTCATTTAGCTGAACCCACTACCGTGCCGCGTTGACTAGACCGACCACCCTAGCTTTCACTGCTTATCGGTCGAGAGCCACACTTTTGTTCATTGCAAGACCAACATAGTGCTAGCTTCCTTTGGCTAACATTGTGCTAACTAGCTAGGCTAATAACCCACAAGGAAAATGCTAGCTACGTTCACATTGCTAAAGGATTTGTTTCTCAGGTTAGCACTGTGCTAACTAGCTAGGCTATTAGCCCACGTGGTGAACGCTAGTTATGTTTCACTTTGTTCTCAGATTAGCTATTTTTGTGGAGCCATGGAGCCAAGCAACGGTCAACGATCCCCAATCATGTGCCCTTGCAGATTAGAAGGTTTATTAGTCGCATGCACAGGACTGCAGATATGATTAGCAAGCAGCGCACGGGTGGGAGGAGGCGGGGAGGGAGTCTGCCTAATGGCTATTCAGCAGCCTGATAGTCTTGGGGTAGAAGCTATTAGCCAATCTGACCGTTTTTGCCATGATACTCCTATACTGCCCGCATCTGAGTGATGGAAGAGGGTAGAACAGGCCTCGGCTCGGGTGGCTGATGTCGTTGATGATCTTCTTGGCCTTCCTGCAACACCTGGTGTCCAGGTGCTAGAGCTCCTTCTACACGCTCACTGTATAGAAACAAGATAAGATATACTTTATTAGTCCATACGTGATGGAAATTTGTCTTCTGCATTAACACAAATCCTCCGATATACACACAAACACACATTAGGTTGGAAAGGCTGGAGCAGAAGGCATTTAGTGAAGGGGGCCTCCCTGCGAGGTAAGACCCCTCTCTCGACAACGGTTATCATATTGGATTGTGAAAGCTATTACACTGGCATATAATAGCAAAGGGTTACAGCCTCTGGAGGGCCTGAGGGCTCACTCCACCAGAGGTAGAGATCCAGAATTCTAAATAATATCACGGGTCTGGGTTGGATCTGATATGATCGTCTCGGGTCTCGAGTATGTGTAATTTTAACTGACTTGTCCGGAAGGGCCCATACAGATCCGAATGTGACTGTTGCAGTAGAGAGAGAAAGAAAAGTTTATGTTGTTTATGCTGCTGCTCTTGCTTTTCACGAGAGTGGAGCGTGGCGCACGTAACTTGTTGTTGGCCAATCATAAGTCATCAAAGCGGCAATAGGCTACAGTCATAGAGCCTCGCTCCATGTGTGGCAACAGTTAGGAGATCTCTAATAAATGGAAGATGGAATTAAAATGACTGAATTAAAAGTTAAAGGAGTAGGATAGGCTACAACGACCAAGAGCCAACAGACTACTACTTAATATTCTGAATGGAGTAATTATTTTTAGCAGTAGGATAAGAAAGTGCATGCACTCAGATAGCCTAGCTAGCTAACGTTAGCTAGCTTCACTAGCTTCTCCTGGTTTGATACAGTCTAAGACAGGTACTACGTCATCATATTTGATGATAAATAACCTAGCTATGGCAGCTATGAATCTACTATAGCACGAGTCGGCTTGGTTGGTATGATTGGTTGCTGTCCCTCATCTCTCCCTCGATGCGCCCCATGTCACTCACTAATAGTATGGCCCACCTCTCTCCCTCCTCTTGTGTTTTATCAGCTCCAGTTAATAAAGTAGCTTAAAAAATGACTTTTTCTGCTGCTTCCCCCACTTGAACCGGGTCTGAATCCGACCATGTCTATATGGAACAGGTTTAGTTTTCCTTGCGTCCCATTGGAATGGGTCTCTATATTTTTAAAATGCATTTATGCATAGTGGGTCTGGGTAGGAAAGCCCTAGGTCCATTTCGGAATGGGTTCAACTTTTTGGAGCCGTGAAGACCTTTAACCACAGGTATGGCTACTTTTTGGCCGCTGTTCAAGGGCATCTCCTTAGAGGAGATATGCGATGGAGCTCGTTGGGCATACCTTCATAATTTGACCTGTCTCTCTCCGACAGACATGTTTGATTGGTTCTTAGAGCTAATGAGTTTCCGGGGAATCCCTCCTGATGTATCTCACTCATAATATCAGAGACCCGGGGTTACGCAAGTAGCCTTAAGTTTCCTACGTGATGCCAAAGGGATCTTGACCGTTTGTATGATATGTAAAATATGATTTGATATTTTTTATTTATTTATTGCTTTTGGGGATCAAAGATAAAATTGACTTTTTTACTGACATGTTGTAAATCACTAGTGTGAATGTATATTGCAAATCAAATTACGCTCTGACTAAATAATTGTTTTGTACTAATTTAATATTAATTATTTGTATGTGTGTTTTCTAGAATCTCTTTTCTACATTACAATGCTGGTATGCCATGACTGTCCTCTGTATACGTACAGTAGTATGCATGATTGCTTGCCCTGTAACTTAAACAATAATGTATTCATTATTAGCTGGCTTACTTCTCTTGTGTAACAATGAACTGTTTGATTGTGTGTGTATGTGTGTGTGTGCTGCTGAACTCTTTTTGTGTATTTGTTCAATGTTTGCTTTATTGATCATTAATGCATGTCATCACACCAACACTACACACACACACACATACACGCACACAACCATGTGTCCAACAACACTCTCACACCATGTGACAGACAGTGCTAACAACCTCTATGTCTTCTCTCATAATCTTTCTGAGTACACAGACAGACAGTGGACGGTCTGGACCTTAATGATCTTAACGGTCCAGACATCAATCAGATCATTAGACACGGATGTCTCCCGAACTAATATGCTTTTGACACAACTGAGGACATACACTAATCTTAGCTCACCAGTCGTGTGGTTGGTTCAGCCAGTCTTTTTCCTAACAACTGTGTCTGCTTGGTGAGTAGGCTATGGGAAGGTGGGTATTACCAAACTTCACGGAAAGAGCTGGGGTGCGTTCGGTTCTCTTCAACGTTTACTACATTGCGTGACCGTGTGGTCAATATGCCCCACCATATGGTAACTGCCCTCTGGGCCACCATAATCACAACCTGTTTTTACCTGGGCTCTTCTACCATTTCCATTGAATTCAATGTTGCACACCGTTCTGTCATACTGAACACAACCCTGTCCCATACTTTTGTCATGAGGTTATTTTCAGGAGTCACATTAATATAAACATAGCACAACTAATCTGAAGTAGTTCTAACTGATGTGATATGAGGTGATATGGTAAATGTGTTTCATTTTCTTTTACATTCCCCACAGCTTCAAGTACAAGTATGGAGAAACCTGAACAGTTTGTGTAAAAATACACCATGCAAGACTCAGCAAACCTACACGTTCCATGACAAGAGAAGAAGAACCAACTTTGCACAAAACGTTCAACTAACAGCAAAATGCTTCTGAGATGCCATCAATAGCTAAAACCAGAGCCTTGTATTTGGATAACTCTCAACATATTCTCAATGTAAGGATGTGGCTAATACTGTAAAACATGTTTGCTCATAACGTTTCCTTACACAGCTGAATATATACTAATGATGTCATTTAGAGAGAAAGAAACCAGCCGAAAAGTAGACTTTTGAAATGAATCTCTGATCTTAAATGTTAAATGTTCCTGAAGATATAAGTGCCTCTGATGTTTACTGTACTCTCTAGCCTTTTATGCTGCTGTCGGCTACTAGTCAGCACTTTTGATATAATAATAAAACCTTTATGGAGTGCCTCAATGTAATATGCTGTTGAAACTGTAACCTGGGAGCATATTTGTAAAAGCTAATCATGCTAACAAAACCATTAAAAAGCTAATTGTCAGACAACTGGGTGTTTTACTGTTGTTATACTACAAAGGCAATGAAACAGAGCTTTTCTTAAGTCCCTTGATGTAGGCTTTGATTTAAATAAGATGTGATTATGTGACAGTAACTTTAAGCATAAGGGATGACGCTACTAGGTATATGTCGATATCCATTTTAAAATACTGTGCAGAAATCTATAATTACTTTTAGTACCCCACTGTCTCTTACTGAGAAATAGATTTCTCCTCACTGATCTTTTATAGGAAAGATAAAATGTGACACTAGAGAAAATCCATATTCATGAAGTTTTGTGACAATTCTACCATTCAAAATCCTTGACAGGAGTAGCTCAGCTAGCTGTGTAGGAGGCTGTGTGGAGGAGTAGCTAACAACTAGCTGTGTAGGAGGCTGTGTGGGGAAGTTTTTGTATTTATCCCAGCTGTTGGTGACATGCCTGTAACACCACATCAAATAGTATGTGTGTGTAACAACTGTCACCAAAACGGCTGTTTTGTGATTGGATGATTCCCACGTACCCGATTTGTGTCGCTGCCTGCCGCTGTGGCGTATTGTGTTGTGTGTGTGTGTGTTTGTGTGTCAGACATATACAGACAAGCACACTCCACTTCATCACTCCACCACTGGACCAGCCCAAACCCGGATCACCTTGGAAACTCCCTGAGAGGTAAGAGAGCAGCAACACAACACTCACTTTGTATCTATGACGTTTGGTCATGACCTAGTTTTTCAGCATCAGGCTGAGAATCATTACAGGCACTTTAGAGACAGTGACCAAAGTAGGAAGTTCATTAAATTACTTCACAGTTTTGTAGAAATGATTAACCGTTCAGAGTATTGAGTAAATACAAAAAGAGTGATAAAGATTGATAGAGACAAAGAAAAACAGGGAAAGAGAGAGAAAAAACGAAAGATACAAAGAGACAAAATGGTAGAGAGGGAGAGAGCTATGCTTAAACATAAATAACTTGTGTTATTGATATTTAGTAGATTCCGATCTCGTTGGTGCTTCAGTGTGTGGGTGAAGTGGATAGAAACAAATCTCTGCTCCAGTGAGCCAGCTGAGTTTAGGAGAAAACACAAGAGGGTGGATTCAACTGTAGAAACACTCACAGCAGCACTGCACTTTCCTGCACACACTGGAGAGGTTGTCAAGTGTACCACTGGTTTAAGACTGAGAGGAGTTTATTTTTGAATGATTATTTATTCGCTTTATAGGTTTTTTATTTCTGGGTGGAGGCGCTGTGCCAAGTTGTTGTGAGTTGAGGAAGAGCTTTTGAAAGCTACTCTGACATACAGTTTCAGGTATTTTGCACAGATGGAATGTCACCTGGAACCCAAAAGGTTCCAGTTTACGGGCATTCACATTACAAAAGATAGGGATATATAAGGGGTATATAATTTTGACCAATTTGGGCAAATAGAACTAACTGTGTGTTGTATAGATTTTCTGTATTTGTATGTATGTGATAGATACGGTGGTTTTGGGGGGTTCTCTTCTGTATGTATGTAGATATGGTGGTTCTGGGGGTTATCTTCTGATTTTAATTAACTAACACCTTAAGTTAATGCCTCGTTTATGACAAAGTGTCCAAAGTGAACAATTGATCCCAAATATTGGGCACAGAAGAGAATCCATAATTTATCCAGATTTGAATGGCTTTTGAATGGCAGTGAGTCAACTGTGTCTTAAATACATGTCATCACCCAAGGCTTCACTGGTGCCCCTCAGCTCTGGTTTATCTTTGAAACCAGGATATCTCCTGGAAAGGTTTACAGATGTTCTAATTCTCCACCTGTAGCTACATCATATTAACACCACAACCCCGACAGCCCGAGACATGTTCATATGAACGAAGTGTATGGACAAAACCAGACAGAGATGGTTCACTCACATGTCAGAGAAAGAGTGTATATAATGTATAACACGTTGTCAGCTAAAGGTAGAAGACGAAGGACCACAATAAATAATCAATCAGTTAAGTAATGATTCGGAGAGCAACAGTGACCTTGGTCATGAACATCGACTAGTGTTTCAAAAAGTGCGTGGGCAAAATCAAACGCTCAATAGCTGGTCCCTGAAAGAGATGGAGCCTGGGGGCGATAGCTAGACGCTGCAGAAGTCGATGCATGCGCACCCAACGTATCTATGTGATTGGGGACTAGGGAGGATGCTATGAGAGAAGAGCCGGGGTCGCGTGTGATTCAATGCATTTCAGTGGCGTTTATGCCAATACTTATCGCGTCTGCTCTAGTTAACTTCAGACAAGTTTGCCATGCAGATCGATGAATCCAACCGAGACCCACCACACACACCCACAGAAACGCAAATATGTTCACTCTCCAAATCAAACCTGAATTACTCGCGACGGGTGGCCGCATGGTTGAGTTCTCCACTTGTCAGTGTAGTTCAAATAATATGTAGGCGCCTGGGTAAATTGGAGATGATATCCTTTTGGTTGCTCTGTTGGAGACTGCTGGTAGGTACCAGATATTTAATATATCCATATGCTGCATATTTTCGCCATGGACAGATTTTTTTATTGGCAGCATGCGCAAGGGCTGGATGAGTACATCAACCGCATGGATTTTGCTCGGCTAGGGTATGCTACGTGAGATTATCTGTCACGATTCTGGGCATTTGCCTGCATTTACTATCTATCTACATTCCCGTTGCAGAATGGTTGAAACGTCTGTAATTTGCGCAGTGTGACTTTTGGAGCTGACATCCTAACTATTTTTGGTACTCAGCCATATAACAGGTGGTTTGCCTTTATGAAGAAGAAAATAGTAACTTTACATTAAGATATTTTACACATTTATTATCAGAAAAGCATTAATTCTGATAAAGATATTTTCTTTCACATCCTATCACTGCAAATGATGGTTATTTTTCCCGTTGGTTGGTGGTTGGGTATCCTAGGAAAATATGGCTTAAGGGGAGGATGTTGGGGGGGGTCTCCTTATTCTTAGCAATCAAGTAATCTTTTAGTTGTATTTTCAACCCCCCCCAAACACACACACACAACAGGATAACAGGTAGGTCATCTTGCTGTAACCTGTTGATGTCATCTTTGTTGTGTCTGCAGATAATCAAAGGCTGTGCAGAGAGAAGACTCCATTTTCCTATCAGTTGTGATGTGTAGCCTACAGGTTCATACCATGGGCCTTGTGGTCATGATATAACAGTACACATGACATGGACACACAAAGATACATGACGGTGAAGGTGAAATGGGTTGCCGGCCCTAGGCCTGTTGTAATTTGACCGACTGCAAAACACCAAAAGAACCATGATTTCCTCCTCGTTGCATTTTTTCGACCATATACTGTACAACATTCACAATTATTAACGGCTATTCAGTAAAATTTACATTTATTGATGGTGTGTGTATAGTTTAGGCTACGCTACTTTTCAACACCCATCCCTGCTATATCTTTCCAGATAAATCTGGTCCATCTGATAAATCAAGGCATCACAGCTATGGCAGAGAGCTGAACATTTAACACTGCCATATGTACATGTAATTTGACCCAGAGGATGAAAGATTGTACACTGTACAAGCTGTCCCCAGGAGGGCTTGGATTTTCATATCAGCAAGTTTCTAGGCAACCATTCCAAAGCTATATTTATATACAGTATGTTGGCTCATGAATATGAGATTCACATCCAGTGGACTTGATCTCCAACCATAAAGCAGTCAAGAGACACCAGTAGATGTGCTTGACAGCAATTAGGGAGGAACAGCATGTACTGTATGGTGGTGCACTGGAGATTGGAGAAGCAGAACTATGGCAAGTTAAGAGCTTCCCACTGGAAACTGTACAGGCAAAGTAACCACTCCAACGATCGGCTATAAGATTGATACCGCATTATGGATGAATTACTGTTACAGGTTGAATCCAGGTCTTAGCACAGGGTTGTGGATGGAGGCTGGGCTGGATGCCCTGAGGGCTCGAATGTACTGATTCCCTGTTCTGCAGTACCAGGACCCGATGTTCAAACGCTATGGGGAACAACCCGAAATGGTGGGGGCGAGGTATTTAGACCATACATAATGCATCCAATTTGTTCTTTCAGATGGGTTTATTCTGTTCTCTGCCAAACACCATTACAGTCACAGTACACAGGTCCACATGTGCACAAACAAACACACACACACACACAGCCTAAATTGTATGTTTTTTTTTCTCCAGATAAAGCAACAGTTGATTCTTAGCATATACAGTGGGGAGAACAAGTATTTGATACACTGCCGATTTAGCAGGTTTGCCTACTTACAAAGCATGTAGAGGTCTGTAATTTTTATCATAGGTTTACTTCAACTGTGAGAGACGGAATCTAAAACAAAAATCCAGAAAATCACATTGTATGATTTTTAAGTAATTAATTTGCATTTTATTGCATGACATAAGTATTTGATACATCAGAAAAGCAGAACTTAATATTTGGTACATTTGGTACTTTGTTTGCAATTACAGAGATTATACGTTTCCTGTGGTTCTTGACCAGGTTTGCACACACTGCAGCAGGGATTTTGGCCCACTCCTCCATACAGACCTTTTCCAGATCCTTCAGGTTTCGGGGCTGTCACTGGGCAATATGGACTTTCAGGTCCCTCCAAAGATTTTCTATTGGGTTCAGGTCTGGAGACTGGCTAGGCCACTCCAGGACCTTGAGATGCTTCTTACGGAGCCACTTCTTAGTTGCCCTGGCTGTGTGTTTCGGGTCGTTGTCATGCTGGAAGACCCAGCCACGACCCATCTTCAATGCTCTTACTGAGGGAAGGAAGTTGTTGGCCAAGATCTCGCGATACATGGCCCCATCCATCCTCCCCTCAATACAGTGCAGTCGTCCTGTCCCCTTTGCAGAAAAGCATCCACAAAGAATGATGTTTCCACCTCCATGCTTCACGGTTGGGATGGTGTTCTTGGGGTTGTACTCATCCTTCTTCCTCCAAACACAGCAAATGGAGTTTAGACCAAAAAGCTCTATTTATGTCTCATCAGACCACATGACCTTCTCCCATTCCTCCTCTGGATCATCCAGATGGTCATTGGCAAACTTCAGACGAGCCTGGACATGCGCTAGCTTGAGCAGGGGGACCTTGCGTGCGCTGCAGGATTTTAATCCATGACTGCGTAGTGTGTTACTAATGGTTTTCTTTGAGACTGTGGTCCCAGCTCTCTTCAGGTCATTGACCAGGTCCTGCCGTGTAGTTCTGGGCTGATCCCTCACCTTCCTCACGATCATTGATGCCCCACGAGGTGATATCTTGCATGGAGCCCCAGACCGAGGGTGATTGACCATCATCTTGAACTTCTTCCATTTTCTAATAATTGTGCCAACAGTTGTTGCCTTCTCACCAAGCTGCTTGCCTATTGTCCTGTAGCCCATCCCAGCCTTGTGCAGGTCTACAATTTTACCCTGATGTCCTTACACAGCTCTCTGGTCTTGGCCATTGTGGAGAGGTTGGAGTCTGTTTGATTGAGTGTGTGGACAGGTGTCTTTTATACAGGTAACGAGTTCAAACAGGTGCAGTTAATACAGGTAATGAGTGGAGAACAGGAGGGCTTCTTAAAGAAAAACTAACAGGTCTGTGAGAGCCGGAATTCTTACTGGTTGGTAGGTGATCAAATACTTATGTCATGCAATAAAATGCAAATTAAATTACTTAAAAATAATACAATGTGATTTTCTGGATTTTTGTTTTAGATTCCGTCTCTCACAGTTGATGTGTACGTATGATAAAAATTACAGACCTCTACACGCTTTGTAAGTAGGAAAACCTGCAAAATCGGCAGTGTATCAAATACTTGTTCTCCCCACTGTATGTGGTCTCCAAGCTTTCACATATCTTAGGCAATATACACGCTACGCAGCTTGACTTGAAAAAGAATTGCCGTCAACTGGTGGACGGTAGCCCATGCCAAATTCAATGGTGCGAATTGGCAGTATTGGTGTGTGGGTGTATTCACTGTGCAATACATGTTGTCTTGGCGATATATACTGTATGTTGGTTAGGACTATCGTGTGTGTGTGTGTGTGTGGGAGGGGGGGGGGGATTCTGTGTAGGCTGAATTGTGTGTATTTGCTTTACATCCCCACACAGTCAGTTTCAATCACATGTCAACTGAAATTAAGGGTCACAGAAAATGGTCTGGTTACCATATTTCATAGCATGCATGTTTTGCATGAAAACCTCATCCAAATGTCAATCTAAAGACACCTTAAAAAAAGAATTGTCAGCTGCATATTCTTTGACATCCACGTGTTATCCCTGGCAGAATAACATACTTGGCTGGGAAACTAAGGAAATCATGCTAATTCTAACCCATTTAGAGCGATGCCACGCTCAGTTTGCAGCACTTCTCATCGTGACTTATGCTATCAAAAGATGTCCTCCCACCCTCGGTGAGCATCAGCGTGATGACAATGCTTTGATGAAATGAAAGTGGCATGGTGAAACTCTGGTGTCATATCACAGAGAACCAAAGTCTTAACCTGTTAACCAATTGTGGGTGTTATACTACCTATAAGGAGATATGGTCTTTGAAGAGTTTACATCCAAAACGCTATATCCACCAGTCAGAAGTGTATGTTTATAGGTAGCTTTATGTGTGTGTAAAATATTACTACCCACTGGGCACACACTGGTTGAATCAATGTTGTTTCCACGTGGAATAGACGTTGAATTGACGTTTGTGCCCAGTGGGTGTCCCCAGTTTTTTTATTCATAGCTTTTAGATGTGCATTACAATTGGTTTTGTAGCAAAACACTATATATACACATTGTTTAGCTTGAAGGGAATATTCATATACTGTATATTTAACATGTAAATTCAACACATCATAAATCTAGCCTTAAGTTTGGTTAGAAGTTAGGGATCCTCCCAAATGGCACCCTATTCCAAATATAGTGCACTACATTTGACCAGAATCCAGATCTCATATTATTTATGTCTCAAATGTATCAGTTGTACAGTTTAAAAATAAAAAACAAATCTTCAATTATTTGTCACATTTGTGACCGACCGCCTTGAGTCGGTCTTATGTAGCAAAATTAGATTTTTTTTCATATTGGATAAAAGCAGAGACAGAGCTACAAAATGGTATATTATACATTGCATTTGAGGAACAATGGGAAAGTAATTCTGCTTTGAAAGTTGATAAACTTGTAACCCCACTTTTGAGAAAATGTCTCTTGAATGTTTTGGTACAACTACTGGAGAGCTCTTTGTCTACACCCATTCAGCATTGTTCACACCCTCTTAAACCAGCCCCACCCATCTCTTTAAGGATTCACATGTGAGGTCATGTGGTAAACAGTGAGTAGTGTAGTAAAGATTAAGACTAAAAGTGGTAAAAGTAGTAGCCCACAATAAGTACAAATTCCAGGTAAACAGAAAGTGTCCAGATAAAAATATTTTATAAATATTAGATGACGCTTACCCAGACACACTTGTCTAAATTCATGGGTCATGTGAAAGAAATTCTATAACCCAGAGCCAGATCTTGCAAAGTGGATAGGTCTCTACAGAAGGTGTAAAACAGTGCAACGAAATGGTTACTTGCATATTAGCAATATCAAAATTAGATAGTGTCAATATAAATAAAAAATAACAAAGTGTCAATGCCTGTAGAGAAAGAACAAAATAATATACAGTATGTACAAGAACAATATCAATAACGATATCAGTGATACTGGTAATAGACGAGGTAGTTATATGCATACAATCAAGGGTAAAGTGGCTGAGCAGCAGGATAACAAAATTAATAGTAGGAGTAACGTATGGCGTGTGTATTAGGAGAGAGTTATGTGAATAGAGGCACTGCAGATAGTGTTGATGACTGGGAACTCGCCCCCGGTGATGAACTGGTCTGTCCAAACCACACATGAACAAGATAATCTATATTTGGAGAGCCCGTTTCATAAATATATGTTTGTCAAGCTGTGTCCAATCCAGGTGGTGCTTGTACAGGCAGACAATCTATGGGAGGAAGGATGTCAGCATTGCACAGCAGCTAAACCTGGTCTCGACTGAGTCTGAAAGCTCCTTGGCGACAACACCAGGCACCAGAGCATCAAAGCTGGAAAACAGGAAATAACTAAACAAATTGAGAAGACATTACAACCTTGCATAACATCAGTTCAAGTTTAGATAACAAGAATTACCTCATACAATGCAATGAAAATGATATTCACCTGAAGTGCTGGTACTGCTTGATCTGTGGCAGCGGCCTGAAGTACAGAGTGTTGTTGCCAGCCGTAGCTTTCCACCAGCACCGTACCATCCTCCAGTCCAACCAACTGTGGGATGTTTACCCCTGTCACAGTGCTGCCCTTCACAATCCCTGTCCTGGGATTAGTGCTTGAGATGTGGAGCAGCAATTTTCGCCACAGATTCCTGAAGGAAGACAGCCCGAGTATGCGTACCTCTGGAAAATACACAAATAATGTGAGATCAATCCAATCATGTTGGAGGTAAATTAAATAATCAAATGTGTCGTTTATGCTTTTACATACCAAGTGTTGTCATTGATTCCTTGTAGAGACGTCACACCACTGCTTTTGTCACGAGATGGCAGCAGCTTTCCACCAAAGTGTTTTTGTCCTGGGTGGCGCCCTGGTAATACTATTCCATTATCCTTTGCGTAGTTGTTGAAGTTTACAACTTGCTGTAAGTCCTCATGTTTCAAGTGTAAGCTCTTTTTTTGATGGGAGGCATTAGACCATTCTCCTTGTATGACTGGTGGAGGAGAGTCAGATGTGCTCTACTGAAAGACAAATTCCAGATACAAATATTTTAGCATTATTATACAATAGATGGCCGTAATCACCGTCAGACACTCCTGGATAACTTGATGGGTCATGCAATCATCTGGCGAAGTGGAGTCTTTTGTTTAGACATGTAGCTAGCTAGCTAGCTAAACAATGAACTATAAACCCAACCCATAGAGTACTAGCAATACAAACCGATTGTTATAGCTAGCTAATAGGTTAAATGTTAGCTGGTTCATTGGCTAACATTAGGCTATAAGTAGTAATGTAATTGGCTTTCTGAGATAATATTACTACACAGATACACAATGTTAGCTAGATAGCCAGCCACCTAATGTTACCTAGCTAGCTAGTGAGCTTTAACTTGCAATGAAAACAACTTTGACAAAATTAGAAACGTATAATATCTGAAACTGTAGCTAGACTCTTACCCATATACATGGATGAACGCTTCACGACAGACTGCAACCACTTTCATTAAATAAGAGGTCCTGTGTCCTTTCTGTTTTGTTTATACAGCTTGCTTGGCTCATTGTGTCAAGTCACTGGTTCACACTGACCGTGTGCAATGCCATAAGAATCGTCCTCCTGAAAGTAGTCCAACTTTTCCCCACTGACCTTTGTCGATAGCGCATGATAAATTCAGGGAAGCAATGTTATTGAGCGCACATTTGCAGTTTTCCATGGCTAATGTTATATCTTTTGAAAAAAAACTGCAGTAGAAAGGATTACACATAACGAGCAGCTCATTTTATAGACAGAAGATGCTACACGGTAGACCAATCCGAAACGCATCTCTCAGCATGTCCAGCCCATTCATTATCTCCGCCAATCATGGCTAGCGGGAAGGTCCCTGTCTTTTTTCTGTGGCTAAACCAACTAGGCTCGTAATTTAACAACTTTATTCGTATTTACAGATGACATACAACTTTGTAATTAAAGGCACATGAAAGTTCAAATGTTCCAGAAGGCATTTCTGCCAAAAGAAATGCATTTTGACAAAAAAAAAAAAAACATTCAAATGCCTCCTGTGAAGTCGTGACTTGCGACATATGCTTAGTTTCCTGAAATGAGTCACATTTCACAGTTATGGTAGAAATTACAAGATTATGTGATACGGCTGTTTTTGCATCAAATGGCTGTTTTATGCAACAGAATAAGGGGTTGTTAGAATGCATCTGTAGGTGTTCTACTGAGGATGGGACTCTAGAAGATTTCCGATGTCTTTGGGTGACACCACATTCCAGAGCATGAGTTAATGTTTCTGTACTGGGGTACCAGGGGGAGATGGCTGCAGTATGGAGGTGGGGGACCAGACCCTGGTCTCTACACAATGAGAACTGTTTTTACAGCAGATACTGTCTGCTGTGACTTATAAATACCTTTCATACAAATCTTAACCTTGTGACCCATTCCATACATCTGTTTGTCATGTAGACTTAAGGATTGTGGACTTTGCTATAAAATGCTGTGGCTCGAACCAGCTCGTTGAGTTCGCAGTGATCACCTCCAGGGGTGATTACCGACCAGCTCCATTACTGCAGTAAACCAGCTCGTTGAGTTCTCAGTGATCACCTCCAGGGGTGATTACCGACCAGCTCCATTACTGCAGTAATTAAATAATAAAGTTGATTGTTTTGAAGAAATCTAAAAGTCTCTCCTTTTGATTACAATGATTCCACCACAGTGTAAAACCTTGCAGTGACACTTCTCTGTGAGAGTGAGGTGGATACATCTCGTTTTGCAACAAAATGTGATCGTTTGTCTCTCTGAAATGAAACCATCTAGTCATAGGTTTCAAACAAATTCATGTCTGTCATTTAACAACCCCATGTCATCATTAGATGGGGGAAAAACAATCTATTTAATAAGTTCTTTCAACAAAAAAGGTTAATTGACCAACATTCCAGAAAATTTATATATAGCGTTTTGGAATTAAATTCTTACACCGAACCGAGGGTACTGGCTGGTATAGGGGTTCTTATTCTCTTGTTAAATAAAGGTCAAATCAAAACATTTCTTAAATTTGAGATGTAATATGTAAAGAATTCCACTCACCACCACACTTCAAAAAGAGCCATTGAAGGAAGAAAACTGATAGAAATACCTCATACCAAGACAGGTTCACCTCTGATAATGTTTTATTTGGCTTCCATAGAGAGCCACAGCTGGAGTGAAGACGATAAAGGGGAATGAAGTGATTGAGGGCTGCAGTGCTATCGACACTCCACAAGAGAAAGAAAAAGAACAAGAATCCCACTCTGGGGCCATAGCCATGGAGACCAGCCAGCTTTCAGAGATGGCGAACCTAACAGACTATAAAATGGATTCTGGGGAAACAGAGGACCAGAGACACCTGCTTAGCGAAAGCGAGGAAGAATGTGACCGAGAATCTTTCGCAGAATACAGAGGAACAAGAGAGAACTTAAAAACGTCAGTGGATGAACCGGACGAAGATGATGAAAGTGGTGAGGTGAACAGAGAGGAGGAGACTCACAACTTTGAGACTGGACGAAATGATTTCAGTCTAACACAGTTACTCAACTCCTCAAGTATATTTGGTAGTGAACCCGTTTGCGAGGTGGAAGACCTGCTTGCACAAGGTCACCTGGGCAACTCTTCTCCATCAGAAGTGACGGTGACACAAGAGTCCATCTTGGAGCAGCGCATCCGAGAGGAGGTCTCCTCAGATGTCTCAACAGGGTCCTGTCACGACCCTGACCGAGACGACCTGAGTGACTGTCTCCAGGTAGAAATGGCCATCGTGTCATCAGACAGCGAGGCTGACGACCAGTGGAGGTCCACTTTTGCCTCTACAGTCAACAAGGAGGAAGGTTGTGATGGAAATGCTCAAGAGGCCCTCGAGAAGGACAGAGCCGCAGGGGAGGCAGAGAATGGGGCCAAGGGTGAAACTGGAGATGGTCCTCACGTTCTTGAACAACCCGATTGCCCGACAGAATGCGAGATCCAAGACATGCCCTCTGGCAAGTTCCAGGGCTTATCCAAAATTCCAGAGGATGAAGAAGAGGTCAGCCAAGGCAGGACTCACAAAGTGAGTCGTTCTACATCTGCAAGCTCTTCTGCAAGCTCTGACCCCGACAAGAAGGTTCCTAAAGACTACTGTGTGATACAAGAAATGAAGAGCAAAAACATTAGTACAGAGCATGTGGACTTCCAGGGGGCTCGGAAGCAGTGGCGTCAAATGGAGGAACAGACCCAAGGAGAGGTCCAGGTCCACCAGCCCACTGTCAGGCAGCAGGGGATGTGCCAGGGAGGTCACAGCGCCATGTACACACCCGTCAGGAACATTGACCGACCCAGGAGGGACCCCGAAATTGACAGCCTTGCCCTTGGTGACTTTCAACACACTCAGTTCAGCCCATTTTCAGAAGACTCAGGTTTGGATGACTTCAGCTACAGGTCCCTTTACGAGGACTCAGACAACCCTGTCGAAAGGGAGATACGACAGACCATAGAGCGTGAGGAGAACTTCAGGCGTGAGAGAGAGATTGCCAAACAGGGTCAAGCTGGAGAATCATCTGCACATTTGAAAACCCGACCAACTACTCTCTACCCCGGCAAGTACGGCAAAGGCCTTTGCCATGAGGTGGAAGAGAAACGGAAGATGTTTGAGTCTAGTGATCCCGGATGCAGGCCTTTGAGGTCTCCCAACGCAAAGAACCCAACAGTCTCCATATCCACCTCCCCATCGCCCACACCAAGGGGTGCAACCTACCATGAGATGACCGCCCAAAATGTTATCATCCTGGAGCCGGACTCCTACCCCACCAGCCCGAGGCACCACACCCGGGGATCCTTGCTATCTCCGGGGCCCAGCAGGTACAGTGAGTGGCCCTTGGAGACGTCAGCCAATGTAATCATTTTGGAGACGTCCAACCTGATCATCCGGAGTGCCTCTGAGTTCTGCCTGAGCTCGGCCTCCTGCCAGGAGACCCAGGAGAGCACATTTGTCAACAACCCCTTCTTCAAGCTGCGCTCGCGGAGCTCCATGTCCCTGGTGGACCAGGAGATTAAGATGGTGAAGCAGAGGGAGGAGGAGTGGAGGAGGCAGAAGAGCCAGATGCAGACCAGGGAGAAGTACGACACCATCCTGGTGTCCCCAAACCTCCTTGATAACCTGTGCTTTGATAAAGCAGGTATGTGCTGATTAATGATGTGCATGTGTAACCATTGTGAAATGGCTAACTAGTTATCGGGGTGCACGCTAATAGCGTTTAATTCGGTGACAGATCTCGCTCTGAGACCTTGAAGTAAGGGCCGCAGCTTTTGTGGAGCGATGGGTAACGGTGCTCCGAGGTTGACTTGTCGATGTGTGCAGAGGGTCCCTGGTTCGAGCCCAGGTAGGGGTGAGGAGAGGGATGGAAGGAACACGTATACATGGTCATTATGGAAGAGAGTTTGTGGTTTGTAGCGGTGTTGTGTTTTCATTGCATCATTAGTGGTATTTTTCTGACTCAACAGCTGATCTTTTCATCTTACCTGCCTTAGACTTATAGCATACTTAGGATATCCTGAGCATCTCATTCCCAATTAGTCCAAATTCATGATAGGTCTCTACGCATATGAATGCATGAGTATTAATTGTTTCTCTTTTTCAGAAGTGCCACTGAAATGTGTGTCTTCCCCTTCATCACCATCAAGGACTCGAAAGCTGGACCGCTCCGCCCTGTCATGTGACCATAGGGTATGTCTCCTATCTCCAATAATAATTCAAGATGAACAGAATGTGTAAAACAGATGCTAGCCTAGTCACCTGAAGACGTGCGTGGTCGGTCAATTCCCGTGCTGTTCGTTGTCATGTCAAAATGCCAAACATGAGCAGGCTAGAAAAAAAGCTTTTGTCATCTGATTGCCTCACGAAATGTAAATCGGAATGACTCATTTAAATAACATTGCATGTGCCCATATTTAAGTCTGCTCATTACATTTCCCCAATAATATTTTGCCATTAAGCATTTTAATAAATCACCATCCATTTTCACCTTGAAACTGCATGCAGTTTTACAGGTGAAACTCTTTCCTCCAGTTCCCAGAATCACTCTCCCCAGGACCGAGGAAAAAGAATGCCATGGCTCAGAGATGGGAGGCAGGACTATTTGTCAACCATGAAAAAGAGTAACATCAAACCAGAATAATACTGTGCCATACTACTAGATGCCAACTTCCTGAACTTTAGATGTTTCAGTTCTGCTATTGATACAGCTTGAATATTTACCAGTACTGTAGCTTTGTGAAACAAATGTAAAATTAAATTGTAAGATTAAACTGGCAGTCAATCTTTTTGAATGTGACAAGTACGTGATTATATTGTCTGGTTAAGATTTTTACATTTTTAAGTACTGTCTTGGTTATACAAAAGATAATGCATTTTTGTATTGTGTTCTAAACACTTTAAATTAAAAGGTTGAGAAATGTGGTAGACTTACACCAGCGACCGAGTCGTTATGTAAAATGTACATATATTACCTGCATAATTCATGCAGTGTTTAATATGATAGCCACTTAGTATATTCAAAGCTTGACATTGCCATTTTGAGATGCCTTTTCAATGCCTTTTTTTTTTTAAACCTTCAAAATGTGATTTTTGGGGTGCAGTTGGTTTAGTATTACTTGCTAAACTAGCACAAAACTCCAAGCGGAATACTTTAACGTTTAAATGGCATTCATCATTTTAAGTGTTGTCGTTTCATGGAGAAAGTGTTTTTGTTAATTCTCAATTGAAAATGCTACACCAAAATAAAGTTGGATTGACATTAAGGACAATAATTGGCTGTGTCCTTCTGTTACCTAGAAATGCATGTGCCTGTCAGTGTGTATTGATTGGGAAGCTAGCTGTAAATCCAATAAAATGTACAGCCACAGGAAGGGAGTTACATTTGGAAAGTTATTTATTTAACAATATTATACTACAGGATCATTTGTTCCAGAAACATAATTCAAAGTGAATGTAATTATTCATTAACATTGTGGGAATAAATTCTCCCATATATATATATATATTCAGCAACACTTCAGATGTAAAATGTAATGTAATAAACATGAACTCATGGGACAAGGCTGTATCGAGATATTGAAATGCATTACACACTCAGGACAGTTTAGGTACACCCATCTAGTACCGAGTCAGAACCCCCTTTGCATCCAGAACGCCTGAATTCTACAAGGTGTCAAACGTTCCACAGGGATTTTGGTCCATGCGGACATGAAGGCATCAGAGTTAATGTAGATTGGATGGCGGTACATTAATGCTGCGAACAGACCGTGCCATCTCATCCCAAAGATGCTCTATTGAGTTTGGTCAGGAACAATGTTCAGATACCAATTGAGCAACAACTGCCACAGCGTATCAAGGGACCTAACACATGGCAGGAAAAACATTTCCCACACCAGCCTGTACCGATGACACTAGGCAGGATGGGTCCATGGACTCTGCTACTTATGCCAAATCCTGTCTGCCATTAGCATGACACAACAGGAACCGGGATTCTTCAGACCAGGCAATATTTTTGTCCACTCGTCAATTGTCCAGTGTTGGTGATCACGTGCTCAATGAAGAGTTGTTTATAGCTGAAAGGAGCGGTGGTCTGCTGCAATAGCCCAGCCGTGACAAGGATAGCAGAGTTTTGCGTTCCGAGATTCCGTTCTTCACACCACTGTTGTACTGCGCCATTGTTTGTGGCCCACCTGTTAGCTTGCACAATTCTTGCAATTCTTAGACCTTACATCAACGAGCTGTTTCCGCCTACAGGACTGCCACTGACTGGATGTTTGTTTGTCGCCCCCATCGCAGCAAACCCTAGACACGTGTGTGTACAGCCATTTCTGAGATACTGGTACCAGTGCGCCGGGCACTGACAATCATATCACGCTCAAAGTCGCTTAGGTCACTCGTTTCGCCTATTCGGATGTTCAGTCGAACAGTAACTGAATGCCTCGATGCCACAGGAGGTTGGTGGGACCTTAATTGGGGAGGACAGGTTCGTGGTAATGGCTGGAGGCATTAGTGGAACGGTATCAAATACGTCAAACATTGCTTCCATGCGTTTGATACCATTCCAGTCGCTCGGTTCAGGCCATTATTACGAGCCGTCCTCCCCTCAGCAGCCTCCTGTGCTCGATGCCTGTCTGCTTGCTTTACAGTATATACACTAAGCCACGTGACTGTCTGAAGGAGCAATCTATTTTTGTGAACAGGACGGTATACCTAATAAACTGGCTGCTGAGTGTACAACTGCATTTCCTGAGAAGTTGGAATAAAGAACATTCGTGCAAAATCAGTAGTGCAGAAATACTTGATGTGCGTGTGAAATGGATAATCTATCCAGTATTTTTTTTTAATATATATCCTATCATTCCATTTATAGCTTTAGATCTGGTTCAGTGCTTTGATCTGCCTGTGGCCTGGATCTGAATAAGAATCAGGATCCTCCATCTTTCTCCACCAGACAGTGAGTTGTCATGTACCATGGAATGGCCCTTCTCACAGATTCATCACAATCCACTGATGGTGTGAATGAAGCTGATCAGGAACCCACTATTCCCAATAACAAAGGCAAGAAGGGCAACAATTTTGAACCATGCATCCTGTGGGGGGAAGAAAAAAACATTATTAAATTGTCAAAAGTGCACAATATTGTAGACAAATACAAACTGGCATTTTGCACCAATCTGTCATGACAGCATTAATATTAAATGAGTAGCTAAAAAACCAGCAGTTGATTTGGTTCTGGGTGCCAAGATTACTTGGACCAGCAGTTGCTTGTAAATCCCATACATTTACTCCTGAACAATCCAATAGCTTCTACAGGGTCTAATCAGACAAGGCTGACTTCATAAAAACATGTCCAAGAAAAGGTGCTCATCTTAAAACTACATCTGGCTTCGAAGTTGAATTCTTACTGGACTTCACACTTCAAATGACTTAAAAGCTTCAGAGAAACCCTTAAATCTGTGCTTATGGCCTTACCCAAGTGCTGTCCTCTGAGTCGTCAGCAAGAATCCGTTGCTGATCAGTGTCACTCGCTTTGGAAACAAAGTCACAAAATCCTAAAAACAGGAAAAAAATATTTACCTGTAAGGAATATAGCATATGGGCTATTCACACATACTTTCCGACTGCAATGTATTCAGACTCCTTGACTTTCCACATGTTATATTACAACCTTATAAAATAGTTCTCCCCCTCAAATCTACACACAACCCCATAATGGACAAAGGAAAAACACATTCATACATTCCAAATGTATACAGTATAAAAAACTGAAACATAATTACAGTACATATGTTCTGACCCTTTACTCAGTACTTTGAAGCACCTTTGGCAGCGATTACAGCCTCAAGTCTCCTTGGGTATGTCATGCTTTCTTCTGGAAAATGTGAAGTCCAAGATGGACAAAGGGGGTGTTGTTGGGGCTGTGTTTCTGGACCTAAGGCAGGCTTTTGATACTGTTAACCAAGAGATTCTCATCACAAAACTTGTCCAACTTCCGAAAGCCTAGAATCTTGTTAATCCAACTGCGGTCAGATTTAAAAGGATTTACTGCGAAAGAATACGATGCAATTATCTGAGAACAAAGCCCCATAAAAAGAACTATTTCAACCAGCACAGGTGTAACAAAATCACAAATACAATGAAATAAATCAGTTACCTTTAACAATCTTCCTGTTTACAATCAGAATGCTCATTGTTACACAATGAATGGTATTTTGTTTGATAAAATCCATTTATATTCCCTAACACGAAACATTTTGTGAACCGCTTGTGTCGTGAATTCGGTCTCAATCCATTTGACGACACATTCGATGTAAATACACACTAAAAGTGACTATCCAGTCATGTTTGGTTTCATTGCAATCAACTGGTTTGTAACAACCAAACATGGGTCATTTCTCAGGAAGTATTGACTGAAAGAAACCGATTTGAAGACAAGTAATGACATCATTGTGCACCAATGATATGACCGCTGTTTCGTTGATTGACTGTATTTTAACCAAGTGACCACTGATAGTCTTGAAATCTAGCTGGGTCGATAGCCAATGAGCTGAGGTAAACAGCAATATGTAATGTTTGTTGGAAGACCAACCCATGTAGTAAACTCCAGCGTAAAGAGGGTCATTCGCCATTGAAGATTCATACCAGAAGGAGCCACGCATGTTACGCACAGCATTATTTTGGTAAAGCGCATCTTCAGCTGTTTACACAGTATGGCGACTAAGACAGGGAAAGCTAAATCTAAATACAGATGTACACAATTTTAGAAGAAATTGATCGGGAAAGTGAGACAGATTGTTGGAGGACGATTCATTTAGCGATTCCCAAATGGAGGAATATTTTTTGAACCGAGAGGACATCGTTTTGGACTGGTAAGTTCTCATGCTAATGCCGTTGTTTGACATGAATAAAAAATATGTGATTGAATTTTAGTAGCAATATAAAAATGTAATGAAATGTTTAAAGTACACTTTAGCGGGACACCTGTCGACAACATCCGGTGAAATTGGAGGGAGCGCAAATCAAATAAATAATCGTAATATTAAACATACAAGTGTCTTATATCATTTAAAAGCTGAACTTCTTGTTAATCTAACTGATTTACAAAAGGCTTTACAGAGAAAGCATACCATGCAATAGTCTGAGGACGGCGCCCCACATCAACATATTTCTCAACCAGCACAGGCTTCAAAATCACAAATAGCAATTAAATATATCACCTACTTTTGAAAATCTTCCTGTTTGCAATCCCAAGAGTCTCAGCTACATCATGGTCGTTTTGTTAGATAGAATCCTTTATCCCAAAAAGTCCATTTAGCTGGGACCATCGATTTCAGTAATCCACTGGTTCAACATGCAGTCCAAAAAGCTACTGCTAAAATTTATCCAAACATTTAATCTATTTAAATCCTCAGGTACTCTAAAATGTAAATAAACTAATATTTCATACAAAAAGTAATATGTTCAATAGGAAAGTAAAATGAGTAGTTGGCCAAAAGACGGATATTGTTCGTGCTCTTTTTACTAAAACTCAATTCTTGCTCATTTTAAGAAACAAGCCTGAAACCTTGAACAGGCTGTTGACATCTAGTGGAAGCCATAGGAATTGCAAACTGGGAGCTGGAATTACATAGGAATAATAGCTTTCCATAAGAGCCTGGGGCCTCAAATTCTGGTTGTTTTTTCACCTGCCATATCAGACATTTTAAGTTGTAGAAACATAAGTGTTTCCTATATGAATATCCTGGCTTCTGGACCTGAGTAACAGGAAGTTTACTTTAAGCACATCAGTCAGGCTGAAATTCAGGATACTAGACCCTATCCCCTTTGCAAATGCCAAGCAGGTTGTCATGTGCCTTTTACTGGAGGAGTGGGTTCTGTCTGGCACTTTACCATAAAGGCTTGATTGGTGGAGTGCTGCAGAGATGGTTGTCCTTCTGGAAGGTTCTCCCATCTCCACAGAGGAAATCTGAAGCTCTGTCAGAGTGACGGTTGGGTTCTTGGTCACCTCCCTGACCAAGGCCCTTCTCCCCTGATTGCTCAGTTTGGCTGGGCTGCCAGCTCTAGGAAGAGTCTTTGTGGTTCCAAACTTCTTCCATTTAAGAAGGAGGCCACTGTGTTCTTGGGGACCTTCAATGCTGCAGAAATTGTTTCTTACCCTTCCCCTGATCTGTGCCTTGACACAATCCTCTTGGAGCTCTACGGACAATTCCTTCAACCTCATGGCTTGGTTTTTGCTCTGACATACATTGTCAACTGTGGGACCTTTATATAGACAGGTGTGCCTTTCCAAATCATGTCCAATCAATTGAATATACCACAGTTGGACTCCAATCAAGTTGTAGAAACATCAAGGATGATCAATGGAAACAGGATGCACCGGAGCGCAATTTCAAGTCTCATAGCAAAGGGTCTCAAGACTTCCATTTTTTTATATAAATTTGCAAACATTTTTTTTAAATCAATTTTTGCTTTGTCATTATGGGGTATGGCGTGTAGATTGAGGGGTAAAAAAAAAATGGAATCCATTTTAGAATAAGGCTGTAACATAACAAAATATGGAAAAAGTCAAGGGGACTGAATACTTTCCGAATGCATTGTATAACCTGTTATGAAGGTTGAAATAAATGTGAGGATGTGCATCGTCTTGACTAGATATACACACTAATCATGTGTGAATAACTGCTCATTTCAAGAATTCAAAAAGTTGGCATATAGCAAGAAAGGAAGTAATGCATTTGCACATCAAAGTTGGATGAAAGATTCAACTTGTCACCTATAAAAAGAAAACTTCTCACTGATGTCACAACTAATGGAGATCAACAGATTCCTTACGTGTTTTAATGTAGCCTTTTTTATGGAGCCCAAGAAGCACCCTCAAGAGAACGACCCATGCCAGGAACCCAGCCAGAACCACCAGGCGCCAGGAGTGAGGCAGGAGCACAGATTGCTGGCCCATCCCCAAAAACATGGCCGCCACTGCATCACAACAGGAAGAGTGTATCACATGATAAAGGATAAGGGTTTTCCCTGACCATGTGACCGGACCAGGAAAAACTCAGGGCCCAATGCTGCATTCACATGCTCGTCGGCAGTGGGAAACCTCCCAATAAGGAAGTTGTAAGTCCGATATGATTGTGTTCAAGTGCTTTAGAAGTCGGAACAATTAGCTAACATTGCTAATACAGTAAGCTAGTGTGACAATACTGTCAAACTATCTTAATTATCCACATGGATAAGCTTGTGAAACTGATTGGTCATGTTTTGGTTGAAAAGGTGAGATGTCAGTGGTGAAATGAAACTCAGCCACTCAGGTAAAAACTAATCTTGACATGACTTGGAGGGTTCAAGTAAAACGTTATATTTCTGTTGACTCCGACAGCCCGTGAACGCACCACTAGTTATAGATAGGACCCTGAGCTTTTGCTGGTAAAGTCACATGGTCAGGAAAAATTCCTGGCCCAAAACAGGATTTACTCAATGGGAAGTGATCCTCAGCTAACTACTCAGTAACATTCAAAAATACTAAATTAGGACTTTGTATGTGTTAGGTTATTTAGCGTGACTATCAAATATGTACTAAAAGAACAGAAGAATTTCCAGAAGGTTGACTAACCAGCCATAATCTCAGCAACAGTGCCAGCTCCCCAATGCAGCCAATTAAACACCCACCTCCTGCAAAGAAAGAACATCTCAGTGGTAGGAATACAGGCTAATAATAGAATGACTCGTTCTCTATCCATTCCATGGCTGTGATATAATAAGGGCACCAGAGTCAATATCCAATCCAGCCATTACTTGGATGGGTAATGGTAGCACTTAAATTTGTTTTTAACCTATGCCATGATCAAAATCATTTGTTAATGTACATATTTTCATTCAATATCACCAAATGTGTGTATTATAAACCGTTTAGCATGAGGTCTACGTAATAATGTTTACGAGCAGTTGAGCAAAGCATTTCCAGCATTAGAATCTTCCATTGCGGTATGGAGTACAGTTGGTAGTCAATTGGGCTTTACCTGGAGGAGTCAGGGGGAGGTCTGAGAGTGGCCATGATAGGCTGAAGGAGAGCCAGGGCTAGTACAGTACATCCCAGGTAGGGATGGGCCCCAGCATGCTGGAGACAGACCAGAAAGACAAAACGCTCTGTATTAAAACACTAAAGCCCTCAATGCAAGCAAACAACTTTTTTACCCAGACTACCTAAATTGACCTAACTCTAATACACACCCACTGGACTCTACCCACACCCCAGTCATATGTCCTTACACACATGCCACACACACTTTCCCTGCTACTACTGTCTCTGGCCTGTTGCCTAGTCATTTTACTCCTATCTGTACATGGCTACCTCAGTTCTCATACACTTTCACATCGACTCAGTACTGGTACTCCCTGTATAGAGCCATGTTATTTATTTTTTACTCGTTAGTCACTGTTCATTCCTTGTGTCTAGGGGTTGCTCATTTTGGGGAATATTCAGAGGTGGAAACATATGCAAATTAATACCATTTAAAATGTAGATGTTCTTTGCATTGGATACATCTACCATATCATATGGAGACAGAAACAAACCTTTTGCAGTCGTCTACTTATGATAAGGTAAATGATTAAATCCTTCCAATAGAAATAACAATTTAGTTAGGAATTGAACTTTAATTAAATGAATGGACTCTTCACATGAGATGATTTCACTGAACAGAAGAAAGGGATTGAGACTCCTCTCCTCCAGGAGACTGTCAAACATGATAACACCACCCCAACGGGTGTTGCTGTGCAGCTTCAGTGTGGTGCTCTTATTCTTCTCACTTTGCGTGGTGAGGTAGATTGCTGCTGTAACGTGATGACCCTTCACATACCTAACCATTTCCTTGGCTCTTGTAGAGTGTATCCATTGTTTTCAGTGCCATGGTGTCATTGAGGAGCAGATTCAACACATGAGCACATGTTGTCCCTTGTGTCTGTGCTCTTGTAGAATACTGGCTGGAGATGGAGTTAATTATTCCTTGCTCACGAACATTCGACCACCCATCAGAGATGATTGCAATACAGTCTGCTTTCTTAATGATTTGCTTTCCTTCACTTGAACTCTGCATCCAACAAATGAGTAGATAAAGCATGTCTGGTTGGAGGGGTGTATGCTGGGCAAAGAACATTCAGAAATCTCTTCCAATACACATTGCCTGTGAGCAGCAGAGGTGAAGCAGTTGCATTCACAGCTCGAGCAAGACATTCATCAGCATCTCTGACTACGTTCCTCCATCGAGTCAAAAAAACAAATAGATTTGGTTGAATCGGTCCGTGAGTTACATTAGTCAGGCACTCAAAATATCCTCCTCATCCGACAACAAGATGCAATGCCCTCTGCTGGCTAAACAAGGTTAAGGCAGTGTATAACATCGCAGGTGTGAGGCAGAAGAGGGATTTTGTGTGTGCTAATGCTTACCTTACTCCAACCTCCTCTGTAGATGAAGGGAAGAGTGAAGGCCACACAGGTAAGCAGCACTGTTAATATCATCAACCCTCGATGCACCTGGACAAACACAGGACACGTTGATGCTTATCACCTTTAAGCAGTGACATATGTACAGACAACCTTCAGTTTCTTTCACATACCTGGAACCAAATTCTCTGACCAAACAGTGTTCTCTCTGGCCAATCAGGCTTGAAGTAGCTGGCTAGGAAAGTACCCGTGCTTCCAGCCAACATCCAGGCAATTAACATCAGAACGCCTGATATTACAAAAGAGATAACAGGTATTACAGATGGGAATCAGACCAACACTTTTAGAGGAGCCATAAGCATTCATAAATCAAGTTGTGAAATGCTGCATGGATCAAATTGTGGACACGTCTGACATGACATATTGACTTGGTATTGCGCATAGAGCTGAATGTCGGGTTTTATGTAGTTACAGAATTCTACATCATTTTCACTCTCCAGTCCACTCACTGTGAAATTTCATGAGAAGTGGTGATCGAGAGCCATTGAGAATCTCTGCTGGGCCGTTGATGACCGACTGCTGTGAGGATATGAGGGGTTGGCGGTCATGCCTGTGCACCTCGCCTCAAAACAATGGTTTGAGAGAGAGACAAGTTAGCAGCAAGTCATTTACAGTAGCTGTAGGCTTCTCATATTAGGTAATGTGTCACCATGAGTGACATACAGAGGTCAGTGAAGGTGACATCCCACTGGGAACACTAAGGTTGAATCAATGTTGTTTCCATGTCATTTCAATGAAATTAGGTTAAACCAACGTGGAAAAGATGTTGAATTGACATCTGTGCTCAAGTGGGATATAACAGGGGAGACTCCATCTATAGAAATATTGCCTACAATTAAAAGGCTGCTATTGTGACAGCATAATTTGAAGTCATTTCAGAGCCAGTGTTGAACTAGTTGCCTCTCGACCCTCATAACCTTATCTATATTGTCACTTATCATTTCTATCATAAACAGGTCATTAAGGTGAAAAGTATTTTATTTTGCTTCACAATGCACCTAAAATGATTTAGATACACAGAATTGATTTGAAATTTACTGTCATGGTAGTCAGTTGCGGAAGCGTGGGTGTCATTAAAAATGTGAAATAAATATTTGTGATGAGACTTTGCCGAGGGCAATAACACCAGCCAACCTCATAAACCACAAAATCCTTGACCCGAGTCGACAGAAAACACTGACATGACATTTTTGTGAGCTAGGCGATAACTAGAGTAAAGTCAGGGAGCTTAGATCCTAAAGAACCGGATCTGAAGTTGCATTTATATTTTATGATGTAGTGTAAAAGATATGTAGATGTATGCAAAAGACAATCTGCTAATGGATGTAATAAAGGAAACAATTTGCAATACAGCCCTTCCTTGTACAGTAAGAGAGCTATTAAAATGTGGGGAAGACCTTTCCAGTACCCCAACACACTACAATAAAAACTATCACTTTCAAAATTTAAAGTTTTTTTTTTTTACTGAAGTACTTTGTGTCAGCATCCAGCAGTGATCAGCTGGTGGTTGCATAGTAAAGGTGTCACTAGCTCGAATTCTAATTGAGCTGGCACCAGTTGTGAAAATGGGCTGTGCTAGCCCAGGTTTCCAAACCAGCTCGAATTTGGCCCCAATTTTAAGTGCCAATGGAAACAGGGCTTAAGAGGTTTACAATAAAACTCACAGGTCCAATCTATACCTGTATGCTCAAATCTGATCAATATGATTTTTGCATTCTGCCCTTTGTTGTTGGTACACACATTGGACAGGTACAAAACCATACCATGATTGTATATCATATTGCAACTCACCGTTTTCAGCTTCACCGTATGCCATGAACAGGTAGTACTGTGCGTCCAGACTAAACCGGGTCGGGTCCTGTGGGACAAGAACTTGTCGACGAAACTGACACTGAATGACTCCATCCGCCAATCTCCAGGCCACATCTGTAAGAACATTCTACAGGAAAAGGAAATAATGTCTATAGCTATCTGCCAGTCCTTAACTTTGAGTCCCATGCAGGAAAATCTTGACTAGAATAGCTTGCTGAACTTGTGCTTGTTGCATTTCTTATGCTAATAAACTACTCAGAGGGACGCAACATCTTGTTTGCTGAATGTTAACAGCAGCCAATAGAAGTCACCGGTAGTTTGAAAGAAGAGCGAACGCACGATGGCGGTAAGCTATAGCAGTCATCTACTCAAACCCATAACCATTCAATCTTCGTGAAGAGAACGCCTTCTGCATCAAACTCGTCCTATATCATTCGAGGATGTCATTAGAATATTGAAGAGAAGGACAAAAAAGGTATGTCACTTAACTATTGACAGCAAGAAAGGAATGAAGCAACAATAGAGAAAGAGGGTAGGATAATATCAGGGGAATGTTTATGAAAAGTATATATGCATCAGCCTACTAAACATACAAATAGGCACCATTATGTTTCATATACGTATTGGACAATCATTGTCTTTTTTGGGCTTGGTCTCATGAAATGTTTTTAATGTAGGGCTCAATGTATGGCTCAGGTAGCGTCAGGCTTGAAAGTTCAAGCAAAGCGCTAATCAAATCCAGACATAGGCCTATTTATAATGCTTTTGAATGGCGCTTCCAGTTTTGGCGGGAAATACCGTGTTACCTGGGACAAAAGGGATTTATTCTCTGGATGGAAGATTTGTAAAATATTGAACCCTAACAGGTAGGTCTATAGAAGATACATAATTCAAGTCATATACTGTGGGGTTTCACCTCAGAGGCCTCCTGTGGGTAGGACCTTCCTTTGACATAAGCTGCGCTCACATCCACCAAGCTGTCATCCCTCACACATAGGTACATGTCATCATCCCCCTATCAACAGAATAAGGAAGGAAAAGCATACCGTTACAGCCAAATGCTACAGTACCTTATCTAGCAAGTTATCAACCAATGCTAACTTACCATCCATGTGTCATGGGAGAGGGCAAAGGCAATGTAGCCATCTGAGGGCCCACTGAGCTCAAACACCACAGTCTGACCCTTGGGGGCGAACGACAGGAAGAAGCACGATGGATCTTTTTCCGGGTCACATCCCACTGGGTCCAACAGGCAGGACTTCTGTTGGCCACAGCCCACTGAGCTGAACTGAGACAGCAGGAGGATTCAAGAAAGGAGACAGTGAGAGAAACCGACGGAGCATGAATTTTTTTTTTTTTTTTTGGGGGGGGTCTATACCAAAACATACAGTAATGTACACTGTTTATATTCCATTACGCAGTGCTTTCAGAACCCTTCCTCCACATTTTGTTATGTTACAGCCTTATTATAAAATGGATTAAATAAACATTTCTCAATCTACCCCATTTAAATTATAATTCAGACCCTTGGCTATGAGACTTGAAATAGATTTCAGGTGCATCCTGTTTCCATTGATCATCCTTGAGACTTTTTGGCCGATACCTGATATTTCCATTGCCGCCCCAGCGACCTTTAAGCATTCTATAGTTAACTACAAAGCTGTACAGTGCAATATGAATGTCAGTACACAGAATAGGCTGACTGGGGAGGTGATATCACAGTCATGCGATAAGACCTACAACACTAATATTTGCGTAAACTCTTCAGTTGTGTTCTGTGGGTGTCACAGTAGACTGATACACCATTTCATTGCTTCACATTCCAACCTTGTCTAAATATGTCATGATTCCACTAACTGTATCCCGCATCACTTTCAAATAGGTACTTTTATTTTGAAGCAAACTGCAAATTCCACTATTGTGCCTAATCCTTATTGTGGCTAGCTTCACAACAGATAACCCAGTCTGGTCGAGTCTCACTAGCCAGATGAAGCTAGCTTGCTGCTTTAATGTTAACTTTGGGCAACAGGGTTAAGTAGCTGGCTAGCTATTTATTTTCATGAACTGAAGTTGTTCCGCCTATTGAAATTGAACAAGTAGCTACCTAGCTAATACTTACAAGGATTCCTAAATCATTGCTAAGAACAGTGAAAATGACTGCAGTTTCTACTGGTCATTGTTTTCAGGCTGGTTGTATTGGTGCTAGCTAGGTACTAATAATGCTTTCCAACCAACACTATTGTATACACAATTTGTGGCCGGTGTTTGCAGACTCCTGGACAGCTTTGACAGTGCTACTGATCGCAGTGGTGGTACTTGGCTTGCACGTGCAAATTCCGAACACACATTTTATAATAGAAAGGTGTTATTTGAAGTGTCAAATTAACGGCTTATTTAATGCGTCAGTGTTATTTGACGTGTATGTTTTTTTGACACGAAAAGACCAAACAGGGTTCCATAGTATTTCGTGAAGCTAATAGCAGTGACGCAATTACCGTGTCACTCCGGTAGGCAACGTTAGTGTGTACCGGTGTGCGACTAGTTACAAAAGAGAACGGTTGATTGTGAAGGGCAATGAATTCCATTATCTTGGTGTTAATAGAGTTCGCATTTGATTTGTCTCGCTGAAAATAGTCTTAGTCTTCCAAATGACTGCTCAACTTGACTGCTTGATCCACACAGCAGACACTGGCTTAGGTTAGGAATGCTGTGTTGCACATGTAGGGCAACATTGTACGTGGTGTCAGCTTTGACATAATTCCACATCGGCATAAACTAGATATTGGGTCGATACCGATGTTTGCATTTTTGGCTAATATCGTCCGATTCCGATATGTTCCATGATATATCGTGCATCCCTAGTTTCTATTGGAGTCCAACTGTGGACAATGTAATTGATTGGACGTGATTTGGAAAGGCACACACACACCTGTCTATATAATGTCCCACATATTGACAGTGCAAACCAAGCCATGAAATCTAAGGAATTAGCCATAGAGCTCCAAGACAGGATTTTGTCAAGGCACAGATCTGAAGGGTACCAAAACATTTGACAGCCCGCTTGGAGTTTGCCAAATGGCACCTAAAGGACTAAGACCATAAGAAACAAGATTCTGGTCTGATGAGAAGCCAAGATTGAACTTTTTGGCCTGAATGCCAAGCTTCACATCTGGAGGAAACCTTGCACCACCCCTACGGTGAAGCATGGTGGTGGCAGCATCATGGTATGGGAATGTCTCAGTGTCAGGGACTGGGAGACTAGTCAGGATAAGGGAAAAAAAAAAATCAAGGGACCAAAGCAGAGAAATCCTTGATGAAAACCTGCTCCAGAGCACTCAGAACCCCAGACTGGGGAAAGGGTCGCCTTCCAACAGGACAATGACCCTAAGCACACAACAAAGACAACGCAGGAGTGGCTTCGGGGACAGGTCTCAGAATGTCCTTGAGTGGCTCAGCCAGAGCCTGGACTTGCGCCTGATCTAAAATCTCTGGAGGGACCTGAAAATAGCCGTAAAGTGATGCTCCCCATCCAACCTGACAGAGCTGGTGGGAGAAACTCCCCAAATACAGATGTGCCAAGCTTGTAGAGTCATACCCAAGAAGACTTGAGGCTGTAATCACTGGTGCTTTAACAAGGACCTGGGTAAAGCATCTGAACACTTATGTAAAATTCAGTTGTTTTAAAAAAATACATTTTCTAAAATGTCTAAACCTATATCTGCTTTGTCATTATGGGGTACTGTATGTACAGTGATGAGGGGAAAAAAAACAATTTAATCAATTTTAGAATAAGGCTGTAACGTAACAAAATGTAGATAGTCTCAAGGGGTCTGAATACATTCCGGATGCACTGTATGACTTACTGGTCTGGGCAACACAGAGGGAGTTGACGTCTTTATGGTAGTGGAAGGTGTGGTGGGTTTAGGTGGGATGGGAGTTACCCCACTCTGAGACACAACAGGACCGGGGATTTTCACCCAGAAAGTCTTGTAATGAGCCACTACGGTCACACTTAATTCAGAAACACAAATGCATTGTTAACTGTACACTCAGTATATAATGTTTTTGCTGTAGATTGTAAATGACCATAGCATGTCATGGAAATGCAAGTGTGAGACAGGGAATGCAGATGGACTCTAAACACTCACAGAAATTTGACAGCGGCGGGTGAGTTTTGGGGAGCTTTCCAGATTACCACGATTTGTGTCTGTCTGGCATCACTTGTGTGACTGACAGCTGAATCCTAAATAGCAACAAAATTTAAGTAACTAATAAATTGCAAGAAATGTAGAGTATTGAGGCCATGTGTAACCTGAGGTCATTGTAAAGGACTCATTCCGAGTCAAATGAAAATAAATGCATTTGCATGAAGGTAAGTAGGCCTACCGGAGTGTGGCCACATTGCAACAGTTGTGTGGTTTTAGGATTGGTCAGGATGAAGGAGCCGACAGCGTCAGAGTCCGGATTGGATGCATTCCGAGCCTCGAGCAGGAATCCCTCGAAGTATGTTGTTCCAGATATGGTAACTAGGGACATTACATGACAGTGTGCTTCTGTTGGACCCAGAACAATTCTTTCAATGCCAACTGAATAAAACGCTGATAAAGGGGCGGATGTCTAGTCCTCTGGATTATTCACATCCTCTCTTTTGATCCTAGCATGTTTCTGTTCAGATTATTGTGCACAGGAGCTCTAGAAAAAAACAGACTGTGAAATGTATTGACAAACCTCTACTTCTGTTTGGAAACACCCTGATTACATTGGAGTTAACAATTTAAGCTGTCGATTCCCATCGCCTGAGAATTTCTGAATATATTCCTCTTGTATTAACAAACTGTTATCATTACCTTGGATGCAATCTCCAGAACTGAATTCAGTGACATTGACAGCCAGAGTGTAGGGAGCGTGGGTGGTATTGGGGGCATGGCCGTGTTTTGGCATCATACTCCCACAGGCTTCAGTCACTTTTCCATTGGAGAAGGCAGCAACTGATGTCAAACAAAGAGTCTGAACTAACAACTGGATGGTCCATAGCCTCCCACCCATCTAAAAAAGACCAAATAAAACCCTCTAATAAACACCCTTGAAGGCAAGCACATGTTCAATGGCTATATCAATAACCATTATTACCACCTACAAATGTCCACTTGCAGATACACGGCATGACCAAAAGTATGTGGACACCTGCTCGTCAAACACCTTATCCAAAAATCATGGGGGTTAATATGGAGTTGGTCCCCCCTTGGCTGCTATAACAGCCTCCATTCTTCTGTGAAGGCTTGCCACTAGATTTTTAGAACATTGCTGTGGGGACTAGCCCAGGCCTAGCCCGAAACATGAAAAACAGCCCCAGACCATTATTACTCCTCCACCAAACCTTACAGTTGGCATTATGCATTGGGGTAGGGACCATTCCTGTCAGCAATGGGTGTGGCTGAAATAGCCGAATCCACTAATTTGAAGGGGTGTCCGTATACTTTTGCATATATAGTGTATTTCTCAGTTAGGCTCTTGAATGTGCCACATGCTAAGACAGTGAAAGTTAACAGATGTAGCATTGAGCAAACCAATGAAAAATACTATTCTAGCAGTAAGCAATCCAAATAAAGCATGTGGTCATTTCAAACCAATGGAAAATAGTACGGGAACTAACAAACTAGGACAAAAGACAGTTTAAAGGACATATCTCAGACCATGTACTCACCTCCAGCATACTTTACTGCTTGCGAAAAGGATAGTATGTGTTTTATTGCCTGAGCAAGGCTTTTTAAAGCTCATGCCCTGGGCGGTTCTTCCTCCAATGTGGGCTTGCCTTGTATGGGAAGAGGCATGGCTTACATAGTGTGAGTACCGGTCTCTTTAACTAACATTCCACTTGCCACTCCTTGTTATTGCCAAAGAGAAGGGCTTTTCTGCAATCTCAATGTTCAAGTTATGCGCTGGATTTAGAGCAGAGTTGCTCATTGGTTGTTGGTAATTGTGACGACCCTCCCACTCTGTCTGCTGAATTATTTCTCTTTGCTCTTGTTTTCCTTAATAGGATGTCGGTGGGTGGAGCCGGGAGGGTCGTCAGTGAAATGGGATACACCTGGGCCCGGGTGTGTCCCAGGATAAATACACCTCTTCCCCATTCATTGAGGATAACAGCTTCACCACAGCAGATGAATCGGCTACAGATAGTCCAAAACATGACAATAAAAATGGCTTACAGACTACTAAAATACATCAGCAATCACTACGTTAACAGCATATCTGGGCTGACATCAATCAACAATAGAGAGTCAATCATTGGCCAGAAGTTCATCAACAGAGCCACTCACAACCCATCAGTGAAGGGAGCCGTGGGACAGACCAAATGGACCACAGATACACATGTCCATAATGCTGAAACTGACCTAGAAGAGAGGAAAGGGGAGAAAGGAGAAAAAATATATATATAAAAAAATTCAGGAAAAATAATAATTTAAAAAAAGGAATTTTTATTTTATTTTTTAAAATATAATCAATTGTGTGTATATGAAAGTGTGTAGATATATGTGAATGCACTCCTTAGCGCCCCCACCCCTCTCCCCCTGCACAGTTGTGAGCTATAATTTTAATGACGTTTTTTAAATGTTTTATTATTATTATTTTAAAATAAAAAATAATTAAAAAAAAAAAGTAAACACCACAAACTCATGTCGGGAAAAGAAAAAGGTGAAACTAATCTACGCCTTAGGGCATCTAGCCTCGGGGGATGCCTTGCTTGACCACACCCTCCTTCCTTGCTCCTGGCCTGCCCTGCCTCTTCCACCAATCCATTTGTTTCTTATGGACAGAAATGAGCAGAAGCTCTGAGCTGTCTGATCAGGTCCGTTGTTTACTGAGCATTGAGGAGACTCTCTCCATGCAGACACAGATTTTGGTTGTGGCGTTTTTGTGGCTGTTTTTGGTTGTTTGTGGTTGTTTGCGTTGGCACCTTTCAACACCCCTCATTATCACATTTATGCACGCAACCACTCACTTACACTACTGATTACTGACTACACACACACCATTGTTAATTATATTTAGTTTACTTTAGTTAAATAAATATATTTTGTTATTCCCTATCTCCATGTTGTCTCCTTGTATGTTACGTGCTTTGAGCCAGTTCGTGACAGAAATAATATTAACATTTGTTGAGCCTCAAATAGAATTAGAATGTATAACAAAGTTTAAAAAACTCATATTTAGATGTTAGCTAGGCCCGTTTTGTGGTTGGAATTATTGTTTGAGAATTTAGGCATGAGCTATCAACTTTTGACAGACTGGTTTCACAGAGTTTCTAAACTCATTACTAAACAACTGTACTATCTTCACTGGTTTCTTCTGGACGAACAAAAAACGTCTTTTTTTTAGCAAAAAAAGTTCCCAAATGTGCATAATTGTGATTGGAGGATAGCTGTGAGGGTGATCAAATCCGGAACTAATCCTCTGTTCTCCTCGAGTTTATTAATGATAGAATGTTCATAACTGAAGATTGGCAGTAAAGCCAGTCTCTTAAGCACATGACATGGAGTACAGGGAGTGGATTAGCTAAAGCCTTTACTGCATAGAACATATTTGCATCATCAATAATCAGATTTAAAACCATGGTTATACCTATGCGATTAAATATTTGGTTGTTGATTGACTAACTGCAGTATAATCATGGTTTTGGATGACCTCATCTGATGCAGTAATGTGATGCCGTACTGTATCAACCAGGCTCTTGGGTAGGGCAGAGTCAATGGAGACCTGTACTAGGTAATGGATATGGAACACAACACATACAGGATTATCACACAAAATATATGTTATTGATTGTATGCTGTCGGGCTTGGATTGCCATTTACCACAAAACGCAGATCTCAAAATAAAATTACAATTACAATTTGAAGAAATGTTGACTCGACATACACTCCCTGGTGTATTTATTTGGACAGTGAAGCGAAAACGTTTAATTTGGCTCTATACTCCAGCGTTTTGGATTTGAGATCAAATGTTGTATGCGAGGCAACAGTACAGAAAGTCACCTTTTATTTTAGGTTTAGAAATGAAAGCACTTTATGCATCTAGTCCCCCAATTTAAATGAGTTACAGATGCACAAAGACCATGCCCTCAAAACATGCTAACCTCTCACCGTTACCAATAACAGGGGAGGTTACCATTTTTTTCATGGTAGCACCCACATTCATTTAGAAGTGTTCAGAAACATATGCTATTCTTATTTACAATAAAAGTGACTCCAAATTGACACGATCCATTATTGAACATTCCTTTCTACTGGGCACAATTGAATCTGAAACACAACCTAAACAATGTAGTCATTGTGTGCTAGGAATATGGGATCAAATACTAAGCTTTTTACTAAACGTAATACACTATAAGTGAATTTGTCCAAATACTTACGACACCTTAAAATCAGGGAATTAGATTGTGTACATAAAGTGTTTTCATTTCTAAACGGTAAAAAAAGATATGAACGAAAATACCCTCAAATTAAAGGTGACAGTTGATCTCAAATCCAAAATGCTGGAATATTACAGTGCATTCGGAAAGTATTCAGACCCCTTGACTTTTTCCACATGTTGTTACTTTACAGCATTATTCTAAAATGTATTAAATTATATATTTTTCCTCATCAATCTGCACACAATACTCCATAATGACAAACCAAAAACAGATTTTTTGGAAATGTTTGCAAATGTCTTAAAAATAAAAAACAGAAATACCTTATTCACGTAAGTATTCAGACCCTTTGGGATGACACTCGAAATTGAGTTCAGGTGCATCCTGTTTCCATTGACCATCCTTGAGATGTTTCTACAACTTGATTGGAGTTCACCTATTGTCAGACATCCGGATAAGACCCAGATACAGACAGTTCGAAATAACAAAAGTTTATTTACAAAATTCGGGGGCAGGCAGATGTCAGTAATCCAGGGCAGGGTCTTAAGGTACAGAACGGCAGGCAGGCTCAGGGCAGGCAGGGGTCAGTAATCCAGGGCAGTGTCAAGAGGTACAGAACGGCAGAGGGAAAGAGGAGACAGGACTGTGAGACAGAGGTTTAATCCTTGATACATGAAACGTGGGATGCATACGGAGGGTGTCGGGCAACAGAAGATGAACAGCATAGGGGCTAAGGATCTTGAGGATGGGGAAAGGGCCGATAAAACTGGGGGAAAGTTTGCAGTACTCTACCTGGAGGGGCAGATCCCAAGTGGACAGACATACCCTCTGCCCAAGGCGATAGCGGGGAGCCGGGGTCCGGTGGCAGTCTTCCTGTTGACGATACCTGGAGGTGTTCTTGAGAAGAGTGGACCGAGCTCTCTTCCAGGGATGCCGATATCGGTGGACGGACATCTGGTCCGAGGGTATGTTGACCTCTCCCTCCGGGAAGACCGGGGGTTGATAACGCACAGAGCACTCGAGAGCCCAGTGGCCGAGCAGGGAAGGGTGTTCCGGGCGTACTCTACCCACATGAGTTGCTGGCTCCAGGTGTTGGGGTTGGCCAAGAAGAGGCACCAAAGAGTCGTCTCCAGGTCCTTATTGGCACGCTCCGACTGGCCGTTGGATTGAGGATGAAACCCGGGGGACAGGCTGGCCGAAGACCCTATGAGGGTGCAGAATGCCTTCAAGAACTGAGACGGCAACTGAGGACCACGGTCAGAGACCGTGTAAACCGGAAGTCCATGGATCGTGAAGACGTGCTGCACCATGAGCTGGGCTGTCTTCTTGGCAGAAGGTAGCTTGGGGAGAAGAATGAAATGGGCGGCTTTGGAAAACCTGTCCACCACAGTAACGATAGTGGTGTTGCCATCAGACAAAAGGAGACCAGTGACGAAGTCCAGGGATATATGTGACCAGGGAAGGGGGGGGACAGGAAAAGGTTGAAGGAGGCCAGCCAGAGCTTGCCGAGGAGTCTTGTTCTGAGGACAGACAGTGCAGGCGGCGAATGCAGAGACGTCAGGGACCATGGTGGGCCACCAAATGCGCTGTCGCACAAAGGCCAGGGTCCGACAGGAGCCAGGGTGGCAGGCAAGCATGGAGAAATAAGCCCATTCCAGGACCGGGTAGTGGGTAGAATCTGCGACAAACATTTGTTTAGCTGCCCCCCCTGCGCCTCACGGACCTGGTTCTCTATTCCCCAGTCGAGGGTTGCCGCCAGGTATGAGGTGAGTAGGATTGTCTCTGGGAGTTGAGACACTTGGCAGTGCGGAGATATTCCAGGTTCTTGTGGTCCGTCCACACTATGAATGGAAGTTCCGCTCCCTCTAACCAGTGTCTCTACAACACCAATACCTTCTTCACCGCAAGTAATTAGCGATTCCCCACATCATAATTTCTCTCAGTGGCATTAAGACAATCAGAGAAGAAGGCACAGAGATGCAGCTTAATAAGGTCCAGGGCAGATTGCTGGGACAGGACAGCCTCCACTCCGACATCCGACGCATCTACCTCCACCACAAACTGACGGGACAGGTCCAGATGGATCAATATGGAAGCTGTGGTGAAGCGGTGCTTAAGGTCCAGGAAAGCCCGGTCAGCAGCTGGGGGCCACGCGAACGGAACCTTGGGAGAGGTGAGTGCTGAGGGGGGAAGCCAAGGTGCTGTAACCTCGGATAAAACAGTGATAGAAATTGGAAAATCCTAGGTAGCGTTGCAGCTGCACTCTGGACTTGGGTTGGGGCCAATCCACCACCGCTCTTACCTTTCCAGGATCCATCTCCATATTCCCAGCAGCGAGGATGTATCCAAGGAAGGAGATGGTGGAGAGATGGAATTCGCATTTTAAAGCTGGTTCTCCAGGAGACGCTGGTGGACCTGTCGGACGTGGAGCACGTGTTCTTGAGCCGAGCGGGGAAAGATAAGGATGTCGTCAAGGTAGACAAGCACGAACCGGTTCAACATGTTCCGGAGAACGTCATTAACCAGGGCCTGGACACAGCAGGAGCATTGGTCAGACCGAATGGCATCACCAAGTATTCATAGTGTCCGCTAGCAGTGTTGAAGGCTGTCTTCCACTTGTCACTTTCCCGTATACATGGCAGGTGATAGGCATTTCGCAGGTCCAACTTAGAGAAGATAGTGGCCCCTGGAGCGGCTCGAAAGCCGAGGCGATGAGTGGTAGTAGGTGCACGGGTGCCTCAATGTCATTGAGGCCCCGGTAGTCGATACACGCGTGCAGGGTTTTGTCCTTCTCCACAAAGAAGAACCCTGCGCTGGCAGGGGAGGCAGAAGGATGTATACCCACTGCAGCCAAGGAGTCCTCGATGTCTCCTGGACATTAGCGCTATGAGATATGCTATCTTCGAGTGGTCCGAGGGGAAGGACGAGGGCTGCATCTCGAAGATGAGGGAGCACTGGGAGAGAAACGCCCGACAGGTTCCTGACCCTCCAACGAAGCATTTTGGAGGATGTAAGCAGGGTTCTCGGGAAGCCGAGGTGGCGGGGCTTCTGACTTTGCAACTTGGCCAGATAGTGATAAACACGCACCCACCTGTTCCCGTTACAATACCATAACATCAATTTGTAGTTTGATTTGCTAACTCACATTTCTACCAAAAAATATTTTCCTCTATTACAAATAGTTTCTAGATGTATCATTAGACTGTGAGAATAACTGATATGTCACGCCCTGGTCTTAGTATTTTGTGTTTTCTATATTTATTTGGTCAGGCCAGGGTGTGACATGGGTTTATTTTGTGTTGTGTTTATGTATGGTTTTTTTTCGTAGGTTTTGGGATTGTGGCTTAGTGGGGTGTTCTAGCAAAGTCTATGGTTGCCTGAGGTGGTTCTCAATCAGAGGCAGGTGATTCTCGTTGTCTCTGATTGGGAACCATATTTAGGCAGCCATATTCTTTGAGAGTTTTGTGGGTGATTGTTCATGTCTCTGTGTGTGTTAGCACAAGAGAGACTGTTTAGGTTTTCACGTTACGTTTGTTGTTTTTGTTTTGTTCGTTTTTTCTTCGCTATTAAACATGTATCTAACTAACCACGCTGCATTTTGGTCCGACTCTCTTTCGACGGAAGAAAACCGTAACATGATAACCATTTTAGTTTAAATATTTTGGATTGTATAGACTACTCTTGCACAGCAGGTGGTGCTAGTAATGCCGATGATTAACAGTGATAACGCTGACTAGCATTTTTCCACTCATTAGATTTGTTACAGAACACTGAGGACTTTCAAGGTGATTTAGAAATTATATAAGTTAAGGGCTAAAAGTTAAAACAACCACTCAATGTAGTGTGACAACTGTGAAACTAATAACAGGAAGGAGATCTCCCCACCCAGGGAGGGGAGAAACCCTTAGGCTTGTAGTAGATTAAGAAACATGTTGCAGAATATGATAAGCAATGACCATTTGGAGAAGACTTGTACATAGCATTTGTTTATTGAGTTAATGCTAAATAATAGAAGGGGACATTTAACATGTGTGTGTGTGTGTTTCAAAGTAGATTAGAGAAATATTGACAATTATAGGATGGAACATGTTTGTGTGGATTTTGCAGGAAACAATTTGGTCTATTACTCTGACATTATAGACTAGACTGTGCTCTGAGAAGAAAAGTAAGTCAGGCACTGGGAAACCACAGAGGTGTCCTGTTTTGAGCTCGACTTGTCAGTTGCAGACATGTAGATAGAGGAACCCGGTTAGACAGAAGGAGCTATCGAAGTTGAACATTGTGACAGAGTTAGATGAGAGGGGCATTTATAAAGTGTATGTCATAAACAAATGTGTAAGGTATAAAAGGCTATGTGCATTGTATGATATTCAGATCTCTTGTGAATAAAGAATCTGACTCTTGAAAACTTGGTCTCCGTCTGCTTCATTTAAACCAGAACCTTACAAACTCTGGGTTGCAGACTGAGTAGATTAATTAAAGTTCCGTTTAAGAACATTGAGAACAGAATTCTCTTAACACATAGTCAACTATTGACTGGACAGCCAGTTATCTAGACAGGCCTACATTTGAGCTGTTGAAGTGAGATAGGTACAATGGAGGACAGAAGCCTTCCTCGTGTTGTGGTCATTACACTGTCTGTGCTGATCTACATTTCTGCTTTGGCAATAAATGCCATGGCAGGTGCTGGAAAGGGTGAGTGAGTTTATCATGTAACTTTGAACTCAGTGTGTAATAAAGTGCTATCATATGCTGCAACTATCTATGTGATGGCTTCTTCTAGTAAATGTTTGGGCAAGAAACCAAAGATGTTGGGCAATGATACCAATGTCATCATTCTGTTAATATGGTAATATTAAGTTATTACTTTGGAAGTAGAGGCACAAATGTAAAAGCAGAAGTCCCCCCAGCATGACATAAACTTGCTTCAGAAAATATAACTTACTGACACAGAAACTTCTACTGTAGTTTTGCATCTGTTACAATGCACTTGTTTTGCTACACTTTCTCTCGTAGGACCATTCCATTGGAGTACAGGGAACATCTCCAGGAAGTATGAGACTGACATAACTCCGTCCGGATGGACCTTCTCCATCTGGGGGCTTATCTACACCTGGCTGGCCCTCATGGTCATGTATATCATCTCCTTGATCTACAGAGGGTATGGACACACAACTATTGGCCTGCCTATATCAGATAATCCAACCATGCAGCCATCCATCTGCCTACTATTCTATTGTATTGTACTGTCATCTACTCTATTACATATTTTAGGCCACCATCCTACTGTAGTGTCAACATGTAGACAATGGAGTGCAGTAATTCATTTATTAGAAATGAACATTGTATTATTATGTAGGTATTGAAACAGTTTTGATGTTGGTAGCTACAGTAGAATGTGTGTTCTTCTGACACCAACATTTTTCTTCTTCTATTCCTCCGGAGGTGGACCCTCTCTGTGCTACTGTGCGGTGTCTACCTGTCCTGGATAGTTAACATGGCCCTCAACATGACCTGGCTGCTCCCTATGGGATCAAGAGTGCATAACAGTCTTTTAACACCTAAACCAATGAGATCCAATGTCTTTATCAGCCATGGGTGAATCATGTACTGTTCCTGTTTCCTGACTAGCCTGATTTAAATGGATGGATGGATGCAAAATGGCAGCATCTCTCCACTAACTGTAACCGTACAACACCGCCCACACATGGGCCTCTGCCAGTCCGTATAGAACATTGAGACAAGTTGAACCACATAGGCCTAGCATTTCCCCCAACTCCTTTGCTTTACAATGTTGTTACTACATAAGGTACAACATAATACCCATTGATATTCATCATATTGCTCTGGTTCTCTATCATGCTATGATAATTACCAGGCATGTAGATTGGCAGCTCAAAACACAGAGGTAACTTGTCGATCAAATAGAGTGGTCTTTTTTTGTTTTTTACTGTTCCTGACAGGCAGTTGACTGCTGCATTGATTGTAATGGCGACCATTGCTGTCACCAACTACTCCGTGGGCTTCTTCTCCTGCTATGGGCTGAGTGTTTACGGAGCCTGGCTCAGCCAGAACCACCCTAGGGACCTCTGGTGCATTCGGTTGCTGGTGAGTTTAATTTGAGGGTTAATCAAGTTAGTTGTTCGATAATCTCACGCCAGCATCGTGATTGTAGCCTGGTCCCAGATCTGCTTAAGCCAACTCCAGTCAGCGTATTGTTTTTCATAGGATTCATGCACGCCATTTAATTGAATGGCAAAATGTATATTGAGAGGAGTTGGCTAAAGCACATTCAGATCTGGAGCCTGGCCATCCTAGTGCTTTTTACTTTACAGTAATTATATTGTGCTGTGGTTTCCTTAGTTACAGTACTCATGTAGACAACTGGTGCACACTTACTTACTTACTGACTTTATTGTCCCCATGGGGAAATTTAGTTGTAGTGTCATATACACGTTTAAAGTGGCATTTAAATACAAAACAAAATTGACAATACAACTTTCATAACAGTTACATACCAATAAAACATTTAAAAAATAAAATTAAATAAAAATAATAAAGACTAGCCTGCTGGTCTTACTGAGTCGATAGGAACATTAGCCCGAGCTATTTAGGAGGGATATCACACCTGGCACAAATTATTGTCTGGTTCTGTTTTTCCTGCTGAGGGGTGCCCTATACCTGCGCCCAGAGGGGAGTATTTCAAAGTCCGGGAACAGGGATTGGCTTGGGTCTAAAATGATTTTGTGAGCCTTGCGGAGGGCCCTGACCTTAAAGATCTCATCCATGCCTGTCTGTTTGACTCCAAGTACCTTGCTTGCTGTGGTGATAATCCTTCTCAGCATATTTCTCTGGCTGACAGTGGCATTGCCAAACCAACAAACAATACAAAAAGTTCAAATACTCTCAATGAAAGATTGGTAAAACAGAGTCAGTATAGTACAGTCTACACCCCACTGCGATCTGTCTTATCACCGAAATGTCAAAGCCCAATTGCCTATAAAATACATAGCACATATCTGCCTATCTTACACCATACACATTCATTATTCAGTTTGGACAAGAAGCAGTGGAAGATATTCATGTAAAAGACTGGTAGCCTGTTTCACACACCGCAATATGATGTCTACCAAAGTGTCAAAGCCTATACTGCCTTTAAAACGTTTTCCCCTTTACACTTTACATTCAGTATTCAAATATCTGTATTTACCCAATCACAACACTTCGCTCAGCTGATATAATACATATAACCCATCTCTGTATGCTAATCAATGCATTGAATCATGATCATGATCATACGATTCCAGTGTAAATAACACTATATATTTTAACATGATTAATTCTTACTATTTTGCATAGATTTTATAAATAAAAACACATATTTTGCCTATAGTTGTCACTCCCTGACCTTAGAGATCCTTTATTCTCTATTTTGGTTAGGTCAGGGTGTGACTAAGGTGGGTAGTCTAGTTTTTTCATTTCTATGTTGGCCTGGTATGGTTCCCAATCAGAGGCAGCTGTCTATCGTTGTCTCTGATTGGGGATCATATTTAGGCAGCCTTTTCCCACTGTTTTTTTTGTGGGATCTTGTTTTTTTGTGTAGCTGCCTGTGAGCAGCCCAGAAAGTTTCGTTTTCGTCTATATTGTTTTTGGTGAGTTTCATATTTATTAATCATGTGGAACTCTAAGTACGCTGCGCCTTGGTCAATTCATTCAGACGATTGTGACAATAGTCTACTGTGCTGTATTTATAATGACATGTTCACTTATGAAAATCTATTAGTCTAGACACTGATGATGTTATTTTATTTATTCAACCTGGTAAGTTGACTGAGAACACATTCTAATTTACAGCAATGACCTTGGGAATAGTTACCAGAGAGAAGAATGAACCAATTGAAAGCTGGGGATGATTAAGTGTCTATGAGGGTGTCACATGTGATCCCTCTCCGGCCAATAGGTCACCAGACTGCTCATTATGGCGCACACCTGTCACCATCATAATGCGCACCTGCGTGTCATCAAACTCACCTGGACTCCATCACTTCCCTGATTACCATCCCTATATATGTCACTCCCTTTGGTTCCTTCCCCAAGCGTTATTGTTTCTGTTTCTGAGTTACGTCTGTGCGTTGTTCGTGTGTTCTTGGTTTGTATTATGTTACGTTTATTTATTAAAACACTCACTCCTTGAACTTGCTTCCCGACTCTCAGCGCACATCGTTACAGAATGATGCCTCACCTAAGGGAAGCATCAGGGAGTGTTTTTATTTATTTATTATTATTTATTTATTATATATATTTATGTGTGTATTTTATTTAATTTTTTGTTTTTTGGTGGGAATGACGTTGGACCTGGGAGCCCCTACAGCCTCTCATGCCTCAGGCAGATTGCCAGGCTCCCCTGCCTCCACCGGCTCTCGGGCTTTCATGCCTTCGCCAGATAGCCAGGTTCCCCTGCTTCCACCGGCTCATCAGGCTCTCATGCGTCAGCCGGATCGACAGGCTCCCCTGCCTCAGCCGGTCAGGATCCCACGCATCAGCAGGGGTGAGCGGTTCACTCCTGATCCTCAGGAACATCCCTTTGGTTGGCGTCCTGCGGCTGGAGCCAACCGCGTCGGGGAGGGGGCACTGTCACGTGTGCTCCTCTCCCGCCTCTAGGTCACCAGGCTGCTGGTTATGGCGCACACCTGTCACCAACGTTACGCAGACCTTAGTTCATTCCTCTCCCTGGTAAAACTCACCTGGACTCCATCACTTCCCTGAATACCTTCCCTATACAGCTGAAGTCGGAAGTTTTCATACACCTTAGCCAAATACAGTTAAACTCAGTTTTTCACAATTCCTGACATTTAATCCTATTATAAATTCCCTGTCTTAGGTCAGTTAGGATCACCACTTTATTTTAAGAATGTGAAACTCTGGATAATAGTAGAGTGATTTATTTCAGCTTTTATTTCTTTTATCACATTCTCAGTGGGTCAGAAGTTTACATACATTCAATTAGTATTTGGTAGCATTGCCTTTAAATCGTTTAACTTGGGTCAAACGTTTCGGGTAGCCTTCCACAAGTTTCCCACATTAAGTTGGGTGAAATTTGGCCCATTCCTCCTGACAGAGCTGGTGTATCTCAGTCAGGTTTGTAGAACTCCTTGCTCACACACGCTTTTTCAGTTCTGCCCACACATTTTCTATAGGATTGAGGTCAGGCATTTGTGATGGCCAGTCCAATACCTTGACTTTGTTGTCCTTAAGCCATTTTGCCACAACTTTGGAAGTATGGTTGGGGCCATTGTCCATTTGGAATAGCCATTTGAGATGTTGCTTCAATATATTCACCATTTTCCTACCTCATGATGCCATCTATTTTGTGAATTGCACCAGTCCCTCCTGCAGCAAAGCACCCCCACAACATGATGCTGCCACCCCCATGCTTCACGGTTGGGATGGTGTTCTTCGGCTTGCAAGCATCCCCCTTTTACCTCCAAACATAACAATGGTCATTATGGCCAAACAGTTCTATTTCTGTTTCATCAGAGCGGAGGACATTTCTCCAAAAAGTACGATCTTTGTCCCCATGTGCAGATGCAAACCATAGTCTGGCTTTTTAATGGCTGTTTTGGAGCAGTGGCTTCTTCCTTGCTGAGCAGCCTTTCAGGTTATGTCGAGGTTTTACTGTGGATATAGATACTTTTGTACCTGTTTCCTCCAGCATCTTCACAAGGTCCTTTGCTGTTCTGGGATTGATATGCACTTTTCGCATAAAAGTATGTTCAACTTTAGGGGACAGAACACATCTTCTTCCTGAGCGGTGTGACGGCTGCGTGGTCCCATGGTGTTTATACTTGCGTAGTATTGTTTGTACAGATGAGCGTGGTACCTCCAGGCGTTTTGAAATTGCTCCCAAGGATGAACCAGACTTATGGAGGTTACAATTTTTTTTCTGAGGTCTTGGCTGATTTCTTTTGATTTTTCCCATGATGTCAAGCAAAGAGGCACTGAGTTTAAAGGTAGGCCTTGAAAGACATCCACAGGTACACCTCCAATTGATTTGTGTATGTAAACTTCTGACCCACTGGAATTGTGATATAGTGAATTATAAGTGAAATAATCTGTCTGTAAACAATTGTTGGCAAAATGACTTGTGTCATGCACAAAGTAGATGTCCTAACCGACTTGCCAAAACTATAGTTTGTTTACAAGAAATTTGTGGAGTGGTTGAAAACAAGTTTTACTGACTCCAACCTAAGTGTATGTAAACTTCCGACTTCAACTATATATGTCACTCCCTTTGGTTCCTTCCCCAGGCGTTATTGTTTCTGTGTCATGTCTCTGCGTTCGTATTTTCTTATTTTGTATTATGTTACGTTTGTTTATTAAAACACTCACTCCCTGAACTTTCTTCCCAACTCTCAGCGCACATCGTAAGAGAGGGCCAAATGTAGAATTTAGCCAGGATACCGGGGTTAACACCCCTACTCTTACAATAAGTGCCATGGGATCTTTAGTGACCACAGAGAGTCAGGACACCTGTTTAACATGCCATCTGAAAGACATGCCCTAAACAGGGCAATGTCCCCAGTCACTGCCCTGGGTGTTTGGGATTTTTTATTTTCTTTTGACCAGAGGAAAGAGAGCCTCCTCCTGGCCCTCCAACACCACTTCCATCAGCTTCAGGTCTCCCATCCAGAGACTGACCTGGACCAACCCTGCATAACTTCAGGGACAAGTCAGAAGTGGGATGCAGGGTGGCATGCTGCTGGGATGGGTATGAGTGGAAATGTGGAATGCTTGTATAGACTTCTCCTGCACTGACGGTGGCGCTAATGCCTATGATTGACAGTGAACATGCAGACAAGCATGCCCTGAAGAAGATTATATTTGCACTCATTACATTGTTACCAAGCGAACAACACCATACTGTGGGGCCTTTTATCAACTATCGACTGGATTAGCCAGTTATCTGGATACATTGTAGCAGATGTAGTTAGATATAATGCACGTGAGAAGCCTTCCTCGTATTGTGGTCATTGTACTGTGTGCTGATCTACAGGTAACTGACAAAATAAGGGAAACACCAACATAAAGTGTCTTAATAGGGCGTTGGGCCACCACGAGCTGCCAGAACAGCTTCAATGCACCTTAGCATAGATTCTACAAGTGTCTGGAACCCTATTGGAGAGATGTGACACCATTCTTCCATGAGAAATTACATGTTTATGGTGGTGGAAAATGAGAAATTCCAAATATCTGTATTTATCCAATCCTAACACTCAGCTCAGCTGATATAAATAACACTATCAGTGTTTATAATACATACAATATATTATTTATATTTATGCACTGAATGATCGTAAGATCATAATCATACAATCCCAGTGTAAATAATACAAATTTACAAAAAACAAAAAAAACACGATAATTTAAGTGATTGCAATGATTTTTTAAATTAAAAAAACATATTTTGCATATATATAGCTATATATGTTAATTCAGTTGCTGAAAATATATTAGTCTACCCACCGAGTACTGATTAGTTTTAGTAGAAAGGTGGAATGCTACAATAACATGGGATGTTAGTGTTTTATTGTATGGCTTACGTGGGGCAAAAACATTTTGTCCTATGATTACATACATCTTTATCAGATGATGACACAGTCTGTCAGGCAAAGTCAGCTCTAAGTCAAAATGGAAATGATCTTGTAGTATGAAAAGAGCTGCAGAAAATAGTACATATTTACTACATGATTAAATAGACCGCACTATTGCGTAACACATGTCCCGTTCATGTAAAAGCAGCGCAGCTTTGTTCACGATTTTATCGTGTATCACTTCTTAGTTAGTGTTTTGCATTGCAAAATTTGGTGATTAAGACGAATTGTGCTATGTAGTAACCATATCTAATGTTGCCAAACGGATATAACTCGCACTGCATCTGTCTACAAGAAATTATAATAAAGAAATCTTGTATTCGTAAATGTACGGTAGTCGGGGTAAAGGTTCATGCAACATTGATACCTCCCCCTCAGATGCGAAGCCTCTTTTTGAAACTAGGTACAATTAAGCCTGTAAACTCTTATCTTTACAAGTGACACTCAAGCGACTCTTCACGATGGTTTGGGTATTTGAAGTTGGATGTAACAGATGCATAACGTTTGCTTTTTTGACAGTTTGTAAGCTAACCATAATGCTTCAACACTACTTGGTGTACTGTGTGCGCATCTTGCAGAGCCAGCTTTTTTTCGTCCCAGAACGACACATTTGTTTACAAACGAAGCAAGTTGCCTGTTTGGTCCTTATATAGGGACAGACAGACTGCACACGGTAGACCGAGCATTTTAAATAGTTCTGTTGGCCTTTTTAACCGACTAAATTCTCGACCTAAACGAGAATGAGTTATGAGTTAAAGGGCAAGTCCACCACTTGTCAACCTCGTTTTCATTATCCCCACCACAATACCAGTGTCAGTATACGTGACAGGCGCATCTAACTTTTTGAGAAACAAATTGAAGTTAAAAAGTTATACCTGATGACATGGTAGTTAATCTTTTTTTTTTTTTAAACAGTGATTTTTATACACTGAGATTCACAGTGACATAGGGAGAAAGAAAATACCCTTTGAAAATCAGTGTTTTACTTCTAATCCTACCCTGCAATGTCACAGAAAATATGTATTTTTATGGCCTTATTTTTTTAACCACAGATCATAGAAACGTGCTGGTTTCACATATGTAAACACTGGTCTGGTGCTGGACGTTATGAATATGAATTGCTCTTAAATATGGACACATGCGCTGTGCAACATCAAGTAGAGGTATGTTGACAGTGTGCGTTGTATGCGAGAGAAGCCGTTGGATACTTGCAGTGAACTAAAAGGACTTAAAACTTAAATCTTCTCGATTTAGTTGATATGGACCAAATTTAAACTGGATGTGGAAATACAGTACCAGTCAAAAGTTTGGACACACCTACGTATTCAAGGGTTTTTCTTTGATTTTACTCTATTCTACATTGTAGAATAATAGTGAAAACATCAAAACTATGAAATAATACATATGGAAACATGTAGTAACCCAAAAAAGTGTTAAACAAATCAAAACATATTTTATATTCTTCAAAGTAGCCACCCTTTGCCTTGATGAGAGCTTTGCACACTCTTGGCATTCTCTCAACCAGCTTCACCTGGAATTCCTAGTCTTGAAGGAGTTCCCACATATGCTGAGCACTTGTTGCCTGATTTTCTTTCACTCTGCGATCCAACTCATCCCAAACTATCTCAATTGGGTTGAGGTCGGGTGATTGTGGAGGCCAGGACATCTGATGCAGCACTCCATCACTCTCCTTCTTGGTCAAATCGCTCTTACACAGACTGGAGGTGTGAATCACTGCAGAATGCTGTGATAGCCATGTTGGTTAAGTGTGCCAGCCATCTTGTCTCACGGTGGGAACTAAATATGCGGAGATCATCCGTTCACCTGCTCTGTGCCTCACAAAAACACGGCGGATGGAACCAAAAATCTCAAATTTGGACTCATCAGACCAAAGGACAGATTTCCGTCTAATGTCCATTGCTCATGTTTTTTGGCCCAAGCAAGTCTCTTCTTATTATTGGCATCCTTTAGTAGTGGTTTCTTTGCAGCAATTCAACCATGAAGGCCTGATTCACGCAGTATCCTCTGAAAAGTTCATGTTGAGATGTGTTTGTTACTTGGAACTCTGTGAAGCATTTATTTGGGCTGCAATTTCTGAGGCTGGTAACTAATGAACTTATCCTCTGCAGCAGAGGTAACTATGTAACTCTGGGTCTTCTTTTCCTGTGGCGGTCCTCATGAGAGAGAGTTTCATCATAGCACTTGGTTTTTGCAACTGCACTTGAAGAAATGTTGAAAGTTCTTGAAATTTTCCAGGTTGACTGACCTTCATGTCTTAAAGTAATGATGGACTGTAATTTATCTTTGCTTATTTGAGCTGTTCTTGCCATATAACAGACTTGGTCTTTTACCAAATAGGGCTATCTTCTGTATACCAACCCTACCTTGTCACAACACAACTGATTGGCTCAAACACATTTAGAAGGAAAGAAATTCCACAAATAAACTTTTAACAAGACACAGCTGCTAATTGAAATGCATTACAGGTGACTACCTCATGAGGCTGGTTGAGAGAATGCCAAGAACTGTCATCAAGGCAAATGGTGGCTACTTTGAAGAATCTCAAATATAAAATATATTTTGATTTGTTGAACACTTTTTTTGGTTACTACATGATTCCATATGGGTTATTTCATAGGTTTGATGTATTTGCTATTATTCTACAATGTAGAAAATAGTAAAACAATTTAAGAAACCCTTGAATGAGTAGATATGTCCAAACTTTTGACTGGTGCTGTATGTTTTGATTTAGTTTGCACATGTTTTCCACTTTTGGATAAGGCTGACAGCTCCACTTCTAAGCACTTCACCTTTTGTAGTGACTTTTTCAAATTACAAATGCATTGATCTTTAAGAACTTGATCCACTAGTCCAATTTCAACCACACCATGTGAGCTGTCACAATGTGTCAACAATATTGTGTTACATTTTAGCAGCAGCCTATTCCAGTTTGTAACTATTTTTAGACAGCTGGAATAGAATGTATGTTAATTGCTTCAATTTTCCACTGGTTGTGATGTAGTCATGCATATTCTGGGGAATAGACTGGCCTCAGACTGTACAACAGAAATTGAACATGTTGAATGTTCAGAAATATATGTAGCTTATGTGGAGAGAGAAAGATGTGAGTCAAATGTCAATATGAATGTATTTGGAAACATGGGCTGATGGCTGGTGACACATGACTCTCTTTTTTTCCCCACAAGGGGGTCTCGAGAACTAAAATTCCAAAGCATCATCCCCTGTACAGTAAAGGGCGTCCTATATAGGGAAAGTCAAAATGTCCCTCCAGGCGAAACAAGTCAGAGTCCTGGTCCTCAGAGATATGGAACAGCTGGGAAGGACACTCTTCCGCCTGGACCAAGGTACCTGAACATTTTTCCCATTTATGCATGGCTTAGGCTACCATGATATTGACTTATTGAGAATGAGAATAACGTGATATTTTAAGTGGTATTTAAATATGATACTGGTAGAAATATTTGCCAGTGTTCTATTTCTGTAGCTAGCCCATGGGGTTTGAGGAGTGTGGGTGCAGGCGGATATGTACACATGTCCTAGTCTTGTTTGCATCGCAGTTTTTTTTCTATGTTTTGTTGTTTTTGTGATGTGGGAGTTGTCTTTTAGTTTATTATAGTCCAAATGATGGCATGGATTCAGACACGTTTTAATCCTATGTGATATCTGGTAACGTGAGTCTATTATGAGATATATCCAACATAGTTTGCTTCTTTAAGACAAGATTCTGGTTTAGAGGATTTGAATAACCGCTTTCATTGTCGATGCTTTTCGTAAACCACAGCTACAGATGCACAGCGAAAACCGGATTGAACAAGTAGAGATCCAGTATCATTCAGAATCTTCCAGTTGAGCAACTGTGCAGGCTCAACCACACTTGATAAGGCAGCTGCTGCTGAGCTTATTAGCGGTACCTATTTTCAGAGATCAGAAAGAATTTGTTTAGTTACATGCACACTATAATATGATTATTGTGAATAGTCAGATTAACACAGTGAATTTCCAAAAGTATTCAGACCCCTTGACTTTTTCTACATTTTTGTTACATTACAACCTTGTTCTAAAATGGATTACATTGTTTTTTTCCCTCATCAATCTACACACAATACACCCTAATGACAAAGCAAAAAAAAACTTTTAGAAGTTTTTGCAAATGTATTAAAAACTGAAATATCACATTTACATAAGTATTCAGACCCTTTACTCAGTACTTTGTTGAAGCATATTTGGCAGAGATTACAACCTCGAGTCTTCTTGGGTGTGACCCTACAAACTTGGCACACCTGTATTTGGGGAGTTTCCCCAGTCCTCTCTGCAGATACTCTCAAGCTCTGTCAGGTTGGATGGGGAGCGTCGCTGCACAGCTATTTTCCGGTCGTTCCAGAGATGTTCGATTGGGTTCAAGTCCGGGCTCTGGCTGGGCCGCTCAAGGACATTCAGAGACTTGTCCCGAAGCCACTCCTGCATTGTCTTGTCTGTGTGCTTAGGGTTGTTGTCCTGTTGGAAGGTGAACCTTTGCCCCAGTCTGATGTCCTGAGCACTCTGGAGCAGGTTTTCATCAAGGGTCTCTCTGTTCTTTGCTCCGTGAAGGCCAAATTGGTAGAGTGCTGCAGAGATGGTTGGCCTTCTGGAAAGTTCTATCTCCACAGAGGAACTCTGGAGCTCTGTCAGAGTGACAATTGGGTTCTTTGTCACCTCCCTGACCAAGGCCAGCTCTAGAATGAGTCTTGGTGGTTCCAAACTTCTTCAATTTGAGAAGGATGGAGGCCACTGTGTTCTTGGGGACCTAGAATGCTGCAGAATTGTTTTGGTACCCTTCCCCAGATATGTGCCTCGACACAATCCTCTCTTGGAGCTCTACGGACAATTCCTTCAACCTCAGGGTTTGGTTTTTGCCCTGACATGCACTGTCAACTGTGGGACCTTATATAGACAGGTGTGTGCCTTTTTATAAATCATGTCCAATCAATTGAATTTAGCACAGGTGGACTCCAATCAAGTTGTAGAAACATCTCAAGGATGATCAATGGAAACATGATGCACCTGAGCTCTCCTATCAAAGAGTCTGAATACTTCTGTAAATAAGGTATTTCTGTATTTTTAATACATTTGCAAAACATTTTAAAGCTGTTTTCGCTTTGTCATTATGGGTATTGTGTGTAGATTGATGAGGATTTTAAAATGTAATCCATTTTAGAATAAGGCAGTAACGTAACAAAATGTGGAAAAAGTGAAGGGGTCTGAATACTTTCCAAATGCTCTGTAATAGTTTGATTTAAATGTTTACATGCTTTGCAGAAATAACTATTTTCGTAATAATCCTTTTTTCATGGACACATCTGAAATCAGGCTACCTGTTTCATTTATTTCAACTTTTGGGGGAGGTAGATCAGCTTTAATATTGCAGATTGTGGCTTCCATCAATGTAATTGTCTGCATAATTTCCAATCTCCCATATTTTTTTTGTAAATATATACAGTACCAGTCAAAAGTTTAGACACACCTACTCATTCAAGGTTTTTCTTTATTTTTACTATTTTCCACATTGTAAAATAATAGTGAAGACATCAAAACTATGAAATAACCCATATGGAATCATGCAGTAACAAAAAAGTGTTCAACAAATCAAAATATATTTTATATTTGAGATTCTTCAAAGTAGCCACCCTTTGCCTTGATGACAGCTTTGCACACTCTTGGCATTCTCTCAACCAGCTTCACCTGGAATGTTTTTTCCAACATTCTTATTTAGTTTTTTTCCCTTCACTCTGTGGTCCTTCCCAGCCCAAACCATCTCAATTGGGTTACGGTCGGGTGATTGTGGAGGCCAGGTTATCTGATGCAGCACTCCATCACTCTCCTTCTTAGTCAAATAGCCCTTGCACAGACTGGAGGTGTGTTCGGTCATTGTCCTGTTGAAAAATAAAAGATAGTCCCATGAAGGGCAAACCAGATGGGATGGTGTATCGCTACAGAATGCTGTGGTAGCCATGCTGGGTAAGTGTGCCTTGAATTCTAAATAAATCACTGACAGTATCACCAGCAAAGCACCACCACTCATTACACCTCCTCCTCCATGCTTCACGGTGGGAACCACACACGCGACTGCACTTGAAGAAACTTGAAATGTTCTGGATTGACTGACCTTCATGTCTTAAATGAATGATGGACTGTGGTTTCTCTTTGCTTATTTGATCTGTTCTTGCCATAATATGGACTTGGTCTTTTACCAAATAGGGCTATCTTCTGTATTCTACCCCTACCTTGTCCCAACACATCTGATTGGCTCAAACGCATAAAGAAGGAAAGAAATTCCACAAATTAACTTTAACAAGGCACAGCTGTTAATTGAAATGCATGCCAGGTGACTACCTCATCAAGCTGGTTGAGAGAATGCCAAGAGTGTGCAAAGCTGTCATCAAGACAAAGGGTGACTACTTTGAAGAATCTCAAAAATAAAATATATTTTGATTTGTTGAACACTTTTTTGTTACTGCATGATTCCATATGGGTTATTTCATAGTTTTGATGTCTTCACTATTATTCTACAATGTAGAATAGAATCAAAATGATTTTAAAAACCTTGAATGAGTAGGTGTGTCCAAACTTTTGACTGGTATTGTATATAATTTTCTATTGGTTGCAAGAATTTGATATAATAATTTAAATGGAAAACTCTAAGTTTTGAATCCAGAGCTGTTGTGTGTATCAGTTCATAAGCCATGTGCCATGGAATCGAAATCTCTTCCCAACTGCAATCTAAGCTCAGCAATAAAAGAAACGTCCATTTTTCAGGACCCTGTCTTTCAAAGATAATTATTAAAAATCCAAATAACTTCACATATCTTCATTGTATAGGGTTTTAACACTGTTTCCCATGCTTGTTCAATGAACCATAAACAGTGAATGAACATGCACCTGTGGAATGGTCGTTAAGACACTAACAGCTTACAGACGGTAGGCAATTAAGGTCACAGTTATGAATACTGCGTGAACGTGCCTTAGGCATGCTGCAAGGAGGCATGAGGACTACAGATGTGGCCAGGGAAATAAATAGCAGTGTCCGTACTATGAAGCGCCTAAGACAGCGCTACAGGGAGACAGGACAGACAGCTGATTGTCCTTGCAGTGGCAGACCACGTGTAACAACACCTGCAGGATCGGTACATCCGAAAATCACACCTGCGGGACAGGTGTAGGATGGCAACAACAACCTCCTGAGTTACACCAGGAACGTACAATTTCTCCATCAGTGCTCAGACTGTCCGCAATAGGCTGAGAGAGGCTGGACTGAGGGCTTGTTTAGGCCTGTTGTAAGGTAGGTCCTCACCAGACATCACCGACAACAACGTCGCCTATGGGCACAAACCCACCTTCGCTGGACCAGACAGGACTGGCAAAAAGTGCTCTTCACTGACGAGTTTCGGTTTTGTCTCACCAGGGATGATGGTCGGATTCGCGTTTATCGTCGAAGGAATGAGCGTTACACCGAGGCCTGTACTCTGGAGCGGGATCGATTTGAAGGTGGAGGGTCCGTCATGGTCTGGGGCGGTGTGTGACAGCATCATCAGACTGAGCTTGATGTCATTGCAGTTAATCATAACGCTGTGCGTTACAGGGAAGACATCCTCCTACCTCATGTGGTACCCTTCCTGCAGGTTCATCCTGACATGACCTTCCAGCATGACAATGCCACCTGCCATACTGCTCGTTTTGTGTGTGATTTCCTGCAAGACAGGAATGTCAGTGTTTTGCCATGGCCAGCGAAGAGCCCGGATCTCAATCCCATTGAGCACGTCTGGAACTTGTTGGATCGGAGGGTGAGGACAAGGGCCATTCCCCCCAGAAATGTCCGGGAACTTGCAGGTGCCTTGGTGGAAGAGTGGGGTAACATCTCACAGCAAGAACTGGCAAATCTGGTGCAGTCCACGGGGAGGAGATGCACTGCAGTACTTAATGCATCTGGTGGCCACACCAGATACTGACTTTTACTTTTGACCCCCCTTTGTTCAGGGACACATTATTCCAGTTCTGTTAGTCACATGTCTGTGGAACTTGTTCAGTTGATGTCTCGGTTGTTGATCTTGTTATGTTCATACAAATATTTACACATGTTAAGTTTGCTGAAAAATAAATGCAGTTGACAGTGAGAGGACATTTTTTTGCTGAGTTTATATGGCACAGTTTTTTTGGTCCTTAAATGAAACGTATATACTATATCAAAATTTTCTTTAGCCAGTTTTGGTCTTTAATGCAGGTCGGACAGACAGGTTCCTTACTTTCTCCCACTTCCACTTGCCTCTTCCATTTTGTGGTATTGCTGAAATTAGTTGGTTGTAATTCTGAGTAAAGCATTTCCATATATTTTCATTAGCTGCATGTGTGATATCACTCCACCAGTCATGATATCATTTACATTGATCATACCTTTTTTATTTTTTTTCCCAAAATATAGTTTTTTTTCATCAATTCGTATATTTGAGTTTAATCATAATATTTGTTGTAATATGTGTTCTGTCTTTTCTGATGGATTAAACTGAAATTGCAACCAAATTTATATGGCTTATTTTAAAAATAGCGATATTTTGGAGATTGTTTCCTTTTCAAATAACTGAAAGTGAGAGGTTGTAATCTGAATAAAGGGAAAAAGGCCATGTATAACTTTTTGTATGACTGAAGCCTTAAAGTGAGATGTTTAATGCTTTAATATTTAATAATATCTGCCCTCCAGTCGTGTTCATTATATAAATAAGCCCGTTATATTTTATCTGGCTTGCCCTTCCAAATAAAATGACATATTTTACTCATAGAATTTACAAAACAAGCCATTAGGTGTAAGCAAGCCCATAAGCATATAGGTAAACTGGGATATTGACGAAAGACTTAATGTAGTACGTAATATAGTAAGTAAACTTATCATCATTTGGTTGTAATCCAGAGAGGTTAGAAAAGTATCTAGATACTCTATGAGGCTGTGGAGGGATTCAAATTGTGGATTTAAAAGAAAACAGGCATCATCCGTGTACAATGACACCTTTGTTTTTAAGCCACGGATTTCTAGGCCCTCGATATTGTTGTTGGATCTGATTTTAATGTAATCTGATTTAAGGTGTTGACATGGCCTAATAATTAGAAAGTTTTGCTCAGAAAACCACGTGTTTTAATCAGCGTATGTTTACTTCCGTTATGCCCGTACACCGATTTAAGATCAGCAGAGTAAGGTGTTTACATGACTAATGCGGTACTGGTGTGACCACTAAAGACATTCTTCTATCCCCTTAACAGTGGCAACAGGGTTGGAGTGTCTGGGTTTCAAAACAGGCATGGTGGCAACTAGACTTTAAGGGGTGGTGTCCAGAGATTAGGCTAAATACGGGACTAAAAAGTAATGTCATTAGAGAGTCTCCATTGAAGATTCTTTTTTTTGTCCGGGACTAGGCTAAATATGTCTGGGGAAATTGGTCCCAAATTTGTTAGCTGGTTCATGAATAGCGATGTGCAAAATGTCCTGAATTAGTGAACAATTGTAAATTGGAAGGGATTGTATCAGTTAGTGGTGCATTCGAAAGCATGGGGGAAGGGGCGACGTAACTCGATCCATGTGCCTTGCGCCATGCTTTTAGCTAGATCTGCCATTACAATCTGGGGATGTTAGCCGAGTAATACCTGAGGACATATCTGTCGAGTTGTGTACTTTTATCATATGCTATGGAATGTATTGTATCCTCAGGCCTTGTTTGTACCATATGTTTCTTCTAAGGCTTTGAGCTCCAGTTCCGTCTGGGCCCTACTCTCCAGGGGAAACATGTGCACGTGCAGACTAACTACCCCGCCCCAGGGGAACACTTTGACCGTCACACCTTCCGGGCCCTGGACTGGCACAACCCCACGGGAAGAGAGGACGACTCTGACAAGTTCTGCTCCCTAGACCTACAGATCGCTGGATCGTACCAATACAACTTTGGTCACGGGTGAGACGCTATTGTGATACAGACGACATGCAGCATTCATATTCCAGTTCTCTATGAGACACGGCATCACTAGGCAACTCATTGGAGCTTCATGTTTTAACTAAATATTCATCCCCCCCCAGCCACGAGGAGAAGTCAGGCGGTGGCTACGTGGTGGTGGACCCAGTGCTGCGTGCCGGAGCTGACAACCACCACGTCCATCTGGATTGTATCACCATCCAGACCTACCTGTCCAAATGCCTCGGGCACCTGGATGACTGGCCAGACAGACTGAGGGTGGCTAAGGAGTCTGGTGAGAGAGCAGGGGACAGGGGACCATCTTTTTGCAAGCCTGCCTTTACCTGTTGTGTCCTTTTGAAGGCTGTCTAGTCTGTGTAGGGCTTTAATTGTTCCAACCCCGGACTTTAATACCCGATTCAATTGATCAACTAGTCGTCAACTAAATTAGGTGGGTCAGATGTGTAATGCCTGCACACACGGCGGTCTTCCAGGATCACGAGCGAAGAATACTATTTTAGTGCATTGTCTCACTTGGAATTTTGAATCCCATGTAATCACAATGAACAGGGTTAGTCTAATTTCTTAGGCCACTTATGGACGACAGTGTAGTTCAAGGTCTCAAGCCAATGTTTACACTACATTTCACCTTGTCATTCTGCAATATCCCATTCTTGAAAGAGGGCTAGGTTAATCATTAACATGCTGACGGGTTACAAAATGCCTACATCTAGTAAGTGACAGAAGTAACATACATGATGCCATATGATTGACAGTGTTCCCTGTGTCGTTTGTATGAATCTAAACATGTATGTGAATAAAGAACATTCAGCTAATGTCTTCAAATATGTCTCATAATATCTTATAACATGTTATTTCTTATAGTACTCATTTATTACATTGTTGATTTTAAGATATTTTGTTTGTTTCCCAGGCTACAACATGATCCACTTTACGCCTCTGCAGACGCTCGGTAAATCCAGGTCCTGCTACTCCCTAGCTGACCAACTAAGCCTGAACCCAGAGTTTTCGCCACCGGGAAAGAACTACACCTGGACAGATGTGGGAGAGTTGGTGCAGAAACTGAAGATAGAGTGGAACATGATCTGTATCACTGATGTGGTCTACAATCACACAGGTGTGTGTTTGCGGGAGAGCATGGACGTGTGTGAGTGTGGTGGTGGGATGGGGCGTGAACGTGGGTGTGCGTCTCCCTCCTTGGTTGAACGACTAGATTACAGCAGTCTGTTACAATGAGGCCATACGTAAAGAGCAGTTAGTTCAGAGGAAAATAACCAGGGTTTGTTAGCGAGTCTCACAATTCACAGTTTAGTAGTCACCCCTAAGAGTCCTCTACATGTGTGGGGGGGGGGGGTTGTTATCTGTATAGTGTCGTGTGTTGACTAAGTTGCCATAGCAGAACTCCTAATATCACAATGCATACTGCATGCCTCTGACTGAATATAGACTAGGGAAAGGCCACTATTGAAAGGCCACAGTCACAAAAAAAATGGTCCTAGGATCTAGTGCAAGCTTTAAAGATGAGTGCCATGTTATAAATACCCTCCCTCGATAATTCTGCCATAACTTAGTTATGGGTGAACTTCAACCTAGCCACTGTGTGCAGCTCTGTAGTCAAGCTGTTGCATAGCAGTTCAGGCAGACACTATGTGGAGTCTTTGTGACTAGCATGCTCAACTAAAAAGGGAGAATGAAATCATTGACTCATGCACCGAATGATTAGATGTGTTTTGAATAGAACCTGCGTCAAAGGGACTCGTTGCCATTGGTTCAGAATTGGTTTCTTTTGTCCTAGTAGTTGAGTTTTTTTTCTATTGTCTGCTTGTTCCTGTTTAGTGCAGTTACCATTTTTGGTTTGCAAGTTTATCTAACGAGGGTCATTTATTATAGTGCAGTGTAGTTAGCCTGCTTCAAAAAAACCGAGATAAGGCTTGGAGAGTATAAAGGCTTGAAAACAGAATTCTCTGGCCCAGGCCCAGTATTGTAAAAGGTTGGATGGTCAGAGAAACCTTATCTCCATGGCAGCTTAAAGGCCATGTGCTAGCTGACACCCAACCTGGGCTGGCTACTGGTCTGCTCTGTGATCTGTGCAGCTCATGCTGAACCAATGGGTGTGCTCTGCTGTTACTTGATGTAACATTATGAAATAGTTACCTTAGTTAGATTTCCCCTTTTCTGTCATATGTGCTCATATCATAAGCAGGCACACACTATGGTTAGAATGCTTTTCATACTCACAACCCTGGCTCGAATCTTATTCAATGTTATTCACAGCTGTAATGGCTTCCAAAGGTGCTTCGAACAAGTATTAACTCTGGGGTGTGAAGACATACGCAATCAAGACAACTTTTACATTTTTAAAATTAAAATTTCTATACTTTTTTACACTTTGGAAATGTGGAGTAGGTTGTGTACATTTGTAGAAAAAAAATGAAATGAATCCCCTTTTTTGAGGCTCCCGAGTGCCGCTACGGTCTAAGGCACTGTATCTCAGTGCAAGATGCGCCACTACAGTTCCTGGTTCGAATCCAGGCTGTATTACATCTGACCGTGATTGGGAGTCCCATAGGGTGGCGCACATTTGGCCCAGCGTCATCCGGGTTTGGCCGCGGTAGGCAGTCATTGTAAATAAGAATTTGTTCTTAACTGACTTGCCTAGTTTAATAAAGGTTAAAAAATAAAAAAAAATATATATTTAATTTTAAGGCAGCAAAATGTGAAGACTGCATTTTAGTCATATGCCCAACGATTATCCTACCACTGACAGAAGGTTAGCTTTTACATCATCAGGGAGTGTCTGCATAGGGAGAGTCCATTAACCTTCATTGACCTCTATATTAACCTCTTTAATATTCCTTGGCAAAAGGCCTCAATGTCCTACATAACATTTAGGATGTCTGTGTGGTAACTCTTGCATTGTCCCCTTCCCCTTCCATGTGCAGCCACCAACAGCCCATGGATCAAGGAGCACCCTGAGTGTGGCTACAACCTGGTCAACTCCCCCCACCTGAGGCCAGCCTGGGTCCTGGACCGGGCCATATGGCACATGACCTGCAACATGGCTGATGCCAAGTACGCTGCTAACGGCCTTCCCGCCCAGGTCCAGAATGAGGGGCACCTGAATGTGAGTGTCTGAAGGTCACTTTCACAGCTAGGGTTGCAACATTCCCAGAAACCTTCCTAAAATTCATTTTTTCTCCTGAAAATCCTCAAACCGGGAACTTAAGGAAAGTTTATTGAGTTTTGTAACCCTCTGGGTCCAGAGTTTTTCCTGGTCATGCCATGATGTGGTCAGGAAAAACTCAAGGCCTTACACATATCACCTTATTGGCTTTGTCTCGATGAAATTGTGAGCTCCGTTTGTGAAGAGCTGAACCTTGAACCGTTTTTATGTATATTTTTCTCTCTCTCAGGCAATCCGCGATGTTCTGTGGGGGCAGGTCTTCCCCAAGATCAAGCTGTGGGAGTTCTTCCAGGTCAGAATCGAAAGCGCTGTGGAGGAGTTCAGGGACCTGCTCGCAGATGGTGAGAGCATTCAACTGAGTGCTGTGTGTACTATTCTGTCTTTCTGTTCATGACATCTGCTGTTCATTATAATAACTGGGATGTATTCGGAAAGAACCAAACAGAAGCAAAAAGGCCGAAACAGGGAGGGACTTGTCCAATAAGAAACTCTCGCTTTCGTTGCAAAAAGTTTTCCGGCGTGCACTAATGAATACACCTCTGTGTTATAAACCCCTAACGCCAGAGGGTTGTGCGAAAGAGTAACCGTCTCCCCTTCTCATGAGCTCCACCTGTCCAAACAGTGACCGTGTATGGATTCGCACGAGAAGTACATCCAAGTTACAGTCAAACAGGCACCTTACCTCAATGAGAGTTTGTCCATGTCTGATGTGAAACAAAAGGAGTCAATAAAAAAGAAAAAGCACATAAATGTTGTTGTTGAATTTATCGTTATCCAATTTTTATTTTAAGATGAATTTTGGCAGCTACAGTACATGCAACCTAATCCACTACCCTTGTCAATCAGAGAAATGATGTGTGTTGGTATTGATTCATTCATTGAATGGGTTGTGGTATTATGTGGTTGTAATCAGGAGAGAAACCAGACCAGAAGAAGACTGGGGGTAAACAGGGACTGAAGATCATTCAGGACCCCAAGTTCAGACGTTTCGGAAACGAAGTGGACATGGACTCTGCCCTGGAGACCTTTGTGCCTCACAGGTAGGTACATTGAAATTCCAATTTCCTCAATGCTTTAGTTTGCAATTGACCCCAAACCTGGTGCGTGTTTGGTACTTTATAAATGTGTGTGCTGTCTAGTTCAGCAGTGTCAAACCTATTTTACCACCTTGCCCCATTGGAACTCGTCTCCCACGAGGTAAGGAGGGCCGCACAATGTTTTAAAAATATTTCCTTGCCGGCAAAATGTGCAGAAAACAGTCCTCTACCTACAGTTTTGGTAATTTTCAATGCTCCCTGACTGTCTAGCTTTTGTTAGGGTGATTGTTAACAAGCTGGACAGAGTGAAGAGACTGTATAAATGTAGGTCTGTTATCATGTCTACTCAGTTTCCATTTGGTTTTAGTCATTTCAATTGAAAGAAGAAAAACAACAAAAAGGGTTTTACTCAAACCGCCGTGTTGATTAGGCTCGCGGGCCTTATGTTTGACACTTCAGACTGTAGTTACTTGGATTGACAACGTTGATGATCCTAACTTTACATCAGTTCATTGAGTGGATTCTGAATCAACCCCCAAATCTAAAACCAAGTCTCATTCTGCGCCTGTCAATCCTTTTCCCTGTCCAGCCACAGTACACAAGCCATTCTGGAGGCCTGTAACAGGCTGTGGGGGAGACTTGAGGAGATCAATAAAGAGCAGTACCAACAGATGATACACCACCAGGAGAAGGTAGGTTCCAACCCCCCCCCTCCCCCATCAGTAGCTTTGGTATGCTCCATATGCATGTTTGGATAATGTAATCCATCCATTTGACAATTCTCTGTTCTGCTTATTTCTTTCTACCCAGGCCTCTAACTGCATTGTGGGAAATGTAGTTTATGAGCGCCTTGCTGACCATGGACCCAAACTGGGCCCCGTCACCAGGAAAGACCCTATTGTTCCCAGGTAGGCCAGTGGTCGGGTCGGGGGAACTGCAGTGGGGTCGTAAAAAAATATATATATATAGCGAAAATATGGGGTCCTCGCTGAAAAAGTTTGAATACCACTGAGGTAGGCTGTGTGCTGACTGTATGTAGATGTTAAAATGCTTCATTACCTAGTTTATTTCACTCACATTAATTTAAAAAACTGCTTTAGAAACAAGGCCCACAGTATTTTGACTGTAATGTTAGACGCAGATTAACTTTATTGAAATCTCTGCAGTGAATAAAAAAAGTTCCATCCTTGACATAAGAGATTGTATCATGCTAAACTTCTTTCTACAGGAGTTCCCTCCTCAGGGCCAAAGCAGTAATGCACATGCAAATCACGTTTCATTATGGTTCCAAGTCAATAAATGTGTGTGCGTTGACAGATACTTCACCTTTCCGTTCGAGGAGACGAGCCTGGAGGATGACCTGAAGATGACGGACCAGCCAGACAAGGCCTGTCACTTCCTGGCTCACAACGGCTGGGTGATGGGAGACGACCCTCTTAGAAACTTTGCCGAGCCTGGTTTGCACTTTTTATTTGACGTTCATTCACTTCTCCCAAATTGTGCGCGGCTGGCACATAGGACAGCAACAAAAGTCTTCTCAACTGTGCCCCAGCTCTGCTGATGTTGGTGCTTAGTAAAATGTTCTAAACATTATAATCATTTCAAAAGATGCTCTTATCCAGAGATATCTTATCTTCCGCTAAGGAAGATGATAATACCTTACACTCACTTATTTCATCAGGTCAAAGATCCGTGTCTCTCTATTGGGTCATTGGCACCCAAACAGTCTGGAGATGCATGATCCAGTCACTCTCAACTGCTTTCTTACCATGTGTAGCCTAAGTGATATAGAATGCTTAGTTTAGACTTCAGAGAGTCACTCGGGGAGGCTCCCGAGTGGCGCAGCGGTCTAAGGCACTGCATCTCAGTTCCTAGAGGCGTCACTACAGACCCTGGTTCGATCCTGGGCTGTATCACAACCGGCCGTGATTGGGTGTCCCATAGGGTCGGCTCACAATTGGCCCAGCGTGGTTAGGGTTTGGCCTGGGTAGGCCATCATTGTAAATAAGAATTTGTTATTAACTGACTTGCCTGGTTTAATAAAGTTAAAAAATAATAATAATTTAAAGCTGGAAATAGCAATGCCATTCCAGTGATAACCTGATTATTCCACAAGGGGGAGCCAGTGTGATGTAAATATCATTCCCAGTGTTACCCAGTCCCTGAGAACGTCAAGAAACGAATGCCTCTTCTTCTTTCCAGGCTCCAACGTGTACATCAGGAGAGAGCTGATCTGCTGGGGCGACAGCGTCAAGCTTCGCTATGGCGACAAGCCCGACGACTGCCCCTACCTGTGGACCCACATGCAGAAGTACACAGAGATCACAGCCAAGCACTTCGCAGGAGTCCGCCTGGACAACTGTCACTCCACCCCCCTGCACGTGGCTGAGGTACATTCCATTTAGTCTGAGTCCTTTTAGTTTGTTATTACAATCCGTGTAGCCCATGCCATACCTCTCTCTATGAAATGCATGGCGTTACTGCGTGTAAGTATCTTCCAAGGTAACAATTGATACACTTGATGTATGAATAAAGTTAGTGATCATTTGCTGTAAAGGGACAAAACAATGTCATTCCTGAAACCACTCTCCTTCCGTAGCACATGCTGTCAGCAGCCAGGGCGGTCAGGCCCAACCTGTATGTGATCGCGGAGCTCTTTACAGGCAGCGAGCTCATTGATAATGTGTTTGTAAACCGCCTGGGGATAACCAGTCTTGTCAGAGGTACCCGGATGTTAACATGTAGTAGACAAAGCACTGGAGTGGTGGGGGTGAAACCCTAGGTTACACTTTATTTGACATATCTGGTGTTTACTTACTAACATTGAAAATGTGTATTTAAACCACGTCATAATTACGTTTTGTATAATCTGTTACCTGTTTCTTCAACGTAAGTACCAGAAAGTATCGTTGGTTACCACATCATTTTCGAGTAAACGCCAAGTACCATATTAGGAGTGTAAAATAAAGTGTTACCAAAAATGTTTTGTTTTGGCATGACACTAAATCTCTGTTTTTGTCTCTTTCTGCATGTCTCTCTCACTACATCTCTTACTCCCACTGATACTTCACATACTATTGCTCTGTCTGATTAACATTTTTGCATTAAACATATCACCTGTCGTTTACTTCCTGGTCTAAACACCTCATTGACCTTTTGACCTTTATAATTGGTTGTTTTCCTCACCCCTTTGTCGGTCCTCTTCTCATTTTCTGTCTCTTTGTTTGGTCTCTGTTTTGGGTTTTTGCCATGTTTTCTTTTGCACTTTGACCCCCCATCCATCACTCCTCCACACTAACCTCTCCTGCTTAGCTTTGCCGCCTCCCTGCATTTCTACTTCGTCTTCCCTATCCCTCATCCATCCATTCTCTCCCTCCCTCCCTCCCTCAACCTAAACCTATACCCCCTCCTTCCACCCTCTCTCTGTGATTTAACCCCTTGTTGACTGGCCTGTGGATGTGGACATGTAGTACATGTTGGACGTGGCTCGTGTGGCGATGCCCAGTCTGTACGTGGTGGCTGAGCTGTTCACAGGCAGCGAGGACCTGGACAATGTCTTTGTAAATAAGCTAGGCATTACCTCACTCATCAGAGGTAGGACTACACACCACTAGTCTGGTCCCAGATCTGGTTTGGTCAGCCTTGCCAACTCCTTTGGTCGTTGTCATGAATGACCATAGGAGTTGGTGAGACACCACAAACAGATCTGAGACCAGGTTAGTGCATCACTGCATCTTTGAAGGAAAAATGGCATCAACGGGCATTCTCGAGTCCTGCATGTTGGCTTCGTATGTGGTTGAAAAGACGACAAAGTAATACAGTGGTATAACTGTACATCCCTTCTTCCCTCTCTTTCCCTCTACCTGGTCCCTCCAGAGGCAATGAGTGCAGGGGACAGTCACGAGGAGGGCAGGCTGGTGTACAGGTACGGAGGGGAGCCGGTCGGAGCCTTTGTCCAGCCCAGCCTCCGGCCCTTGGTGCCCAGCATCGCCCACGCCATGTTCCTGGATGTCACCCACGACAACGAGTGCCCCATCCAGGTACCTTATTCTTAAGTGCCCTATTTAGGTAGCCTATTCTTGAGTTTCACTATTCGGGTACAGCACAGCATTATAGTGGCCATTGCTAGTTCATTGCTCTAAAACATATCTAGGCAATGTTTCAATATGCAGACTAGCTAGCATACTACTTAGAATGAAGCAAATACACTGGCCATGTATTCTAAGTGATATGCTAGTATGTACATTGAAACATAATGTTAAACGATATAGGGGCTTCACACTGTTCAGAACCTGGTTGATTTCAGTATGAACTTTGGGTTTAAATCCAGTGCTATATGACACTCCAGTGAGTTTGTTCACTAAAATGGGAACATTGCCCCCCCCCCAGTAAAAAATTTAAAAAAGGAGAGATCCACAAATCTGGTTGTGTCAATTCCTTTCGTTGTCTATGTTCCAGCTCCGCTCAGCGTACGACTCGCTCCCCAGCTCTGCCATCGTCTCAATGGCCTGCTGTTGCTCTGGCAGCACCAGGGGATACGATGAGATGGTGCCTCACCAGGTAACACACAGACACACGCAAACACACATACACACTCACACCGTTTCTCTGTCATAACAGTATGACTTTTGTCTTGATATTTGCATATGTTAATTGCATATACACCACTATAGCATCACTATATATATATATATCTATATCTATATCTATATATATATATATATATATATATATATATATATATATATATATCTATATATATCTATATATATATATATATATCTCAAATCACTTTAAAGGGTCATTTAGAAAAATGTCGTCTTCATATTCATCATCTCCAGTATGTGAAAATGGGGTGTTTCTATATTTTGTATGTATTTTGTGTTTCCAATGACATTGTCAACCAATTAGTAGACAATTATTAAGCAACACCTACTCACAATTTGTCGAAATCACACAATGCACACCGATGATGTCGTTGGAAACACTTACCTTCCTCTATCTTTTTTACTACAAAACATAGAAACGCGCCATTTTCACATAATGTTGATGTTGGGGTGGTGCCGGAGATGAAAAATGGTGAAGTTTCCCTTTAAGTATAAGGCCAAAGGAAGGTTTAGAATTATATTAGGTACTATAGTAGTATTGTACAGTAAATAGCGATGGAGAATGAATGACTAAGCTCTTCAGTAACCATCTCCTCTGCGTGTCTGCCTGTAGATCTCAGTGGTGAAGGAGGAGCGTTTCTACCCCAAGTGGAACCCTGACGCCAAGGCCTCGTCACCCGGCGAGGTCAACCTGAAGACGGGTATTATCGCCGGCAAGCTGGCCCTCAACAAAATGCACCAGGATCTGGCCTCCAAGGGCTTTAACCAGGTGGGTGTGTAGAGGAGTAAACTAAAATTGAAATGAAAACTAATCATGAAATGAAAACTAATGATGAAATAACGTGTTAGTAAACTGAAATTAAATCGAATGGGGTTTTCAAGCTTTTTCCCCCCCTCTAATTGGGTTGTCAGGCTTCTGAATCTAGTGTGGTGACTCAGCGAGATGACATTGTCATGAACGGCACCGCAGATGTTGGTCGCGTTCCCCTGCTTAGACGCTGCATGCGTCAATAAATGGTTTCGTGCCACGTCATCGACTGTGCAGTCGGGCACCAGATTGCTATAACATGTCAGTCGTGTTCCTCTGCTCAGACATTTGTAACGCATGCCAGATCTTACAACTCCTGGATAAGTATTTTACGTATCAGTTAACCACTTTATGTTATAGCAGTCTGGTGTCCGACTGCACGGTCGATGACGTGGCCCGCAACCATTGGTTGATGCATGCAATGTCTGAGCAGGGTAACGTGACCATCATGTGGTTAAAAGGTACCTAAAAACACCCATCTATGTGTTGTAAGATCTGGCACGTGTCAGCAACGTCTGAGCAGAGAAACGAACCCATTGGGATGAGCGCGATGCAAGACTTTGCTACTATGGCTACACTCGCAATGGCCACCAGTCCACCCATTATGCCTTCATTGACTTGAATGTATCAGGCTCCCGAGTGGCGCAGCGGTCTAAGGCACTGCATCTCAGTGCTAGACAGGACCAAATACACTAAGGACAATCATCCACGACAAACTCAAAGAATATGGCTGCCTAAATATGGTTCCCAATCAGAGACAACGATAAACACCTGCCTCTGATTGAGAACCACTCCAGACAGCCATAGACTTTGCTAGATAACCCCACTAGCTACAATCCCAATACAAACACACCAGAACCCCAAGACAAAACACACCACAATACAAAAACCCCATGCCACACCCTGGCCTGACCCAATACATGAAGAAAAACACAAAATACTTAGACCAGGGCGTGACAATCACATAACTCATCACCTTATGTATTAATGCCCCACAATAGCTTGAAGTGACATCCCCAAAAACAGAAACTATACAACACATAAATGGCTGTTAGCCTCCCACACACAGGTTACTTTTTGTCCCCAACACTGAAACTAAATAATATAAAACCAAAATAGAAATCCCTCCCAAAAAGCACGTTATTTTATTTCCGTTTACTAAATAGTTTTTTCATTATTATTTTTAGTTTCCGTTTTCTATAATAACCTTGGTGAATGTATACATGTATTTGCATGATAAGAGTTATGTGTAACAGTGCTTGTTATTTCCTCTGTTCCCTTCCTAGGTGTACGTGGACCAGGTGGACGAGGACGTTGTGGCGGTGACGCGTCACTGTCCCAGCACACACCAGTCTGTGGTCGCCGTGTGTCGCACTGCCTTCCACAACCCCAAACACCACCAGTATAGGAAGGAGGTTCCCCCCATGTTCATCCCTGGTATGATGCTTCACTGTTACCATAAACAGGACAATGCCCTCAGAATGGGCCATCCATAGAAATACAATAATACTAGAGTGGCCTATGTCATTCATCTTCATAACTTTAGAATGTGCTGATAATGGCAGACATCTTGGTCAGGGATTAGTTCCAAACCAGTATTGTTGGAACAAATGGCAATAGAGGCACAGGGAGATGACTTGGATGCAGGACCTACTATTTTAACACAACTTAATCTCTCTCCGTCTTCCAGGTAAAATTGACGAGGTGGTTCTCGAGGCGCGTGTCATCGACAGGCAAGCCGGCACCTACAAGAAATGTGAAAAGTACATTAACGGCATGCCGGAGTACACTGTGGAGATTAAGGAGCACATCCAGGTAACGAGATGCCGGGGAACGTGGGTAATTACAGTTGTTTAGGCCCCCTGTCACAATGGGCTTTCCTCTCAAACAAATCCATTCTCAGACTGGGTCTTGAAAAACAAGCTGCTTCAGGGGCATCCGGTTACATTTCACAAGCTGCTATTGTGTCTGTATTCTGTCTGGCTTGTTTGTGAGTTTCTGTTGAATTCCATTTCGTTTACATAGCTATTTACTCAGTGTAAAGTGTCTTACAGTGTCTTACTTCGCTAAATGTACTTTTTGCATTTTAGTTCAAGTAAAACATTTGGTAATGATTAATGCCATGTTTTTGCAATGATTTACGCTAGATGACTAACAGGAGCCGCTTTTTTGAAGACACCCCACCACCATCTTGGTACTACTCCTCCATTGTAAAAAAATATATATATATTTTGGAAGCTATAGGAATAGATTTTTTAAACATTTTAACTAGACAAGTGAGTTAAGAACAAATTCTTATTTACAATGACAGCCTACCCGGGGAACAGTGGGTTAACAGCCTTGTTCAGGGGCAGAACAACAGATTTTTACCTTGACAGCTCGGGGATTCAATCCAGCATCCTTTCGATTACTGGCCCAACGCTCTAACCATCTTTATTTACTTCTACATTTTGTTTTTGCCATGTTTATTCTATTACAGACGCCTTAATGCAAATTTTTGTATTAAATTATGTTAGCTAAACATTAACATGTCAAATGAAAAGATATATACAAAAATGAACCTTAAAGCATCATTTTTTTGCATAAAAAAAAGTACAAGTTCTAATGTTACTGTCCCCACTACAACAACAAAATACTTAAATACATGTAATTTTGTCCTTAAAACATTTGATTTCAATGCTGTAGAATTCCATTCACTCCTATGGAGTTCTGCATCTCCTGGGGAGTGGCAATATCGCCAACCGGTGGCTTCAAAGCGTCTCACTGGTCAATACTTAGCAATCCAGTGTTTATATACATAATTGATATAGACCAGCAAAAGCCAATTCAGAACTGTCTTCAACTCTCCTCTCAATACCCCATTGTGGACCTTGATACTGTTTTGTGTGGCAGTGAAATTATTCACCCATGGTCTTATTCACCCCAGCTGAAGGACAGTGGCGTTGTGAAACATGCAGGGGTGACATCTAAGGGCAGCAGTGAGTTTGTCCAGGAGATCGTCTTCGAGCGCCTCACCCCCGGCAGCGTCATCGCCTTCAGGTTAGAGGTCATGATGAGTAGCCCAATATACCCAGACATTGAATAGAATTTAAAGGTCTACTGTAAAACACACACATATGTTAGTGAGGGGTGGGGGTGTTCTTTGGCCAGTTTGGCCTCATATTGTCTACTCAAAGCTCACAGGTAACACTGTTAACTCTTCAGCCCTTCGATAGCTCAGTTGGTAGAGCGTTGGACTGTAAAATAGCAGTGATCTGTAGGTTGCTGGTTCAAATCCGTCTTGAAGAAAGAAACCTTTTGGCCGAGAAATCTCTTCAGCATTGCAGACTGTATGTCTCCTAGCCTGGTCCAAGATCTGTTTATGATGTCTTGACAAATACTATGTTCATGTCAGGCCAATGGCACAAACAGATCTGGGACCAGGCGATATGTTTCCCTCTGAGATGTATCTGTGTTTCCCTCATCAGGGTGAGTCTGGACCCCAGGGCCCAAGAGCTGGTGGGAGTCATCAGACATCACCTGATCCAGTTCAGCCCAAAGTACAAGCTTGGCAGTCTGCCCGACCAGCACACACCAACCATACTGGAGACACCCCTGGCACAGTGAGTATTCATCGCACAAAGACACACTTGCACACACGCACCCACCCGCGCACACACACACACACACACACACACACACATGCTGCTTTGCAAACACACCATTTTGCAAGCACACCATGTCTTTTGGAAAAGTGCTGAAAAGGTATAGTACAGATGTCGTATCTTAATTTGATCATCCTGTTGCAGGATAACTTTCCTGCAATGCAGGGAATTAAAAACGTGTATTGTATTTGAAGTTTAAAAAGCCTTCTGAAGTTTGTAATTTCCACTTTCCACTTGATTTTCCCTCACGAAAAATGTATCAACCCGTACAAAAAATGTCCGTTAATTCTAATCTGCGTAATAATTGACATGTCCTGTTGCTGCTGTATTATTTTCCTACTGTAGCAAACTTGCTCAAATTAAAATCCTACATCTGTATGTTTTTTTTAATGATGGTCATATATTTGTATAGTGAGGAATTGATCAACACACTGATCGACATACTGATCAGTGGAACTCTGTAGTCTCCAGTTGTGCCCAGTAAGGTGAGTGTGTGTTGTAATGTTACGTGACCCTATCCTCTATCCCCATGCAGGATCATGTCAGAGCTGACCCTGGCCGACATGAACATGCTGCTGTTCCGCTGTGACTCTGAGGAGCAGGAGGAAGGAGGAGGCTGCTACAACATCCCCTCCTGGACTAGCTTCAAGTACGGTGGCCTGCAAGGTACAGTACAGTTCACACAGAGGGGGTCCAGTCAGCACCATGGTTGGGGTCAATTTCCCATTTTAACTCAGTCAATTCAGTGGAAATTGAAATAGAAATGAGAATTTTCCAGTTTACTTCCTGAATTGACTGATTTTGGAAGTGAATTGATCCCAACCCTGGTCAGCGCACATTGTGTTTGTTGCCCCTAACCACTGATACTTTGTCAGATATTTTTCCACCCCTCCATGGTTAAGGTTAGGATTTGGGTTGGTAAGCTGGTCCTAGATCTGTGCCTACGAGCATCTGTACACATGAGAATATTGTTGAATGAAACTGGACATAGACATTAAAAATCTGATTCATTGTTTTGATACAGGTTTGATGTCAGTGATGGCAGACATTCGTCCGAAGAACGACCTGGGCCACCCGGTGTGTGACAACCTGAGACAGGGTGACTGGATGATTGACTACGTCAGCAACAGGCTGGTGTTCCGTGGTGGCGCTCTAGGAGAGGTGAGCACGGTTTGAGTGACAGTAATTCAAACCGAATGAATCCCTCTTGATTTTCTATAAGGCCTTATGACAATGTAGACTGCCAAGACGGTCAGATGAACTTGACAATAATGATGCTAAATAGAAGGGAATCCATCCTACAACTCGGCCCATCTAAGGTCCAAGACCTGAGTTTTAAATTTACCAGTGTGACAGCAGTAAGATGAGGATTCACTCGCTGTCACCGTTTTCCACAGTCGCCATTTCCAAGGTTGGTGTTTTCCATATAGCATGTGTGTTGTCCGAAACGTTTCCAGGTGGGGAAGTGGCTGGAAGGGATGTTCCACTATCTGAAGCACATCCCTCGCTACCTCATCCCCTGCTACTTTGACGCCATCCTCGTGGGAGCCTACACCACAGCTCTGGACATCACCTTCAACAAGATGTCCAGGTATGTCCCCACAGAAACAGCCCTATAAATGTTTCTCACACACTCAACATACAGTCAGAAAATGATGCAATAGAACAATTGAAGAGACTTCAATTAGATTTTGTATTTGGTGTTAAAAAGGCCCTGCACCTTTAACTTTAAGGGTGTGCCGAAAATCTTATTTACATTTGATGTGTTTTTCTGCACAGCAGTTTTCATGTAAAACCATGTTTTTCTGTGTTTCCTCTCTTGTTCAGTTTTGTCCAGAACGGCTCCACCTTCGTCAAACTGCTGGCTCTGGGCTCGGTCCAGATGTGTGGTGTTGGCAGTTTCCCGGCTCTGCCCCCCTTGTCCCTGGCGCTACCCGACGTCCCCTACCGCCTCGACAAGGACACCGGCAAGAAGGAGCAATGCTGCGTCTCCCTGGCTGCAGGTCTGCCTAGCAACAACTCATGTCTATTCTACTACTGTAAACAGTGGTGGGACGCCACCCAAATAACTCATCTTATTTTTTCTGTTGATATTCTGGAAACTAATGATAATAATCCTTATGCTGGACGACATTGAGTAGCCAAATAATGGGTGTTTTAGAAGTCTCCTGGTAGTCATCAAAACAACCTATCATTGTCGCTTGGTATTTTACTGAAACGATGCCGTAAGCTTCAGTTCATGACCAGTTCGGTAGCTGAAAAAGTCCTATTTGTATCTCGGTACCACTTGAGAATTGGTGTTTGAATTTTAGCTGTGTTCAAACATCTGCTTCCTTTATTCATCTCTACCTTCCTGTTTCACAGGTCTGCCTCACTTCTCCTCTGGAATCTTCCGCTGCTGGGGCCGAGACACCTTTATCGCTCTGCGTGGACTCATGCTGGTCACTGGTCGTCACCTGGAGGCTAGGTGATTGTTCCCTGCACTGCACTAGTATCCAAATGGGACTTCTTAGGTATCATTTGATACAATTGTATATGTTAATGCAATGTTTATTTTCATGAACAGAAACATCATCCTGGCGTTTGCAGGCACCCTGAGACACGGTCTTATCCCCAACCTGTTGGGCGAAGGCATCAGTGCACGCTATAACTGCCGTGACGCAGTGTGGTGGTGGCTGCAGTGCATCCAAGACTACTGTACCCTGGTGCCCGAGGGCACTGCCGTCCTCCACTGCCCCGTGGTCAGGATGTATCCCCATGACGACTCCGAGCCCCACGCCCCTGGCACTCCGGTAGGTCACAGCAATGCACATACCATACACACACATTTTCTTAATCTCTCTCTCTCTCTCACACACACACATGTAGACATCCACACACCCACATGTAGACATCCACACACCCACATGTAGACACCCACACACACACACACGAAGACACCCACACTCACACATGTAGACACCCACTCACACATGTAGACACCCAACATCAAACGCAGAAATGCACACACAGACACACACTCTTCATCTTTCTCTCTCTCTCACACACACACTCCCACATGTACACATACAGTATATACACCCACACACATATGGAAAAGCACAATCTACACACACACACACACACGTACATTGTAATATTTTTGTATGCTGGTATTGTACGTTCTGTATTGTAGATATGTAGTGGTGTAATAATGTTATATGATGTACTGTTTTATCTTTTGTTTTATGTGTAATGTAAGTACCTTAATGTGTTTGGACCCCAGGAAGAGGGAGAGCTAATGGGGATCCCTAATAAATACATTCACTCACACACTCTCCCATCGCTCTCTCTCTCTCACACACACACTCTCACATGCGCACATATTACCCGCACTCATTGTGCATAAATCCACACATGTCCACACAAACACCTACAGGACCTCAAGCAGGGGTAGAGTCTAACGTCATCCTCGTGTGTTTCAGTTCTCGTTCACACAGCCCCTTTGTGATGTCATCCATGAGGCCATGACTCGTCACATGCAGGGCATCGACTTCAGAGAGCGCAACGCCGGGCCAAATATCGACATGCACATGAAGGACGAGGGTGAGTCTGCCACGGCCACACTTTGAGTTAATAAGTAGGACCAGTAGTTTTTCCTGGTTACGTTACCTTCTGGGCCCCGGTTATTCCCTAAAGTGGCTCTAAATGGTTATTATGTTTGTTCCTATGGTGAACATTGACATGGGGTCTTGCTTCAGCAAACAAGGTGTATTGTTGTTCTCCTTGCTCCCAGGCTTCAATGTTGTGGCCAAAGTGAATCGTTATACTGGCTTTGTGTACGGCGGCAACCGTTTCAACTGCGGAACGTGGATGGACAAAATGGGAGAGAGTGACAAAGCTCGCAACAAGGGCATGCCCGCCACACCCAGGTAAGAACTTTGTCATCATAGACCACCAATATAATAGAATACAAAACCATACATTACAACACAATGTTAACCAAACTGTGAGGCAATCGTATTATTCTTCAAATATTAAGCTGTTTTGACTCATGTCCCTGGTGGTGTGTGTCTCCAGAGATGGGTCAGCGGTGGAGATGGTGGGTCTCTGTAAATCTGCGGTGCGCTGGCTGTTGGAGCTCCATAAGAAGGGCCTTTTCCCCCACAGCTCCATGAAAATACACCGGGACGGTGAGTGCTGCCTGGGCACAAGCACACACACACATACATTCTATTGTATGCAAACACACACACACATACATTCTATTGTATGCAAACACACACACACATACATTCTATTGTATGCAAACACACACACACATACATTCTATTGTATGCAAACACACACACACATACATTCTATTGTATGCAAACACACACACACATACATTCTATTGTATGCAAACACACAATAAGACATAATGAAAACATTGTTATTCTATGATTGTTTTCCCTGGCAGGTAAGGAGTTGAAGGTGTCCTATGAGGATTGGAACCATAAGATCCAAGTCAACTTTGAGAAGAACTTCTATGTGTCCCATGACGAGAAGGACCCCGACGAGAAGCACCCCGACCTGGTCCACAAGAGAGGCATTTACAAGGACAGCCACGGAGCCTCCAGCCCCTGGTGTGACTATCAGCTCAGGCCCAACTTTTGCATCGCCATGGTGGTGGTGAGTTGCTATCAGTGGCGTCAGCTCATGCCCGGTTTCCTGTTTTTTTTCTCATTGTAATTTTAGTTTACTTGCATGATCGACTGATTGAAATGGAATTGACCCCAAGACTGGTCCTTAGCCCTTTTCTTGCAATGATCTACAGCAGTGGTTCCCAAACTTTTTTATAGTCCCGTACGCCTTCGAACGTTCAACCTCCAGCTGTGTACCCCCTCGAGCACCAGGGTCAAGGTGAGTTTTTGTCACATCCCGGCTCGTGGGAAGTGACAAAGAGCTCTTATAGGACCAGGGCACAAATAATAACATAATAATATAATAATAATCAATCATTTTGCTCTTTATTTAACCATCTTACATATAAAAACGTATTTGTTCATCGAACATTGTTAATAACTCACCACAGGTTAATGAGAAGGGTGTGCTTGAAGAAATGCACATAACTCTACAATGTTGGGTTTCATTGGAGAGAGTCTGTCTTTAATCATTTTCCACACACAGTCTGTGCCTGTATTTAGTTTTCATGCTAGTGAGGGCCAAGAATCCGCTCTCACATAGGTAAGTGGTTGCAAAGGGCAGTGTTTTAACAGCGCGATTTGCCCAGGCAGGATACTCTGAGCGCAGCCCAATCCAGAAATATGATTAAATAAAATGTTCACAGAACCGCTTGTTTCAATTTCGATGAGGCTCTCTTGTTCAGATATCGGTAAGTGGACTGGAGGCAGGGCATGAAAGCCATAACGAATCCAGTTGTTTGTGTCATCCTTTTGTATCAACTCACTCAGGTGCTTCGCTATATCACATTGGAAAGACCTGTGTGTTGTCCTTTGCAGATAGAGAAGGGCTCCAATTTCTTAATCATAGCCTCAATTTTGTCACACACATTGAATATAGTTGTGGAGACTCCCTGTAATCCTAGATTCAGATCATACAGGCGAGAAAAAACATCACCCAGATAACCAGCGCACTTCTGTATATTGTAAAAGCGTTACATGGTCGCTGCCCATATCTTTACATAGTGCAGAAAATACACAAGTTCAGGGGCCTTGCTTTAACAAAGTTAACTATTTTCACTCTACTGTCCAAAACGTCTTTCAACCTGTCAGGCATTCCCTTGGCAGCTAGAGCCTCTCTGTGGATGCAGCAGTGTACCCAAGTGGCATCGGGAGCAACTGCTTGCATGTGCATTACCACTCCACTATGTCTCCCTGCCATGGCTTTTGCGCCATCAGTACAGATACCAACACATCTTGACCACCAAAGTCCATTTGATGTCACAAAGCTGTCCAGTACTTTAAAAAATATCCTCTCCTGTTGTCCTGGTTTCCAGTGGTTTGCAGAAGAGGATGTCTTCCTTAATTGACGTAACAGAGCTATACCAGCTGTGCCAGGGCGACCACATCTGCGACTCATCCAGCTGTAGCTCAGAATTCACTGGCTTGTATGCGAAGCAGTAATTGTTTCAAAACATCTGACATGTCACTGATGCATCGTGAAACAGTGTTGTTTGATGAAGACATTGTCTGTATAGTTTTTTGGGGCCTTTTCCCCCAGAATTGTTCCAGCCATATCCGTGGCAGCAGGAAGAATTAAGTCCTCCACAATAGTATGAGGCTTGCCTGTCCTAGCCACTCGGTAGCTCACCATATAAGACGCTTCTAGCCCCTTCTTATTAATGGTATCTGTTACTTTTATACATGTCTTACTACTCGAAAGTCATCTTAATTCTCGCTCAAAAAACTCCTGTGGCTTATTTTTCAAATTGGCATTTTTTGTATCTAAATGTCTGAATGTTTCATTGAGTTGTGAGAAAGTACTTTTGCACATATAACACACTGTGGCTGAGGAAAGGCACTACTCCCAATATAAGTGAACTCCAAATCAATGTAGTTATCATATTTGCGCCTCTTTGATGGTCCAACATCCCTGTCTGTTGTTCGGTGCTTTCCCGGGTAAAAGTGCAGGCTGCATCAGATTCACAACTGTCAGTGTCCATGCTAGCTGGGCTAACAACAACATTTATAATTACTGATGCTAGCATTGGATGTGCTCGTGGCAGCAGAACAACTTGTGTCGTCAACAGGTGCAGGTGTAGTACTGCTGGTAGTAGCAGTACTACCAGTAGAGCTGGTATGTGTCTCTATGGATGCGGGCCTTCATTTTTGGCTACATTCGGACCATTAATGGAATTCCCGCGAGAGAGTAACAGTTAATATGATTGGATGTTAATTATTTGACTAGGCTACCTATATTTGACATTGTGTTGTTATTTTGCTGAACACTAGATGGTTTCATTTTATTTTTGCCAGTAAAATGAGGCTACTCAGGCAAGAAAAAAAACATACCCAAATGTGTAGCCCCGTTGGAAAATATAACTGGACTGTTTGAAAATTATACATATTTTTTTTAAATGTGGATCACATTTTTATTTGGCGTACCCCCGACGACATTGTACCACAGTTTGGGAATACCTGGTTTAGACCGTTTGTAAGTTTTGACAGACTAGGAGTGACATTCTCTTCTTCTCCCACTTTGACCATGCCGTGCGGGAATCTTAGCTCTATTCCGTTTAGTTTTATCCTAAAAAAAACTCCCTAGTCCTTGCCAATGTCAAGCATGCCAATAACATGATGCTGCCATCACCATGCTTGAAAATATGAAGTGGTACTCAAAAATGATATATTTTTATTTAACTTTTAGTTTATGTGAATCACATTTTTATTTGGCCTACCCCTGACAGCATTGCTTACCCCTGGGGTTAAAACTTTTTTAAAAAATCATATTTTAAGGGAAATGTTTTTATATATCTTATATATCTTTAGCTCACATATCATTTAAAAGTATTCATTGAGGTGTCTGTAATAGAATATATGTGTCAAAACAAATGTAGACATGAATAAATGCATTTCTATAGCTTCCAATATGTTTTTTACAATGGTGGGGGGAGTGCTAAGATGGCGCAGTGGCTTCAATACACAGCGCCCCCTGTAATTTATCTAGTGTATATATAAATCATTGTTTTCTTGACTACCCCTTGGTTGTAAATATATCTAAAGAACTGGGGTGGAGTTTGTGAGGTATTAATGAGATGAATAATTTCTCTATTTTGTCCCTGAGGCTCCTGAGTTGTTCACGGTGGAGAGAGCCTGGAAGGCCCTGGAGGTCGCTGAGAAGAAGCTGCTAGGACCTCTGGGAATGAAGACCCTGGATCCAGAGTAAGATACCTACAGCTATTAGTCATTATTATTAGTAGGTCCAAGTTTTTCCTATTCAGGTCATATTGTCAGGAAAAGCTCCTGGAACCCTCTTCATTTACTGATTCATTTTCTATATATATTTTCTTGGCTTGTATACTACTGACATCACGTTTATTTCTCCCCCAGTGATATGGTGTACTGTGGTGTCTATGACAACGCCCTGGATAACGACAACTACAACGTGGCCAGAGGCTTCAACTACCACCAAGGACCGGTGAGTGTGCTTCACTCAGGATTGGAGTTGTAACACACCTTAAATGAGGAGTTATTGTTCACCTTCTTATGACAATGCTCCTGAGTGGATAAATAACGTTGTATTGAGTTGATCTGTTGGGTTTAATGACTTTTTTTTTTTTTTAGGAGTGGCTGTGGCCAATTGGGTACTTCCTTCGAGCAAAGCTCTATTTTGCCAAGAAGCTTGGGAAGGAGACCTATGACCAGACAGTGTACCTGGTGAAGAGCATACTCTCTCAGCATTATGTCCACCTGGAGAGGTAAATGCACACAGACACACATTTACACACACTATTTGAACACCCATCCATGTCTCTTCTAACCCCCCAGGTCTAGTTGGAAGGGTCTGCCAGAGCTGACCAATGAAAACGGACAGAATTGCCCCTTCAGCTGCGAATCCCAGGCCTGGTCCATCTCCACGGTGCTGGAAGTCCTCCACGACATGTGACAACACCTCAATTCCTGTGGGCGGAGACCCGCCCTATGATCTCACTTCCTGTGGGTGGAGACTCGTCCCATGATCTCATGTCCTCTTGTAGTCCGGCATTGTTTAATTTCACCTTCGTAGTGTGGTCTTTGTTGTCTTGTTTTGGACCTCATGTACACCCCATGGACTAACCATACTGGGATCTCAAGTATACAGCAGGCTAATGCCTAGTGAACATGTGAACACCAGCACTTGCAGTTTGCTGTGGAGGGCATTGGGAAATTGTAGTTCACAGCCTCATTTGACACCTGACTTAGTGTTGTCAAGGTATCTGTTACAGTAGATATGAGCTAATGTTATCGCACTTAAAGATGAAGTGATGTATTCTAAGGTTGGAAGACCGACTGTTTTAAAACCAGATTACCTTCTAGGTAGATAAACTTTCATCTTGTCACCTTAGCTGCTAACCTGTCTCTTTTAAAGACTGTATCAAAGTGTACTGTGCTATGAAATTTGTCAATTGGTGATCCATTGTCGTGTGCTACCATGTCTTTTACTGGAGTTTAAATCCCTAAATAGAAGCCTCTGTGGAAACGTGTCACTGTGACTGAAATCTTGTAGAGTTGCTCTTCTATCTATGACCCTCTAAATGTGATTCATCTCTCCTTGTGAATCCGATGCCTCATTTTATTGGTCAACATGCATCTAGCTTATAGTGTGTCTAGTGTGTCTAGTCTACATAGTGTTGTCATGGTATATAAACAGTCTGCAACCTGAACTATTCTGTGTCTTTGTCTTCATGTCTGTGTTGAGGTGAAGAGAAACAATAGTTTGACTGACTGAGTAGCCTGTACACTAGCTCCCAGTTAGCTCTCTGGGTTGTGTTAGACACAGCATACAGTAAAACCTTTATTTATTGAAATTTAATCTAGTTTTTTTTTAAATACAATTTTCAAGAGAAACCTGGTCAAAGACCACAGTAGATTTGACAATATCTACAATTATTTATAAACCTATGTCATGAAGAACGTTTTTTTACAGTATAATAACTGTCTCTAGTCCTGTTCTTTAGGATCAATTGAAGACAGAGGGATATCATGGGGATCCCGAACACTGACAAGACACAGGCAGAGAGCACCTGAAAAGAGAAAAAGAAACACTAAAAATGACATATCTACACAACGCACTCCACATTTTCACACTGCACATTTTCACACTGCACATTTTCAAAGTGAAGTCATTTTGGGGGGTTGTTGAATATCTCTTAAGGACTGACACTGGACCATTCAGGATCAATTAACACCTATTGCCATTATAGTGTGTCTTTGGCATTAAAACGTGTGTAATTGTACTGCTGAAAATAAAACTGTATCCCAGGGTTAGGTATTCAGAAGACTGAGGCAGGGTTTAATCTAACTTTTTAGCTGGGCTTTGCTCTTTTCATATTTATTTTGATCCTGACAAACTTCCCAGTCGCTCCCAGTGACAAGCATACCCATACAATTATGCTGCCACCACAATATTTGAAAATACAGAGGATCAACAACATTGCATTCACTAATTACTGGCCTGTTTGACAAAGTCGTTTAAAAAAATCCACTTCAAATCATCCATTATGTTTGCAACGAGGCTGGTAAGTAATACTGCAAGATAAATGTATTTCTTTGTCATGTTTTCGGCATAAATGTACAACTACAGTGCATTTGGAAAGTATTTGGACCACTTCCCGGTTTCCATATTTTGTTACATTACAGCCTTATTTTAAAATGGATTTTTAAAAAAATATCCTAAACAATCTACACACAATATCCCATAATGACAAAATGAAAACATGTTTTTAGAAATGTTTGTAAATGTATATATTTTTTAAAACAGAAATACCTTATTTACATAAGTATTCAGACCCTTTGATAGGAGACTCTAAATTGAGCTCAGGTGCATCGTGTTTCCATTGATAATCCTTGATGTTTCTACAACTTGGAGTCCACCTCTGGTAAATTCAATTGATTGGACATGATTTGGAAAAGCACACAACTATTTATTTAAGGTCACACAGTTGACAGTGCATGACAGCAAAAACCAAGCAATGAGGTCAAAGGAATTGTCCGTAGAGCTCCGAGACAGGATTGTGTCGTGGCACAGATCTGGGGAAGGATACCAAAATATTTCTACAGCTTTAAAGGTCCCCAAGAGCTTCTCTGTGGAGATGGGAGAACCTTCCAGAACCATCTCTGCAGCAATCCACCAGTCAGGCCTTTATACTAGAGTGACCAGACGGAAGCCACTCCTCAGTAAAAGGCACATGACAGCATGCTTGGAGTTTGCCAAAAGGCACCTAATGACTCTCAGACCATGAGAAACAAGATTCTGTTGTCTTATGAAACCAAGATTGAACTCTTTGGCCTGAATGCCAAGCGTCGCGTCTGGAGGCACCATCCTACGGTGAAGCATGGTGGTGGCAGCATCATTATGTGGGGATGTTTTTCAGCAGCAGGGACTGGGAGACTAGCCAGGATCGAGGGAAAGATGAACGGAGCAAAGTACAGAGAGATCCTTGATGAAAACCTGCTCCAGAGCTCTCAGGACCTCAGACTGGGGCAAAGGTTCTCCTTCCAATAGGACAGTGACATTAAGCACACAGCCAAGACAACGCAGGAATGGCTTCGGGACAAGTCTCTGAATGTCCTTGAGTGGCCCAGCCAGAGCCCGGACTTGAACCTGATCGAACATCTCTGAAGAGACGGGAAAGTAGCTGTGCAACCTGACAGAGTTTGAGAGGATCTGCAGAGAAGAATGTGAGAAACTCCCCAAATACAGGTGTACCAAGCTTGTAGCGTCATACCCAAGAAGACTCGAGGCTGTAATTGCAGCCAAACGTGCTTCAACAAAGTACTGAGTAAAGGGTCTGAATACTTATGTAAATGTGATATTTCTGTTTTTTTTAATTTTATACGTTTGCAAACATTTCTAAAAAACAGTTTTTGATTTGTAATTATGGGGTATTGTGTGTAGATTGATGAGGGGGGAAAACAATTTAATCAATTTTAGAATAAGGCTGTAGAGTTACAAAATGTGGAAAAAGTTAAGGGGTCTGAATACTTTGAATGCACTGTATATAGGGCAGGGTTGAGTTGGTAGCAGGCTAGTGATGGCCTGCGTTGTCTTGGCTGTGTGCTTAATGTCACTGTCCTATTGGAAGGACTACAGGGTTCCTTCATAAGTGAAGGGAAGAGGTGAGAGGAGGAGAGCGCATGGATGCGAGAAGGAATACAACGTGGCTTCTATGAAATTGAACTGTGTTTACGTGTGATCAGGGGTGTATTCATTCTGCCGATCTTGTTGAAAAACGTTTCTTAAACGGAAGCAAAAGGAACAAAACCGGGATAAACATACCTGAATTTGTCCAATAGAAACTCTAGTTTACAACAATTGGACTAATGATTACACCTTATATCAGCTAGTTGCAGGCAAGAGTGTGCAAGGCGGGCATTGAGTGTCACTGTCTGTCCATGTGTCACCTCAAATTTGTCTCTCAACCTGTGTGCACCTACGTTATAAACTTGTATTCATAGGCTAGGTTGTAGCAACCTCATGATGGGTATAGGAAAAATGTTGTATCGTGTAGTAGTCTAAATCTATCGCTATTATATTGAACTGGGTGAATGGAAAATTAATGACAGTCATCCAATATGCTGTAGTAGAAATAAGGCCATGCTCGTTAAAAATAAATCGTCCTCCCTCATCTTAAACGGCACTGACCGCCACTGGATGCTACCCTAGAGGGTGCTGTTTTAATCAGTTATTTGGTGACATGAATAAATTCATTATAGTTTTATCTAAAAAGGATAACTTTGTTCATTTTTCACTATTTTTACTTGTATGGAATTCACTGAGTAGGATGGTCCTCACCGTCCCCTCTGAGGAGCCTCCACTGGTTGATGTTGTTGCGCCCCAATGTGACTATAGTCCTCCCATCTCCCAGGCCTGTAAACAGGAAACCCTGGAATTCTAAGGAATTCCCAACAGTCTCCATAGTAACTGTGGGGAAAAGGTGAGGAGTGGAGCTGTGAACTGGGCAGTCTCAAACGGCAGTGACGCCCAATCCTAAACACTTGGTCTTTGACCATAGAGAATGGCGAGAGTACGAGTGAGAGGCTAAGAAAAGACAAAGCATGCAAATTGAAATCGACCCTTTCAACCAAGATGAACAAGCTATCAACATGATGTACTTATTCTAAGACAAATCTTCCATGACCATTAACACAATAGTAATTGCTATGTAACTATCAACTGCACACGGCCATACACTAGCTTACGACGTGGTTTAGCTCCACTTTCTCCGAGGATGAACTATATTTTCCAAACTGATGATAGGCTGCATATGATAACCCAAGCGTTATGAGGACTAGAGTCACCTTTCTCCTCCGTCCATTGACGGTAAAATAATAACCCAATTTTCCATCCCCTCTGACCAGGCCCTTGGGCTGTAGGAGGCGCTGCTGGCTAAAACTGTACAGGGGAGGGGGGGGACCACAGAGCCATTTGGGGAATGACAGGACTCCCTCCATGAAGGCAGATGTCAAGATAATGGGTAGAACGTGTGGATGCATCTGGAAAAAAAACAGCTATCAAAAGGAGACTGTATCACGGAAATACAACAGACAATTGGCAGTATTTTTCATGTACAGGATACAGTGAAAATTGTTGATTTACCATACATAAAGCAAATAAGGTGTCACCAAACCATTACGAAATGTGAAACAAGACTATTGCAAATGACATACCGCTGACATACGATAAGACGCAATTCAGAAAGAACTGTTCTGTAAGTGGCCCTACTTTATCATTATGTCAATCTTCTTCGGGGGTTTTGCCTATAGCCAAATTCACTCTCAGTAACCTGCCAAGATAATTCCAGACAATTTAAATACAGACTAATTGAACAGAAAAAGAACAGACAGAAACCCAGTCATACAGCGGGTGCTGTATCCAAGTGCTATACCGAAATTGTTGAGTGAGTTTCAATGACGATGGTAGTAAAAGAGCGAGAGGTGAGACTTTAGCCATCCGAGTATTACCTCTTACCTCTTTTCAAGTCAAATGATGAAATTCAGGTGGCGGCATAAAGAAAAAGGAAGTGAAGGGGTTAACTTCACACTGAATGGACAAAAACAGGCCATTGCTAAACTCTTGCCCCCCACTTGCTAACAACGTCAAAATGGGGTTGAAATGCGCTCAGATTACGCATGACATCATGAAACACTAATCCCGTCTATTTGCCAAAGCGAGTGGTCACCCTTGTTTTATTTTTTTTATGTTTCCCGTCATCTCCAACTCAACCGTCAAGAAAAAAAGGACATGGTTGTCTAAGTTGTAAAAGCCTTAACATTCCAGTCTGTGCTTGAAAGCCTGAACGATGCAATCATCTGAAGCCATTATTTCATGAACGTCTTTCCAGATACCGTAGCGTAGTTCTTCTGTGGCCACCAACGTTTATTGTATTACCTCTAACCATTATGTTCTCTTACTATGCTCTATCAGTGTTGTGGAAAAATCCAAGGGAATGTACTATAGTAGCCTGGTAAAGCGGTGTAAACTCAAAAAACAAACAACCGTGGAACTTCCAAAACAGCTTGGCTTTTATTTTCGATCTTCCTAAAACAGCTGGAGACATACAGTACACATTTAGAACAATTACAGCAGAAGAGGTGGAGAGACCGTGCACTGAGTGGTCGAGCCACAGTTGGACGGTCGGACCGTTTGGTCTCTCCTGACCGTGGAGCTGTGGATCCAGCTCGATATACAGTCACGTAACAGGAGCTGCCTTTGGGGGGGTTGTAGTGTTACTGAGCGGTTTGCGCCCGACGCCCAGGGTATTATAGCACCTTTGGTGGGAGTTGGTCTGGCTCCCAGGGTTTTGGGCTTGGGGCAAAATGGGGTAGAGAGGTGGAGGGGGTGGAAGGTCTTGGGTTAGGGGAGAAGATAGGCATGAGGTTCTGGAGGTGGTTAGGGAGGAAGGAGAGATTGGGGGACAATTCTAGCCTGGTCTCATCTGTATGTGCTTTAGGGAACCGCTCTCTGCAACGTTAGTTTCTTATCATTCCAAACGTGTACAGGTAACTGCCAAAATAACGGAAACACTTGAGTAAATGAGGGTTCTGGCGGCTCCGTTGTGGTGTGGGGTACATTTTCCTGGCATGGTTTATGTCCACTCAACCCCTTAGAGGGCAAGGTAAACGCCAACCTATGGTGATAACCTTCAACCTATGGTGAATAATTTCTACCCAGATGGGAGTGGATGACAATGCCCCCATCCGCAGGGCACAAGTGGTCACTGAATGGTTTGATGAGCATGAAAACGATGTAAAACATACACCATGGCCGTCTCAGTCACCAGATCTCAACCCATTTGAACACTTATGGGAGATTCTTGAGCGCCGCCTGAGACAGCGTTTTCCACCACCATCAACAAAACACCAAATTATGGAATTTCTCATGGAAGAATGGTGTCACATCCCTCTAATAGAGTTCCAGACACTTGTAGAATCTATGCTAAGGTGCATTGAAGCTGTTCTGGCAGCTCGTGGTGGCCCAACGCCCTATTAAGACACTTTATGTTGGCGTTTCCATTATTTTGGCAGTTACCCGTAGCTTTGGCATGAAAACAAGTCCAAGTTGGCTACAAGCCATATAACTTCTGGAACCAGGCTATAGGACAAGTCTACAATCTAAAGGAAAAGAGTCCAGGGCACAGTGCAAGGTGTCCTGTATGGGGACTGTCTTCACATTCTGTGGGGGGCCATTGTGAGTGCGGGCCCCTGGCCCTTACGGGGCCTTGCCCTTACAGGACTGGCAGCAGGCCTTCCTGTAGTACCAGTGTGTACACAGCTTCACCTTCAGCACCAGGGCACAGTTGGCCGTAGCCTTGTCCTGACACACCTCTTCAACTGGGGGGGAGAAGAGGGGGGACAATATTACAGTGGCCATTTTGACAGACAGACAGTTAGGCAGACAAGCAGCGTTCTTCCTACCTGGGGCCTCTGTGGGACAGGCCTGCACCTCACACGTCTGCCCGGCCTCAGGTTTGAGGGCAGAATCACAGCTGTGGCCTAGCTCCTCCCCCTGGTAGCACTTCACCTCCCGAACGTGCACCCCGCTGCCACATGTCTTACTGCACTGTGATGGGAGGAGAAGAAAGGCAATGACATTACTCACACACAGGAACAAAAAGCATCCACATTTTGTGTTGTGCTTGAGAAGGGAGAGAGTGAGAGAATCACACAAACCCTGCAGTGATTCTTTCACATCTACTACTAAACTATACTGATAGAATTGTCTAAATAACAGTGGAATGAGCTAGAGGAGACTGCCCTAGACAGAGTGCAATGGAGAGGAGTCATTGATGGTCCTAAAGTAAGTGAGTAACAGTGACAGTGGTTGGATTGCTCTAATGACATGTACCTGAGACCAGGAAGTGGTGAACCACTTGGAGCAGGGCCTCTCGAAGCAGGCGGAGCTCTCCTCGGGTTTGAGGGCGGAGTCACACGTCTGCCCGTGGAACTCCTTGAACACGCCGTCCTCCAGGCCGGAACACACCACCTGCCGCGTTTTCACCCCCCGCCCACAGGTGGTGTTACACTGGTGGTACAGAGGGAGAGAGGAGAGGAAGATTGTCACAGCCACAGCTTCTCTGTCATCTTTACATGTAGTTCCTTTGTGGATCACGCATTTCAGACAGTGGTACATGCAGGTAAGAAAGGGAGACTGTTACGCCCAAAACCAGTCCTCTGTAGTCCCGCATGCATTTTTTTCACATCTTTTTTTTTTTTAATTAAGTTTTGTCCTTGCTTGTAAGGCCTGGACTTGTTTGTTGCGTTATTCCCATGACAATGTTTGTTTAACGCGGCTACGACAATGTTTGTCAAGCGTATTGAATGAAACGGAATGGAAATAGAAGCGGCTGAAGCTGAACTCGCGGTGAACTCTCAAATGAAAGATCTGACTTGCACTGGGAGGCTGTTGTGACCGCCCTGCTAGGCAAGTCTTCCTTCCCCATAAAGCTACAGCACACACTCGCCTGTTCCCACTCCTGCTCTACCCAGTGCGCGGGGCAGTTCTTGTCCCCACAGGGGTACACGGCCAGGGGCTTGAGGTCCAGGTCGCACTGGCCGTCAGAGATCACGTTGCCGTTGCTGTTCTTGCACGCCACGTAGCGCGTCATCCTGCCCTCGCCACAGGCCCCTGAACACTTAGAGAGTACACAGACAGCCGGGGGGGAGTGTGAGGGAGGGAGGGACAGTAAGGAAGAGTAAGAAAACGTATGAGAGAGACAATACGTGATGACAGGGAAATAGAGGGAGGGAAACAAAGGGACAAGGAGGGAGAGCGTATTCAAGATCAAGAGGAGCTGTGTTGATTTCCTATCAATGATATATCATCAAAGTACAATATCAAGATTCTTTATCGGCCCATATCGTTGCTGCCAAGGCGCAAGAACATGACGATCTGAGAGTAGTTGATGAACCTGTACAGGTAAAGGAGTTTCTTCCTGACCACGTGAATACCCCTGGGGGGAAACCCCTGGGTGTTAGCTGTGCCTAGGCTAAGACCTTCGTGCAGCTGAGGGTGGTTAACTCACAGGGCCCCAGTCCGAAACGGTCCACCTGCGGTCACAGGGCGGTCCCTCGCACTCCTTCTCACTGAGTGGCCGCGAGGATTCGTTACACAGGCGCGTCTCCATGGAGCAGCGCACCTCCCGACTCCTCAAACCACGTCCCCCACAACGAGCGGAACACTGGAAAAGAAGAAACGACCACACCGCCCTCCATCAATGCTCAGAGAACACTCACTATTATGATCCTTCACTCTGGAGTGATTTTTATTTAACTAGGGCAAGTCGGTTAAAAACAAATTCTTACTTACAATGACAGCCTAGGAACAGTGGGTTAACTGCCTTGTTCAGGGGCAGAACGACAGATTTTTACCTCGTCAGCTCGGGGATTCGATCTTGCAACCTTTCGGTTACTGGCCCAACGCTCTAACCACAAGGCTACCCGGCGCCCCTCTAACCACTAGGCTACCCGCCGCCCCTCTAACCACTAGGCTACCCGCCGCCCCTCTAACCACTAGGCTACCCGCCGCCCCTCTAACCACTAGGCTACCCGCCGCCCCTCTAACCACTAGGCTACCCGCCGCCCCTCTAACCACTAGGCTACCCGCCGCCCCTCTAACCACTAGGCTACCCGCCGCCCCTCTAACCACTAGGCTACCCGCCGCCCCTCTAACCACTAGGCTACCCGCCGCCCCTCTAACCACTAGGCTACCCGCCGCCCCTCTAACCACTAGGCTACCCGCCGCCCCTCTAACCACTAGGCTACCCGCCGCCCCTCTAACCACTAGGCTACCCGCCGCCCCTCTAACCACTAGCCTACCCGCCGCCCCTCTAACCACTAGGCTACCCGCCGCCCCTCTAACCACTAGGCTACCCGCCGCCCCTCTAACCACTAGGCTACCTGCCGCCCGTGATCCAGCGATGAAGTATGATAGCATTATACAACTTCATATAGTTCCTACTGTTACCCAGAACACATATTTGAAGATCTATTTCTATCTTAAAGATTCCTTGTCGAATGCACAATAAAAAATTAAAAAACACACACACACACCTCAGACCAGTCAGAGACTTCCCATTGTGGGCCACAGCCTTTGCTCTTGCAGGCCTTGCGTGCCATTGGTTTCTGCAGCTCTGCAGCCACACACAGCTCGTCATACACGGAGCTGTCGAAGCCTGGCGCCATCATCTTCCAGCAGCGCACCGTACGGAACTGGTAACCCTCGCCGCACGTCCTCGAACACTCACTCCACCGACTGGTCTCCCACCTAGGGTGAAGACCCAGTCAGCCCAAGTACAAACGGTTAGTATAAGGCTTTAGCTCCGCCGGCTAACGCAATCTTATGGCATGCAGGGCAACCAGGTTCGAACTCCAGTCGGTCGCAATTGTACTGGAGAAAAGTTTCTTATTTGTGTGAAGGGAATGGCAGACTGAATGCCAACAGGCACATTGATTCAAAGGAGCTGCAAAACCCAGTCATTATTCTGAAACCATCAGGTCCTAGCCAACGGAAGACAATGCAGAATGCTATTTACTGGTCCACGAGGACCTCAACCTGATGTGGCAGTGGAACTGATCATATGGGATATCTAACCTTGGTGGACACTCCTTCCCGGTGCAGAACTCGTGTGTGGGTTCAGGTCTGGTCACAGCGTCACAGTAAGTCTCGTCCACCTCAGAGCCGTCATACCGGACACACAGGGCGTAGGACGTACTGATACCTGGGCAAGGAAACGTAGACTACCATGACCAATATAATACCGAAACTCACACCGCTGTTGAACAGTCAGGGTTAAACAAAACATCCCAGTGAACATGTATCCTTTACGTTAAGTTGGTTAATATATTTAGTGAGAGGTATGATCAACGTGGAGAGAAGAGACACTAAGTGATTTGCCAGTACCTCTGCGTGTCTATGTTTGTGTAACATGTGTGAGAATATGTGTATACAGTGTGTGTACAATGTGGGGGGGGTGTATGTGTGTGTGTGTGTGTGTCTGTGTACACTGTGTGTGTGTGGTGTGGCTGGTAGCTGCACCTGTGGTACATGTTGAACTGCAGGGTGCATACGCAGATACCTTCCATCTGTACATGTCAGCAAGGCTGATGTCACGGTCAAGCAATCCCACCTCAAACTCATTGCTGCTGGAACGCATTGGGAGAGAGGGAGGAAGAAGGACAAAACCCGGAGAACGGGAGGAAGAGATCGAGGGAGAGGGAGAAAGGTGATTGAATGTCTGAATCGAACCAAATTGAACCTAGCAATGTATCTACTTAATATAAAGGTAGGTACCATCTGGGGGAAAGCATGTCATGGTTATTAAATATGACAAAGGCAAAGGGCCAACAAATAACATCAAACTAAAGTGCATATAATGTGGCAGACCCTCCTCACCCCCCCCCACCCCTCCACTAAGGCAGCTCACCTCTCTGTGTCGGGGGCCTGTACCGGCTCTACCTGGTGGAGGTTGACGAGGTTGGAACTCTCTGTCCCGTTGGGCTCTGGTTCGAAAAGGAGTCCATAGGGGGCGTTGTCCTCAGCTGTGGCCTCGTGGAGTTTGAGGCTGCCTGGGTAGATCTCCAGCTGGGCCAGGCTGTTGTCCAGGGAGGAGCTGGTGTTGAGTTCCAGGAGAGGGCAGAGGTTGGAGCCATCCTGGCAGGGTTGTCTGAGGCCTCCTGGCTCAGAGACCAGGTCCAGGAACAGGCCCCTGTGGAGGGGCTTGGATGGTCGGTGGGTGCCGTTGGGACCAGGAGAGTCACCATCGATCAAGTTTGAGTCTGTCCCTTGTAAAATATTGTAAAATACATAGAAATGATTTCAAATCTCATTAAAAAAATCTACAGAACATTCCCATCACAAAAGGGCATCAAAACTGTTTGCTGATATCCCGCAATAATGTACTTCGAAGAAACTTCCCAACTAAAAGTGACAGACTACCGGCCAATGTCCTTGTTCGTTACAGATACGACAATGCAAGTACATTTGAAAGTCAAAACTCTCTGTAAAATAGTCAAGTGGATACACAGCCCAGATATCAACTTCATACTCAAGACTCACTGTAGTTAGCAGGTGCAGGGTGTCCCTGGTCTCCTAGCTTATTCTCCAGGTTGTTGTGGTGGATCTCACTGGCCGGTCTGAACACCAGCATGGCTGGTGGTTGACTGAGGTTGAGAGGAGCCTGTAGTTCCCACACAAGACCTTCATGGTCATGATCCAGGTCATGGTCAACCTCCGGGGGGTTGTCCGGGACCCGAACACCACTGTGGTTTCCCAGCTTCCCATAGTCCTCGCTGGCCTCAATCTCATTGTCATTGAAGGAGAGTTCAGTGGCAGTGACGTTGGCCATTGTTTCTTGGGCCACCGGGGGCCATGGTTCTGGGACCGCTGGTTCGACAACGGACAGTGCTCGTATCTGGACCTCCTCTGGAGGCGAGGCTACTGGGGTTGTTGTGCGGGCTTCTGGGGTGCGAGGTACGGTGTACTCGTATGTGATGTGGGGCATCTTTCCGTTCAGGTTGTAGTACTTGTATAAAAAGGGTAAGAGGCCTTTCAATCACACTACAATAAAGCCAACATGTCAATTGTCTATTTGAGGAATCACTGGAAAACATGCCCTAGTTACCTACAGACAGTACATACCTAAATACCTACCATGACGTTTAGCCCCTGGTCAGTGGGTCCTTGGGCGATGATGTACTCAAATCCATCTGATAAGAGGTTAGCGGGTCTCCTGTACTTGAAGACTGTGCCAGCAACACGGAAGTTACGGGGATTGTCGATAATTGTGTTCCCATTGAAAAAGAAGTGTCCTGCTTCATCGGATAGGGCTGGAGGAAAGCAATATGATCTTATGGACAACAGCTGTAACAACTTTCTCGCTAAATTAATTTTGTTTTAGATTTATTCCACGAACCCAGACACAAGTTTTGATTGGATAGGGCCTATGGTAATCGCACGGAAATCAACAACAGCTCATATTTCTTAATTCTAGTAACTATGAAGGTTGTTCTGCTCCAAAACATGTTCCGCTTGTTAAGTTTCACAATTTCTAGTTACTGTATCCCAATAAAATTCAATACCACATGATCTGAATCTTACCCAGTATATTTTCGGTTTTCCGTCTCTCAATGATCTGGATGTCGGTGGCACCAACAGGAATGTTGGTGATAAACACATAACCTGATTCAAAGGGGGAAAAAACAAGATCACCCACTTTAGTTGTGCCTTTATTTCCAGGCACACAGTGACATGGAGGTTAGGGCTCTTTGATTTTATAGATGTTTAGAAGGGCACTTAAAAAGGTAGGATATGCTGTATAACCTCTTGGTACTACTTAAGATATACCTAACTGTGTGCTCCCTTTCCGGTGAGATCCAGACACTCTGTAGCAGGAGCTGCCATTCCCGCCACACACACCACACGTATCTACCGTTTTACTGGAGTAAAGCTTCCCGTCACAACCCACCGTCTGTAGTACAGGTCAGCCAGGGGAGAGAAGAAAAGAAAGTCCTCATGAGTTTGGGATCCTTTTCCTAACTCTGTGACCTGACCAGGAAAAACTAGGTATATTGTTTGGCAGATGCTTTGAACCAAACGAGACTCAAGTGTCTAATCAGGTTTTAAAAAATCTCCTGGCAACAACTCATTACAGACCTAGGTCCAAAGGGCATTGATTGACATTGCTTGGCAGATGCTTTGAACCAAAAGAGACTCAAGCGGTTGATCAAGGGAAAAAAAGTGTATGGTCCTAATAGCGATCCCTGTGGCGCACCTGACACTGGCCCTCGATGCAGACGCCCTGGTAGATGCCGTCCCGGCAGTAGGTTCCGTCGTGGGCCGGGACCAGCAGCTGCCTCTCCCCTGTGGTGCTGGTGCACTGTAGGTCACACGGCTTGTTGGAGATACTGATGTAGTCATCTGGGACAGGAAGTGACCGAGAACAACTTAAAGAAATGTTCAGATACTCTTAAGTTCGTTAAGGCTGTTTTGACGCTAGCTACAAAAGCCAGTCCCCGAGGTTATCGTCTAGAACGGAGATTTGATTAGAAAAGGATTGAGAAATTCACTCAAATGCGATTAGACATGAATGAGAATGTTTTTAATTTGTCATGTCTATATGTCATTTACCTAGAAACCGAGACATAATAGTCTGAGTTTAAAGATGACATAAGCCTTGGACTGGGGCCTTAAAGCATGATGCAAGACGTTCTATGGAAAGGTACTCGTTTCCTGATTCTGGCAGGCAACAGCCAAGCGAGGCAGACAAAAGAATGAAAGACAAAGAGACAAATGAAGGAGTAATCATGAGAGAGAGAAAAAAAATGAACATCAAATGAATGCAACTAGGCAAAAGCTTGAGGGAGCGAGAGGGGGAGAAATAGAAGGAGAGTGAGAGGGGGAGAAATAGAAGGTGCATCCCAGTAACAGCTTCTATCTCCTGAAGTATGCACATGTTCATTACTTCCCACAAATCTAAAAGCATAGGATTGGTGGAGGCATGGGCTAGTGGGAATCTTCATCATATTTCTGATACCAGTCATTTCCTTTTCGAATCAGTGAAGGTGAACAACCACACACTTCTATAGGAAGGAGAGATAATTGGGACTGAGCCAAATAGCGTTTTAGAGAACGAAAACCACCTATGACTAATTCATTGCTTACCTGGATAGAGGGGCACCCACTCGTAGTGTCTCCTGCCGAAGGCTTTGGCGTTGAACTGGGAGCACTGCTGCTGCTTGAAGCTAACACTGGTACTGACACAGGGCTGGGGAGAAAGACGAGAACAGCAGGATGAGACAAGAGTAAACCAAGTCTCAGAAACAAATGGAAGTAGAGTAGGCAAGGGATGTTTTTTGGACCGTGACACTGAAACATCTTCAGTCTAAAGGGTCATATTCCCCATTAACAGGGCAGTCCGCAGTTGAAAACAATTACAATGGGTCACCCTGCCTCTGTTTAGGTAAAAAGCTGAGGGATGGGCCTGGAGAAACGTAAACAATCTTAAATGCATACAGTAGACTGAGCTATTGATGCAAGGACTGACCATCCAAGATATCAAAATGACAGTTTTGAGCATATTTGGAGGCTTATAGAGAGTTTGTTTACATGTATAATGTTTCCAAACATTGGAATAAAACAAGCATATATTTTGGGTTCCGATAGGTTACGACAGTTAAACTTAGCTCATCTGGAAGTTATAAGCTACCTGTATATTCTTCAGGAATCTATTAGTATATATCCTTAATGTATAAGTCCAAAACGTTTGTAGCAACTGCAGATTGCCCCTTTCAAAAGGGTGCTGAATCAATGTAAACGTAATCCATTAGAAATTGGTTCGGGCAATGGTGCATAAGCTAATAGATGCCTAGCAAAAACTGTTGTTGAGACTCAGTTGATACTCCCAAAATGAGAGGAGAAAATTCAATTCATGGTTTTGGTGTAAAAGCATACCTGAAATGGACATAGCTGATACTGCTTCGGAGATCCGACACAGAAGGAGCTGTTGATGTTCTGTGTGGCAGTGAGTCTGGAGAGAAAGGGTTTTAAACATACTTATCTGGCATGAGCAGACACAATGTGATATTACAATAAAGATACCTTAGTTTGAACCTTGTTATTAAGGGTCTTACAGTGCACTCCTTAAGATTTGTAAAGTGGAAGTGGCCTCAAAGGTTCACGATAAGCTCAGGTTATTACATTAGGTACATGGAAGAAAAAAGGTGAGTTACTCTAGTATCTCCACTGTGGTAATCTCTTTAAGGAGTCAGCCCTTCATGTTTAGCCTACTTTTCTAACATGAGATAGACACATCTAGCTCTCACAGTCTGAGCCCCACCTAGACTCCAGATGTTGAACGTTCCCAGGTTTTTTCAGAGCTTTCCCCAACACTCCTTCCACTCCTCCCCTCCAGATGTGGGTCTCCTCTTCTCTCTCTCTCTCTCTCTAACACACCCTTTCCATCTCCCCTCTTTCGTTCCCTTGTTCTCTTTCCCTCTCTCCCTGTCTCTCTCTTTGTCTTCATTCACCCACCCACCCCCCACCCTCTCTCTCTCTCTCTCTCTCTCTTTACTCACATCTCCCTCTTTCTCTCTCTCTCCCCACCCCCCTTCACCCTCCCCAAACCCCCACACCACACAGGGGGAGTGTTAATGGGCGCCAGGTGGAACAGCTCAAAGTCAAACCCTGGTGCTTATCTGGGGAGGAATCTCCCACTAAATGGCCCAGCGCCTGACTAAAAGCCCTTTTATAAATATGGCTGTCACTCCGGCCAGACTGGCCCGTGTCATGTGGAACCGCTGACCGGCGGGATTGATGTTCATTCCACAGGACATTCCTCGGACCGCAAGAGGGTGCCCCGGAGGTTATTTGTCAGGGGGGGGCGTCTCTTTTTCATGCTCTCGCTCTCTGTCTCTTTATTTCGTTCCCTCTCTCTTTCTCTCTCTCTTTCTCAACCTCCTATTCTTTCAAAGGAAAACTGGTGGGGTCAAAACCTATACTTACATCTAAGCCATAAGGAAATATGACGTTTTGTATTTGTCTCCCTAGAAACTCTCTTTTTCATGCTCTCGCTCTCTGTCTCTTTATTTCGTTCCCTCTCTCTTTCTCTCTCTCTTTCTCGACCTCCTATTCTTTCAAAGGAAAACTGGTGGGGTCAAAACCTATACTTACATCTAAGCCATAAGGAAATATGACGTTTTGTATTTGTCTCCCTAGAAACTGTTAATCCACATAACTGTCAAGTTAATGAAAACCCCAATCCACCTTCCATTTAACAAGCCCAGTTCTCAAACAAATCCATCAGCATTATTCCTTGATCACTCCACAAACAAAACACATATACATGTTATATGTTATAGTACATGTTATGTCACACACACACCAACAGCAGGGGCAGTCAGGCAGGATTGAACATAGACACTTCAGACCGGAGGTCATTGAGCCCCCAATTACCAGCCGTTTAAATGAACTCTGGAGTCAAACCCGCTGATGAGGACTGACACCCCCCAGTATGAGAAGTGGGTTCAGTTCAGGGTCAAACTGTGTGTGTGTGTCTGTGTGTGTCTGTGTGTGTTTGTGTGTTAGCAGCACTGCAGCCTGTCAGTCCTGGTCAGACCACTGCTGGGAGACATTTCCGGAACACTTGGAAGTAAGTGTGTGTTGTAATGCCTACATTAGGCTGTCATAAGTGTAATGGTGTAAAGAGTGTCATAACAATTTGTGACAGCAGGAAACAGGAAGCGTTTTATAAGTCTTGATTGGTTGACTCTGTGATGGTTGAACCTCAATTTCCAGGCTTCCTGAATGAGCCTTTAGAGTATGGTAGAATTGAATTGGAGTTCATTTTGGTAGCTGTCATCATAGCTAGCATGTTGTAGGAAATATTGTCACTCTTACAGAAATCTCATACAGTGTGTTATAACTCAAAAACAAGTGTAAGTGTTGGGTCTAATTTTCCTCCAGGAGAGTATTCCACAAACAACATTAATGAGTTGGCACGCTAACTTTTCTAAACTTTTTTTCAACCAATTTGAGTAGCCATAATGATTAGCAGCCTGACTCCTTGGTCCCACTGGCCTAGTTAATTCTAGCATTGGGTTGGCTCTCTACTGCCTAAAGACCATAGCAGGCAGTGGCAGCTTCAGAGAAGTGCTGGTTAGTTAGGTTCCCAAGTTTTGCCTTTATTTTCTGACCAGGAAAAACTGGTTGTGGAGATAATGTACGGCCCCGCACACGCGATTGATCCGGCACATACCTTTTTGTTAGGCAACGTTTCAACCCAAGAGTGGATCTTCGTCAGGTCAGTGATGGTGTATCTTTACCTCTGCTGCAGACAGTGTCGTTCCTGAGAGCGCACCCCTCCTCCACAGGTCCTAGAGCAGGTGGACCAGCTGCTCCACTCTCCCCACCACTGGGCCACCTCGTCGGGCTGCTGTCCCCGGATCTGGTACCTCTGGCTGTGCCGGCTCTGCCGCTGGACCTCCTCCCTCCCGTCACTACTGTCCTGGCAGAGAGAGTATTTTACATGTGTATTACACTGTATGTACAGTATGCACATGTGTGTGCGCGTGTGCGCGCGCGGGTGCTTGCTGCGTGTGTATGTCCGTCTCGATGTGGTTTAGGTTGTCCAGAACCGTTTTGTCTCTTCTTCTCTCTCCCCATAAGGAAGGCATAAGGGACAGTTGTGTTGTTTCCTATATGTGTCGGGAAAAGCCCTGTAGCTCTAACAGTAGGGTTGCTGTGCAGACTGCAGTTGGCAGCAGCAGCTGGCCGGACTGTTCCATTAAACCCCGAGCGGGTACGGAAAACGAAAAGACCGAAAATCACTTTAGGTGGCCTTCGCACAAGATTCCCATTGTAAGTGTTCCGTCTGTGTGTAGGAGTAAGGGCAGCAAGCAACGCAGTAACATGATTGACTTTGCTATGCTTCTCTCTGTTCCTGAAGTGTGTCCTCCCTGCATGAATAAGCACACACTGGGGTGTGTTTCCCGAAACCATTCGGTGAACACATTGCGACCACTTATGGTGCTCTGGTACACTTTCCACCGGACAAACCTGTTAACACGTGTTTGGATACACTGACTGGAGCAGAGTCCAAAAAGGCTGCCGCTACCTCCTGGGGTCTGCATTAAAACCTATAGACATTCAGAGTTTATTCCAAGTGGTGAAAGATGCAGGGGTAATACAGTTTACTTCTGTGACTTAAAGGAAAGCAGAAACCTAACCAAAACCTGTAATCCATTTAGGAGGGAGCGAGAGGGGGGAGGAGAGAGAAAGAGCCTAAAATTCAAAACAGAGCTGGTGGTTGGCTATGAATATCTTTTCTTTACAGAGGTAGAGACAGGCCAAGACTTTTAAGAGCATTACTGTGCTTTTGATGAGTTAGAGAGGTGGATGAGAGACTGGAGGGAGGAGGAGGAAGAGAAGGAAGGAGGGAGGGGGAATGGAGACAGAGGGAGGATTGAGGGCTGCTAAAAATGAGTGCTAGATGAAAGGGCCAGTGACTGTCTGTGAGTAACTGAAGCTGACTCCTGTTGTCTAGACTTCAGGTTAATCGTAGCCCTCTAAACCTGACCATTAGAGTGCATTAACAGCACACAGACACTGCCATGGCTGGCCACACTGTTCTAGGGCCTAGGATTTCTTCCCAACGATTAATGTTTCACACTCAATAGCTCTCAAGAGTAGAAACTCTGGTTATAGAACCTATATTCATCTGCACATTTTGAATGATTTGCAGACATTTTTTGTTTGTATTTTTAGTTTGCCTTGTAATTTTAGTTTTATAATTTTGGGAAGACTTGTGTTTGCATATTTTGCTGGTCTATAGTCTATATGACAGTCATATAGATTTCACAACACGCTCATTTTACATCACCACAAATTTGAATACAAGAACTGGTAATGGAAAAAAAGTTCTGATAGTTCTGTAAACTCAACTAGGGGGACTAGATGCTTGTCCAAACAAGAATGTGCAAGCCCCATATGTTTTTCTGAATGCCCTCTGGATATCTAGGAATCTAAATAGACTATTTACTTTTTTTAACGTTTTAATGCTCCAGGCTCTCAAACAATGGACCTCCCGGGAAGTACAAATTAGTATACTTTTGGAGGCTGCGGCGAACTGCGTCCGGTGTGAGGGGGGGGGGACAGATTGTGCATGGGACAGTTGTATTACAATGTTACTGGAGTTAAGCAGGTCAGCTGCTGCCGCGACCGGGCACCGGTCAGGTGGATGCCATGTGGATGATTCAAGAGCCTGAGTTGTTACGCATGCATCAGTAATGGACACGAACCCTTGGAAATGGAAAACCATATCGTTGAAAAATGCTGTTTTCACGTATGTAGACGGTTTGAAGCGTGTCTGTAAAATGTTCCCGTAACTTTTTTTTCATAAACTGTACTTTAACATAGTTCCCTGATGTTGGTTAGTGGTAAACGAGCCGCGGCTACTTTGTTAGCCCATGGGATCCTCTTGTAATATCCCATGTCTCCAGATGACCTCCCTTCAATTTGAATTGAAGTACAATCCAGTACCGTATCCTTCCTCGTCTTCCGTCCCTGCCTCATTAGATTTAGTCCAGTGGACCACGAAGCTCTCTAATAATGTGCAGCTACTTCAACAGCTTCGGGAAATGCCAGGCAGGCAGAAATAAAGGCTCCAGCTGGGGCTTTGATCTTAAAGCATAAAGACTCTAGAAAAGGAGTTCGGCATGAAACGAATAGCGGAAAAGAAGGCGCAAAACCTAGACTTCACTAATAGCCCACAGTACCGAATGGATTGAAATTGTTGCAGGCAAGCGTGGGCTAGAAGGCTATTCCAGAAAACAGCGTAATCTCTTGCCATTTGAATGCTTTCACACAAATACCGGCATACACGAGCAGACATTTGCGTTGAGAACAAGGATGTTTGAAGCGCACTGCTTTATGGATAAGAATTTATTTTTTAAAACCATTTTTGAATGAAAAGTATGCGATTTACCTTAATGTTGCTGGTGGATGCTCTCCCAAAAGTTCCGAATAGGAAGACAGCGCTGTGAATAAGAATAATACCGAATCTTGCGCTCCAAAAACAGTACATGGTTCATTTAGGAACAAGGAGACCTCGCCCCCCCAACCTTAACCACAGCTTGAAAGGGAGGCTCGCACTAAGAGGTCTATTGGGAAGAAAATCCTTGATGCTTTCTTTAATGGCTTTACAACCTGCTGGCCCGAAGGGAAAAGGGGGTTGGTCAAGCCGGCTTTGATTGACGTTGTAGACTTGCAGAACCTTGTACCCTAAATCTGAAACCCACTTCTGGCTCTTTCAATAGTGACTACCTCCACCAGGGGTAGTGGGATAGTTCTCCTGTGTGTGTGTATGTGTGTCTGTGCGTGCGTGAAAGAGCCAGAGAGAGAGAGAGTTTTGGGACCATAAACAAGAGAGAACATTTTCACATCGATTTGCCTATATTTATAGGGTGTAGAGAAACAACTATTGATAGTATAAAAAGGGGAAAGACCTATGGTGTTATGATGTAACAGAATGGGGAGGTAGTAGGGTAGTTGAACTCACATCTCATGTCCCCTTATGCATAAGGGAGTGACCGAAATTTACACAATTGTTACCCGGAGGAAAATGGGGGAGGGTCATGATTTTTCAATTTCAGTCAGGGAGAGGTTTTAGTATTTTAAAATGTAGACCAGGGGAGGGTCATGTAATTTGTAATTGATTAACAAATCTAACGCAATGGTAAATCTACGCGCTGGCGGTAGGTAGCCCTATAGGTTCGGGGGGGACAAATATTTCTGCTATTTTCACAATCAACAATTATCGGTGGGGTGCTGGTGGCACAAAAGGGCTGGGTTTTGATGAATTAACCAATTGTGGGTGTGTCAGGCTTGGTCCCTCACTGGCCAATCAGAACGTTCTCCAGGGCTAAATATGTGGTTGCTTCAAATTGTGTATTTACGGTCTTTTATGTATATGCATTTGAATCAACTCCAATTCCAATGTTAGTGCATTATAGTTTGTTTAACCGCTTACAGAAATGAAATGACAAAATCTAGACCTATCCCATCTTTGCTAAATATCTTAACTTGAACCTGTTTGTAGCCCACAATGTTCTAGTTATTGCATGGCTTCAATGTTGAAATATATACATAGGATTCGCGCTGATATAGGGGCTAGGCCTACTGTAAATTACATTATGGATGAGCATGGACATGCCAAACGTTGTCAATCAGCAAGATACAATTCATTATTGATAAGGCCTAAAAAAGGAAGCAAATAATTCAAATCAACAACTTGTTGTAAATAGCCTATGTCTAAATACACTTACAGGCACAATAATTACTCCTTGCGGGCATCTAATAGAGTATTACAACAATGCAGACTATGGAGGGTTTTAAGCACATCCAAACTTTTCACAGTAGCTGAACAAAGATCCGATTTAAAGAAAAAGGGAGAATGTCCACTCACCTTTAGAGTGCTCCTAAATATCATGTTTTGTATACATATTGGAACCATCATACAGAACGCATTTACACTTCTCCAGAAGCTGAATTGCATGCGCATCATGGACGTTTTCACCATATAACCAGGACAGTGTGACTTATTCTAAGTTTGGTTTGAATAAAATGGATGAAAAACAAGCAATCTGTTCGTTTTTTTATTCCAACAACAACAATAAATGAATATAAAATGTAATGATGTCATAAAATCATCAGGATAAAAAGAAAACTAAGCATTGCTGTTGAACCAGCCTTCATTATAGTAGGCCTAGGGTATGGGGTAGCCTACAGAAGGAATTGGGTTTCACAAATGTGAAACGGGAAACGAGCAATTGTTACAGGAAAATAACTTCTAAATACAAAGTTTACCGGTATTCACCGAGGTTCTCGTCTCTCTCGTTTCATGATGAGCATGGACACACGTAGCCTACATCCAGGCTGTATCACATCCGGTCGTGATTGGGAGTCCCATAGGGCGGTGCACAACTGGCCCAGCGTCGTCCAGGTTTGGCCGGGGTAGGCCGTCATTGTAAATAAGTATTTGTTCTTAACTGACTTGCCTAGTAAAATAAAGGTTAATTTTTTATTTTTTTTAAACATCATGGAGGGGACTGATGTCCTGTTCAGTTTGAGAGGGAGAGCACGAAGATGAGAAGGAGGACCGGAGGTAAGCTTGCTGCTGCTATAATATATTTTAATTAAAAAAACATATGTTTAGTTGAAGCTATTTATCAGAGTTATTGACCTCACAATAAGACATATTCTAGTAATTTACATAACTTTACATTAATATGAAGCAGCAGCCGTGGAGATGGACAGTGCATGGGTGCTGAAAGTTGACTAATTTGAGAAGTCCTAATTCATTTAAACAGTCTTCATTTGAATGTGACTTGAGGCTATTCACAACAAGAGGGCTTTGTGTTGGAGCCTATTTCTTCCTATTCCAGAAATACGAGGTCGGTCTACCTGTTTGACAGACTCAATTATAGTCTAGTATCCATAGATTTCGTCAACCAATTCCGTCAGTCACCACGCACTCCTCAAATATCTTAGTGTCAGTGAGTGAAGGGCTTAAAACCAGTGCTCGAATTGAGGAGTATGTGAGGGCATTGTGGCTTTTCACTTTGTTCTCAGATCAGCTGTTATTTGGAGCCATGGAGTCTGCTAGCTCAGTGCTAGGGATACTTAGCAAGGCTCCGGCCCCAGTGAATCCATGTCCATATAGGGCAACCATATCCGTAAAGGACACGCACCCACTGTGTGTCGTCTGCCTGAGTCTCGAACACATGGAAGCAGCATTCAACGACCCCCGGTCATGCATCCATTGTAAAGATTTTGCTGCTAACTCCATCCATCGGAGAGTGCACAGAGCAGCCCAATGTGGTTCGTCTCACACGCTGCCTTGGAGCGGGGAGACTACCTCACAGACCAAGCCCTCATGGGTCGACAACATGGATGGCTATCCCAAGGACCTCCACCCACTTTTCCAGGGCTTGGCCCTGGAGGAGGGGGAAGGGGACTTTGTCATCAGCGGAGGAAGAAGAGGACAAGGAAGTGCAAGTCGTTACCTCTAGGCCCTCTTCTGCCCTTAGCGGGGTATCGGTAGAGGATGACAGATATTTGGTCAGTGATGTCTTCAAACGGGCAGCGACGACACTCAGCATTGAGTGGCCTGAACCCAGAGAGGGATTGGTAGGACAGAAGGAAACTCCCCTCTCTCCCCGTCCCAGGCATGCATCTCCGCCCAGCTATCCCAGCTTGCGTGGTGGAAGCCAAGCGCAATTGGGACAAACCCTTGACCGGCAAGGTCCACACCAGACTTATTGCAAGCATGAATGTCAAAGACATTGAGGAGCTGGGCCTCAGCAAGCCACCGGTGGTCAAGCCGTCACTGGCTAACCACCCAGTTCCAGTTCCGTCACTAACAGGCACTTCTCCCTGGTAAAGGTGGAACATTTCTTCACATCCATCTACCAAAAGGTCTGTGTGTCTTCTGCACGTTCTGTACGGGTGTTGAAAGTTATGTCCCTACTGTTGTCATACCAGGCCAATTTGATGCTAGAGATGCATAATAATTGAAAGAAGGAAAGGGAAGCCTTCAACTTCTGCCTGCTACATAAACCCAGGAATTGTGGCTACCTGGCCTACCCCTCCACAAGCCAAGGCTTTGTGGCAGGAAGAGGCCAATTTGCTGGCACCAAGGCATTCCACGGGAAGCCCCCATCAACGCAGTGGGCATCAATACCACAGTTCAGAACCCCAGTGGGGAAAATGGTCCTTCGCAGAGCAATGCAGTGAAATGGAGACTCGCCCCATCGCCACCAGAAGGAGCTCTGGCACCACTAGTGAGCGAGAGTCTACCAGCCTGTGGGTTACTTGCCACCAGAGCAGGGAATTGGCGGGCATTCACAGTCCAGCCTTGGGTCTGGTCCACAGTTACAAAGGGATACAGACTAGAGGTTGACATGGGAACAGGACTCCTTCGGGTCTTGCGGGCTCCGCAGGATTCTGGCAAGAATGAGAATGAAGTTCTCCAGTGAAGTTTGGGACAGGATGGGACAGGATCAACAGTCAACAGGAACGGGCAGTACAGGAATCGTTATGAACTGAGTGTTTGGGGCGATTAATATGTCGTGTGAAGCATTTCATAAAAACAACAACTGTGTAGGCCAGGCCTAATATAGTTTCCTTTTTTAAAAAAACTATAAAAACTAAAATGCCTCATTCCACTCTCATGCCTCGTTCCAGTAGTACATGGCTTGTAAAAAAATGTAGCGGTTTAATCAAAGAGGCTACCAACTGGAGAGCGGGACAAGCGGCATAGCTGCTCTACTTACTTTACCGTCAAGCCCAATTGTTCGCGTATTAAACTAAACCTGTGACATCTGAGGTGAATAGTGAAATAAAAATAGATTGACTTATGCAGTACTGCCACTCAGGTTATTATGCATTTTTTTATGTTCATGTTGTAAATGTTAGTGTGCTGTAAATGTTTATATGTGCGCAGTGCTCAGCTGTAGGCCACAGGTTTATGCCGGTGTTATGTGCAGGCCATCCTGCTGGGGTCTCTGTCTTCATCCTTCAGCCTTAATCGATATGCATTTAGGTAATTTAGAATGCGTTCTTATCTAGAGCAATTTAGGCCTTCAGTCAGTGCATTTAACTAAAATAGGTAAGACAAACATCACAGTCGCATATTACTGAAATGATTTGTAATACTTCCTAAACAAATACAACAGCCTTATATTTCTGCGTTCAAAAATTAGCATGGGATGGGAGTGATTTTTATCGGGAAAGGTTGCGAAAGTTCCACGGTTATAGAACTGTTGCAGGCTCAGGTCTGTACTGGACAAGACAAGACAGGAAGGAGTTTTCCCTCCCGTGTCAATCTTTAGTACAGACTGCAGTTCGTTCTGAGACTACCCGTTTTCAATGGAATTTTGGAATCAGTAGCAACTGGCGACTAAGCACTAGGCATGCTAGAGCAGGCAATCTCCATTCTATTAACAAAGGGGCTATCAGGGCGATACCAGCGGCAGAGAGCCACCTCAGCTTCTACTCTTGGTATATCCTGCTTCCCCAAAAAGGGGGAGGGGTTTGCCCCATTCCGGACCTACATGTCCTCGACAGCTATCTGACGAAGCTCACGTTCCGTATGTTTAAGTTCAATACTGTCTCGCTCTATTTGTCGAGGCGACACCTCAGTCGATCTGCAGGACGCTTCTTTTCACATAAGCATCCTGCCAGCAGGTTTGCTTTTCAGGACACAGCCTACGAATACTTTGCTGTTCCATTCGTTCAAGAGGTGCCTCTGAGTGCTGGAGTTGATGGTGTCCACCATCTCATCAGTACCTCTCGGGCCTAATGAGGATGAAAGACTTCCATCGTTGGGGTGTTTGCCCAACGTCTGTGTGTGTAACAGTATAACTTTAGACCGTCCCCTCGCCCATTCCCGGGCGTGAACCAGGGACCCTCTGCACACATCAACAACAGTCACCCACGAAGCATCGTTACCCATCGCTCCACAAAAGCCGCGGCCCTTGCAGAGCAAGGGGAACTACTACTTCAAGGTTTCAGAGCAAGTGACGTCACCGATTGAAACGCTATTTAGCGCGCACCGCTAACTAAGCTAGCCGTTTCACATCCGTTACATGTGCATGACATCACCTCAATCAAAGGTATTTATAAAGCCCTTTTCACATCAGCAGATGTCACAAAGTGCTATACAGAAACCCAGCCTAGAACCCCAGACAGCAAGCAATGCAGATGTAGAAGCACAGTGGCTAGGAAAATCTCCCAAGAAAGGCAGGAACCTAGGAAGAAACGTAGAGAGGAAACAGGCTCTGAGGGGTGGCCATTTATCTTCTGGCTGTGCTGGGTGGAGATTATAAGAGTACATGGCCATTTAAGGCCAGATTGTTCTTCAAGATGTTGAAATGTTCATAAATGACCAGCAGGGTCAAATAATAACCACAGTGGTTGTAAAGGTTGCAACAGGTCAGTACCTCAGGAGTAAATGTCAGTTGGCTTTTCATAGCCGAGCATTCAGAGGTTGAGACCGCAGGTGCGGTAGAGAGAGAGAAAGAGAGAGAGTCGTAAACAGCAGGTCCGGGGACAAGGTAGCACGTCCAATGAACAGGGTTCCCTAGCCACAGGCAGAACAGTTGAAACTGGAGCAGCAGCATGACCAGGTGGTCCTGAGGCATGATCCTAGGGCTCTGGTCCTCCGGGAGGGGAGGGAGAGAGAGAATTAGAGGGAGCATACGTAAAATTCACACAGGACGCCAGATAAGACAAGAAATGTACACCTCTGCATGTCTCTCGGCTCTCCATCACTGGATGGCACAGTTCACGAGGGGAATGCAATAAACGGAGTGTGGACCCCACAACTCTGCATTGCGCACATAAATTACCTTGAATTGCTGACAATGTTTCTTTGTGATAGCTACTTGCAGGGGTGCAACTTTCACTGGCGTTGGGAGGGACATGACCCTCCCACATTCAGAAATTACATTTCTGCCCCCCCCCCACGTTTATCATTGCACTGTGATACAAAAAGGGACAACTGTGTGCTTTAGGACAATGCGGAAGCCTCAGAGCGGTCAGGTAGGTTGTTAGGCGGTTTAGGACCAAACCAAGTGGACACCACAGAGCGTGTGAACAGAGGCAACTGTAGTCTGCGTATCTGCCTTTTCTACGAGTTGGAAAAGCAAGCAGAGCAGAAACTGGCCACACTTTATTTGACTGATGTAGCTGGCAAGGTAACTGCTGTTTGACTTAGCAGAAAAAAAGTATTTATTCCATGTGCCGAGCTAGTAGTGTAACTGACATGTAATGTTAGCAAATGTTTCATCCCCTCTCGAATGGAGTTCTGTCTGAAGTGAATGAACTAGCTTGCTAACATTAGTTAGCTAATAGCTACCACAGTCAGTTCAGCTCTAGCTACAGTATCTGTCAGATAAAGGTATCTAACAGATGTGTGTATGGAAATGTTTTGTATCCTATGTTTTGTCCCGTTTCAACAGAAGTAAATTAACTTGGCTAGTTTTCGCCAGTTGATGTAGCTACCATTACAGATAGCCAAAAGTTGCCTAACGTTAGCTAGCTCACTAACTTTAGCTATTATTTCTGCCTCAATCACACTAGATCTGAATCAAACGATGAAAACAGCGGCCAAACAATTGAAGACCGATATTTTAAGTTTTTTTTTTACAGCGCAATGTGAGTTTTTATTTGAGTCAGTATAGTATTGTAACGTTATTGATTTGTCAATTTCCCTACTGTAGGTAATTCCCTACTTCTCAATGACATGGTATAAACAGCTCTACAGCCTTCACTGTCATGATGCACAGTCAGTACACAACACTATGCTCATCGTGTCTTAGCAGGATCAGATGGTGACAGAGGTCTCAGTAGGGTCAGACAGCCAGGGAAGACCAGTCTGTGACTGCTGAGTATAACTTTTTCAGATGCAACACTTTATTCTCTCTGTGCAACAAACACTGCATGAAGGCTCAGGCTAAGACCCAGATGCAGACACAGGAGATGGATAGTAAGAGTCTCAAGGGGCAGGCAAAAAGGTAAGTCAAATCAGGCAAAGAGTTGTAATCCAAATCAGAATCAAGCAGGTACAGGACGACAGGCAGGATCAGGGTTAGGACAGGCAGAAAGGCCAGAACTGGGAAGACTAGGAAAACAAAAACTAGCGCACAGGAAACACAGGAACACGCTGGTAGGACAGAAGAGGACAAGACGAACTGGCAACAGACAAACCGAAAACGCAGGTATAAATACAGAGGGGATAATGGGGTGGAGATGGGAGACATTTGGGGGGAGGTGGAGACAAACACAAAGACAGGTTAAACAGATCAGGGTGTGACACACTGGACAAGCAGTTTGACAAACCTCAAAATTGGATTTCCAAACTGTATCAAGGGTTGATAGAGGCTTTTCCTGATTACACAAAACATGTAAAACAAAAATATGAGGAAGACCTGGGAGACACTATTGATAATGATGAATGGATACGGATATGTTTTAATGCCCATTCATGTTCATATAATCCCAGACTGTCCATAGAATACTATATGCCACACTCAGAAATGTAATACCTCTGCTGGAGTTGTAAAACACAAAAGGGGGCATACTGTATTTGCATATGTTATGATCTTGTGAAGGCTGGCTGAATTCTGGCAAAGAGTATGTTATTTTCTCTCAGCATGTCTACAGATTCTCCTTCTTCCCTGTTTTTGTTTGCTTGGAAATGTTGATATTTCAGACTGTTATAAGAAGAAACTGTGTAACCATAGCATTTATAGAAATGCATTGCCATTCATTGGAAGGTTGATGGCTCCTTTCTCCTCCAACAATGTCACAATGGATGGCAGAAATGTCAAGTTATGTATGACTTGATTTGATTTATTACAAGTTTAAGGGTACACTGTGCAACTTTCATAAGGTCTGGAATATTGTATGACAAAAGGGGTCTGTATTGAAACATTCTTTTTTTTTGTCAAGCACTCACAAATAGATTACATTTTTATGGCACACCATAAGGGTAGGCAACAACACATCTGTCACGCTGATTCTCAACACGGGGGCCCCTCAGGGGTGCGTACTTAGTCCCCTCCTGTTCTCCCTGTTCACTCACGACTGCGTGGCCAAGCATGACTCCAACATCATCGTTAAGTTTACTGACTACACAGCGGTGGTGGGCCTGATCACCGACAACGATGAGACAGCCTATAGGGAGGAGGTCAGTGCCAGGACAGCAACCTCTCCCTCAACGTGGGGAAGACAAAGGAGATGATCGTGGATGACAGGAAAAGGAGGGCCGAACATGCCCCCATTCACATCAACGGGGCTGTAGTGGAGCGGGTTGAGAGTTTCAAGTTCCTTGATGTCCACATCACCAACAAACTATCATGGTCCAACAACATCTTTTCCCCCTCAGGAAACTGAAAAGATTTGGCATGGGTCCCCAGATCCTCAAATAGTTCTACAGCTGCACCATCGAGAGGATCCTGACTGGTTGCATCACAGCCTGGTATGGCAACTGCTCGGCATTCAACCGTAAGGCGCTACAGAGGGCCAAGCTTCCTGCCATCCAGGACCTATATACCAGGCGGTGTCAGAGGAAGGCCCCAAAGAATTGTCAAAGACTACAGACCCAAGTCATAGACTGTTCTCTCTGCTACCGCATGGCAAACGGTCGCAGAGCACCAGGTCTAGGTCCGAAAGGCTCCTTAACAGCTTCCACCCCCAAGCCATAAGACTGCTGAACAATTAATCAAATGGCCACCCAAACTATTTGTACTATCCCCCTTTGTTTTTACACTGCTACTAATTGCTGTTTATTATCTATGCATAGTCAATTTACACCTACCTACATGTACAAATTACATCGACTAACCTGTACCAGTAGCCCTTGTATATAGCCTCATTATTGTTATTTTATTGTGTTACTTTTTCATATTTTTTTACTTTAGGTTATTTAGTAAACATTTTCTTAACTCTATTTTCTTAAAACTGCAGTGTTGATTAAAGGCTTGTAAGTAAGCATTTCATGGTAAGGTCTACCTACACCTGTTGTAGTCAGTGCATGTGACAAATAAAATTAGATTGAATGTTTTTTTCCATTTTTTGTGCACCTGTCTCAGTGGACTAATCAATTGAGGAGGCTGCGGGGATGCCACGGTCCAAGAATATGGGGATTGTGGCTCAGATGCACAAGGCACGTCTCTCTCCAGAATGTGCTCTGTCCCACCATTTTGTGGGTATTCATTGTTTATAACTTCAATGTGTGCATTGTTTGCTATGTCTATCAATTTGGCTCCCGAATGCCGCTTTGGTCTAAGGCGTGTGGTCAGTGCTAGAGGCGTCAATGCAGACCATGGTTCGATTCCAGGCTGTATCACAACCGGCTGTGATTGGGAGTCCCGTAGGGAGGCGCACAATTGGCCCATTTTCGTCCGGGGAGGCCCTTCTCTCGTCAACGGTTGTCACATTGTATTGTGGAAGCTCTTATATTGGCCTATAATAGCAAGGGGTTCCAGCCTCCGGAGGGCCTGAGGGCTCACTCCACCAGAGGTATGGCTACATCTTGGGCACTGTTCAAGGGCATCTCCTTACAGGGGATTTGCGATGCGGCTTGTTCGGCATCCCCACTTATATTGTGTTCTACCGGTTAGATGCCACTGCAGCTTCATTGGGGCCTCTGAGGGTTGATATGTGAGACCACCTGGCTTCAGAGAGCATGTGCGATATGGGAGTTAGCCATAACCCATAGTGAGATATAGAAACAAATAATTGAAAGAGAACGTAAGGTTACTTGCGTAACCTTGGCTCTCTGATATGAGTGAGATATCTCACCACGTTCCTCTACTCGCAAGAGTGTGAGGACGTTTGGCACGCTCGAGGATGACCAGAGGGCGGGCGACAGACGTGTATGATTGGTTCTTCGAGCTACTTAGAGATTCTGGGGAATCCTACAATGAAATATTTCACTTATAATATCAGAGAGCTGGGGTTATTTTTTCTATATTTTATCTTTATTTATACAGTTTTTTTTTTCTCATTGAGATAACATCCCTTTTCCAAGAGAGACCTGGTCCAATAGCAGCATTATGCAAGCAACATTACATTTCCTGGAGAGCATATCCTCTTTGTCCTGGTCTTTTCAAGAAAATAATGTCTTACAAATCCTATAAACACAGACACAATGTTTCTGGCAATGAGTGAACAATGCATAGGGTATGCTGTGCAAGACCAACTTTTCTAATGCCAGTCAAAAATGGTTAGAGTTCCACAGCAAAGGCAAAAATATGATATTTTCCATGCTGTGAGAAAGCATGTTTGAATGAATATGCCACAAAGTTTATTTTGTCTCGAGTATATATTATACTGTTTACATTATTTTATTGATTGCACAAACTTAAACTCACATTCATTCTCTCAGTTCTAGAAGAATGTTGCTTTTGTCTTCCTCAGGAAACATGGTTACGGACTTTGATTGAATAGAACCCCAACAACTGTTCCACTTAAAGCCGAAAATCTATGAAAACGGTATATTCTACTAAATAGTCTTATGGAAATCAAACCCAGCCCCAACAACTGGAAATAAAGCCTGCAGCTATGTTTCACTTGGTTTTCTGGCCAAATCTCTCCATGTTTCCATCAATGTGTATAAGCTGTTCCATATGGAGCGATGTAAGAAGAGGGAGTTGAAAACACAAGAGAAGACAAGGGGGGACTTGTATGTTTTGTATTAGTTACGGTTATCATTGTATGTGAATTATTTAATGCTCCCCCACAGAAGGTCTTACATAGATGCCAATGTAATATTTATGGAGGGCTTTGATGTCTCTTTGAGGAACAGATTGCAGGAGATTTCCCCTTTAGCTAATCTGCTGAAATATCTTTCCCATGGTTGCACCATCCCATCTGAACTCCAACCAGACAATAGTATACCACCTAGGATAATGCAAGCTTGTTCTTGTGTTACCATAAATATAGAGGTTTGACTGGAGAGGCATGTTCAGACGTTTCACCCCCCAAAAAAAAAAAAACGTTCCTGTCAGAATCCCTCTTTTAGGAATTCACTATACACGTGGTTCACTGAACACATCCTATGGAATACCATGCAAAACATTTGACTTAAAAGTCATCTATAACGTTCAAAGTTGTTGGGGGAGGAAAGGGAACTGTATCGAATTTAAAACAGTCCTAAAAACAAATCTTTGGACATGTGTTCGGGCTGACCATTATTAGATACCACAAACTCTCCAATCTGTGTCTGTTATCAGATTCAAAATCTCAACAAAAACATCTTCCCATGGTGTATTACTGTCTTATTACTTCTAAAGGGAAAGAGGTAAATCAATAAGACGTTATACCCAACAAACAACTCCAACCTCCTATGCTGACTTATACACAGTTCATTTCCTACTTTTCTTCAAAGTTCCCCAACCCCAATGATAAAAGAAAACACTATCCCTCAGATCAGTATCTGCACTCCCTGGCACGTCTCCATAATATTACAGGTACCTTTGAAACAAAAAGGATCTGTGATTTCACTCACACACAGGTACCCATTAAAGAGGACCTCTAGTGGCTGTGGCATAGTTGTCGGTGTGTGTCAAAGCAGCAACGTCAACCTCCCGAGCTGCCCCAAACTGCTGGAGGGCTCTGTACCTACACAATAGACTGTTGTTCTAATAGCTTTGAACGAGGGGTGCCAAGCAACAAGGATCTGCACCTCTCACACTTAAATAAACACTGACATATGCACATTCCATGGCACAGGGAATTATCAATCAAGTATTACTCAACCACGAGAACTATCCTTCAAATCAAAGTTTATTGGTCTCGTACACAGATTTGCAGATGTTAACACAGGTGCAGCGAAATGCTTGTGTTTCTAGCTCCAACAGTGCAATAATAATATCTAGCAATAAAAATGCTATACAAATTTGAAAAACCATACACAAAGAATGCATAAAAATTAAGCAATTAAGAAATATCAGAACGAACAATGTCAGAGACCGGAATATAAATATATATATACATATAATGGTGTGTAAAGAAAGCATGGTCAGTATATGAATAGAAAAGGTGTGTACAAGGCATCCCGAGTGGTGCAGCGGTATAAGGCACGGTATTGCAGTTTTGAGGCTGTCAGTACAGCCTGGGGTTCGATCCTGTGACACAACCAGCCGTTACTGGGAGTCCCATAGGGAGGCGCACAATTGGCCCAGTGTAGTCTGGGTTAGGAGAGGGTTTGGCTCATCGCGCTCTAGCGACTCCTTGTGGCAGGCTGGGTGCCTGTCAGTTGAACAGTGTTTTCTCCGACACATTGGTGCAACTGGCTTCCGGGTTAAGCGAGTGGGTTTTAAAATGTGCGGCTGGCGGGTCATGTTTCTGAGGACGCATGACTCAATTTTCATCTCTCTCTCTCCTCTCTCTCTCTCTCTCTCTCTCTCTCTCTCTCTCTCTCTCTCTCTCTCTCTCTCTCTCGGGACTATATCAACACTGGCCTAATGAAACAAATACCAAAAGGTATTTTTTTAGGTATAGTCGCAGCGATGAGACAAGATCGAAATCATGAAATTGGGGTGAAAAAGGGAGTAAAAATGCCTCAAATAAATAAAAAAAGATGTGTGCAGTAGTTATATAGGATGAGACATCAGTATAATACAGTTAATACATACATATAACGTGGGTGAGACAATGTGTCAAGATTATTAAAGTGATGGCTAGAATACAGTATATACTGTACATTTAAAGTACGCAAACATTAGTAATGGAAAACTCTACCTAAAACTCTACCTATTTGTTTCATTAGGCCAGTGTTGATATAGTCCCGAAATGTTTTGCATGTCAACAATCAAGTTCTCAAGATATATTGAATTTCATTTATTTTGGGTAACAGACATATACAACAAAATGTACAAATGTACAATGCCTGAAGGCCAAGCATCGCGTCTGGAGGAAACCTGGCACCATCCTTACGGTGAAGCATGGTGGTGGTAGCATCATGCTGTGGGGATGTTTGTATATATAAATTTGAAAAAATTAAAAATAAAAATTTCTTCGATTTGTCATTATGGGGTATTGTGAGTAGATTGATGAGGAATAGTTTTTATGTCATCCATTTTAGAATAAGTCTGTAATGTAACAAAATGTGAAACAATGTGGGTCCTTCCGGACAAGTCAGTTACAATTACACATACCCGTGACCCGTGATAATCATATCAGATCCGACCCGACCTGTGACATTATTTAGAATTCTGGATCCAGACCCGCTCAGGTCCCAGATCGGGTCTTGGGTATTTGGGTACAGGTGGATCCGTGAAGACCTTTAGTTTGTACACATCCATGTTCCCAGTTTTGCGCGTGAATGCTACCTAGGTTTGGATAAGTTCTAATCATCACAATGGGAACAACATCCTCTATGCACTTCCTGATGAACCCCGTCACCGAGTCCGTGTATACGCCAATGCTATTCTCAGAGGTGACCCAGAACATTTCCCAGTCTGTGTGATCAAAACAATCTTGAAGCATTGATTCCAATTAGTCTGACCAACATTAAACAGTATATACCACGGGAGCTTCTTGTTTAAGTTTCTGCCTATAGGTGGAAAGGAGCAGAATGGAGGCGTGATCTGATTTGTCGAAGGGAGGGCACACAAGAGAAGTGTTGTTAGAATTTCGATAGTGTTTTCCTCCGATTTCCTTTATTAAAGTCCACAGCTTCAATAACTGAGGCCTCTGGATATGCAGTTTCCAGTTTGCGCACAGTCCAGTGTAGTTCCTTGAGAGCCGTTGCGGTGTCTGCTTGGAGGGGAATATACAGGGCAGTAATGATGACCCAAAAAATTATCTTGGGAGGTAATGCGGTCAACATTTTATGGTGAGGTATTCCAGATTGGGAGATCAAATGGACTCGAGTTCCTGTACATTACCACAATCACCACACAATCCACCTTTCTTTTTTCCGGACAGTTCTTTCTTCCTGTCCACGCGATGGACAGAGAACAATATATCCGGAGAGATCCATGATTCCGTAAAACACAAGTTACAGTCCCTGATGTCTCTCTGGAAGGAGATCCTTGCGCTGAGCTTGTCTACTTTATTGTCCAGGGACTGAACATTAGCGAGTAATAAACTCGGAAGTGGTGGATGGTATGCCTGAGTCTGACTAGGGCCTCACTCCTTCGACCTCTTCTCTGGTGACTGTTTTTTGGCGCAGCCCCTGGGATGACTAGAGCTGCCTCAGGAAGTTCAATCAAAGGATCCAGATCAGGTAAGTCGAATTTCTGCTTGAATTTCTGGTGAGTGACCGGCAATCTAATATCCAAAAGTTATTTCGGCTGTAGGTAATAATATAAGAAACGTTCTGAACAAATAATGTAAGAAATAACACCCCCCCCCCAAAAAAAAACTACATACTGCAAAGTTGGCTAGGATCTAGAAACAGGGTGGCCGTGTCTGTTGGCACCATTTTCAGAGGAGGGTGAGGTTATTGTAACTGGTTTGAGAAGATTGAGAGAGTATTTTTAGATGTTTTTTAGTGCACATACTATTGAATCTTTCTATTCAACCTGGGTAGCCGTAGCATAGTAAATGAAGATACAGGACACTCATATTAGTATGATACGTTGCGTTTGGTATGGCATGTATTCATTTGTTGCAAAATGCAATTCGTATGATATGTTCCGAATTACAATTCGTATAATACATTACGAATTTGCAATACGTATGATACGTTACGAATTTCAATTTGTTGTGGCTAATGTTAGCTTGGCTAGCAGTTGGGTTAGGGTTTAAGGTTAGGGTTAAGCCGGGCGTACACTCCACGACTTTGGCACTGATGTAGCTGTCCCAGACAAGTTTTTGCGATTGGAGACAAAATATCTAACATGCTAAGTAGTTGCAAAGTAGCTATAAAAGTACTAAGTAGTTGCTAAGTTGCTAATTAGCTAAAATTGTCCGTGATGAGATTCAAACACCCAACCTTTGGGTTGCTAGACATTTGCATTATATGTTGGCTTTTGTGTTAAGTAACCCTATGACTTATGTAACCATACCAAACGTAACATACTAACTTAAGTGTCCCAGATTTTTGTTTACTACTACAGTTGAAGTCGGAAGTTTACATACACTTAGGTTGGAGTCATTAAAACTAGTTTTTACACCATTCCACACATTTCTTGTTAACAAACTATAGTTTTGGCAACTCGGTTAGGACATCTACTTTATGCATGACACAAGTCATTTTTCCAACAATTGTTTATAGGCAGATTATTTCACTTATAATTCACTGTATCACAATTCCAGTGGGTCAGCAGTTTACATACACTAAGTTGACTGTGCCTTTAAACAGCTTGGAAAATTCCAGAAAATTATGTCATGGCTTTAGAAGCTTCTGATAGTCTCATTTACATAATTTGAGTCAATTGGAGGTGTACCTGTGGATGTACAGTGCCTTGCGAATGTATTCGGCCCCCTTGAACTTTGCGACCTTTTGCCACATTTCAGGCTTCAAACATAAAGATATAAAACTGTATTTTTTTGTGAAGAATCAACAACAAGTGGGACACAATCATAAAGTGGAACGACATTTATTGGATATTTCAAACTTTTTTAACAAATCAAAAACTGAAAAATTGGGCGTGCAAAATTATTCAGCCCCTTTACTTTCAGTGCAGCAAACTCTCTCCAGAAGTTCAGTGAGGATCTCTGAATGATCCAATGCTGACCTAAATGACTAATGATGATAAATACAATCCACCTGTGTGTAATCAAGTCTCCGTATAAATGCACCTGCACTGTGATAGTCTCAGAGGTCCGTTAAAAGCGCAGAGAGCATCATGAAGAACAAGGAATACACCAGGCAGGTCCGAGATACTGTTGTGAAGAAGTTTAAAGCCGGATTTGGATACAAAAAGATTTCCCAAGCTTTAAACATCCCAAGGAGCACTGTGCAAGCGATAATAATGAAATGAAAGGAGTATCAGACCACTGCAAATCTACCAAGACCTGGCCGTCCCTCTAAACCTTCAGCTCATACAAGGAGAAGACTGATCAGAGATGCAGCCAAGAGGCCCATGATCACTCTGGATGAACTGCAGAGATCTACAGCTGAGGAGGGAGACTCTGTCCATAGGACAACAATCAGTCGTATATTGCACAAATCTGGCCTTTATGGAAGAGTGGCAAGAAGAAAGCCATTTCTTAAAGATATCCATAAAAAGTGTTGTTTAAAGTTTGCCACAAGCCACCTGGGAGACACACCAAACATGTGGAAGAAGGTGCTCTGGTCAGATGAAACCAAAATGGAACTTTTTGGCAACAATGCAAAACGTTATGTTTGGCGTAAAAGCAACACAGCTCATCACCCTGAACACACCATCCCCACTGTCAAACATGGTGGTGGCAGCATCATGGTTTGGACCTGCTTTTCTTCAGCAGGGACAGGGAAGATGGTTAAAATTGATGGGAAGATGGATGGAGCCAAATACAGGACCATTCTGGAAGAAAACCTGATGGAGTCTGCAAAAGACCTGAGACTGGGACGGAGATTTGTCTTCCAACAAGACAATGATCCAAAACATAAAGCAAAATCTACAATGGAATGGTTCAAAAATAAACATATGCAGGTGTTAGAATGGCCAAGTCAAAGTCCAGACCTGAATCCAATCGAGAATCTGTGGAAAGAACTGAAAACTGCTGTTCACAAATGCTCTCCATCCAACCTCACTGAGCTCGAGCTGTTTTGCAAGGAGGAATGGGAAAAAATTTCAGTCTCTCGATGTGCAAAACTGATAGAGACATACCCCAAGCGACTTACAGCTGTAATCACAGCAAAAGGTGGCGCTACAAAGTATTAACTTAAGGGGGCTGAATAATTTTGCACGCCCAATTTTTCAGTGTTTGATTTGTTAAAAAAGTTTGAAATATCCAATAAATGTCGTTCCACTTCATGATTGTGTCCCACTTGTTGTTGATTCTTCACAAAAAAATACAGTTTTATATCTTTATGTTTGAAGCCTGAAATGTGGCAAAAGGTCGCAAAGTTCAAGGGGGCCGAATACTTTCGCAAGGCACTGTATTTCAAGGCCTTCCTTCAAACTCAGTGCCTCTTTCCTTGACATCATGGGAAAATAAAAAGAAATCAAACCAAGACCTCAGAAAAATGTGTAGACCTCCACAAGTCTGGTTCATTCTTGGGAGCAATTTCCAAATGCCTGAAAGTACCATGTTCATCTGTACAAACAATAGTACGCAAGTATAAACACCATGGGACCACGCAGCCGTCATACCGCTCAGGAAGGAGACGCGTTCTGTCTCCTAGAGATGAACGTACATTTGTGCGAAAATGCAATCAATCCCAGAACAACAGCAAAGGACCTTGTGAAGATGCTGGAGGAAACAGGTACAAAAGTATCTATATCCACAGTAAAATGAGTCCTATATCGACATAACCTGAAAGGCCGCTCAGCAAGGAAGAAGCCACTGCTCCAAAACTGCCATAAAAAAGCCAGACTACGGTTTGCAACTGCACATGGGGACAAAGTGCGTACTTTTTGGAGAAATGTCCTCTGGTCTGATCAACCACAAATAGAACTGTTTGGCCATAATGACCATTGTTATGTTTGTAGGAAAAAGGGGGATGCTTGCAAGCCGAAGAACACCATCCCAACCGTGAAGCACGGGGGTGGCAGCATCATGTTGTGGGGGTGCTTTGCTGCAGGAGGGACTGGTGCAATTCACAAAATAGATGGCATCATGATGTAGGAAAATTATGTGGATATATTGAAGCAACATCTCAAGACATCAGTCACGAAGTTAAAGCTAGGTCGCAAATGGGTCTTCCAAATGGGCAATGACCCCAAGCATACTTCCAAAGTTGTGGCAAAATGGCTTAAGGACAACAAAGTCAAGGTATTGGAGTGGCCATCACAAAGCCCTGACCTCAATCCTATAGAAAATTGGTGGGCAGAACTGAAAAAGCGTGTGCGAGCAAGGAGGCCTAGAAAACTGACTCAGTTACACCAGCTCTGTCAGGACGAATGGGCCAAAATTCACCCAACTTATTTTAGGAAGCTTGTGGGGCTTGCCTGGGCGGTTCCCCTCTCTCCACTGGGATTCTCTGCCTCTAACCCTATTACAGGGGCTGAGTCACTGGCTTACTGGTGCTCTTTCATGCCATCCCTAGGAGGGGTGCGTCACTTGAGTCACTGATGTGATCTTCCTGTCTGGGTTGGCGCCCCCCCTTGGGTTGTGCCGTGGCGGAGATCTTTGTGGGCTATACTCGGCCTTGTCTCAGGATGGTAAGTTGGCGGTTGAAGATATCCCTCTAGTGGTGTGGGGGCTGTGCTTTGGCAAAGTGGGTGGGGTTATATCCTTCCTGTTTGTCCGGGGGTATCATCGGATGGGGCCACAGTGTCTTCTGACCCCTCCTGTCTCAGCCTCCAGTATTTATGCTGCAGTAGTTTGTGTCGGGGGCTAGGGTCAGTTTGTTATATCTGGAGTACTTCTCCTGTCTTATCCGGTGTCTTGTGTGAATTTAAGTATGCTCTCACTAATTCTCTCTTTCTCTCGGAGGACTAGGACCATGCCTCAGGATTACCTGGCATGATGACTCCTTGCTGTCCCCAGTCCACCTGGCCGTGCTGCTGCTCCAGTTTCAACTGTTCTGCCTGCGGCTATGGAATCCTGACCTGTTCACCGGAAGTGATACCTGTCCCAGACCCGCTGTTTTCAACTCTCTAGAGACAGCAGGAGTGGTAGAGATACTCTTAATGATCGGCTATGAAAAGCCAACTGATTGGCTCTCTAGGTTTCTTCCTAGGTTTTGGCCTTTCTAGGGAGTTTTTCCTAGCCACCGTGCTTCTACACCTGCATTGCTCGCTGTTTGGGGTTTTAGGCTGGGTTTCTGTACAGCACTTTGAGATATCAGCTGATGTACGAAGGGCTGTATAAATACATTTGATGTGATTTGATTTGGAAGGCTCCCCGAAACGTTTGACCCAAGTGAAACAATTTAAAGGCAATGCTATCAAATACTAAATGAGTGTATGTTAACTTCTGACCCACTGTGAATGTGATGAAAGAAATGAAAGCTGAAATAAATCATTCTCTCTACTATTATTCTGACATTTCACATTCTTAAAATAAAGTGGTGATCCTAACTGACCTAAGACAGGGAATTTTTACTGGGATTAATTGTCAGGAATTGTGAAGATCTGAGTTTAAATGTATTTGGCTAAGGTGTATGTAAACTTCCGACTTCAACTGTATATGTTATGGCTAGTCTATGAGACCAGGCTGTTCTATTCTATTTTTAAGACACACCTTTAGAACTAGAACACAGAATAAAGTGCCTTAGCAAAGGTGAGATGAAATTACATGAAAATACATGACTGTTTCTGGCCCCCTGACATTATATAATTTGAGAAACAAGAGTTCATTAACCCAAAAGAAGAGAATCAAAAGTCTGTTGCAAGTAAAACATACAATATTGGCATTATTATGAAATACACCCTGTATTGTGGCTGTTCACTAAAGAATATATGAAGAATAATACTCACTTATCTTAATTCCCACATTGCTGGAATGTTGGTAGAATAATTTCCATCACATAAAACGATGCTGACAGAAGTAATCCCCTGGATGGCGCTATCGCGTAAAGGTTCGCCATCGGGGTAAGCCTTACCCTCACACATTTTCCCTTTATTTCTACCATAAATAGCCTATTCTCAAAGTAGGTCAGATTTATGAGCTTTAATGACTTTAAATCAAAATCGAATAAAATGTTATACGTCACATGCTTCATAAACAACATGTGTAGACTAACAGTGAAATGCTTACTTACCAACAATGCAGAGAGAAAAATATAAAAAATAATATACAGTACAAATAATAATAGGAGGAATAGATACACAATGAGTAATGATAACTTGGCTATACCGAGTCAATGTGCAGGGGCATTAGGACATTTAGGGAGATATGTTCATATAGCTGGTGCGGCAGGTAGCCTATTGGTTAAGAGCATTGGGCCAGTAATAAACGTCGCAGGTTTGAATCTGCAAGCCGACTAGGTAAAACATCTGATGATGTGCCTTTGATCAAGGCACTTAACCCTAACTACTCCTGTAAGTCGCGCTGGATAAGAGAGTCTGCTAAATGACAAAAAATGTAGGGCTAAAGTGACTAGGAAGCAACGTATGTGATGAGTTAGTTTGCGGTCCATAAAATAAAATGACCTATAACAATAGCCTACTAGCCAGGAATTTAAATGAATTCACTCAAACATTTCCCAAGAGGCATTTAGGCTACAGTTTAGATGGGGGTATAAAATGAAAAAGAAAGAACATCCCTTCTAACGTTATTGTTTCACATCCAATCTGTGGGACAGACTCCACCCTGTATCCAATATGGTCAAGTCCTTCCCACCTATCCATAACCAACCATGTTCATTCACCTCCAACTGTCAACAGGGATCATACCTATCACTTACAGTGAAGGCAACACAATGCTTTTCACCTGAGAGGATTCTAAATTAATTTCGGATTCACATTTACTTTCACCATGGACATTTTCTTATAAAATGTGGATATTTCAAACTAGTTGATTTCTTTTAGAATTCGCTGCAGATCGTTTCAAAGGTATACTTTTTTGATTGGCAACGTTTCAACTGGGCACCAGGTAATTTAGATGATGATGTCTAGGTTGCAGCTATTGCTCCTGTTGTGGTGCGCCATCGCCCTCACTTGGGCACCAGTCGCATCCAACGATGTGATGGAGAACTCTTTGACAGATGTCCATGATGGAATTAAAGAGCAACTAGAACAGACCGAGGGACCACTTCTGGATGATGAGATGGACAACCAGGAGAACGTTTTAACTCAGGTATTTACGACCTCGCTCTGAATTTGTTCGGATTGACAGGCTAGTTTTACGCATAGCCTACCTATACAAAGCCAGGTGCTGACAGTTAATCACAGGGGTGAGGAAGAAAATGGCATATTCTCAAGCATTATAATTCATAACTTTTGAGTATAGAATAATAATAATTGATACTTCATTGTCTATGAATATTGGCCTGGGAAAAGTTTAACTATTATGTTGCGCACTTATCATGCATAATTACACATGCACACAGAGCATTGCCATTATAGTCAGTATTGGCGTTTTGCTATGAACCATAAAGCATCTGCAATGCGATAAATTGACGGTGGTTGTTTTACCCAGCAAACCAAAATTGGTTCTTTGAACGTTCCCAGAACATTCATTAGGTTGCCCCAAAAGTTTTTACACAAAAACGGTCCAGTTGTGCTGATGATTATACAGTTTTTGTATAAATAATTTGCCTGATGTTGCAAGAACATTCCCAGAACCCATTTTGTTATTACATTACCTGGAAACCTAATAAGAACCTTAGGGGAATGTTCTGCGGGTGGTTGTTACAGACGTTGTGCACAAATTTCCAAAGAAATTTCATATTTTTTTTAAATTCTGGAAAGGAAAAAGACATTTTGTTATCAAAAAAATCATTTGAATGGTTTTTGAGATGTTTTCATGCTAATGTTAGATCAAATCCTAACTGGAACTTTATAGGAATGTTAGCTAATGTCCTGTGAATGATCCCGGTCTGCTTGGTAGTTACTTTGCAAGTGGTTAAAAAATAAAAGGGTATTTTTTTGTACATTAGACGATTGTTAGTCATTAAACCATTTTCAATGTGCAATGTGCATAGAGTATTTGGTATCTGAGAGATGAGATGGTTGTTTTTCCTATGTAGGACTAAATGTATGCATTCTCATGAATATGCTGTGTCAATCTATATAAGTAATCCATTTAAATATTTACTTATATCCTATAAGTAATTGCACCAATGCATGGGTCTGTGTGAATTGTGTAATGCTATGCTCCTTCAAATGGTGGACTACCCATGCTCTACCCATCTCTCCTCCATCGTAGCTGCTGGGGGATTATGACAAAGTGAAAACGCTGTCCGAAGGCTCAGACTGTCGCTGTAAATGTATTGTCAGACCCCTGAGCAGAAGTGCCTGCCGGCGGATAGAGGAGGGTGCAGCAACGGCTGAGGACTTTTACACCGTGGAGACTGTGACGTCGGGGCCTAACTGTAAAAAGTGTGCGTGCATAGCCCCGCCCTCTGCTCTGAATCCCTGCGAGGGAGATTACAGGTTCAAGAAGCTGCAGGAGGCGGGGAAAGATGACATCAAGGTAATACACAAGCGCCTGCATCTCTCTGGAGGGGAAACAACACCACACCGGTTCCTTCTTAGAACAACCCCCCGTCTGTGTATTATCTTTATCAAACAAGGAGTCGCTCCCATGTCCTTTCCAGTGGAATATTTACTCAAACTGTACTTGATCTGATGGAAATGTCCACGTCATAAAGCGGGTATTGAATACAGCGTACATGACAGTGAGACTTTACAACTAAAATAACATGGAAAGATGTACTGGGATGGATTCTGACTACTGTGATCTTGCTTTTACAGCTCTCAACAATAATGGAGTTGCTGGAGGGAGCGTTTTACGGGATGGATCTGTTAAAGTTACACTCAGTTACAACTAAACTTCTCAGGAGGGTTGACAATATAGAAACGGTTCGTATACTGACACTTGTACGCAAGTCACAGTCACAGCTTATATACCTTAAAGTCTGTGGTGGTGGTACTGGCTTCTCACCCTTTTACTTTGCCCCTGTCGGTGTCCAGACCTTTTCTCGTAACCACACGGAGAAGGAGAAAGTGAGTGTGAGGAGCCGCTCTAGTGAGGAGAATGAGAGAGAGAAGGAGAGAAGAGCACAGCAGAGGATGGAAAAGAGAAAACGTCTAACTGAGCTGGAGCCGTCCCTGCAGAAGGATACGGCTGCAGCCTATACTAACACAGAGGTAACGCCGCACACACACTATACTAACACAGAGGTAACCAAGGCTGTCAGTCACTCCAGATGTAGAGTGGAAACAATGACGAGGGATTAAGGTAGCCAGTAGCCTGGCAGCGTCTTTAATACAGTACCGAGATCCAAACTAGTCTGGGGTCTTGACGACAACAGTTTTCAGACAGCCCAGAAAACTATGACTTAAAATAACCGTCTTACTTTGAACCTCGACTGCATTCATTTTCACAAAACCAATGCGATCAAAACCCTAGCATTTGGTTCTGTAGCCTAGGATTACAATTAAGAATCAGAAACCTTTACTGCCATGCAACAAACAAATGGTTGCTAAGAACTTATTGTGTAGTCACAGTTCAACATGTATAGTACAGTTGTCTCACTAAAAGCTTTACGAAAACACGTGATTTGCTCTTTTGTGATTGGATCCTCCTAAAGAAGAAGTATGAGGAGCGCTACGTGGGGGCCAAGGGCCAGGGGGCCACCAGGCCCATGCTGAAGAGGAGCCAGCCAGAGGACAGGGAGGATCCCCAGTGGCCCCTGAAAGGCAAGGTGGGGCCCAACGGCATGGTCATCAGAGGGGTGACCTTCTACAAGGCCAACACAGTGGACGATGGAGCCGCTGAAGAGCTCAGTAAGTCAATTTATATACTGGACATAATACTAGAATAACTAACATAGCAGTAGTCCATCCAGTTCAGAACATACAGCAAACCTTCCCATTGATTTTAGTGTTGAAGGCTTCTTTTTTAGGGGGGGTCTCTACATTGGGGCTATGCCTATAGACATGTTTTGTTCTGGGTTTTTAATAGGACATTGGAGAGGCTTCTTGAGTATATTGGTATAAATGTTTCTTAACCCTTTGTGCTGCTCATTCACCACCAGCAGCAGAGGAAGCCCTGAGCGGTGATGGTTCCATGGATCTGCTCATCGATGACCAGCTACTGAGACCCACCCAGCCCAGACCTGTGGCAGGCCCCCCGACACCTACATCCCACGACAGGAAGGGGAACCCAGATGACCAGGCCACTGACACCCCCAAAACAGCCACTAGTCCCCAAAGGAATCCCATTACATCTGCCCCTGGAGCTACCGAGACACCATCAACCACTGCTTCCATCCCGACCACCACCACCACCATTCAAACAAACACTAACACACCGGTTGCGACCACCACAACCACCATTCAACCAGCGACTACCACAACCACCACTCAACCAGCGACCACTAGAAAACTTGAAACCTTGTCTGTTTTGACCACGTCTCCAACCACTACACTGCAAAATGTCAACAGCACCACAGCTCCGACCAGCAAGGTGACTAGTGTGCCCAGACCCAAGCATCACATCAGCTGGACAGAGGGCCACTCAGAGGTTCCCTCGGCGACCCCTAAAGTTCCTGGTAAAAAAATACCTTTGGTTGAAGGGGTATTAGATTTTCCAAAGTCACATTTTAATTTGATACTTTTTTCTGGTGGAAAATAGTGTTATTTGTTTGAACTTTAAATACTTGAGGAAAGTACATATGTTGTCTTTATCTCTGTATGTTTACTAACAGGCCTGTGCAAAGACACTTTGGCCACCATCTCTGACCCAGTGACCCATAATACCTACGGCCGGAAGGAAGGTGCCTGGATGAAGGACCCGAAGGGCAACGGAAATTTAATCTATGTCACCAACTACTACTATGGCAACAACCTACTGGAATTCCGCGACATGGACACCTTCAAAAAAGGTATTCTCACAATTGACTAGTCCCAAAACCGAGTTGCTGTTTAGGTTCTGGGTGCCAAGATTACATTACATGTAATGGTGGAATTTGATTCGTGTGATGCGCATTGCTCAATATATAGAATACTCTCTTACTTCTGCATTGTTTTTTTTCCTGTCAGGACGCTTCACCAATTCCTACAAGTTGCCGTACAACTGGATCGGCACGGGCCACGTCGTATACAACGGAGCCTTCTACTACAACCGGGCCTTCTCCCGTGACATCATCAAGTTTGACTTGCGTCTACGCTACGTTGCGGCCTGGACAACGCTGCACGACGCAGTGTTTGAGGAGGAGGAAGACTCCTCCTGGAGGTGGCGAGGACACTCGGACATCGACTTTGGGGTGGACGAGAGCGGCTTGTGGTTGGTGTACCCTGCGCTGGACGAGGAGGGCTTCCACCAGGAAGTAATCATGCTAAACCGTGTGAACCCGGCTGACCTCAGCCTCCAGAGTACGTTCAGAACAGGCCTGAGGAGACACTTCTACGGAAACTCCTTTGTCATCTGTGGCGTCCTGTACGCGGTGGACAACTATGAGCGTACCCACGCCAATATATCCTACGCCTTTGACACGCACACACACACCCAAATGATCCCCAGATTACCGTTCACGAACAACTACACATACACGACGCAAATCGACTACAACCCCAAGGACAAAAAGCTGTATGCATGGGACAACGGTCACCAGGTGACATACGATGTTATATTTGCATATTAAAAGCTGTGGAGTAGTGATAAAATAAAAAGGGACCAGCACTTTTTTTTGTATAAAAGTTTTTTAAAAATATATATTAAAAAATGGTCTTAGTGGATTGTAGAGCAGTCTACATGGCCTTTATGTGTTGTACTGTATAATCCACATTTATGTTGTTCCAGGCTCCCGTTTTGTCCCAGCGCATGTTGTTGTATTTTATATAATGGTCATGGTCTTTAACTGCCCAAAGGGCAGCAAGCAAGATCATTCAGCGAAGCAAGACAAGGTATTTTCTTACTGCTTGTTAGAAGTTTAAAGTGTATGTTGTATATACTTCAATGAAAAAATAAAACTGTTAATAAAATATGCATTCAAACATGAATGCTGACACACAAACAAGTCATCAATACTAGGACTTGTTACTGTCCATGGTTTTATTTCTGAAAACCCTTTTGAAGGTACTGCAAATACCATGACAAACCTTGAAGCGACTCAAACAAAAGTAGGTCATTATCACACCCTCAATTGACACATTTCAAATAATGCAAATAATGGCCACATCTCACATGATGTTTGTATGATATATACAAATGAGTGTTGCGTATAATTGTTTGAATGTCTCATTTTGCTCAGTCACCAACATGGCTTTAAAAAGCAACAAGCATAATATCACAGGATAGGTCTATTCACTTTTAAATATGTGCAATATATCTTGTTAACATGGCTCAATTCCATCAATAGGGTCCAGAATCAATTAATGTTTTGTAATTAAGCTATTTTCAATTTAGTTCAATTTTTGCTCATCTAAAAGAATGCTATAGCAGTAGGGTCAAGACAGTGAAGGTTACCAAAGGGTTCAACTTTAAGTCCACTATTTATTCTACCTAAAGACCTACAGTAGATGCCTGCACTGGCATTCTGCCCATTTAACATGAACCAGACGCTCTAAACCAAGCAATATGGAAGTAAACAGTTGCTGGACAACTTCTTAAGACGTCTTAATAGATTTGGAACATCTGAGGCACAGGGACTTGTGGAATGTGGAAGACAGAGGATGTGCAAATCTGATGCTAAGCATTTCCAAAGAGGAAGACAAAGCTACTTTTTTTGTCACAGTTTATTAAATACACCAAAAGGTTGGTAAAATGATAGGTTTTTAGATTGCCAGGCCTTTTAGGTAAGGCCAATTTCAGGCAGAGTCTGATAGAACGCCAACCGATGCTGATGCCTTTCCGTTGGCATGGGTGGATTGGAAGTCAGTGGTGTTGGCGCGTAGGATCTCTGGGATGCTGGAGGTTTTGATGTGGAGGATCTTGGTGTCCATGACCTCACAGTCAATCTGCATCATCACCTCAAATGTGTCGTCCTTGATGACAGAGTCTGTAATGGAATACGATAAGTCCAAAATATGATTATAATGAAAATCAAAACCATTCATTGGTTTATATTCAGTCGTCTGGAGTCTAGATGCCTCAACAGTCAGAAGCCACATCTGAAAGTTTTATGTAGTACAAGCCTCAGCACCATCAGCACTTTTTAGCAGACATCTAATGTTGTTGAGTTTCACTGTATAGGCCATTTGAGAGGATCTCCTGACAAGATCCCATTATACTGTCTCTCCATAAGGATCCCATCCCAAAAAGTCTGTCCCCTTTGTACTCTAAATCCCAAATGTAATAGTCATTATCTGGTTCACCGCCTTCTCTCAGAGACGCTGTCTGGCGTCAGGTGGCTGAGGAGCCTGCATTACTGCTGCAGGGTGAGCTCCGGCTCCTAGAAGAACACCTGCTGAAGCCATCAGCCACACAACCACCGGATCGGCCAGGTCCATGTGGCTTAGCTAGCGGGAAGAATTTACTAGCACATGGAGGGATCGGGTTTTGGATCTAAAAGGTGATTAATGCATACAGAAATGACATCGGAAAGGTTACTCATCCGGTGCATTTTGCGGACACGTCGTGCTGTAGAGCGAGGGAGGTATGTGGGTGTTTTCTACTGAAGCAATAAGACCAGAGGAGGTGTGGTATATGACCAATATACCACGGCGAAGGGATGTTCTTACGTCCGACGCAACGTGGGGTGCCTGGACACAGCCCTTAGCCGTGGTATATTGGCCATATATCACAAATCCCAGAGGTGCCTTATTGCTATTATAAACTGGTTACCAATGTAATTAGAGGCAGTAAAACTCTATGTTTTGTCATACCTGTGGTATACGGTCTGATATACCACAGCCTTCAGCCAATCAGAATTCAGGGCTCAAACTGCCCAGTTTACGATATAAGTTTGATGATAAGAATGCAGCTGATTTGGATGGTCCCTCTGTTTGTGGTCTGAATATCTGATTGAGAGAGAAAAGAGATGGTCATAGTTTTCTCTGCCGACGGTCATGGTTTAGAACCATGACAGTCAACTGTGAAGACTGTATGTAAAACGGAGCTGTATACAAGTTATAAAAGACTCTGCATGCCTGCATGCATGAGATAATCCACTATATAAAAAAAATATGACCCAATAAAGTTAGATAAATATGCCTTGTACATTAAATTACATTGAATGTAACACGTTATTTTGTTACTGTTCTTTTTCAAGAGTGCTGAATCTGACAGACAGTATTTTTGTCCACTGAATCAGAGTTTTTGAACGCCTGCATTGTCTCTAGATGACAGTTTTAAGGTGTTCAGTTGTTTGGGAGACAGATTATTATTCCAAATGGCACACCTGTATATTGATACAGACCATGAGCCCAGCTAATTACAAATGTCACGCCTGTATATTGATACACACCATGAGCCCAGCTAATTACAAATGGCAAACCTGTATATTGATACAAACCTGAGGTTGGAACAGAACCAAAAAACGGAAAATACACATTTTTCGAGGGACAAAATCTGAATCGGGAACGAAAGTGATTAATACTGTTCCGAAACAGAACTTTTATGTTAAAAGCATGGTAATCATTTATTAACTTTATTTTACTTCCGGGCATTTTTTTCAGTACCACAAAAATGTGAAACAAACAAAGAGCCTATGCAAAGCTCTCACTGTCACTCAGAAACATATTCCAGTGTCTGCCTGCCAGCTGAAAATCTTAGCCAGTGTGTGTGCGTGTCGGCTACCTGCCCCTCTGAAGCATAGGCTACTGTAGCCTACAATACCTTACAATCGCGATTCAGAAATTAAGGAGAGATGTTAACTTGGATACATTTTTTCAATGCTAGTTAAGGATACTATTGTTATCACGTTTCACATTGGATGTATTTCCTTACAAAACGTTCTGACGTGTTTTTAACCTGAAAAATGTTGCGCCTTACACTTGTCTGTCCCTTCCGCATTAAAACCCCTATAGCTTGCCCGCTCCAAACTTCTCTATCTGCACTGATTGGTGAAGTAACCTACTGTCGTGCTTAAAAAAGGAACAGAAAGGAACGATATAACCCGGCATGTTTTTCGGGGGTTTGAACCGGTTCAGAACTTTATTTTGCAGGTCAAAATAGTGGAATCAAATGCAAACAGTAAGCGACTGGAAAATAATTTAGGTTCCAACCCGATACAGGCCATACCAGAGTACAGCGAATTTCCAAATGGCACCTCTGTATATTGATAGACTGGACAAGCCCATACCTAATTCCAAATGCCATATGTGTGTATTCATACAGACCATACCTAATTCCAAATGGCACACCTGTATATTGATAGACTGGACAAGCCCATACCTAATTCCAAATGCCATATGTGTGTATTCATACAGACCATACCTAATTACAAATGGCACACCTGTATATTGATAGACTGGACAAGAGCCCCTCATCTCACCCCCCAAATCCCTTTCTGTCAGCTCCCCATCCAGTTTCTCTTTGGGGTTACTCTGTGAGATGGGTCTTTGGGTGAGACCAACCAGAAACATAACCATGTTAACACAGCAAAGTGAAGTGGCTTATTTCAAATCATGAGGGAAAATACTCAATTGCCCTTCATTATCCTTCACATACCATGCAGTCCCTTCAACTGAGGCCAATATTGGTTATGATAAGGTTACCCAAAAGGCCAACTGGCATTTTTGCACAGTATGTTGCAGACCCGAAGAGTGATTTGGAGGACAAATCCACTGTTTTATTAGAGTAGTAAGGAATATCAAAGACATTTCTACAGATGGAAGCTATTTATGGCAAAAGGGGGTCTTTCTAAACAACCACACTCTATGGCTGGGGCAAATTACAACCTACCGTTACAATCATCTGGCAATCACAGCGCATTCGGAAAGTATTCAGACCCCTTGACTTTTTTCACATTTTGTTACATTACAGCCTTATTCTAAAATTGACGAGGAAAATATTTCATTCAATCAATCTACACACAATACCCCATAATGACAAAGCAAAACGTTTTTTGTTGTAAATTTTTGCAAATGTATTAAAAATAAAAAACAGAAATACCTTATTTACATAAGTATTCAGACCCTTTGCTATGAGACTCGAAATTGAGCTCAGGTGCATCCTGTTTCCATTGATGATCCTTAAGATGTTTCTACAACTTGATTAGAGTCCACATGTGGCAAATCCAATTGATTGGACATGATTTGGAAAGGCACACACCTGTCTATATAATGTCCCACAGTTGACAGTGAATGTCAAAACAAAAACCAAGCCATGAGCTTGAAGGAATTGTCCGTAGTGCTCTGAGACAGGATTGTGTCAAGGCACAGATCTGGGGAAGGGTACTAAAAAATGTCTGCAGTATTGAAGGTCCCCAAGAACACAATGGCCTCCATCATTCTTATGGATGAAGTTTGGAACCAACAAGACTTTCCTAGAACTTGCCGCCCGGCCAAACTGAGCAATCGGGGGAGAATGGCCTTGGTCAGGGAGGTGACCAAGAACCCAATGGTCACTTTGACAAAGCTCCAGAGTTCCTCTATGGAGATGGGGAAAACCTTCCAGAAGGACAACCATCTCTCCAGCACTCCACCAATCAGTCCTTTATGGTAGACTGGCCAGACGGAAGCCACTCCTCAGTAAAAGGCACATGAAGGCCCGCTTAGAGTTTGCAAAGAGGCACCTAAAAGGACTCTCAGACCATGAAAAACAAGATTCTCTGGTCTGATGAAACGAAGACTGAACTCTTTGGCCTGAATACCAAGCATCACATCTGGAGGAAACCTGGCACCATCCCTACGGTGAAGCATGGTGGTAGCAGCTTCATGCTGTGGCAATGTTTTTCAGCGGCAGGGACTGGGAGACTAGTCAGGATCGAGGGAAAGATGAACAGAGCAAAGTATAGAAAGATCCTTGATGAAAATCTGCTCCAGAGCGCTCAGGACCTCAGACTGGGGTCGAAGGTTCACCTTCCAACAGGACAATGACCCTAAGCACACAGAGAGAACAATGACCCTAAGCACACAGACAAGACAACGCAGGAGTGGCTTCGGGACAAGTCTCTGAATGTCATTGAGCTGCCCAGCCAGAGCCAAGAATTGAACCCGATTTAACATCTCTGGAGAGACCTGAAAATAACTCTGCAGCGACGCTCCCCATCCAACCTGACAGAGCTTGAGAGGATCTGCAGAGAAGAATAGGAGAAACTCCCCAAATACAGGTGTGCAAAGCTTGTAGCATCATACCCAAGAAGACTTGAGGCTGTAATCGCTGCCAAAGGTGCTTCAAAACAAGAACTGAGTAAAGGTTCTGAATACTTATGTAAATGTAATATTTCCGGGGTTTTTTTTTCTTTCTAAATTTGCCACAATTTAAAAAAAAAAATGTTTTTGCTTTGTCATTATGGGTCATTGTGTGTAGTTTGAGGGGGGGAAACAATTTAATCCATTTCAGAATAAGGCTGTAACGTAACAAAATGTGGAAAAAGTAAAGGGGTCTGTTACGTTCTCCAGTTTCTGTGTTGTTGTGGGTTTGTATGAGTGTGTATTTCAGGAAATGGATTCCTGGAATCCTAAAGCAGCTGATTGGTCGGCCCCATCGTTGATTGGAGCTCTGACCCCTCCCTCTCATCAGGGGAAACAGCAGTCTCTTCAATTACCAACTCCTTCACCAGCTTGATAAAAGCCAGTGTTCCTTCGTCAGGGGGGAGGAGCTTCTTGTTTTGTTGGTATTATTTTGTAGCCGCTCCTTCAGAGGTATGTGTATGCCAATAGGACTTAGTGTTTTTGGTTATTGAAATTGTACACTTAAAGTATTGGTAAATGATTCTGTTTCATTTGTTCCCAGGAGGGGAAGGGGAACGCACCTTGGGAGTGTTTAGGCAAGAGGCCTGCGGGCATACATTACCTGTAGTGTTGAATCTGTCTATGCACACGAGGTAAGACCTGTGCGGACCACCAACTTTATTTTGGTTAGTGCGCCAGTTGGTGCTAAAGGTTAGGTAAGAAGTGAGAAGGCAGGTAAGGTAAGGGAGTCTTTAATTTGTACTTTCTTTCCTTTGGTTCCATCCAGACCTTTTCCCCCACATTACCGTGTAAACTGTATTTTTCTCTGCCTCTGTCGTCCTTCCTACGCACCTACGGTCACATACTTTTTTCACTCCACGGGGAGTTGCGTTCCCTCCTCCAAGAGGCGTACGTAACAAGATCTGAATACTTTCCGAATGCACTGTATATGCAGACACCTCTGTGCCTCTCCAAGGATATGATCTAATGATATGCAATAAGCATAAGATATCCTTTAAACAAAGCCATAAGCACATCAAACTAATTCCTCTCTGGCATCCACTGCTGCACGTCCCAAATAAACTGAAAGCAGGAGAAAGAGTGTGAGAACAAGAGAAAATATTTGTCCGGATATATATATATATACAATGCTCAACAAAAAAAAGGGAACACTAAAATAACACATCCTAGATCTGAATGAATTAAATATTCTTATTAAATACTTTTTTCTTTACATAGTTGAATGTGCTGACAAAATCACACAAAAATGATCAATGGAAATCTAATTTATCAACCCATGGAGGTCTGGATTTGGAGTCACACTCAAAATTAAAGTGGAAAACCACACTACAGGCTGATCCAACTTTGAAGTAATGTCCTTAAAACAAGTCAAAATGAGGCTCAGTAGTGTGTGTGGCCTCCACGTGCCTGTATGACCTCCCTAGAATGCCTGGGCATGTTCCTGATGAGGTGGCAGATGGTCTCCTGAGGGATCTCCTCCCAGACCTGGACTAAAGCATCCGCCAACTCCTGGACAGTCTGTGGTGCAACATCCAACAGTCCATAGCATCAATGCCTTCCTCTTGCAGGAACTGCTGACACACTCCAGCCACATGAGGTCTAGCATTGTCTTGCATTAGGAGGAACCCAGGGCCAACCGCACCAGCATATGGTCTCACAAGGGGTCTAAGGATCTCATCTCGGTACGTAATGGCAGTCAGGCTACCTCTGGCGAGCACATGGAGGGCTGTGCGGCCCCCCAAAGAAATGCCACCCCACACCATGACTGACCCACCACCAAACTGGTCATGCTGGAGGATGTTGCAGGCAGCAGAACATTCTCCACGGCGTCTCCAGACTCTGTCATGTCTGTCACATTTGCTCAGTGTGAACCTGCTTTCATCTGTGAAGAGCACAGGACACCAGTGGCGAATTTGCCAAGCTTGGTGTTCTCTGACAAATGCCAAACGTCCTGCACGGTGTTGGGCTGTAAGCACAACCCCCACCTGTGGATGTCGGGCCCTCATACCACCCTCATGGAGTCTGTTTCTGACCGTCTGAGCAGACACATGCACATTTGTGGCCTGCTGGAGGTCATTTTGCAGGGCTCTGGCAGTGCTCCTCCTGCTCCTCCTTGCACAAAGGCGGAGGTAGCGGTCCTGCTGCTGGGTTGTTGCCCTCCTACGGCCTCCTCCACGTCTCCTGATGTACTGGCCTGTCTCCTGGTAGCGCCTCCATGCTCTGGACACTACGCTGACAGACACAGCAAACCTTCTTGCCACAGCTCGCATTGATGTGCCATCCTGGATGAGCTGCACTACCTGAGCCACTTGTGTGGGTTGTAGACTCCATCTCATAAAAGCACCGCCAGCATTCAAAAGTGACCAAAACATCAGCCAGGAAGCATAGGAACTGAGAAGTGGTCTGTGGTCACCACCTGCAGAACCACTCCTTTATTGGGGGTGTCTTGCTAATTACCTATAATTTCCACCTGTTGTCTATTCCATTTGCACAACAGCATGTGACATTTTTTGTCAATCAGTGTTGCTTCCTAAGTGGACAGTTTGATTTCACAGAAGTGTGATTGACTTGGAGTAACATTGTGTTGTTTAAGTGTTCCCTTTATTTTTTTGAGCAGTGTATATATATGAGAGCGTATGGATAGAGGGTGCTGAAGGTACACAACAGGGTGGCAGGCATCTTAGCGGTTAGAGCGTTGGGCCAGTAACCGAAAGGTTGCTTGTTTGAATCACCGAGCCGACAAGGTGAAAAATCTGTTGATGTGCCCTTGAGCAAGGCACTTAACCCTAATTGCTCCAGGGTGGCCGTTGATAATGGCTGACACTGGCCGTGACCTCTCCGAGGTTGTCTCAGTTGGGATATGCAAAAAGAAAAAAACACATTTCCAACATACACATGCGTATTAATACACACTTGTACATGTGTGAAATAGGAAAAATATAAGCAAGCAACAAGCCGTCCGCGCACTGTTCTGTTTTGTAAGACGATGCACAGCTGCATAACAAAGTTGATCCATACGACTCAGAAAACAGGTCATGGAAAGTTTCAGACCATTAAGAGTGTAAAGAGGGTAAGGGAGGCCTCTGCAGTGCTCGGTTCCTTGAGGGGCCTCCCGAGAGGCACTAACGTATGTTCACAAGGGCCTGGCTGATAGCCATGACGGTGGGGCTCCTGGATTGAGGGCAGCCGTTCCACGGAGGACTCCAAGGAGGCCCCTGTCTGTAAGGGCTGAGCTCTGAGAGACAGTGTGGTTGCGGAATGGATGCACCATATAATAGATCCAAAGCACAGTGGTCTCACAGCACTTACTGCTGAGCATAGAGCTTCTATGAGCACGTTTCTATGAGTTTCTACATGGGGAAACCTCAGACGCTATGAGAATCAAGTGCAGTGGTTGTTTCCCAATTTGGACTTTTCACATTTTATACATCTTAACAAAACGTTTGAATGCTAATCATAGTACATATTATGGCAATACTTAGTAGCTTAAAATACAGACCTATAAAATAAATCAATAATGAATCATAACTGCACACACACAAAAAAACACACATTCTGAAGCCTGAGGGGACAGAACCCAAACAAAGGAGGGTGAGTAAGTTCAACAGTTCAACAGGGAGCCCCATGACCTAGTCAAATCTGACTCATATTTTCAAGCACGGTCACTGGAGAGACAGTAAATCACTTAAGATAAGAAAAGAAAAATGTCCTGTACAGTACTGTCTCTGAACTCCAGGAAGTATATATTCTTTCCTTAAAAGGGCATGGAAAATACAACAGCGTCCCCCTATCATCTGTATCCCACTTCCTTTCCTTTTCTTCAGGGTAGAAGGGACACCAACAGACCAATACAATTCCCCTCAGCCAAATAGCCTAATTCATTGCACATGCCAGAAATACAAAGAGCTTAGCTTACACATGAAAGCTATTTCTGTTACTAAATCAATAGGAAGAAAATACAGAGGAAAGCTTTCAAGACTACAAGAAAAAGTGAGTGAGTATTCATCCTCCACACTAACAATTAGTTGTTGAAGCTGGTTCAAGCTTTCACTAAACTAATGACTATAGTTATAGTGAGTGTAGGTTTTCTGTTTATACACTGTGGGTAGGTGGAGGTGTAAATTGGCCGTGGCTTCTGATTACGTAAAAGCTCTGCTCTAAAACGTACAATAAACTTCCTTAGAGTTCAGAGTCCAACGTTTATATTTGGCATGCTGTTGCTCAGTTCACATTGTCTACTGGTCCTTACCATTCACATTAATAGCTGGTAACACCAAGGACATCTTTGGCCTGCTACCCTTGCTGTGGTTGGTTGCAGGGAGCAGAAGGTGATCCTAGAGAAACAGAGAGAGAATGGGGGATTAGAGTGGATGCAGTGAGTCATTACTCATGAGTTGACCTAGTCTTTAGACAATAAGGAGATACATTTGACAGTAGAGATGCTGTGCTGTTCAGGGCGGATTTTCTCTCACAATCCCAGTAGGTCTATGCATGTGTACTCAATTTGATTTAACCTTTATTTAACTACAGTACCAGTCAAAAGTTTGGGCACACCTACTCATTCAAGGGTTTTTCTTTATTTTTTCACTATTTTCTACATTGTAGAATAATAGAAGACGTCAAAACTATGAAATAACACATGGAATCATGTAGTAACCAGTGGCGTAAAGTGTAAAATTCACACACTTATCAACAGAAGACGTGGTTGTCCCTACTACCGCTGACCTTGCGGACTCACTAAACACAATTGCATCTTTTGTAAATAATGTCTTTGGAGTGTGCCCCTGGCAATATATACATAAAAACAAGAAAATTGTGCTGTCTGCTTTGGTTAATATAAGGAATTTGAAATGATTTATACTTTTACTTTTGATTCTTAAGTATATTTTAGCTATTCAATTTACATTTGATACTTAAGTATATTTAAAACCAAATACTTTTAGACTTTTACTCAAGTAGTATTTACTGGATGACTTTCGCTTTTACTTGAGTAACTTTCTATTAAAAGGTATCTATACTTTTGCTCAAGTATGAAAATTGGGTACTTTTTCCACCACTGGTAGTAACCAAAAAAGTGTTAAACAAATCAAAATATAATGTAGATTTAAGATTCTTCAAAGTAGCCACCCTTTGCCTTGATGACAGCTCTGCACACTCTTGGCATTCTCTCAACCAGCTTCATGAGGAATGCAGTCTTGAAGGAGATCCCACATATGCTGAGCACTTTTTGGCTGCTTTTCCTTCACTCTGAGGTCCAATTGATCCCAAACCATTGCAATTGGGTTGAAGTTGGGAGATTGTGGAGGCCAGGTCATCTGATGCAGCACTCCATCACTCCCTTTCTTTGTCAAATAGCCCCTACACAGCCTGGAGGTGTGTTGGGTCATTGTCCTGTTGAAAAACAAATGACAGTCCCACTAAGGGCAAACCAGATGGGATGGCGTATCGCCGCAAAATGCTGTGGTAGCCGTGCTGGTTAAGTGTGCCTTGAATTCTAAATAAATCACAGACAGTGTCACGGGCAAAGCACCCCCACACCATCACACCACCTCCTCCATGCTCCTCCATGAACCACATATGCAGAGATCATCTGTTCACCTACTCCGCATCTCACAAAGACATGGCGGTTGGAATCAAAAATCTCACATTTGGACTCATCAGACCAAAAAGACAGACTTACACTGGTCTAATGACCATTGACCAAGCAAGTCTCTTCTTCTTATTGGTGTTCTTTAGTAATGATTTCTTTGCAGCAATTCAACCATGAAGGCCTGATTCACACAGTCTCCTCTGAACACTTTGATGTTGAGATGTGTCTGTTACTTAAACTCTGTGAAGCATTTATTTGGGCTGCAATTTCTGAGGTTGGTAGCTCTAATGAACTTATCCTCTGCAGCAGAGGTAACTCTGGGTCTTCCTTCCTGTGCGATCCTCATGAGAACCAGTTTCATCATAGCGCTTGATGGTTTTTACGACTGCACTTCAATCTTTCCGGATTGACTGACCTTAATTTCTTAAAGTAATGATGGACTGTCGTTTCTCTATGCAAATTTGAGCTGTTCTTTCCATAATATGGACTTGGTCTTTAAGCAAATATGGCTAGCTTCTGTATACCACCCCTACCTTGTCACAACACAACTGATTGGCTCAAACACATTAAGAAGGAAAATGTACTTTTAACAAGGCACACCTGTTAATTGAAATGCATTCCAGGTGACTACCTCATGAAGCTGGTTGAGAGAATGCCAAGAGTGTGGAAAGCTATCAAGGCAAAGGGTGGCTACTTTGAAGAATCTCAAATATAAAACATATTTTGATGTGTTTAACACTTGTTTGGCTACTACATGATTCCATTTGTATTATTTCATAGTTTTGATGTCTTTACTATTATTATACCATGTAGAAAATAGTAAAAATAAAGAAAAACCCTTGAATGACAGGTACTGTATGTAGTCCCACTGACGTCAGAATAACTATTTCCCAATGGCGACCTAATATCAATAAATGTACATAATTTACAGTCATGGGTGCCATGGTCAAGGGGAGTGACTACAACCCAAACAATGCCTCAAGCCACTGTCTGTCCACCTATAGGCTGACAACAAGAAAAAATACACGTGATGACAGACCAGTGACATCCAGACCCTTCCGTGGCCACTGCGGCCATAACTCTGAAGTGCACGCACCATGAACCCCACAAGGCACAAGAGGTACGGAATTCACACAAAAAAAACGTCCTAAAGAGAACGTAAGGCCAATAAATCTCAACATACATTGACCTCTGACCATACCTTTGACTGTACAATGTTTTCACAGTTAGGGGTGTAAAGACAGTCATTGTTTGAGGAGACAGGCCAAAAACAGTAGTTAACAACAGCGTTGACACCTGGGCAGCAGGTTGTGACATACACATAAAAAGAACAGGAGAATGATGTGGTTGTAAAATGTATTTTAAAAGTAGACAGCTGGGGCTCTATGAAAATAATCAATGATGGGCACATTAGCTAGACAAGCCATCCATTGTTCAAAGAAATAGTCACAAATCAAGCACATGGCCATTAAAACCCAGACCATATCAGAGACAGTCATTTCTTGACACAAACCAAGGCTACTTTTCCTCCATTTGTATTAAGTTGGCAGAGATCAAATGCATCTACATGCTGTCTGATCAGCTAGTCAGTCATCTAGGTTCCCTCCATGGAATCCTAGCCTTTATTAGAGGCATAAACACAGTAATTCAAAGTCCTGTTAAACATCTGTGGTCTGGGAGAGGAGACCCATGCATGGTTGAGAGACCACTGTCCTTCTGTGTTTGATTTAGCCTTCCTGCAGTGCCAGGTGGGTCGGTTCTGCAGTTTGGCGACTATTCCATTGGTTCTATTGCGGCAGGCAAACTCAATCAAGCCCAGCTAAAGTATTTGAAAAGATTTTAAAGAGTTAAAACTGAGCTGTTCCTGCGAGACAAAGTCATGGAAAAACTAGGAACTTCAGCCCGAAACTCACTGATGTAGAACAGATATACAGTAAAATAGGTCTATAGACTGAAGAGCTACGGGGTCAATTAGAATCATTGAAGTGAGGGCTCCCAAGGACTAGTTAACATATCAAAAGACTCAAAAACCTACAAACAAAATCTGATGTTTACAGTAGACTAGAGTGACGGCACAGAGGTAAATATTTTGTTTTGAAGCCAGCTGCCACTCTGGGTAGAACATATGACTTTACCTCAGATGGACATAGATGGCTAACATAAATGTTAGCATCTGCTAAAAGTAGCTAGCTACACGATTGGTCTGCTTCTGAGTAAAATATCGGTGCCAGTAGGAATGGCTTGGATCAGCACAATACAGTGTCTAAATAACAGTGTAAGTAGGTGGAGATTAACATTGAGAAGACATGGAAGCCAGGGTCAACTGCACTTGAAATAGACTGAGACTCTGGTTCTGATCCAGCCCTTGAAACAACACCAGTTCTAAGAAGCTGACAGAAGTAAGGAGCTTTGTGAAAAACACACACCAGGCACTGTTCCCCATTGGGTATTCACAGCACACACAGGCACAGACACACGTGATAACACACACACGTACACATGGATTTTGTATTGTAGATATGTGGTAGTAGAGTAGTGGCTTGGGGGAACACACTTAATGTGTTGTGAAATGTGTCAGGAAATGTAATGTCATTTTGATTGTATATAGAGTTGAAGTCGGAAGTTTACATACACTTAGGTTGCAGTCATTAAAACTCGTTTTCCCACCATCCACAAATGTCTTGTATCAAACTATAGTTTTGGCAGTTAGAATATCTACTTTGTGTATGACACAAGTAATTTTTCCAACAATTGTTTACAGACAGATTATTTCACTTATAATTCACTGTATCACAATTCCAGTGGGTCAGAAGTTTACATACACAAAGTTGACTGTGCCTTTAAACAGATTGGAAACTTCCCTAAATGATGTCATGGCTTTAGAAGCTTCTGATAGGCTAAATAACATCATTTGAGTCAATTGGAAAATAAAAAGAAATCAGCCAAGACCTCAGAAAAAAAATTGTAGACCTCCACAAGTCTGGCTCATCCTTGGGAGCAATTTCCAGACACTTGAAAGTACAACGTTCACCTGTACAAACAATAGTACACAAGTATAAACACCACGGGACCACACAGCCATTATACCGCTCAGGAAGGAGACGCGTTTGGTTTCCTAGAGATGAACGTCCTTTGGTGCAAAAAGTGCAAATCAATCCCAAAACAACAGCCAAGGATCTTGTGAAGATGCTGGAGGAAACAGATAGAAAAGCATCAATATCCACAGTAAAACAAGTCCTATATCAACATAACCTGAAAGGCCGCGGGGAACGCTTGCAAGCCGAAGAACACCATCCCAACTGTGAAGCATAGGGGGGAGGTAGCATCATGTTGTGGGGGTGCTTTGCTGCAGGAGGGACTGGTGCAATTCACAAAATAGATGGCATCATGAGGAAGGACAATTATGTGGATATATTGAAGAAACATCTCAAGACATCAGTCAGGAAGTTAAAGCTTGGTCACAAATGGGTCTTCCAGATGGAAAATGACACCAAGCATACTTCCAAAGTTGTGGAAAAATGGCTTAAGGACAACAAAGTCAAGGTATTGGAGTGGCCATCACAAAGCCCTGACCTCAATTCTATAGACAATTGGTGGGCAGAACTGAAAAAGTGTGTGTGAGCAAGGAGGCCTACAAACCTGACTCAGTTACACCAGCTCTGTCAGGTGGAATGGTTCAAAATTCACCCAACTTATTGTGGGAAGCTTGTGGAAGGCTACCCGAAATGTTTGACACAAGTGAAACAATTTAAAGGCAATGCTACCAAATACTAATTGAGTGTATGTAAACTTCTGACCCACTGGGAATGTCACAAAATAAATAAAAGATTACATAAATAATTCTCTCTACTATTATTCTGACATTTCACATTCTTAAAATAAAGTGGTGATCCTAACTGACCTAAGATAGGGAATTTTTACTAGGATTAAATGTCAGGAATTGTGAAAAACTGGAGTTTAAATGTATTTGGCTAAGGTGTATGATAACTTCAGACTTCAACTGTAACTGCCTTAATGTTGCTGGACCCCAGGAAGAGTAGGCTAATGGAGATCCTTAATAAGTACAAATAGAGCCTATCAACAGCCACCTTCGGGAGAATGAAAGAGGATTGATTATGGCTGCGTTGGTGCTTCAAGGGCTCATGCTAGCAGTCTTCAAAAGGACAAATGCTAGCTGTCTTCATGGGGATACAGTAGGCCTGCCCCCCATTCGGCTCTTTGGCAGAGGTTGTAATAGCGGGTAGGTCTGAACTCTAAAAGACCACACGTTTCCATGAGTTTTGAAGAAGAAAAAAAAAACAGAAGGAAAATAATTCTACCATTTTGTTCAAAAACATCTTTTCACTTTAGTATAGTACCCCAGTGAGCCAATTATCCTCAACAAAAGTGATTCAGGCAGTGTAGGTATGTATATATTCCTGATAATCACATTCCCCCACAAAAAACCTTTGGGTTCTGCTTTTCCTTCCCACAGCAGCCCGGGTCTACCCATGTGCATCAAGTTAGTGTTCTGCTCTTTCCATCACTTGCATTGTGGCGTGCGCTTTGGAACAAGCCAATGAAATCAGAAGCTGCTCTGTTCATTCCATCAGGCCAGAGAGAGGGCTGAGGCTGAGGAGAGCCGACTGCAGCTGTGCAGTCACTCCCTCCCTCCCTCCCTCCCTCCTCTACTGTACATTCTTGTCTACTGGTAGGACTTCATGGCTGGCTGAATTACCCATTTGAAGGCTAGAAGTACAGATCGTACAGAAGCCGGCAGCCACATCCAATAATGTCACAACTCTTGTTTGCATGATTGCCAATCATCCAGTTTCTGTAAATACGTGACACTCCCTTAAAAAAAAGAAACATTTCACAAATGTTGAACTTCGTATTCATCAACTCCAGCGCCACCCCAACATATGTGAAAATGGAGTGTTTCTATTCCTTGTAGTAAAACAGATTCAAATGTAGATATGTTCCTTTAAGACCGTCAAAGTGTGGAGGGTTTGACTAATTGACAACAACTTAATGTAAAGCTTATAACTACTGGAAAGGAGCATACTTGGTTTGCCAGCAAACGGTTTCCATTGACGCCGTGATTCCAAAATATTGTATAAGAGTCTCTTATCCGGTCTGAATGATGTAGGCAGGTCTGAAGACAGGCGGGTGGGTGGGTTGATGTCTCCATTGGTGCTCGGTAAACAGGGCCTTCGGGAAACATATCTGGTCCTTGGATAAAAGGCCCTCAGAGAGCAGAGCTGACGGGCACACAAAAGAGCTAAAGAGGGGCCCCTGGGAGTTGTTGGTCCAAATGGAGAGATTGTGATCAGAGTTCACTTTCCTTCTCTCTCTCCTCTGCCTGTTTCTCTCGCTCTCAGGTTCTCACAAAACAGACGTTGGCAGGCCATCAGAGAGAATGGTCCCTGCTAACTCTCCTGAGCAGTCATCAGGTTGGAATAACGTTGCCAATCAGACCTAAGACTTTCTGAATAGATGGCTAATTTAATGGGGGGGGGTCAGTGTTAGGGGTGCAATGGAATAAGACAGTCAGTCCTTCTGGTTGAGAATGACAATGAAAGCCTTCTCAGTGTAACAGAGGCAGAACTAAGAAGGGATTCAGCCGATTGGCATCATGAGAATACTTTTACGAAGCCTCAGAAGACTTTACAGGTTTCCCTCTATGATATGTCTCAAGGAATGTCTGGAAACATATCAGAGGAGAAGGACTAACAGATCTAGGGGGTCTCAGAGTTCATAGTTTGTGGTACTTTTATGAAAATGGAGGTATATTCATTTTGGTAATCGAATACACTTTCCTGGCAGAGGTTGCCGAGAAACAGGTTCTTTTGATTTCTGCTTTAATGTAAATGTATTAAAGATGTGTCAGTACAATGGATACATCATTCAAATTGACCAGACAAAAGATGTCAAAATGTGTAGGACGGAAGGAAGATGTGCTTAATCAATAAAACAAAGGTTTATCTGTGGTTAGGCTACACCAAATAAAAATGTGAAATTCCAATCTTATAGCTTAGGAGAAATGGACTCCGTCGGTAACCCTAAACGGTCAAAACACCACACAGAATAAAATGAATAAGAACAGCCTCAAGGATCTTCTTTATTGTTCTAGATAATTCCTACCAAATGTGCTCCCTTAGAATTCTATACATCAAACACACAAATGAAACTCGCCAATTGGTCAGGCATTAACTGAACATTGTTAAAGCTACAATTCACATACAAATGCATTACATATGCTCATTTGTGACGATTGAAATGCCAATGTACATATTTAAATCAGCCACAGCCATTTTTCAAGCCTCATTCATTCATGCATTTCAAATCAAATCACATTTTATTTGTCACATACACATATTTAGCAGATGTTATTGCGGGTGTAGCGAAATGCTTTTGAGTTTCAAGCTCCAACCGTGCAGTAGTATCTAACAATTCACAACAATAAACAAATGTAAAAGTAAATTAATGGAATTAAGAAATATATAAACATTAGATTGAGCAATGTCGGAGTGGCATTGACTGAAATACAATAGAATAGAATACAGTATATACATAAGAGATGAGTAAAGCAATATGTAAACGTTATGTAAACGTTATTTAAACATTTGGGAGGAGAAAAAAAAAAGGAAAGGAAATATTTTCCTATGCTTCAAAAGACCATCTGCTATTTCAGTTGGGGCTTTCCGCCTTCAATTAAGACAGAAACTTGGTACCCTTGGTTATGCTCAATATGCCCTCCAAAATTGTTTGACCGCTTTATGATTCTGTTTCTTTCCCACTCAGCAGTTTCATCTGTTGAAGACATGCTGATGACAATACTGCGTCATGAAACAGACCGGATCTCCATTTGGCCATGAGATCAGTCACAATCCGAAGGATGCATTGTCGCCTACTTCTATGGAAAATGCTATGGAATATGGGGCTCCCGAGTGGCGCAGTGGTCTGTATCTCAGTGCTAGAGGTGTCATTACAGACCCTGATTCGAATCCAGGCTGTATCACAACCGGCCGTGATTGGGAGTCCCATAGGGCGGCGCACAATTGGCCCAGCGTCGTCCGGGTTTGGCCGGGGTAGGGCATCATTGTAAATAAGAACTTGTTCTTAACTGACTTGCTTAGTTAAATAAAGGTTAAAAAAAATAAAAATGAAAATAAAAATATGCATGGGGTGACTCACCCTGCGAAAGGACACCACGTAGAAAGTGTCGCCTCGTCGATTTAACTCATCAAAGAAGTCCCTGTAGCTTTGATGGCGTGAGTAGTACACCTGAACCTCACTCCCTGGCCTACTGAGAGAGAGACAGAGGTGACAGTGAAATACATTATATGACATCAAAATATGCCATATCAAAACTAAATCAAACATAACTTTAATTATCAGATTTATATTAACTGACGCCTAAGACGGTCTGACAACAACAGTCAGAGACCTAGAACATGTTGATGAAATTTACAGTAACTACATTTACTGTAACAAAAATCACCATCTCCGCTACATTTACCATTATTACAATGTTATTATTATGCCTATTACTATGTTTTAAGATAATAGGTAAACTAGTAAGTTCTCAGCTCACAGTGTAACAAGTTGTATGTGTACCACACACATATTTTTTTAATTCACCTTTTTTTTTTACTTCTTCGGGATCAGTGTCCCATCCCCGGGATGGTTGAGCTAACTTAGAGGCTAATGTGATTAGCATGAGGTTGTAAGTAACAAGAACATTTCCCAGGACATAGACATATCTGATATTGGCAGAAAGCTTACATTCTTGTTAATCTAACTGCACTGTCCAATGTACAGTAGCTATTACAGTGAAAGAATACCATGCTATTGTTTGAGGAGAGTACACAGTTCTGAACTTGAAAAGTTATTAATAAACAAATTAGGCACAGTCTTGATAGAACATTTTGAACAGAAAATACAATACAATTAGATCAGTCCAAAACCTTGCACGTACACTGCTGCCATCTAGTGTCCAAAATCTAAATTGCAGCTGGGCTGGAATAATACATTATGGCCTTTCTCTTGCATTTCAAAGATGATGGTACAAAAAAAACAGTTGTTTTTTCATTGTATTATCTATTACTAGATGTAATGTGTTATAGTCTCCTACATTCCTTTCACATTTACACAAACCTCAAAGTGTTTCCTTTCAAATAGTATCAAGTATATGCATATCCTTGCTTCAAGGCCTGAGATAAATGCAGTTAGATTTGGGTATGTCATTTCAGGCGAAAACTGAAAAAAAGGGTCAGTCCAATGCAATTCATGTAGCATAGGTCTCCCATTTGGTGACTTGGTAGACAAGGCTACCATTGTGGTTGGGCAGCTAAATAGCAACACCACTGGTTTGGCCTCTCATTCTACTGAAGAAACAGTAGTGGAGACAGAAAGAAAGCCATGGTCATAAAATAATTTGGAGAGAAATATGGTGAACATCTGAAGAGTTTGGGAAAGTGATACATCGAAAATACTGTAGGGTCCATTTACAATGCAATTTTTTGATAAATACTTACTCAGAGTAGCGGACTGTTACAACCGAGTTACTGGACTGGTTCGTCTGGGGTCTCTCCTCAGGTGACTTCTGTGAAAATGTGATAAAATGCTGGTCAGTGAGTCATTTCAGTTAAATTCTGAAACTTGAATCATATACTGAATATTGGAATACCATTGTGATAAAACCTGTCACCATGCAAAATACATGTAAGCTGAAATGTTTTCCTTTAAAATTCAATACACTTCCCCCTTTTAAAACGTTCCGATCCAAATCTAAAAACATTTCAGTTATCTTCTTTTAAGTCACGTTTGAGCACTTCAGGAATAATTTGATATGACCCATATCGTTGGATGACACATGCAATATTACCATAAAAACCAACAAGGCTGGGATGAAATGAACACTTTAAAAACAACTGACTAAAGCCTATCAATCAAAGGCAATGACAGTGAGTCCAGGCACACAGGTTCAACAGGATGAGTGGCCAGCAGCTGTGCAAACAGCATCAGGCTCATTTTGAGAAATTAGTCTTCCTAGCATTTCGTGACATTCCGAGGCTCTGAAAAGGCGTTTAATGTTTCACTGTGGTTAGAGATTTGTGCCCAGAGCGATGTACATTTTAGGTGCCCCTCAGTCTCAAACCTCACCCCTCATTGAGTCAATCAACAACTCTCCTTGCTGTAAGTCAATCGTCATGCCTCAGCCTCACGCTTCAAGGAGGGTAGACAACAGACTTAAGGAGGGGTAAGGAATGAGGCTGAGGGTATAGAATGTACACCTTAGGGGGGCCGAAACTGTGGACATAATTAAAAGAGATCTTAAAACACTCCTTTTTAGCTTTGCTTTTCCTTAGGGTGCTTTTTAATCGTTCTGTTTTTAGTGTTATTCTTTTGTTTTTTTTATCCTCTTATGATGTGTGGTAAATAAATATTTAATGTATAAAACGTGCTGTATAAATAAAGCTTGATTTAATTTGATTACACCATACCGCTGTACAGATGAGGGGGATTAGTATTCCATTGAGACTAATTGAGTCTAACTCTAGTCTGCGATAAATCCTACCGAATGTAGTACAAGTTTTACCACAGGCTTTTTAGGACATGGCAGAAACAGAAGATACGGAGCTGTATCCTGGTGTGGAGCAGAGATGAGATTGGATAGACTTCAGCTGCACTGTAATAAACTTACAGTCTGGGGGTTCAACCTCTGCCCTGCACTTTACTGGAATGAAATAGTCAGCCCTTCTAGCTTCTTCAAAGGACTTCTATCGAACAGACTGCTTCTCATCAAGTTATACTGCAGGTTCAAAGTGGGAACCCAGGAAAAAAAAGGGCATCAAGGATGTCAAAGCGCTAAAGAGGTGCCAATATTCTGCAAAACCAGGATAAATAAAATCTCCAGGTCGGAGAAATCACAGTTCTCTATTGTTAGCCTCTCTTCAGCTCGTTCTGCTGCAGGTAGAGGAACATGCATATGGGGTTTTCCCAAAGGACAGGAAAGTCTGGAAGAGTTTAAAACACACCCAAAGAAGTGCCGTATGAAATCTGCTTCTCTGAGTCGTATAAAAGAGTACCTTGAGCAGAGTTGACCACTCACACCATGTATGTCCTATAGCCTATAAACTATATATAACCAATGCAACAGGGCTCGAGTCAAAAGTAGTGCACTTAATTTCTTCACAGCCAGTAAGAAGAAATGTCCAGGGTCTAGCCCTGGGGGTTACGTGCATGGGAGAGATGGTGGTAGAAGTGCCTGTAAATAGTTTGGAACGGTCTGCTCCCAGTTTCCATCTGTTTGTGAGAGGTCTTAGCCTTGAGCACGAAACGCTGTACAACTCTTAACGTTATAAAACATTCATAGCTTTACATCCTCTCACTCCTACCTACCACGACGATCATCACAGAGAATTCACTAAACTTCCTGGAAGACCCAGAGGGTGTCATAAACAGCGCAAAACCCCTCCTTCCAATTAGGCAACCCCCTTAAATATATCTTACACAGGAAGCTAGATAAATGTGTAATCTTCTCAAAATCAAAATTACAAGCTGTCGATTTCTGAGTGGATAGACTATTGTAAGAGTCTAAAGCAAGCTACATCTGAATCAGCCATCTGGGTTTGACCTGGATATCATTTGCATCCCATGTCCACTAATTATAGTGGCACCATTTCTTTGGCTGTCTAAACTAGTATATTTTTCTCTACAGTAAGTGGTACATACAGTAACAAAGGACAGTTTTGTGTAGCTCACACTCTCAACCAATATTAACCCTTTACACTTGTACCCGTAAACGGTCCAATGGGAAATCTGCGGCTGTACAGTAACATACGCTACACATGACGTCAGAGCTCAGGCTCAGCGATGGGTTTTGACTGACAGGCGTTTTGAATTTGAGCACATCGCGCGACAAGAAGTTGCTCCCATCCCTCCCGCGCATTTGTTGTTGTCGGAAACGAGGGAAATGCTGTAAATTAAGAGAACTCTATGCCTTTTTGAAAGACGAGACGTTGAGGATTATAATAAATAGTGCTCGGATGTCATGCATGTAAACCAAGCACCCGTTAGTCAAAATGTGCGCTTTTCCATATCATAAAACTCCTGACATTTACAGTGTCAACGTTGATGATCCCTATGTTTGATGTACAGTTCCAAGTTGACTTGTTGTCATACCCTTGGTGATTTGAACCCGAACTAACCTACCTATCTGTCTACTTTGATGAACATTTGCAGCGGCACACGCACCTGAATGCACTCGTGACTCCTTTCTATGGGCACCATAACAATGATCCGTTTCCCTGAATTGTGTGAAAGCCTAACACCGTAATATCATATTTTATCATTCAGCCAGTCGTGTTGGCAATAGAACAACCTTATGCTGCACCTTACAACACATTCTTCCAGGAATATTCTCATGCTACGGAATGTATTTTCAGATGTCGTTATCGAACAAATGCGCGCGAAAAGTACAGTAAATGTAAAATGCGGATTAAAAATCAACAGTTTAATGTTTTGTATTCAATCTTGTGTCAGGTGAACTGTCGTGTTTTGGTCTAATAAAATCTCCAAACTGCCTCCTTTCAATTGCTACCATGGTTATGCACATGCTTTTCATATTTATTCTGTAAGAAACATTTCAATCTAACCCTATCCATATAGGCCGATTCCCACTCGTGTAAAGGTTTCAAACAGCCAAGCACTCAAATTCATCTTATTTAGCTTCTAAGTGGACCAACTTTTAGGACTACGTTTGTGGAGCTATCTAGCTCCTTTATAGATCGCGGCCCTCTCTGGCAGCTCAGTCTGTATAATGCTGTAAAGCAGCAAAAGGAGCCTGTAAAATGAATGTAATGATTTAGCTCCTCCTCACATTCTGAAGCAGCGTACTTGACTCATTGGGTTCAAATGGAAGTCAGTCTAAAACAAAACAAAATACGGTCTATAGCAGTCTTCAAACCTCTCTATTTAGGCTGTCATTTATGACACATAACAAAACACGCAGAGGTCTGCGCAACCAAATTAACTTCTGCACATGTGCTGGATTCTCTACTTTCTGGCAGTGGTCTCTGCTCAGAGAGAACTGGCTACTCTAGCGAACGGTGGTCGTTTTGAATAAAGTTAGATCAAAGCCGATTTAATGTCTGCAAGATCACATTGCGACAGTATTCTACAGAACAGAACCCGAATACAATAGCGTAGTGTAACGTTACTGTAAAACAAAGTGCCACCTCGTTTCTTATGAGATTTTAGGATGATTGTGTGAATAGTCGCATTTGTCTCTCATGTGGCCAAAAGTCAACCAAACAAAATACGTGCTTTGATTGAAACGAAGCACGGGTAGGCTATGCTATGCTACAGTTTGTTAACACCATCTGCTCTACAGTTCGCTCACTACATCGTTCAAAACACAGTAGGCTACTTGAAACAACACTGCATAACAGTAGAATATCGAAATGCATATCCCCATGAAACTGATATGGATCATATGGTTGGTATGCAGACGCGTTTTGGACATTTAACTGTTAAAACATGAAGAATTGTCATTCAAGATTGACAAATGGGAAATGGGAAGGGGGGGGGGGTTATAGCAACAAGTCTTATACCAAAACCAAGTCAAATGCCATCAACTAATATCAGCATCCAACATAAGAAAAACAGAAAAACGATTCAAATAAAACCTAATATAACTCAAACGGAAAGCATTTGCATTTTTGCGCAGTCCAGTCCAGTAAGTTCAATTTCGTTATTACCTATAACAACAAAAACATAAATATTTAGCTATTAGCCAAATTGAGTCAGATGTCAGGCAGCTGTGACCTCATTACAAGAACAATACACATATTGTCACTAAACTGTTTATGTTCCTGTGGCAGCTCTATTAAATGGGTCATCATGGAGAGCCGTCTTGACACGGGCCTGAAACCTCTATTGGAGTAGACGTCGGCCTACGTACTGACAGTTTAAATATCCTCTGAGGTACTGCTTAATAACCTGTCCGAAAAATATGCAATGACCATTACGGACATTTGATCACACTTTAAAACGTCTCATTATTTGGGCCATGGGACCTGACCAGGGAAAACCAACCACCTAGTTAGTACAGCTTTTTCGCGGATTTGTAGACAAGCAGGTCATAGAAGAGTCGTCTAACCTACCAGGACAGTTTTGGATGTGTGCTGATCTGTTGTTGTATGTCTGGACTGATCAGTGGTAGAGCGTGTGGACTTGGTTCTCTCCTCTTCGTGTCGATGAACCCAGCCTCGCAAGTTCTGAGTCAGACTGGATTATAGGGGAAGAAGGAATATTCAGATTGAAGTTAATAAAGGCTTCCATGTCAGAACTGTTGAAAGCAGCAGCTGGCTTTCATATGTGCCTCATCCCTCTCAAATGATGACGGCTTGAAGACTGAGTGAGTTTCCCAGTTCCAGCCACCTTTTCATTCCACTGTGACGGCGTCAAAATGACTGGTGAACAGTTTGGTTTCATGAGCTGCCAACATGGCTCACACATTACAGTCTAGTTAGCAGTGGGAAAGACAAAGGCTAGCGCTACAGAGAGTACAGAGTGGACTCATTTATACTCAATTCAGGTAGGTAATACAGTGAGTTCAATATGGAATTGTATTCTGAAATCGAGGTACCGAGCCAGATGTTCTAATCTTGCTTCCATACTGGTGGTCGAGACAAGAAGGCTGGTAGACTGAGGCTAAGTAGAACCAAATTCTCGGCTGGTAGTAGGCTACTAATCAGATGGACTTTGTTAGTACTGACCGGAGAGACTTGGACCTGGAGACAGGAGAGTGGGGTTGGCAGGGGGGCGAGGAGGGTGACCCAAACAGGAGAGACTCCTTCTTGACCACAGCTAGAGCCATCTCCTCTGGGGTATAATCCTCCCACCTATAGCACAGAGAGGGGAGAGAGAGGGAGATGAGGAGAGAGAAGAGAGGGAGGTGAGGGGGAGAGAGAGGGAGGTAGGTAGGTTAAGGCAAGAGAGGTAGATAGGTAAGGGGAGAGAGAGAGAGATGAATCAACACCTCATCAACAACACATTCACCTTCCCTCTGTGATCTCATTGTGATCCAGCTGCTGATATGCTGGTGTATGCTGTGGGTTTTCCTTGTGGCCTAAGGACTGGAATATGAACCCGGAATAATCAGTCACTTACTCCGGACGTCCCAAGTGTTCATCAATTTTAAACGAGCAGCAGATTCACATCTGGAACAAACAACACCTCAGGTGACTTGAAAGCCAAACATTTCCCCTTAGTTGATGAATTAGGTCATAAGTTAAAGAAGGGGGTTACGTTGAGTTCTACGCAGTGACCTGCAACAATAACCTGCAGAGCCAGTGGCCTCATCTTCACGCAAGCACACACACACGTTGGACTGGAGGTCTCTTGGGAAACGGTTTGATAAATGGTCTGTTCCCGACATCTGTGTGGAACTTCCACTTCCAAACCCGTTGACCAGATGAATGAGCCCTGGGCTCCAGATCAGAAGGACACAATAGGGTAGAGAATGCGGGCATCAAAACGGTCCATTAGCCCCAAAAAATGCCGTATTGTGTATACATTCTATAGCCTAGTCCCAGATCTGCTCATGCTATGTAGCCTCCTATGATAACGAGGCTATATGTTCTACGACTACTCATGTCGAACGGCCCATTACCACACAGTTTAAGTTAGCCTAGCACTGTACTATCATCTGCTCAAAGCAGGCTATTTGCAGTAGGTGATGTAGTACTTTGTTGCAGGCAGCTGGACACATGGGGACGGACCAGTGGTGACTGTAAAATTAAACTGGCCACTAAAAAGACACCCCTAGTAATACTATTTTATTGTGCCAATTCAACCCACAGATGTGTCACCAGAGAATGATGTGTCTAAATAAGGTAAGCATTCGTGAATCCTGTATAACAGGACGTAAATATTACCACCAAGATAAAATGAGCACTCTCAACCCCCCCCCCAAAAAAAAATAAAAGCAGGGCTGGAAATAGATGCTTAGTCAAACAGAAACAACCGATCAATTCCTCTACAGTTCTGTTTTTTGGGACAGAATTAAGTGCTCTTGGATGCCTCCGATTCTACTCCAGAAGCCTGGTAAAACACTTGAGTCTACCTACTTCTCTTCAATTCAGCATTATTTATTTTTTTACTCATCTTATTCCTGGTTCGTGAGCATTTTTCCAAGACAAAGATGTGCATAGGTGAAATTGCCACGGGGATGGGGGGTGACGACAACATGCCCCCCGAGATATAGAACAGTGCAAAATGTTTTAAAAGCAGGAAGTTAGCAGTTTTCCAACAAACCCCCCAAAAAATTGTTTGTTTATTTTTGGGTTGTGGGGCCCCCTGGAGGTAGGTGTTCCCCAGAACATAGCAGGGACAAGGTAACAGGAAGAGGGCTCTTAATGCCACATGGTACAAAGACTATTCATGGCTGGAATATTCACAAAACCAGGACTTGCCAATTGTTTTGTACACAGACCCTTTTCACTACACAATGCCCCTCAATCTGCCTTTACTTACCTCTCTGGTTTTGCTAACTAGAAAAAAATATATCCTAGAATTGCCTGATTTCAGTGTGTCACTCAACCTCATCCAAGCCAGCACTGGCCTTGCAGTCAGGTGTGTATGTATGTAAGCCAACTTTAGAGCCCAGCCTGGAACCAATTACGTCAACCCTCAAGCTTCGGTAACAGTAAGGGAAAGATTACTCCTGGACTAATTTACAGTTTCAATGGAGACTCTCCCCTGACTCTTTCTCCCAGTCTTTTCAACAGGCAATCAGCCAGTCCTCAGTTCAACTTAGACCACACTGAACCCTGAGGTGTCCCAGTGTCAGTGACCAGATTTATTTCATATTCAATATTCAGCCCCCCCCCAAGTGTATGCCTTCCACCTGTAAACTATGAAAACTACAAAACGTGATAGTTAATGTATGATCAACTTAGTAGAATATATCCTATGTACATATTAACGTGCATCCTTACAATAGTAGTCAGTCTTTATCGTTTGTGTCTTCTTAATATTTGCCTTGAAATACCGTCATTAATGATGGTGAGGACTTATCGTTCCAATTATCCTTCCACATACTGCTTTCAAAAAACGCCTCAAGAGAGGCATAATAAGTCATGTCAAACTGTAGAATTGCTGAAAATGCATTTAAAAATGTTTTTACAAATTCGGGGGGGGGACCCCCAGACCACACGTCTACTGTTTATCTCCCCCAAGATCTACACCACAATTTCGCTCTTGCTTTAAGATGGAATCTGCATTAGGATAAACAGCGCCACAAATGGGCGTGCCTTTGTTGTTTTGGTTCTGTTGATAAAACAGAGTGACGTGTCAAGCAGCGTGCTTGTAAAAATTGCAGTACGTATTCTGCTGTTCTATCGCACGTGCAATGACGTCCGAGGAACAAGTCTTTGATTTTTTTTTAAAGAGTTTGTTGTTTGCCTTTACTACTTTGTTGTTGTAATATCTCAAATGGACGTGGAAGTTTCACCAATTAACAATTCCAGCTTTAAAGCCAATCGATCTAAGCCTGTGCGTGATCTGGCCGATGGTGTGTAAAATAGTAGAGTTCCTGTCAGCGTGCATGCAAGATTTGGTTATTCTGGGAACCAAGATTATGTGAATAGTGAGATAATTGACAATTGTAAAGAGTACCTGAACACCGAAAACACTTATGTAACCTCACACCTCTAGTTGATTTTCCATTAGTCCATAAAAACAGAAAAGTACTTCTGATGTGGAACATACTGAGGCAAGAGAAGACTGGGTCCGTGTCCAATGAATTAACGAGCCTAGGGTGTACCCCAGACATATGATTACAGTAATTTACATTCCCGTACAGTAAGAGCATCCCATCTACTTACTTAAGTCATTCTTCAGCTTCTGGTAAACGAGTGTCTCGAGACAGCCTCTGCCAGAACACTGAGGTACAATCACAAGTCAGTGAGAGACTTAGCAGGAACCATTGGTTCTCGTTGATACATAACAGGGCATCACGTTTCCTACAGGGCTAGAGTGCTGTGCTAAGGCTTCTTTGGTGCTACTTATCCTTATATGAGAAGGAACCACCTGGTGTAAGACTGTGTGGAACAAATGGTTAACGATGAGGTTTCTAAATCATTGCGGGCAGGAAATGACAGTGACATAAGTCCAATACAAACCGATAATGAATCAGTTTGCCATGGCAGCAGACTGCATTTAGAAGCAATTCAAAGGAAACAAATAAAAAGACTGACGTAAAATTAAAAGAAACTCCTGGGAACAAAAAATAGGGTAACTATGTGTTCAGTTACAAGGGTAGTGCGTGTGTATGTGCACACACTGTATATTTGTGTGTGTGTGTGCATGTAAGAGAGAACATACAGTGGGGCATAAAAGTATTTAGTCAGCCACCAATTGTGCAAGTTCTCCCACTTAAAAAGATGAGACAGGCCTGTAATTTTCATCACAGGTACACTTCAACTATGACAGACAAAATTAGGAAAAAAATCCAGAAAATCACATTGTAGGATTTTTAATGAAATTATTTGCAAATTATGGTGGAAAATAAGTATTTGGTCAATATCCTAATATGATTTTCTGGATTTTTTTTTCTCATTTTGTCTGTCATAGTTGAAGTGTACCTATGATGAAAATTAAAGGCCTCTCTCATCTTTTAAAGTGGGAGAACTTGCACAATTGGTGGCTGACTAAATACTTTTTTGCACCACTGTATGTATAAACAGTATTATAAGTATATTGAGTCAGGAAACCCTCATGTTCATGTTGTGTTAATTACCTGTCCTGGGATTGGTGGGATTGTGGGTACTGGGCATCCAGGGGCTCCAGTGGGGACTGGGGGTCTGGTGTCTCCTCCCCTCGCCTCTGTTGTTGGTCGGGGGAGAAGCTGAGCAGATGTCGGCTGCTTTGTGGCTTCCCAGTGGACAGGCTGGAGTTGCTGGTCTCTGACTCCCACACACTGAAACCAGAGGGACAGGGCAGGGCCTTCAGTTACACAAGCCAGGCCAAACACAGCAAGAACAACATAGACTAACACACACACACGTTGATCTGAACATTAGTAGAGTATTAGAGCATTTCCCTTTGAGGACAGAAATGTTCTGCAGTGAATCAGTCACACACCGACACAGACACACACAAACACAGATCAAAAATTGTTTCCCATTTGACATTTTGATGTTAACTTAGTGTTTAATTTGTTATGAATCCGTAAAGGCTCGTTTTTATCAAAATGCCTACACAAGCATGAAACAACCAAGATGGGCGATGAAGACAAGAGGAAGAGTGATCTGAATAACAGATCAGGAAGCAAAGCATTGGTTATAGTGGCCAGACTACAGACCGAAAACCGCACAAAGCTTAACGTGGCATAGGAGAGGGAAGGCACTCTTGGCTAAACCACACAAACAAACACACACACACAAACACACACACAAAAACACACGGCCATGCGCGCGCGCACCCACAGCGAGAGAGTGAGAGAAAAGAGGATAAACCGTGTGGTCTCCTACTCGAGCCAAAACAATACCAGACACTACAGATCTGAGAGCAGTGTTCAACACAAAGACACACGTCGTCGGGCTCCTTATATAGACAAGTTGTGCAGCAGTGTCAAATGAAAACAGTTAGACAAAAAAAAAAAGTACACCCCTCAAATTCCTGCAAATGAAAACCAAACGTGGGAGTGAAAAAAAAGACTCAACTCAGCAGCAGGAACTTATTCATTGAAAAAAAACATTTCATATTGACTTGAGCTATGACTGGAAACACTGGTGTTGTTTTTATTAAAACTAGTCTCACCATGAGCAGGAAACATTAGCGAAAGTTCGCTCAGCTCCTGACTGGGGTTTACTGAACAAATACTTGTGAGAGGATTTAAAAGGGACATGTCCATTCAGAACGGAGTGGTAGAATACATTTAGAGACTAAAAATGAAATAGCATCTCCAGGCTGTTTCTCCGAACCGGCCGGCCGGTGTGGAAGGGAAGCTACGCTCCCACATTCCTAGTTCTGGGAAGCTTGATCGTATGGAAAACTCAGAGCCCCTCTCCTCTCCCGACTCACATCCAACTTTCCAAAGCCTTCCTTCGTGAGGGAATTTTTTTGAGGGGGGATGTGGCCTTTTTTCCGAGACATTGGGGGGAAACGCCTAATTTATAAGGCATGTTGGTGAATTATCCAACTCTGGACATAGCAAAGAGCTGACTGACTGACTGGCTGACATAAAAGCCACCCATTGATAGATCATTCATTTGCATTCATTTGCATAGATGATCATATGTAAATGTGGTTGATGTTAAGTCTGGAAACTGGAGGAGAGAGACTCAAACACATTGGTTGTGACATATACTACAGTGACACACTGCATGAGGGCTTGTCCAGGGTTGTCGTGACACACTGTATGAGGGCTTGTGGAGGGTTGTCATGACACACTAGTGACACACACACACACACACACACACACACACACGCTCACCTTATGGGACCCGTGTTGAGCACGAAGAAGACCAGGACGACCATAAGGCACACAGCCCGTCTCTTTGGAGCCGTCACCTTCAGAACAGTGTTCTGTGGAGTAAGAGACCAATCGACTGATTTCACCTAGCTGGATCTACGCAAGCTATGCATTGGCACAAGCGTTCACCTATCGAATCATGTTAGATCAGTGATTACTTCAATAAAATGAATCAACCCTTAGGGCCTTGCCCCTGTGCACTTGCGGAGGTCCAAGAGGATTGGATAGGTGTTAACAATGTGGCGAAAATCCCCTCTCGCTTACCATAGGCCAAGGTGGGGTTACTGCCATATTGCTTAATGCTTCACCTATGAATTCCTCTGAAATCTGATCTTGTCCTATCAGATCCAAAAAGTGATCAAGGGATTGATCAAGAGCACAAGGGACGAAGCAACTTCCTGGAATTAAACACATCCCTGCTCTTCGTGTCTGTCTGAGCCTGTGGCACCGTTCAAATAGATTCAAAAACGCAACCCTTCTTTAAGACAATCACTGCTATGTAAGTGAGTGAAAAGGACAAGTCATGGTTTCCACCCCATTGTTTCCACTTATCTTACGTTTTCGATCTGTGGTTTTCTCAAGCTAAGAAGGAACGGAGCAATTTGAAGGTGTTCAAACCCGGGCCGTCCCTCACCTCCGTGAGAAGTCCGTCCAGCTGGGTCCTAAGGGATCCGTTCTCCCGGAGCAGCCTCTGGTTCTCACACAGTGCCCCCCTGAGACGGGCCTCCAGAGCCTGCTGGGCCTCTTTCCTCCTCAGCCTGGACAGCGTGGCCGAGTCACGGTTCTTCACCATCCTCTGCTGCCGCCGCACCACACACGCCTGGACAGGTGGAGAAGGAGGGACTGATATAATGAATGTGACATGGTTACAGTTCAAAGTTACCGCACATATTCAGCATACAGTTGAAGTCGGAAGTTTACATAAACCTTAGCCAAATACATTTGAACTCAGTTTTTCACAATTCCTGACATTTAATCCAAGTAAAAAGTCCCGGTCTTAGGTCAGTTAGGATCACCACTTTATTTTAAGAATGTACATTTCTGAATAATAGTTAGAGAGAACTATTTATTTCAGCTTTTATTTCTTTCATCACATTCCCAGTGGGTCAGAAGTTTACATACACTCAATTAGTATTTGGTAGCATTGCCTTTAAATTGTTTCACTTGGGTCAAATGTTTCGGGTAGCCTCCCATAAGCTTCCCACAATAAGTTGGGTGAATTTTGGCCCATTCCTCCTGACAGAGCTGGTGTAACTGAGCCAGGTTTGTAGGCCTCCTTGCTCGCACACACTTTTTCAGTTCTGCCCACCAATTTTCTATGGGATTGAGGTCAGGGCTTTGTGATGGCCACTCCAATACGTTGACTTTGTTGTCCTTAAGCCATTTTGCCACAACTTTGGAAGTATGCTTGGGGCCATTGTCCATTTGGAAGACCCATTTGCGACCAAGCTTTAACTTCCTGACTGATGTCTTGAGATGTTGCTTCAATATATTCACAATTTTCCTACCTCATGATGCCATCTATTTTGTGAATTGCACCAGTCCCTCCTGCAGCAAAGCACCCCCACAACATGATGCTGCCACCCCCGTGCTTCACGGTTGGGATGGTGTTCTTCGGCTTGCAAGCTTCCCCCTTTTTTCCTCCAAACATAATAATGGTCATTATGGCCAAACAGTTCTATTTGTGTTTGATCAGACCAGAGGACATTTCTCCAAAAAGTACGCACTTTGTCCCCATGTGCAGTTGCAAACCGTAGTCTGGCTTTTTTATGGCAGTTTTGGAGCAGTGGCTTCTTCCTTACTGAGTGGCCTTTCAGGTTATGTCGATATAGGACTCGTTTTACTGTGGATATAGATACTTTTGTATCCTCCAGCATCTTCACAAGGTCCTTTGCTGTTGTTCTGTGATTGATTTGCACTTTTCACACCAAAGTACGTTCATCTCCAGGAGACAGAACGCGCCTCCTCCCTGAGCGGTATGACGGCTGTGTGGTCCCATGCTGTTTATACTTGCGTACCATTGTTTGTACAGATGAACGTGGTACCTTCAGGCATTTGGAAATTGCTCCCAAGGATGAGCCAGACTTGTGGAGGACTACAATAATTTTTATGAGGCATTGGCTGATTTCTTTTGATTTTCACATGATGTCAAGCAAAGAGGCACTGAGTTTGAAGGTAGGCCTTGAAATACATCCAAAGGTACACCTCCAATTGACTCAAATGATGTCAATTAGTAAATCAGAAGCTTCTAAAGCCATGACATAATTCTCTGGAATTTTCCAAGCTGTTAAAAGGCACAGTCAACTTAGTGTATGTAAACTTCTGAACCACTGGAATTGTGATACAGTGAATTATAAGTGAAATCATCTGTATGTAACCAATTGTTGGAAAAATGACTTGTGTCATTCACAAAGTAGATGTCCTAAACGACTTGCCAAAATTATAGTTAGTTAACAAGAAATTTGCGGAGTGGTTGAAAAAATGAGATTCCAACCTAAGTGTATGTAAACTTCCGACTTTCACTGTACATACAGTATGTGGTCCACGTGAGAATCAAACCCACACCAACTCACGAACACCATGCTTAACTCCACCTATTCCGAACAAACATGAACAATTCAAAAAGAATGTCCGCAACACAGCAGAATTCAAAGATGATATGACACGAGTACATTGGCCTTGGCATGCAGATGGCATTGGCTGTGTGTTTACAAAACCAAATCTGGTGACACCAGTTACACCAGACATAAGCCATATCTGGCAGTAAACCCTTTTGGACGCCATCTTGACTGTTCAGACAGAGCAGGCTATTTGTTTGTCTAACACAGCACATCACACTCAGTCACATACTCACTCAATAAAACCCAACAGGTGCAGCTGCTGCGAAAGGTGGAAAAAGTGACCCGGAATCATCAATTACAAGCTGATAATGACTCCAGCATGTTTCCCCAGAACGGACCTCATACGTCCTAACTTGACGCACATGTACAGACACACACACACAGCCTTTTTCCATATCTGAGTGGGCTGGGAGCTGGACGGACATTGTTAGGACGCCGACATAATTAATGGTGGGATTATTTAAGAACGGCCATCCAGGGAGAGAGAGAAGGGGACAGGACATTCTCAGTGTTAAATAATGACCCATAGAGGAATGCTCTTGCAATGTTTTAGGGGGAAAAAAAATATGATTCAATGAAACAGGATAAAGTGCACAGGTTAGTCCTATCAGTTCCATTTTATTTTTAGAAGGCAGACAGCCATTGTTTACGTAAACTCAGAGCCAGACACTCAAGAGTCTAGTAACTGGCATACATTCTGTTGTCCTCCAATGCCCTCTCAGAGTCTTTCTACCACTGAGCCACAGACCACAGGAGAACCCTGCTATAGCATTCAAACGGCTTTGTCTGCTGCAGCCCATTTCAGGGCTATGCAAATTCAGACCACACATTTTATTTGGTCTCTGTTGAGGGGGGAACCCTGCCATCGGTGACCTCTTGAGAAAATCGAAAAGTGCATGTCTGGTTACCCAATAGTGGGGTTGGGGGGTGGGGTACGTGTCCTGCAAGGGGAAAATGATACCCTGCCTTTAGTAACTACTACATTGCCAACAGTACAAACTCCCCCTCCTCCACCATGGTAGACAGTCAGAAATCTAGCACTTCAGTGACTGTGGGGTAAACTGGGAGTTGGGAACATAATCTGAATATGAGGCTGAAAATGAGAATTATGTGAAACAATGAGTTGGTGCTCTCAAGAGATGTAGATTACAGCGTGGTTGTTGATTGGAGGATGGGATGTTTGTTATTGTTGATGTGAAACTCTGGACAGTGGGGGGGATGGGGAAATCAGCAGTTTTTGTGTGGTGAGATAACATCAAGCTCGGAGGACCATGAAGTTATTGTTTTACGGTATTGCTTTAAATTGCCCTAGCCATTTTTATGCAGTGCCTTTGTTAACAAACTACTCCCAGACATGAGTGTGGATGCATGCACAAGCACGTGTTAATCTTAGAATTGGCATCTACCTGTGAGGGATGTCTACTTTGTACTAGTAAAGAAATTGGTTTTAACAGTACCCAAAGCCATCCAGTGATTTTATTTTATCATGGGAAAAGAGCTAATGCGTACAGCAAATACTACAATGTGGGTTTGATTGGATTAAGCCATATGCTACTGTACTGTACACAGACTTACAGTACAGTACATGAACAGGATGTCTTCAAAGATAGTGAATTACGTTCCAGCAAAGGCTTTTCGAGCCTTCTCCACCATGAGCCATACAAATGATCTATCTATCTATCATCCCTACTGTACTAGTCTGTTCATTTTTCTGAATCAAGATTTTTTTCTTTTTTAACTGCTTTTTGAAAACCATTCATCCTATTCCTTGGCCGTCGATTCCAGTTCCCAGGAGCATCAAGAAGACATTTTGGCAGGAAGTTGGCCTCCTAAATTACACTATGATTATCTAGCAGCGTCTCTGCATAGCCTCCCCCTGCTTTGTAGAAGCACAGCCATAAATTGATATGAAATGTAATTTGTCAAAAACAGTGCAGCCAAGCCAGTGATGTTACTACAGTGCATTAAAACAACAAGGAACATGGATTATGTCAGTGAGAGGCTAAATTGGCAGTGGCAAAACTACAGGGTCCTACATAGATTACTGTATTGAGTCCCTCCATGTAATTTCAGCAAGCCATGACACCCACCATCTCTGATTGTTCCGAAATCGTTTCTGTTGTTAGAAAAAGATAGGATTGGCATTCCTGAAATGTTATTTTGTTAAAATGTCATTTTATTAATTTATTGCACCCATAAAATGGGCCATTTTAATATATAGGGTTCAGATATTCAATAAATATAGTACCCAACATCCGATTTGGACCAAACGTCTTCCTAACAATGATTAAGACATGAGGAACCCCCCTTCCCCAAAATTCAAAAGCTACCCACGGAACTCCCACAACCCCATGCCAATCCAACCCCAACAACCAATATACAGTATCAGTTCTCTATGTTTGATAATATGAAGCTGAAGCTTGGAGTAATGCTTCTTCATACTATGTAATGTATTCCCTGTGAATCTGTTGTCGTCCCCCCCCATATTCAGAGAAATTTGTAATTGAAGTTGCTCGCATTATTTACCATAAAGTAGTGTACAAGTTCCAGGTTTTACCCACTGGATGCCACAGATCCATAAAACATTACCAGATTCACAGGGAATACATTACATAGTATGGAGAAGCAATATTCTAAACCACAGCTTCATACTACGTGTCAAACTTAGATAACTAATACTGAATACTGGTTGTTGGGGTTGAGATTGGCATGTGGTGTGGAGGTCCATGGGTGGCTTTTGATTTCTCATGTCTTACTTATTAGTAGGAAGAAGTTTGGTCCAAATTGTATTTGGGTACTACATTCATTGACTATTTTCTGAAACCTATACATTTTAAATGCCAATTTGGGTGAAATCAATTTGCCTAATTTCTGAGATCAAATGATATTTCAACAAAATAACTACAGAAACGATTTCAGAACAATCCGAGATGGTGGGTGTCTAAATCCTCTTTCTTGTGCGTACCTTTTTGGAGAGTAGCTTCCAGCATTGTGTTCTGGTTTATTCCATGATTTATTCACTCAAATTAAATGCACACAGTGGTGACACGTCTAGCCTAAGTCATATCTTACTCCAGTCAACATATGTGCTCACTCAACAAGCCTGGGTCTGCCCAGTGTCCATCCAGACATCAGGAGGGAGGTGGCGAGTCATCAAGAGATATGGGTGTCTACTGCCTGGGGGGCTTGGTGGTCCCAGACAGGTGGAGGAGGGATGAGGCTGGTAGTTAGGAGAGCAAGGCCACTTTAAAACCCACAGGGCCTGAGAGTGGTCAGACAGAAATGGAGCACCTGGATTTTTACTGTGGTAACACTTACCTGGAGGAGTTAGTCTCACGGATGCAACATGCTGTCTCACGGATAGAACATGCTGTCTCACGGATAGAACATGCTGTCTCACGGATAGAACATGTTGTCTCACGGATAGAACATGTTGTCTCACGGATAGAACATGTTGTCTCACAGATGTAACATGTTGTCTCACAGATGTAACATGTTGTCTCACAGATGTAACATGTTGTCTCACAGATGTAACATGTTGTCTCACGGATGTAACATGAGTAGAGTGATGGGGTCTGTCCTTACAGTGTCTTGCGAAAGTATTCGGCCCCCTTGAACTTTGCGACCTTTTGCCACATTTCAGGCTTCAAACATAAAGATATAAAACTGTATTTTTTTTATGAAGAATCAACAACAAGTGGGACACAATCATGAAGTGGAACGACATTTATTGGATATTTCAAACTTTTTTAACAAATCAAAAACTGAAAAATTGGGCGTGCAAAATTATTCAGCCCCCTTAAGTTAATACTTTGTAGCGCCACCTTTTGCTGCGATTACAGCTGTAAGTCGCTTGGGGTATGTCTCTATCAGTTTTGCACATCGAGAGACTGAATTTTTTTCCCATTCCTCCTTGCAAAACAGCTCGAGCTCAGTGAGGTTGGATGGAGAGCATTTGTGAACAGCAGTTTTCAGTTCTTTCCACAGATTCTCGATTGGATTCAGGTCTGGACTTTGACTTGGCCATTCTAACACCTGGATATGTTAATTTTTTTAACCATTCAATTGTAGATGTTGCTTTAAGTTTTGGATCATTGTCTTGTTGGAAGACAAATCTCCGTCCCAGTCTCAGGTCTTTTGCAGACTCCATCAGGTTTTCTTCCAGAATGGTCCTGTATTTGGCTCCATCCATCTTCCTATCAATTTTAACCATCTTCCCTGTCCCTGCTGAAGAAAAGCAGGCCCAAACCATGATGCTGCCACCACCATATTTGACAGTGGGGATGGTGTATTCAGGGTGATGCGCTGTGTTGCTTTTACGCCAAACATAACGTTTTGCATTGTTGCCAAAAAGTTCAATTTTGGTTTCATCTGACCAGAGCACCTTCTTCCACACGTTTGGTGTGTTTCCCAGGTGGCTTGTGGCAAACTTTAAACGACACTTTTTATGGATATCTTTAAGAAATGGCTTTCTTCTTGCCACTCTTCCATAAAGGCCAGATTTGTGCAATATACGACTGATTGTTGTCCTATGGACAGAGTCTCCCACCTCAGCTGTAGATCTCTGCAGTTCATCCAGAGTGATCATGGGCCTCTTGGCTGCATCTCTGATCAGTCTTCTCCTTGTATGAGCTGAAAGTTTAGAGGGACGGCCAGGTCTTGGTAGATTTGCAGTGGTCTGATACTCCTTCCATTTCAATATTATCGCTTGCACAGTGCTCCTTGGGATGTTTAAAGCTTGGGAAATCTTTTTGTATCCAAATCCGGCTTTAAACTTCTTCACAACAGTATCTCGGACCTGCCTGGTGTGTTCCTTGTTCTTCATGATGCTCTCTGCGCTTTTAACGGACCTCTGAGGCTATCACAGTGCAGGTGCATTTATACAGAGACTTGATTACACACAGGTGGATTGTATTTATCATCATTAGTCATTTAGGTCAACATTGGATCATTCAGAGATCCTCACTGAACTTCTGGAGAGAGTTTGCTGCACTGAAAGTAAATGGGCTGAATAATTTTGCACGCCCAATTTTTCAGTTTTTGATTTGTTAAAAAAGTTTGAAATATCCAATAAATGTCGTTCCACTTCATGATTGTGTCCCACTTGTTTTTGATTCTTCACAAAAAAATACAGTTTTATATCTTTATGTTTGAAGCCTGAAATGTGGCAAAAGGTCGCAAAGTTCAAGGGGGCTGAATACTTTCGCAAGACACTGTATGTGGTTGGTAAGTTAAATATTTATATCATCAACATTTTGCAGCCTAAAATAGGTCAATAACATGATGTGGTGAGGAGAGATTGGAAACATCTCAAACAATGTTTTCTTGTAACGTAGAACATATATCTGAAACGTATACCTGTCTCATAACAACTGGGATATTTCAGCTTGTTCTTAAAAAGTTCCCTTAAGTGAAGATATATTTAGATTTGGCGTGTTGGCACAGTGTTGCGTCATCGCTGAGTAAATGTTAGTAGTACTGGGGATGGAGTGTTGGTGCCTGGTCGTTCATGTGACATAGGAAAGCCTCTCACATTAGGCTACTCACCCATTCCAACAAGGTGACATAAGGACAGCTGGGGTGACTGGTTTATTTAGCCTTGTCTTGAAGAAATAATAACGTATAACAGTTAACCACAGTTTAGGACCATGTGTAGCACTGTGGTGGTGAAAATTATATTATTTGACTTTTCTAAAAGTGAAGAAAGTGGATAAGCTAAATATAAAATAATTTAAAAAATATATTATTGTTTAGGAGGCAGGAGTTTCTCCAATACAATTTATAATTATTATGTCTGTGTTAAGCTACAAAATGTGGGTTTTACAGTGGTAAAGATTGGCAAAAATATTTCCATCATTAGTAGCCCTAGTAATTGCTATCGAGTTGTTGCCTCAGTCAGATTATTTACAACTTGTCGACCATGACTGGAAATTATGATAATTAAATATTTATATAGTAGCTCAGAGACGTAAAACTATTAAAAAAATAATAATAATTTCCTACTTCCTCACTATGATGGTGCTATTTTCAGACCACATCATGACCCTAGCTAAACTGTTAGACAACTTCAAAGAATGAGAGGCTGTGATAGGTTGAGCTACATTTTGAATATATCAGGACTAAGGGATGATATTAGGTACAAGGCGAAGCCAAAAACAACGGTCATGTTTTACCGGTGATGGCAACGATTGTTTTATCTCCTCTTTGGTTTGAAACAGGGAGATAAATCACCCATCTTCCTGTGGGCCTCCTTGTCCTTACTCTCTGAGCACAGCCACAGACAGTTAGTCTTTTCAAAAGACCCATTCAGACATTGTGCCCTGCTCAGGTTCCCAGGGGGTTAAAGGTCAAACACAATTGATTACCAGCCTTACATGAGCCCCCAGAATGGGAGGAGGAGGAAGATTATGTCGTGTTCTCCCTGACCTGACGGTTGGTCCGTCAATGTAAGCAACCCCCCTCCACACACACAAACACAAAAAATCCATCCTTGTCTTCTAGCATGGAGACAAGCCATGACACAGCAAAATGCTTGATTTCAAAGAAAATTCCTGGCACTACATTCTAGCCATCACATAGCCACGTAAGCTTTGGAGATGGCTAACAGTTCTAACACATAGTGAGACTCAAAGAAGGTCTGGAATCAAACAGTTTCCTTTGGCAAATTGCAACAGGATGTCCATCCAGCCCCTGGCTTCCAATTTGGATACTTAATTTCATTGCAATTAATTAGACTGAAGTAATTAAATTTGATAGAAAGCAGACACACAGAGGTCAGATCCATTTCAATGTCAAACGTACCTCAGTGTTCACTGCTGTGCTGTGATAGTTCACCGTCATAGGATGGGCATGGCCAGTGAGGGCAGTGGTCCCCATGGTAACATGGGGGACAGTTGGCATGGTGACCACCTGGTTGGTGACAGCGAGGAAGGCAGGGGCTGAGGAAGTGATCTGGGGTCCAATCACCTGTTTCGGCTTGAGATGCATTGTGTGAACTGCTGATGACAAAGACCAGATGCATGAGTTAAGAAATAGTTCAACCCTTCTGTCTATCTGTTTTAGCCCTGTCCCAGACCTGGATTAGCTTTAGGCTATGGCATGACAGAGTAAGACGAGTTAAAGCGCATGCAGATCTGAGACCATCCCATGTCCCACTGGGGCCTTTTCCACTTAAGAGTACATCACTGTAATAATTGATGGGTTACTGTCATAGTAAAAATCGCTCTTTACAAAGCTCATCTCATACGATCAGACCTGGATTCAGATAGTATTCTATTTTATCTTCTTCCTAACCAGACTGTAGTTTTTTTCTCACCCTCACCCACGATCACTAAGGATGTCTGGTCACCTGTATGGGTTATGGACCCCCCCCACCAAAAAACTCATCAACACCCTGAATCCATCCCACTAAAGGTCCAGAGTCAGACTCTTGTTTAGTGCTGAGAGCCTGTCCCTCCCTCAGACCCCTTCAGTCCTCCGAAGACCCATTATCAAACAATGAAGCCCTGCCACAGTCGCCTTCAACGCCCTGGCTCTCGTGAAGTCTATTGGAGTGTAGTAGGGAACTGCTCCCATGCTAGTTCATCTGTAATAACACAAGTAGCCCTAAATTTCTATTGAGGTTAAAGTATTTTAGTCAGGCTACTAATGGGCCATGACATTACTGTCTCAGAGAGAACATGGATGACTACTGTGAATAGGGACCATCGGAGGAGGTGAGTAGTTGTACTGATGACATCAAGGCCTATACAATGGATGTATCCATTTGATCATTGGCAAATAAATTAGGGTTATGGCAGTTACAGTTGATATGAGTGTGCTTTGTGCTGACGTTCATGAAATATATGTTTTTAAACATGAATATTTCCACACAGTGGTTTTCAAACTCTGTCCTTGAGGTTCCTGCAGGGTATACACCGGCCGGTCATAAGCCAGACACAGTGCTGCTGTAATTGAGGAGGAGGCAGTAGTCTTCTTTGAACAAGAGACAACAGACTGAGGACACCTTGTGGTCAAGAGCCACATGTGCAGTCATAGAGGATACAAACGCATTGAACTGTTCCACTTTCATTTTGGATGCTGAGTCGGCTTTTACTTTTCTTTCAAATGCCACAAATGCGGGTATACAGACAATTAGACCACTTCAGATAGGGAAATGGGTCACTAGATTTTTTTATTTGAGTCATTTAGCAGAAGCTCTTATACAGAGCGACTTACTGTAGTGAGTGCATACATCTTCCACTGGTCCCCCATGGGAATTGAACCCACAACACTGGCATTGCAAACGCCATGCTCTACCAACTGAGCTACACGGGAGCAAGTCAAAGGACTATTGGACTTTGAGCAAGCCAAATAACCTGAATTACTTCAGTGAATAAGACACACCAATATAGATGGACATTAATGACAACAAACTGTGCACATTATTCAAATACCCGGTAAAGACATTTGATTGTGTGAAGACAACACAAGCCTACAACAGAATTAACTTTCTCTCACCAGTAGAGGGGACAGTAGCATGGACGGTCACAGGCGGTGGTGCCTTGACCACTGAGACCACAGTCTGTAGGCTAACGGGCTGGATGACAATGGTCCTGGTTTTGAGAAAAGGGGCCACAGGCTGTGTTAGAGGGACAGAGGGGGGCGGTTTGGGCTGGATTGACACCCTCTGGGGTGGGTGGGCAGGTTGCTTGGTAGGCTTGGCTGTCAGGAAGAGGACGATAGAATAAGAGATCAATAAAAAAGAGCGTGATAAATACATTCACATTTACGTCATTTTGCAGACGCTCTTATTATGAGCGATTTATAACCAGACAGGTTCAATGATTTTCTGAAGATTAAAAAAAAAAAAAAGTGTCCCACATTTTGACATACACGACACCATATATCCACCATATAGTTACATATCATTGATTTATCATGAGTGTTTTAGCTGACCTGAAGAGACGTCCTACCTCTGGGAGATTGGCTGACCCACTTGTGCATTTTCTTTCCAGGAGTGAGCATTGTCGGCAAAGGCTGCACAGACACGGCATCCTCCTGCCGGTAGGGATGTGCGTGCACAAGAGAGGAGTGAGTGAGACTCGTGAGTGGTTAGCCTTCTACTTAACAGGGTGTTATGTGTAGCGTAGACTTACATTCAGAGACAGAGATGACAGTGAGGAGGTATCACTGAGTGCCGATCCAGGTGATAGGGAGGACCCAGGAACTCCAACACCTGCCAATGTAACAATAGGAACTCAATCCAGCTATCTGTCAACAGAGGCATCACATTACAGTGTCTCTTCCTCATTAACGTCCCATGTGAATGAATAGTCATTCTACCCAACACAGTACGGGGGGGCTCACAGGTGCAACTTTCCCACGCCAAAGACATCCACCTAATGTCTACTGACATGGGGGTGACCAGAGGGACTGTGTGTGTGTGTGTGAACTGTATGTGATTTATAATCTATTACCAGGAAGTCACAGGGTTCTGGGAGGGTTTCTGACAGTCGTCTTCACTTACTTTGCCTTGGTATGGGGCCAACAACCCAATCTTGAGTCATGGCTGTTATAGGTTAACTGAAAGTGACGCAATGCTGGTGATTTTTTTTTTTTTACCTGTGCAGCAAGCATCAGTATCTCCACTGGTGAAGGATCTCCATTGTAACAGATTAATGTCATTCACCTGAGAAAGGTGCAGTCTTGTTAACAGTCACACAGTAGGATAATAACACACAGCATTACATAGAGGTTGAAATGTGTTGCACTACCTCTTTCAGTGCTGTTTCATCACGTGGTGTGAACTCGAATTCTTGAAGGAGTTCCTCTGCATCACTTAGGTTCTCAAGTTCTTCCAACAAGTTGATGTCTGTAACAACGTTGCAGGAGGAGGAGATCCGTGAAACATTACAACGTCGCTAATTATATATGTTTCAAGTTTGCAAAAGATTATTCAAACTTTCCAAAGTAGCTTCAATACATTCAAAGATGCAGCAAGATGGGGGGGTTGCTTATGGCCATCTCAGTCAAAACGTTGGGTTTGTACTGCTGAGTATGAGCACCAAAACGCATGTTATATATTGAACACAGCAGTGATTGAATTTGGCATGAGCTCACCGAGGCCGAATACTGGCCCTTCAAATGTTCTACTGTTTGAGCCCGTTCCACTTATAGAATATTATCTCAAAAGTATTGTGGATCTCCTGCACCTAAATGTAAACAATACCGGCACCTATTTTATTCCAAGTCAAGCAGTGGAATATGTACACGGTTTAATTATACTGTTAGGTGGCATCTCATTTCCTGACAGTCAATGAAGTTGCACGCAATGATGTATATAGGGTTTATACACATCATTGGTCGCATGTAGCTAGCGTTTACAACACAGCTATTTATGTAATAAACACCATTCTGTATACTTCCGGCCCTTCTTTGGACACTGTGTTAACAACCCTCCAGGCAAGCTTCAATGCCATACAACTCTCCTTCCGTGGCCTCCAATTGCTCTTAAATACAAGTAAAACTAAATGCATGCTCTTCAACCGATCGCTACCTGCACCTACCCGCCTGTCCAACATCACTACTCTGGACGGCTCTGACTTAGAATACGTGGACAACTACAAATACTTAGATGTCTGGTTAGACTGTAAACTCTCCTTCCAGACCCATATCAAACATCTCCAATCCAAAGTTAAATCTAGAATTGGCTTCCTATTTCGCAACAAAGCGTCCTTCACTCATGCTGCCAAACATACCCTTGTAAAACTGACCATCCTACCAATCCTCGACTTTGGCGATGTCATTTACAAAATAGCCTCCAATACCCTACTCAACAAATTGGATGCAGTCTATCACAGTGCAATCCGTTTTGTCACCAAAGCCCCATATACTACCCACCATTGCGACCTGTACGCTCTCGTTGGCTGGCCCTCGCTTCATACTCGTCGCCAAACCCACTGGCTCCATGTCATCTACAAGACCCTGCTAGGTAAAGTCCCCCTTATCTCAGCTCGCTGGTCACTATAGCATCTCCCACCTGTAGCACACGCTCCAGCAGGTATATCTCTCTAGTCACCCCCAAAACCAATTCTTTCTTTGGCCGCCTCTCCTTCCAGTTCTCTGCTGCCAATGACTGGAACGAACTACAAAAATCTCTGAAACTGGAAACACTTATCTCCCTCACTAGCTTTAAGCACCAACTGTCAGAGCAGCTCACAGATTACTGCACCTGTACATAGCCCACCTATAATTTAGCCCAAACAACTACCTCTTTCCCAACTGTATTTAATTTTTATTTATTTATTTATTTTGCTCCTTTGCACCCCATTATTTTTATTTCTACTTTGCACATTCTTCCATTGCAAAACTACCATTCCAGTGTTTTACTTGCTATATTGTATTTACTTTGCCACCATGGCCTTTTTTGCCTTTACCTCCCTTCTCACCTCATTTGCTCACATTGTATATAGACTTGTTTATACTGTATTATTGACTGTATGTTTGTTTTACTCCATGTGTAACTCTGTGTCGTTGTATCTGTCGAACTGCTTTGCTTTATCTTGGCCAGGTCGCAATTGTAAATGAGAACTTGTTCTCAACTTGCCTACCTGGTTAAATAAAGGTAAAATAAATAAAATAAATAAATAACAAAGATTATATAAGCATCGCACCTACCCCATTCACCATCCTGGTCAATGCAAATATCCGCTAAATCGCTGCCAAAAGAGCCATACTGTAAATTACTGTCTAAATCCAACCGTAACTCTGCCATTTCGCTAATGTTACGAATTCTCAAAATCGTCACAACAAAGAATACGTGGTCACATTTCCTTGTTTGGCGTCGACTTTCCACCATAGAGATAGATAGAGCACTCATCTTTGTATCACTGCCAGGTTAGCATATGTGACAACATGGGCTATCTCAATTTTAAAGTAGTTCATTTTCTCCTTTATTGGCTATTTGCTCCCAACCCATAGAAATCCCCACCCAGTTGGCTACTTTAAAATGGTGAAAGCCCTCAATGGCAATCTCCATTTTAAAATGGTTATAGCCATGATGAGTCCTCTATCTATCTCAATGTTCTCCACTGTAACCGCTGTGTAATCCTCTGTGTAAACCAACACGTCCTGCTATTAGTACGGACCACGAAGAGGGACATTTGGCTACAAACCAAGTGTTCTCAGAGGCTGTACCAACCAAGTGTTCTCAGAGGCTGTTCTTGACAAAACACAACTATTTGAACTAGCAGCACACCTGACATCCACAATTTTAACATAGACGGTAACTTCATCATGTGGATTATAGAAATAAAATAAATGGATATAAGTATTTGGAAATAGAAGGGTATCCTTCTGGTAGATGTATGTTTAGACAGAAATTCTGAAATAAGACATCTATTCCAGATACACCATGGAGCTCATCAGGCATATTTACAATTATTGTAATCTGCTTTGATCAAACTTTTTGACCTTACTCAATGGATATGTCCGTAGTAGAAAAAACTGTAGGTGTCCTGCAACGTAGACAGACACCTATGAAACATTTAATGGTACACAGGGGAAAATGGGGACAGCTATTCTGACAGCTATGTAGTACTTTATTATTATTGATATAAATCATCTTTGTCATTTTAAATGTCCTTGATTTGAGTGTGGCTATCGGATCCGGCTCCACGAGGGGGCAAAGGGGGCTTAACCCCATCAGTTGAAACGTATGCCATTAGTTTTATGTCACTATATAAAAATAGCAAAAAAAATGTAAATGATTGAGTGACAGGTTAACGCAAAATCAGAATCTACACCGCGCTGTGTCAGCACAATGGACAGAGCGTGCCCCGGTATGCGTAGGGGGGCTATGGAAAGCCCATGGAGTGGTTAGGTATGACTGCTTTGGTTTTCCATAAAAAGCAGGGGGAAAACGCTTCTCATTTGTGGTAGGATACGTAAATAATGTGATACACCTCTGCCTTTAATATTTGATTTTGATTTATAAATGCGGGGTCAAGTTTACCGTTGAAGCTGCTTCACTCAACTCTGCCTCATGCCCCACCACTACAGAGTTCAGTTAGCTTCTTAGCCAAGCATTAGTGTTATTAGCCTTAGCCTATTTAGCTAGCTCAAACCAGCTAATCTGCCACAATGGCTATCAGAAATTGATGATGCTGTCGATCTCCAGCTAGCTCTGCGTGAGGGGCTATTATCTTGGCGATGCTTGCTGAAGGGTAGGTAGCACCCTTCAACAAGCACGGCCAGGATAATGACTCCACAGCCTCCTCCAACTCCGCCTGTTCCTGACGATCTTGGAACAGAGGAGGACTCATACCCTACCCGCAGGTTTTCTGTCCATTTTTTTTCTCATTTAATAGCAACTGGTTCATAGGGAGAGAGTGTCTGGGTTACTTGGTTACTGCAGATGTAGTATTTTGTTTCCCATGCCAAAAGTTCTGTGTCAACAGGTCTGAAGCCTATATTCAGTCCCAAAACAGCCTTACTTTAGTTTGTAGGGTGCTGTCCATTGTGCTGATATAGCGAGGCAAAGACAGGCTACAGATTTCGCACCGACCTCTCACTTCAAAATCATTCAATCAATGGTCTCGGACTCTCGGCATTTGAACTTCATGTTTATTGTGGTAAAAGCTTGATATAAGCAGAATTCAATATAATTCCAATGCAAGTACCCCCTAAAATTGTTCCCCTCACTGATTTCAACTGGCCCCTTAGTCACTTTATCCTGGTGCCAGATCTGGTGGCTATACTAATGTGTTTAATTTCATCCACTCTGTTTTTATGCATCAGGAAGGCAGGAGTCACCCATCGACTACAGGAACACTGCTCCCCACACCAGTACAAGGAGCCCAACTTTGAGGTGCACTTTGGGCACAAGAGCTGAAAGAAAACAAGGGAGACTTTGAAGACACTTCATATAACAAGTAAACGCTGAGTTAGTGGTTGTCAATGGTAGTCATCAGGGAGTCCCATTTGTAGGTTTTCAATTAACTCATCTGCTAAATGTAGTTAGTCAGTAAGACTGCTTTATATTGTGTTAAGATACATTAATACGAAATAATAATACCAAATGTTCAAGCATAATAAGTGCACAAAAATTAAATGCATTCTTATTTCACATTGAACAATGTGACAAAAATGGACTTAAACTGATAATAATAAACAGTCCCAAATCTTCACGGACATAACAGACCCTACTGTTGAATGGTATAACAAAACACACAGCTTTTTTTGCTTACTTTACATCAGGTTTAAGTTGCTGGAGTTTGGCGTATGCATCCCCAAAGTTCATTTTGTGACATTTCACCAAGTAAGCAGTCACCACCGCCGCACTCTGACTTTGCCCTACATGGCTAAAACAAAAAAAACTCAATTACATGTCAAATGCATGTGAGGCTATCATCATGATGTGCATTAGGCGACTCCAGATTTGATAGGGCTCGCGCACCAATGCACAAGGACAGCTTTTGATGCCTTGCAAGCATCGCATATGAAGAGGATGCAGTCATCCAGGTGGCTGAGTAGGTCTGTGGAGGACTCATCCAGGGAATGGAAACGCTTCATCCTAAATGACCCATCAGGTGAAGTGGGCTGCTCTGAGTCCACTGTAAGTATGTAGGTAATGCCAGCATTAGTCAGATCCTGGGCATCTTTTAGGTCGGATGCCGCGCCGATGTAGACTCCATCCTCTAGCCGAACATTGGCTTGTCATCAAGGATTTCTCTGGGGTAGAAGACCAGTGGCACTGAAAAGACTGCGAGATGCATGACTGATATAGAGAATATGGAAGTCGTTAGCTAGCTAACTGGTAATTTTTTACAAAAATTCTGTACTAGATAGCTATGTTCCTGATAATCAAACTATAACATTTACAGTACCAGTCAAAAGTTTGGACACACTTACTCATTCAAAGGTTTTCTTTATTTTTACAATTTTCTACTGTGGAAGGACCACCAGAGAGCAGGCTGGGCTCAGCTAAAACAATGTGCCATTGGAACGCATGAGTGATGGTTGCTGATAATGAGCCCCTGCTCACCTATGTAGATATTCCATTAAAAATCAGCCATTTCCAGCAACAATAGTCATTTACAACATTAACAAAGTCTACACTATAATTATGGTAAATTTAATGATATTTTAATGGTAAAAAAATTGCTTTTCTTTCAAAAACATTTCTAAGTGACCCCAAACTTTCAACGGTAGTGTACATCATTGGTTGTGAATTGCTCTTTAACTCTAGTTCAATTCTTGAATTTGAATTTAATATGCCACACCCACAACCTGTTACGGTTTTCTTCTGTTGAAAGAGAGGACCAAAATGCAGCGTGGTTATTTAAACATCTTTAAAGATGAAAATACGAATATACAAAAACAATAAATGTGAAAAACCAAAACAGCCCTATCTGGTGCAACAATCACCCACGAAACACTCAAAGAATATGGCTGCCTAAATATGGTTCCCAATCAGACAACACCTGCCTCTGATTGAGAACCACTCTAGGCAACCATAGACTTACCTAGACTACTTCACTAAACCACAATCCCATAACCTACAAAAAAAACTCCCGGCCGCACACCTAAACCCATAGGGGAGGGTCTGGGTGGGTGTCTGTCCACGGTGGCGGCTCTGGCGCTGGACGTGGACCCCACTCCAACATAGTCCGCGTCCTTAGATTGGTGACCTTCGCCGCCGACCTTGGCCTAGTAACCCTAACAAAGGGCCCCACTGCCCACTGGACTGAGGGGCAGCTCGGGACTGAGGGGCAGCTCGGGACTGAGGGGCAGCTCGGGACGGCTCTGGCAGATCCTGGCTGACTGGCGGGAGACTCCGGCGGCTCCATGCGGACAGGCGGGAGACTCCGGCGGCTCCATGCGGACAGGCGGGAGACTCCGGCGGCTCCATGCGGACAGGCGGGAGACTCCGGCGGCTCCATGCGGACAGGCGGGAGACTCCGGCGGCTCCATGAGGACAGGCGGGAGACTCTGGCGGCGCCGGACAGGCGAAGCACACTGTAGGCCTGGTGCATGGTGCTGGCACTGGTGGTACTGGGCCGAGGACACGCACAGGAAGCCTGGTGCGGGGAGCTGCCACCGGAGGGCTGGTGCGTGGAGGTGGTACTGGATAGACCAGACCGTGCAGGCGCACTGGAGCTCTTGAGCACCGAGCCTGCCCAACTTTACCTGGTTGAATGCTCCCGGTCGCCCTGCCAGTGCGGCGAGGTGGAATAGCCCGCACTGGGCTATGCAGGCGAACCGGGGACACCGTGCGCAAGGCTGGTGCCATGTAAGCCAGCCCAAGGAGACGCACTGGAGACCAGATGCGTAGAGCCGGCTTCATGACACTTGGCTCGATGCCTACTGTAGCCCGGCCGATACGAGGAGCTGGTATGTACCGCACTGGGCTATGCAGCCGCACTGGAGACACCGTGCGCTCCACAGCTTAAACACGGTGCCTGCCCGGTCTCTCTAGCCCCCCGGTACACACAGGAAGTAGTGCAGGTCTCCTAGCTGGCGTCCCCATGCCCCCCCCGACATTTTTGGGGCTGCCCCCATCCGCATCGCCGTGCTGCCTCCTCATACCAGCGGCTCTCCACCTTCGCCGCCTCCAGCTCTTCTTTGGGGTGGCGATATTCTCCTGGCTGTGCCCAGGGTCCTTTACCGTCCAAGATTTCCTCCCATGTCCAGAAATCTGGATTTCGCTGCTCCTGCTGCCGCTGCCTGTCACCACGCCGCTTGGTCCTGTTGTGGTGGGTGATTCAGTTACGGTTTTCCAAAATGCAGCATGGTTATTTATAAACATCTTTAATAAAGATGAAAATACGAACAATATACAAAAACGTGAAAAACCGAAATAGCCCTCTCTGGTGCAACAAACACAGAGACAGGAACAACCACCCACGAAACACTCAAAGAATATGGCTGCCTAAATATGGTTCCCAATCAGAGACAACGATAAACACCTGCCTCTGATTGAGAACCACTCTAGGCAACCATAGACTTACCTAGACTACTTCACTAAACCACAATCCCATAACCTACAAAAAAACCCTAGACAAAACACACCACATAAATACCCATGTCACACCCTGGCCTGACCAAAATAATAAAGAAAACACAAAATACTAAGGCCAGGGCGTGACACAACCCATAGGAAGCAGGAAGTAGAATTAAAGGAAGTAGAATTCAATGAAATTCCAATGGCTTATTTATTCCTCACTATACAATTTACATTCTAAATAATTATAGTGGTCTGGAAATATTGTTGTCTATTAATTCATCTTTTTTTAAATATCAGGAAAAAAAATACATTTTCCATAATGCATTAGATCAAACACTGCCATATGAAAGGGAACACAACTAGCATCTTGTCACAATGAAAAATACTGTTCAACATCTCAGAGTGAATCAACATAATATTTGAGAAATGGTCTGTGTATTCTCTTTGTATTAATAAGTGGCAGATCCTTTTGATAAAACATTTATCAAATGAATGAGACTTTCATGTTTCATGTCTCAGTTGAATTAGTTTGAATGGCTTTGAATTAAATTCTACTTCCTTGCTGCTTCCTGTAGGGTGTGGTCAATTCAAATGCACCTCAACCCTGCCTAATTATGCTAGCTATGTCAAGGGAAAGGGAGAGCGGGAGGAGCTCAGCCATTCACATAAAGAGACGCGCGTGCAATTATTGAACTGGGAACATCAAGAGGTGAGGAATTTTACAACATAACGTCACAATCAGAACGATTGGAAAGTATTTCACGCTGCGAGGATTTTTATGTTACACGGGGAACTTGGGCTGCAGGAGGTTCCTTTTTATTTTCCATGTAATGCAGGGATGTATGTAGGCTACTGTTTTGGTGGTATGACAATACAATACATTTTGGTCTTGGGAGATGCTGCAAATATGAGATTTGCAATTTATGTGAACTTGCCTAAAAAATATATGTTTAATTCAAAATTCAATGCAAATATTTTGATTATACATAGTCTTAAAATTTGACAACCCCCCCCATGTAAGATGTTTTTTAAAAATTGTTTCAATAGGTGGCAGCAAATATACATATTAAATGGATGCGGTGCTCTACAGAATATCTTGATAACTGTCAAAGAGAATATTCATTTATAACCATTTGGTCCACTCAACATAGATGGTATGGATTCACAACACATGCATCAACAATTTGAATTGTTTTTTGTTTGTTGTGAAAATGATGATTCAGCAGGATATTCATCAAACTGTCGATATAAAATAGTCACTTGTTTACAAAGTAGACTGCATGTGCTATTGTATACTTTACTCTATATACTTTACTCCTGAACTCAACAACACCCAGTTTGTTATTGATCAAATCTGATCTTTTGATGACAGTCCATGTCTGCTCTCCAATTTCAGCGAGCGTCTCCAATAAGCCCCTTGACATACATTATAAATAGTACAGAAATCTGTTCCTAGTGGGTGTGACGACAGGGTTAGGCTACCCTCAATTTATTACCCTTGCTGAAAAGTAGACCTTCAGTGTCCAGTTTGGACATTTCATCTTGTTTTGGTCACAGGAGACGCTGTGATTCTGACAGTAAAATATGACGATGCACTTTCATATTTCTTTCCCACTTCCCTTTTTCCCACAAGTATCTAAAAAATGGAGTGTTATTTGCTAGAAGTGATACTGCCCTTTTGCTTGAGGTTGGACCTTCTTAAATGTGATGTGAAAGCTGACACGATGGCATTTGAGCAAGTGTGAGTCACTCTCCAAGGGCCTCTGCAGCCTTGATGTGGACTCGGGCTTGCAGAGCGGCTCTGATCAAACCATCATAGATATCACACGTTTGACAAATCTGACATGCATTTGAACCAAAACACTCATCCATACACCAAGCTGCAGTAACAGTGAAACTTGATGGTCTAGTCAGTAAACTGATAAACTGGATGAATGTCTTGCAACATAATGTGAACGCAATCAGAGTGATATACATACATGTAAATGGATAGTTATATGGATTTGTATACAGAGTAGGCCAACATTAACTTATGAAAAATCTTTGCCGTATATGGCCATTTGGTCAAGAGCATCCTCTAAAGGAGATTATATTTTTGACATACATTTTCTATTGGGTTAAAGAAGCTGAATGGTACACCGATACGCAAATAAGATCTGTCCTAGCTAAAATCTTTGACTTGTCATCAATCAGGCGGCACTGGCAGGGAGCTAGATTTCCAGTAAAACATGGTGTGTTTTTTTTTGCGTGACCAACTCCGTTGACTCTTACATTGCACATAAACAGGTCACAGCTGTGCTGGGCTTTGGGTGTAAAAGTCGACACAGCCGATTCCAGACCAAACGTGGCCCCCCTGCACCGTGGGTTCTTCTAATCCCTGCTGGGCGGCTTTCCACTTCTGTTCATCCCCTTCTGTCTCCCTCTATACCTTGACACGACGAAGCAGGTGTCTCCGGGCCCTAATCTGATTGGTCCCTTCAGGACAGCTCCATCTTAACCTGAGTTGGTCTCGGCGAATCCCTGATCCAGCCGCCTCTTTTACAACCGTGGCGCTAAGCCAGACCGCTGATCCGGTATTCTTTGCACGCATATACCATGCAATGGGATGGGATTATTGTGACATTTTCAGTTCATTGGTGTCTAATTGGTGTATATCTTTTGTTTGGGAGACATTAACCATCATTTCAAATCGTGATTGTGGTTCATCTTAGGTCAGTTAGGACTGGACCACATCAACACATCCTTGCGTGGTCTGGTCTGATTTACTGTAATTACCTATGTTAACCCTCTAGAACCTGGGGATTAACATGTTAATACAATGTGGAGACAGACCGTGTTCCCTTTGAACACCTGTAGAAAATGGATTAGGACTTGGAGGAGTCGCCATAGGAGCCACTCATGTTTCAGAGGCCTTCTGGAGATGAATGGCCTTCCCACTGGGCACCCACTGGTTGAATTGACATTGTTTCCACGTCATTTCAATGACATTACGTTGAACCAACGTGGAATAGACGTTGAATTGACATCTGTGTCCAGTGGGTTGGTCCTTGGAGGGGGTGGAAATAAAGGAGGTTTTCATGGTTCAATGTTATAGGAAAAGACTAAGACATAAAACGTTTTAAAGACCGCTGCATGTGGGCTGACCACCACTCTTGAATAGCAAAGTCCTCCATACATGAAAAGTACCTCGTTACTCATGGTCACCTTATTATATATCATCACAGAAAATATATGGCACAGACATACTGTAGGTTCCTAGAGTATTGCTCTTGTAGATGCCAAAATATTTGAGATGGCATGTGAATATGAAATTCCATTGAAACGAAAAGGAGGGTACAAACTACTATTGTGGTAAATGTTTCAATCTTCTTCTGTAACTGCTGTACCATTATGCGTCGATTGAGCATGGTCAGGAATAACCTTGACCCTAATTAATTGTGATATACAGTATTTAAGGTACAGTCGGCACATGGCACTTATTTCCTTTTTCCTCCAAAATGCCAGGATATCCCTTACTCTCCTTTTATTGTCCACTGCTACATTCTGACCTATTGTTGTCGCAGGTTTTCACTGTCATTGTACTTTTGAAAATAATTATTCTGGCCACTATCTTGTTTATAAAGGAAGAGGCTTGAGTGTTCCTCCAATTTGGCAGCGGGCGGGTACTCTCTTCCTCTGTTAGTTGATGGTGTGCCCCCCGGTTCCCTTTTCTGGCATTCTTCAGGCCCTATTGATTTGGCTCTGTTGTTTCCTGTCAAATGTCCTCTTGAAGATGACTATTTTAGCCCACTGTTTGGCCACTGTGCTGTGCTTCAGGTGGAGTTCTCAAGGGAAGGGCCAGGTGATTTCCTGTTGTTTGTCTCCCGATTGTTCCCAGAGGTACTCTTTGTTTGGTCTGTTTGCTGGAACTGTAGGAGTTTTCGTGAGCCACCCTACTCCTTCCTCTTAGTCCTAACCCTTGAATGTTTGCAGATATGTAAGGTGGAAACTATATGGTGGAAGTTTCGCCAATACACTGCCTATATCAGACCCTTCTATCCAGACCCTTTGGACCAGGGAACATTGAGGGGTTGGTAGGCCAATGGGTAAGAAAAAGGAAGCGAATTGGGACAGGCTGTTGTTGGCCTCATGTACCAGACTCATAGGCTCACTTCGTAAGTCACAGCATCTGTTGAAAGAGACTATGGAAGCCTGAACATGGACCGGGCGGACACATTTTGTCCTCTCGGTCGTTCCCCTACTTGACTGCATGGGATCTCTCCAACGGTTGTTCTGCTGATTAAATGACCAGAGCATGCTATCCATCTGGTTAACTGCTCAGCTGGCTTTCACAATATTCCCCTTTTGTCTCGCTGCCTCTGAGTTATTGCTCAAGGTTTTTGTTGTTGAAGCAATGCTCATTTGGATGCAAGGAGCCTATAAACCAATAGGCCCCACAACCTCCATAAGTCCCATTTGGATTAGCTGATTGCTAATGATGTCCACTCTCCCTGAAATGTTTACCTCAGAAAGTACTCTGGTTTTAAAATGTGATGAATGGGACTAACATTTTGATGCCCGGCTCTAGTTTACAATCCATTTGGATACGTTGTTGGATGACCTGGGGACTGGAAAACAATTCCAGCTTTGTTGGGGTTCCTCAGGGTTGAGCGTTGGGCCCATGGTGGACGCTCATATGTTGATCAGCGTGTCATGGGTCAGGTCCCATGAGCCCGGCTGACAGATCTGTTGAATAAGATTTATGACGGACTTCCTGTGCGTCATTGGAGCGCTGAAACGAGACACCAGCCATGAGGTAATGCTACTCTAGCTGTCTTTCCTGTTGGTCAGCCCAGGGCTTTCTCCAGTAAAACTAACGTTCAGACGGTGTTTCAAAGTAACTGCAAGGTCTCCTTTTTTGTCTGTTTGTTAAAAAACAGTTTGGTGCTTAACAAAAATACAATATTAGAGATAAGTAAGTACAATTCTTGCTCATCTTAAGTCAAGATCTTAGAATGACACAAGCTGGTTGCGACTTCGAATTTCCACAGACTTGAATGTCCACTTTCACCTTGAAATACCAAAGTGTCTTCATCTGGCCATGTTGATTCAATATGTTGACTCACCAATCCCTGAAGGGTAGTATTTCTGTACATCTTGAAGTTTTTATTGATTTGGCCAAACGCAGAGGGGCAGATACAGCAAATTAATGAAGAAGTGGCCCCTTTTACAAGACTTCAGAGGAGAGCAAAGGTCCAGTCAAAGAAGGACAAAGAGTTCCTTGATAAATGACGGCCATCTTTTCAAACGCTGATGAGAAACCAAACCTGAAATGGAATCCCCAACTGTCCGTTAGCCTCATCAAGCTCCATATTCAAAACACTGTACTGTCTAGCTATAGATCTCATGATACACCCTCCTAGCCTAAAAATGTCACTGACATGGGTTGTTTTTTGTTTGTGTCTATTTAACTCGACTGGACGCATGGAAACTTAGCTGATGCCAAAGAAAGAGCTCACAATGGAAAGTTGGGTTGCACGTTTCATCTTTTGTGCCCGGAGATTGATGATGTATGAGATTGATGATGTTCTACACGCCTGTGCTGTCTGTTCCCAGTCCCTGTGTGCTGTGCGGCAGGGATCCACTCAGCAGCAGTGTGGGGGGTTGATGATGGAAGAGGGGGAGGGAGCTCATAGAGGCATGATGAGACTCCGATAATGAGTTCACGGCAGATGGAGAAGACCCAGCCAACCAAACCGACCGTTCACACACACAAACACACACACGCAGATGCACAGGTCACGCTTTAAGACACATTCACACACAGACAGTCGAACACACACATGCACATACAGTCATATTCGCACTCAAACACACACACTCAAAATCACACACTCAAATCCATATGCATGAAGATACAAACCCACACACACAAACACACACACGCAGATGCACAGGTCACGCTTTAAAACACATTCACACACAGACAGTCTTCACACACATGCACATACAGTCATATCCGCACTCAAACAAACACACACACCACACACACTCAAAATCACACACTCAAATCCATATGCATGAAGATACAAACCCACACACACAAACGCACATCCCTATCTCATAACCTCATATTTATTTAACTAGTGGAGGGAGGGGGATTTAACTGTGGTGGTTATAATGCTCACGTTGTGTAACAGACCAGACCGATACCTTTGTAACACTGACAATAGAGGAAATAAAGCTATTCTGCACATATCGTGGGCAGATGCAAAATGCAGTAATGGAATCCATTTTTTTTTTTATCATCATGTACAATCATCCTCTCCCGCTACAACTATTCAATGTGCACTTTACCCAATGAGGACACTATCGAGTGAGCTTGCTTCACTGGGCTATATGAGGGAAAGGGAGGGCTGTGGTGGTCACTTGTCCTTCTCAGCTCTCTGTTGGGTTAATGCTTCATCTTAGGTGATGCTATATGGTGTTGAGGGTGGGGTCTGTTGCCTCCGTGCTTTTCAATGGCTTTCACACAGCCTATTGTTGTGGACAAGCATCAATGCTTGCTCCTGTTTAAACCACTTCTGCAATGATTTAAGTTACATTATTTGATTATGTTGAGGTTTTTTATTTCTGAAGATTGAAATGCACACAGTTATTTGCTATATGTTATTTTTCATGATTCGGGAAACACAGACACAGACACACACACACGTGCCCACATGCACACAGACACATACAGTACACACAAACACGTGCCCACACGCACATAGACACACACGTACACCCACAACAACCAACTTTGTTTATTGATTGTTATTCACAGATGTCCCCTCCTGTTTCGATTTTGAACCATAAATAATCCTATAGTTTATCTGATGGTAAACGTGATTCAAAATAGAATAGTCTTCTGCCACTTAAAACCGTGCTGTGCAATGACACTGAGTAACAGGGGACAATGTCCTAGACCATGTGGCTCCATTAGTGAGATAAAAGCAAGGTTGATAAATAGTATTTTTAGTCCCCTTCTTCGACTTTCATGAATTTACATGATCTAACGGGGGGGACAAATGAAAAGAGGCCCGATTAGTGTGGAATGAGTTGGAAGAAAAGCTATTCATCTTTGTTAGCATCCTCCTGTGTTCTTTTATGGGTCGGTTTCCAAGAAGGGGGAGCTGGGGGAGGCTTTCCCAGCCAGGGAGCAGAGCGACGACTGACGGAGTGGCCAGCCACGGTGCATGCGGAGCGTCCCTGTCACCCCCGCGAGAGTTCAAGATTGTGAATGTTGGTGACTTCTTAATAACCTCCCAGGGCAGTGGGAGCACCACACCCTTAAATGACCCCTCCTCACTCTTTCGAAAGATCTTGGGGGTCCAAGGGGTTCTTCAGACCTTCCATCAGTGGTCAAACGTAGTATTACTATAGCCACATCCCTTTGGAATTTGAAGAATGTTCACTTTAATTCCTCAATGACATATTAGCATATTAACCTACATATTGACATTCTCTGATTTAAATATTTAGCTGTGCAAGAAGAAACAGTTAAATACATATCGTCCTCATTTGGAATGCCCAAAATGTAGCCTAACAGCAGAGTTTAAGTGGGAAGCCTATTTTTAAATGTAGGCCTAGACTACAAGTAACCAAATAGGTTTAAAGAGAAACAAAATTTGATAAAACATGGATCTCACATTGAATCAATGGGATTCTCATTCAATTCTAACTCAATGCCATTATTTTAAAGCACAAACTATTTCCATGAAATGTTCTTAATATTGGTGATAAGACAAACAGTACATTTTTTTAAAGATGTTTTAACTCATATCTGCAATTAAAATGTCATACAGGATTTGCACTCGTTTAAACAGTTGGATTTATAAATCTTCAATTTGAGCTTTTATCCTCTCTCATAATAAAATGCATTGACAGGCTGCGCGAACTATCAACATCTGTCGCTGTATTTAGTGGGCGATGGCTTTGCATGGTGTATCTGTGTCGGCAGATTAAGCAAATAACGTTATCATTTTGGAGAATCCCATTTTTTCAGCCACCCACTCCACTTGGCCCCTCCGTGTGTGGTAGTCCAACCAGGCAATTGAGAAGAGAATCATTCAAGCCGGGAACGGCGTTCACAGAGATGCTGCTCTGACGGCTAAACAAGAACATCCATCGTTGAGAGAAAATACGGACGACAATAATAACTCCCATACAGTTATGGATAATAATGAATCGTGTCTACATCTAAGTAAGTACGCTTTTCCTCACTCTTTAAAGTCTTCGGACACGAGCGGTAGGCTTATATCCCGCATAGGCTGCTCTTGCAGTTAGTTATCTGCGTTGTTTGGGCAATCGCGTGTCGTTTGATAAACGGAATTATTTTTGCACAGTGGACTTTACACCGGCTGGCAATAAATCATGCGTGGCAATGTTATTTATCTATGTAGTTAACACTCGTCCCGCGCCTAATGTATAGGTCTATTGACAAGAAGGCAGTGCCAATGCACAACAAGTCAGGTGATAATTTATCTTAGTCTTGGTCAGGGTTTGGCACTTTAATTGCGCTTATGTAATTTATGGCTATTTTAACGCGCTTCTTGTAAAACTGTTTGCTGGGTCTTATTTATGGGTCTGGCTTGGCAAAGAAGTGCTTATCCATGCGACAGAATGATACATTCACCCACCTCGCCGCTGTTCTAGAGGAAAGTTAAAACAAGACCACCGTGAGAGAGTCTGACTTTTTTCACTGCACACTTCTCTTTAGTTGACCACACTTAATTGGCTGACATTGTTCTGATTGAATCATCATAATACCTTCTATCAAATAACCACGAAGTGCACACACCACAAGCAATGAAATAAGCAGCCATGTGGTCCTAAAGACCTCGTCTGTCTTTCTATTGGAAATATGTATTATTTTCTATTCAATATTCTATCCTATTGCATGTCCTCGCATGATATACAGCCGACTTTATATCGTTGCCTTATGCATATTTCGATTTTAGAGTTCTGAAAGTACAGGTCATGGTTACATTACTATAACACCACCTATTGGCAATCAATAATTCATTCAAGGACAACCACACATTCAAATAAAACCATGAAGAGTGTAGCCATTATTTACATGTGGGAATAATTATCAGAACAAACATGAATACATGCATGCATTAAACGACAGCCTTCTATTATAGTATGAATTATTCTGAAAGTCTCCCAATACATTATTTCCTCATGCTTTTTATGTATGTGCAATCACATGCTCATATTGCTACATAAGGCCTCCTTTTACTTCACTGGTTCTCTCTCTCCCCACCCCCCCTCTCTCTCTCTCTCTCTCTCTCTCTCTCTCTCAATTCAAGGGGCTTTATTGACATGGGAAACATATGTTTACATTGCCAAAGCAAGTGAAATGGATAAACAAAAGTGAAATAAACAATAAACAGTAAATATTACACTCACAAGTTCCAAAATAATAGAGACATTTCAAATGTCATATTATGTCTATTTACTGTGTTGTAACATTGTGCAAATAGTAAAAAAACAAAAGAGAAATGGGAATTTACAATGGTGTAGTGTATGTTCTTCACTGGTTGCCCTTTTTTTGTGGCAACAGGTCACAAATCTTGCTGCCGTGATTGCACACTGTGGTATTTCACCCTACAGATATGGGAGTTTATCAAAATTGGATTTGTTTTCAAATTCTTTGTGGGTCTGTGTAATCTGAGGGAAATATGTGTCTCTACTCTGGTCATACATTTGGCAGGAGGTTAGGAAGTGTAGCTCAGTTTCCACCTAATTTTGTGGGTAGTGTGCACATTGCCTGCCTTCTCTTGAGAGCCAGGTCTGCCTACGGCGACCTTTCTCAATAGCAAGGCTATGCTCACTGAGTCTGTATATAGTCAAAGCTTTCCTTAATTTTGGGTCAGTCACAGTGGTCAGGTATTCTGCCACTGTGTACTCTCTGTTTAGGGCCAAATAGCATTCTAGTTTGCTCAGTTTGTTTTGTTAATTCTTTCCAATGTGTCAAGTAATTATCTTTTTGGTTTCTTAAGATTTGGTTGGGTCTAATTGTGTTGCTGTGTTGGGGCTCTGTGGGGCCTGTTTGTTTATGAGCATAGGCTGAGGACCAGCTTACTTAGGGGACTCTTCTCCAGGTTCATTTCTCTGTAGGTGACGGCTTTGTTATTAAAGGTTTGGGAATCACTTCCTTTTAGGTGGTTGTAGAACTTAACGGCTCTTCTGGATTTTGATAATTAGAGGGTATCAGCCAAGTTCTGCTCTGCATGCATTATTTGGTGTTTTACGTTGTACATGGACAATATTTTTGCAGAATTCTGCATGCAGAGTCTCTCTCGCTCTCTCATGTTAACAAATCATTGTTAGGCAAGTTTGTCTTTATGGGTTCATCCCGGTTTTGTCTCCTCTGCAACAGTGGACTTTGCTTTATTTGAACTTTGCATTGGTCAGACTCCTGCTCTTATCCCACTGGGCACAAACTGGTTGAATCAATGTTGTTTCCACGTCCTTTCAACAAAATAAATCAATGCGATGATGTTGGATAAATGTGGGAAGCTGATTGGATTTGTAAAAAGTCATCAATGTCAAGTAACTTCTGGGTTTTGTCATTTTTTTCCCACCCAACTTTGAACCTACAGTAAATCCAATGACATGGTTCAAAGTCTTGGTGATTTCACGTTGAATTTCAGCTAGTTGACAACTCAATAAAATGACAATCAAAACGTTGAAAGGATGTCTGTGCTCAGTGGGATGTGTGTATCAGTGAAGAGGAAAAGGTCCACTGGGTCTACCTGGATTGTCCAACCAAAATGAAAACGTGAAAGACAATCAGCAGCTCCTGTGGGACATTGAAAGTTAACTTAGAAAACGACTTTACTAATAAAAACCAAAACGTATATTGAATGATTTAATTGATTAGACAACTAGGAGCACATATAATCATCATTTTGTGGGTGCTTATCTTGTTCTATGTTCTATTTCACACATGTACAAGTGTGTATTTAACACGTGTGAATTGGAAATGTGTTTTTTTTGCGTATCCTCAACTCTCCCTGAGACACCCTCAGAGAGAGGGGTCATGGCCAGGCTTAGGCATTGTCAACGGCGAACCTGGAGCAATTAGTTAGGTGCCTTGCTCAAGGGCACATCGACAGATTTTTTTTCACCTTCTGGCCTTTCGGTTGCTGGGCCAACGCTTTAACTGCTAGGCTACCTTTTTATTTTTAATTGAACCTTTATTTAACTAAAGAAGGAAGTTAAGAACAAATTATTATTTTACAATGATGGCCTACCACGACATACCCTAACCCGGCCGATGCTGGGCCAATGGGACTCCCAATCACAGCCGGTTGTGATACAGCCCAGGATTGAACCAGGGTCTGTAGTGACACCTATACAGCCCAGGATTGAACCAGGGTCTGTAGTGACACCTATACAGCCCAGGATTGAACCAGGGTCTGTAGTGACACCTCTAGCACTGAGATGCAGTGCCTTAGACTGCTGCACCACTCGGGAGCCCTACCTGCTACCCCCCAATACAATGGAAGAACACATGTTAGTTGAGTAGGAAGCAGCCATGTTGGCTCTATGGTCACGCCTGTGAGTGTGCTGATCTCTTCTTGCAGCAAGCAGTCAAAGAGAATGAGAATTCATGTGGCCAAGTCATTAGGGTTTTTACTGCCAATGGTGATTAGGAAGGCTGACTTGGGATCAGCCCTTTTAACAACACAAGGCTACTAATACTCTCGTCCACTGACTGAGCCTCTCAGAGAATGCAAGAGAATGGTTTGAGGCTATACGATTACTGAATATATGCATTTAATAGCACCATTCATGCATTTCAAAAGACTTGAAGGTGTATTTAAGCTGCATGTCAACTATCGTGTTTTCTTATGCCAGGCTATCTGAGGATAACTTCACTATTAACAGCAACTCTTATTTTCTTTCGGCCAAAATATGACAATACTGTTGGGGTTGTAAAAGCAGAACTAGAACTATCAGGTAAATCCGCAACTGTGAACCTGAGTAGTAGAATTTGTAATAGACATTTCCTCTCAAATCAAATCAAAATGTATTGGTCACATACATGTGTGTAGTATATGTTATTGCGGGTGTAGCGAAATGCTTGTGTTTCTATCTCCAACAGTGCAGTAATATCTAACAATTTCACAACAATACACACAAAGCACACACATCTAAGTAAATCAACGGAATTAAGAATATATAACTATATGAACGAGCAAAGTCAGAGCAGCATAGACTAAGATACACTAGAATAGAATACAGTATATACATATGAGATGACTAATGCAAAATATATACACATTATTAAAATGACTAGTGTTCCATTTATTAAAGTGGCCAGTGATTAAAATCTCCCTTCATGAGTTATTACACCATTGACAGTGCTGCCTAGGTTTTTTTTTTTTTAAAGCACGGATGGGCAACTTTGATGGGGGTGCCACAACAAAAGTGGAACTCATCATGAGGGGTCGCAGTAGCTCCTGGGTCTGTGTACCCACATCCATATACGCCCTCCACCTTGCGAGCAAAACATTTTAGCGGCCCCCCTCATGACAGCGAAGAGATTTTTGCAATTTTATAACTTATTTCATGCAATTCTACTAATTTTGCTATTGGACGGAGAGAAAAGTGTGCAGGTTTACAGCTATTTTCCTACAATTCTACACAATTTGCCATAAGGTGGAGGAAAATGTTTGCCGTTTTTTATACGATAACTGATGATCAATGGGCCCCACCTAGATCGGTAATTCAAACTTCCTCACTACAAGTTTAGATAGCTGGCTGCTAGACTAATTTACCAATCAAAAAAAAAATGCCGACATGGGCTAATTGAGTGACTGCTGATACACAACCAAATTTCGAAATTGCACCTTGTATATTATATTATTCTAACTCTCAACGGTAAGTTGAGACCACGGTTTTCTTTATTTTTTACTATTTTATACATGGTAGAATAATAGTGAAGACATAAAAACTATGAAATAACACATGGAATCATGTAGTTAACAAATGACAGCTTTGCACTCTCTTGGCATTCTCTCAACCAGCTTCATGATGTAGTCACCTGGAATGCATTTCAATTAACAGGTGTGCCTTGTTAAAAGTTAATTTGTGGAATTTCTTTCCTTCTTAATGCATTTTAGCCAATTAGTTCTGTTGTGACAAGGTGGGGGTGGTATACAGAAAATAGCCATATTTGGTAAAAGTCAAAGTCCATATTATGGCAAGAACAGCTCAAATAAGAAAAGAGAAATGACAGTCCATCATGACTGTAAGACATGAAGGTCAGTCAATCCGGAAAATTTCAAGAACTTGCAGTTGCAAAAACCATCAAGTGCTATGATGAAACTGGCTCTCATGAGGACCGCCACAGGAAAAGAAGACACAGAGTTACCTCTGCTGCAGAGGATAAGTTCATTAGAGTTAACTGCACCTTAGATTACAGCCCAAATAAATGCTTCACAGAGTTCAAGTCACAGACACATCTCAACATCAACTGTTCAGAGGAGACTGTGTGAATCAGACCTCTATGTTCGAATTGCTGCAACAACAAAAAACACTACTAAAGGACACCAATAAGAAGAAGAGACTTGCTTGGGCCAAGGAACACGAGCAATGGATATTAGACCGGTGGAAATCTGTTCTTTGGTCTGATGAGTCCAAATTAGAGATGTTTGGTTCCAACCACTGTGTCTTTGTGAGACGCAGAGTAGGTGAACGGATGATCTCCACATGTGTGGTTCCCACCGTGTAGCATGGAGGAGGAGGTGTGATGGTACTTTGCTGGGGACACTGTCTGTGATTTATTTAGAATTTAAGGCACACTTAACCAGCATGGCTACCACAGCATTCTGCAGCGATACGCCATCCCATCTGGTTTGCGCTTAGTGGGACTATCAACAGGACAATGACCCAGAACACACCTCCAGGCTGTGTAAGGGCTATTTGACCAAGAAGGAGATTGATGGAGTTCTGCATCAGATGACCTGGACTCCACAATTAACTGACCTCAACCCAATTGATATGGTTTGGGATGAGTTGGACCGCAGAGTGAAAGAAAGGCATCCAACAAATGCTCAGCATATGTGGGAACTCCTTCAAGACTGTTGGAAAAGCATTCCTCATGAAACTGGTTGAGAGAATGCCAAGAGTGTGCAAAGCTGTCATCAAGGCAAAGGTTGGCTACATTGAAGAATCTAAAATGTAAAATATATTTTTGGTTACTACATGATTCCATACAGTATGCGTTATTTCATAGTTTTGATATCCTTACTATTATTCTACAATGTAATGAGTAGGTGTGTCCAAACTTTTGACTGGTACTGTATATATCATTTTGTTTTTGTCCGCAGGCCTACAAGTTTCCCATCCCTGATAAAAAGGTTGTTACATATATGTAATTTTGAAAATCACAGGGAAATGATGTTGCAGTAAAACATTTAGACCCAGGTTTTGAAACAGATGACAATGAATTATACTTAGCAGCAGCATAGTAAGAAGAGGATATGAATAAGTCGTTCAGATTCCTCGGAAATCAAAAAAAAAGTCCCCCAGTTATACTTTGTTCACTATTTATAAATATATAACACTAGCACACATCCTTCCTACTTACGCCCACTTAATTGCACCAAAACTGTATAGAACTGGGATGGCAGCGTGATTTCAGTGTTGAGACTTCCTAATATCACTGAATAAATCAGCCTCAGTTCATACGGGGTTTCACAGACAGACAAGACGGCCGGACGGGTGACAGACAGAGAGAGCCAGACAGACAGCAGATGAGCAAACATATAGATGGACAGATGGACAGACGGATATAGAAGAGAGACTTAAAAACATCTTCAGTAGACCAAGTTAGGCTGTCTGTCTGGGGTGAAGCTACATGAACTGATGTTGATTCCTTCAGTGCTATTTGAGCGGTGCTCAAAAAATGTAGTATCCACTTCTGCCTCTCCTCCAGGGAACTAAGACCTGCCGGGAGAGGAGCCGTAGCTCTCCCTTCTCAATACCTCTCTCTCTCTCTTTGTTTCTCCCTCTTCCTCCCTCCATCTCTCCACAGACACAGAGGGATCATGGGGCTAATGTTTCATTGACAATTATTTGATGATGTCCCTTAATGGGTAGTACAAGACCCATGGTGTTTTGGGTCCTGGGCGCTGAGAGGCCCTCTATGTGCTGCTGTGTTTGGAAAGGGGTTAGGCGATAAAGAGAGGGAAGAGAGTGGGGAGATCAGGTGTCACCTTCAGTCCTTCTCTCTCTCGCTCTCTTTCTCCCTCTCCCTCTCTTGCTTGGCATTCAACAACACACCTGTTTCTTATCAGCTATCAGTATGTAGCTTAGTACTTGTCGAAACTGTGTGTTTGTGCATGTGGGTGCGTGTGCGTGTGAGAACGCTGTAGTTGTGTGTGTCTGTGTTTCATTCCCTCCATCCGCCCAACTATGTCTTATGTGTGTTAGTATCTAGTTTAATTACCCAGGACCCTCTGCTTTCTGTCTGACCTAGATCCATCCTATAGGAACAGCCTCAGGTCTCTGTCTGTCTTGTCATCATTACCTGGTTCCTACCATGCTCTATGGTTTCCAATGCGCTTGCTGCTGTGGGCTACACTCCTCCACCTGACTCGTTGTGTTTGGATGCTATAACCATCCTCCTCAATCCTACATACACCATTCTGTTCTTAATTTTTTCATTTTATTGTCATGTGTTGCCCCTCTCTCTCCTTTGCTTTCTTTCTTTCTTTCTTTCTTTCTTTCTTTCTTTCTGAATGGGGAACTCAGAAATAGTCTGGACAGAAATAGAGTCAGGGCCAGGCACTATGCTCTGTGGCGACTGTTCTATACACTGGCAGGCTTGTGATTCTGAATCAGTTCCCTTATCTAATTGTCATTTTTTCTGCCCCAGTCTGGGCCAATCCTAGGGCTTCAGTATAGTGCAGCTCCACAGATCGAGAGGGGCTCGAGGTTGGCTTCACTCTTTATGTAAACTTCATAATGTTGTAGCCTCTTGTAGGATGATTGGGGAATTCAATAGATTATACATATTACTATGTCATACAGTAACTTCTTGTATTACAACATAACGTCTCAATGTAGAGATGTTTATCAGCTTGTTTTTGTTGTGCGAGTTCAATTGGGGTCAGACATAGCAGACGGTTTCTTAGAGAAAAAGATCATTGACGGCACAGTAGCCCCAACAGACACGTGAAGCCTTGGAGACATACAGTTCTGTTCAGTAGCTCTATAGATCAGCATCAATACACTGTGTCCTCCAGGACCCATCCCAAGATAATCCTCTTTAATCCTGCAACAACTGGCACAGTCCACCATCAGACCCCCCCGCCCTCTACGCAACACACAAAGGCATCTACATAACGCACACTCACACACACTTACGCAAGCACACACACACACACAGGTACATAACACACACACGTACACACTCCCTCTCCGAAATCCACAGACGGCGGGCCCGTCCTCTGCTACCCCTGGCCACATGGCATATGACAGCCCCCACCACTACTCCCCCTCATCACCCCCTCCTCTGTTAATCAGTACATGAAATAGACACCAGGATGGAAATGTAAGCCTCCTATGCAGAGAGAGAGAGAGAGAGAGAGAGAGAGAGAGAGAGAGAGAGCTCAGCAGACCAGGGTTTCTGTACAGCAGGAGCCCATTCGAAATGTAGCTAATGACTTTATGCATTGCAACTGATGTTACACCATACTTAGAAAACGGACTCAATAAAGATCCATGGAATGGCGGTGAACATGTATGAAATGGTGATTTCGAAACGCCTATTTCCACATGCATTTGTAATCGCCTTATGTCACTGGCACATGTCCAAGGCTGTTTGTGTAAATGCATAAACAGCTGTAAGTTACATGTGTCATGCCTGTTATAATGACGGTGCTGCTGAATAGTCAAAATAGTTATACAAAAACACACATTTAGATTGGTATGATTACAGATAATTGAACAATTAAAAGAGTCAAACTACAATGTAGTGTAGGTAATATGATAACAGTCAAATGGTGCAGTTTAGTATGATACTAGAGAGGTACTCTGCCTTGGTTACAGTACATTATGCCATATTATACGAGATACGATACGACATTATATGAGATAGAAAATGAAGTGCCGAAAAAGTGCCAACTCCGCATAGAGTTCAAGTAGTCTGGGGCCACTACATACACAGTATATCAGTAGACTTGGACTGAAAGGACTCGCTATGTCCTTTCTGTCTCCTCACATACTTAGACCAAGCAAGGTAATGATGTCTGCTTGGCTGCATCTTCTGTCATTTCGACAGAGAAACGTCTGCAAGAGACTTTAACGAAAAAGCAATCCAAGGCCCCACTGGGTGTTTGAGAGTTCACCCGACAGGATAGAATTCCCTCCTTTTCTAGGCTAAATCCCTTAAGACGCACATAACAGGGACAGATACTGAGTGTGTACACAGCATGTCCGAGTAGGTCCGGATCCAGAATTGTAAATAATGTCACGGGTCTTTGTCGGATCTGATATGATTGTCACGGGTCTCGTTATGTGTAAAAGAAAAAATTAAACCTGACTGCTGCAGTAGATAGAGAAAGTGTGTATAATTTATGCTGCTGTTCTTTGCTTTTCACGAGAGTGTAGCTTGTTGTTGTTGTTGGCCAATCATAAGTCATCAAAGCGGCACAAGGCTACAGTCATAGAGCCAACCGTGTGTGTAAAAAGTTAGGCGATAACGTTACAGTATTTAATCAATAGAATTCAAAGTTAAAGGAGAAGGATAGGCTATACGGAACAAGAGCCAACATGTAGGCTGCTACTTTATATTCCGAATGGAGTTATTTGTACCAATGAGAACGTGCACGCACCGCAGCCTCAGTTAGCTAGCTTCTCCCGGTTTGATGCAGTCAAGACAGGTACTACGTCATCATATTGGATGATAAAATAACCTAGCTATGGCAGTTATTAGTCTACTATAACGCGAGTCTGCTTGGTTGGTTGCGGTCTCTCGTTTCTCTCTATCCCTCCTCCACGTTCCCCATGTCACTCGCTCACACCCACAGTAGCTGACGCACACAGTATGGCCCCTGCTAGAGCATCACCTCTACCTCCTCCTCACGCTTTATCAGCGCCGGTTAATAAAGTAGCTTACGTGTATTTTTCTCCTGCTTCCCTCACTCGGATCGGACTGGGTAAGGATCTGACTAGGTGTATACGGAACGGGTCTAGTTATCATCTGTGCGTTCAGAACGGGTCTCTATATTGTAAAAAATAATTGATTCATATTGGGTCTGGATTTTTTTATTTTACCATTATTTAACTAGGCATGTCAGTTAAGAACAAATTCTTATTCACAATGACGGCCTACCGGGAAACAGGGGGTTAACTGCCTTGTTCAGGGGCAGAACGACATTTTTTTTTTTTTACCTTGTCAGCTTGGGGATTCAATCCAGAAACCTTTCTGTTACTGGCCCAACGCTCTAACCCATTGGGGCTGCTACCTGCCGCCCCAGTGGGATATTCCCGTTTTGGAACAGGACCCGTGAAGGTCTCTACAGTGTTTCAGAAAGCTGCACACTCTCTTGGGACTGACATCATTTTAACATGACATTGAAAATCCTCTCCTGTCTTTCATACACATTATATGTAATAATATAACCATATTTCTGCTTCTACATTATATTATACATTTGATTTTGGGGTAGCCTATATTATTTGAAACAGTGTATTTGATATGTCTACCAAGGCATATGTCTTGCACAGTATGCTCTGTGATTATTTGATGTTTGAATATACACCAACTTAGTGAAATGACATTAGTGCTGCTCTCCTACCAGCTGTGTTTTTCAGTTGACTTGTAATTGCTCTGTTTGTTTCGCTGTGTATAAAGCCTCATATGTAACATAATGGCCCAGCCACTCTGAGAGAGATGAGATGTTGCCTCTGATAGAAGCTGGGGCCTAAACAGACATCATCAACTATTCATTCCCTACACACACATTGACAGCTGGGCGTGCTGTAAATAACCAGGTTAGAGATGCTTACAGGGGGTAAGAGGATTATACGGTCCCTGATTGATCCGACATTATCTTCATTTTGACAGGAATGAGTGGGCTCTGTCTCCACACACAATACCAGGGCTGGTCTAGGATCAGTTTTGCCTCTCAGATAATAATTAACTTCTACTGAGAGGCTTTGTGAATATCCTCAGGCCAGACCAGAGCCTTACGGAAGTAAGCTTTTATGTGTCATCTTTTTGAGTGTGGACCCATTTTGTTTGTTAGAGCCCTATACTACAAATGTTTGAGGAGTTAGCGAGGTAACGTTGGTCAACTCTGACTTCAACTTGGGATGATTGGTACCAATGAAAGTGGCTCACCTTTTAGTCAGGTACATTTCTGTGGCAACGAGTCTTTCAGAACTAACCTGCTCCGGAGCAGGCTAACTCAGGCTAACTACATTTATCCTGATTGAAGTGTCTGAGCCACGGAGTTGAGGACCACTTCAATCAGATTCCCTCCCTCCCGCAAGGCTTGCATCATCATCATCCACTTCATTTGAGGAAGACAATATTTTATTCATTTGTATGATTCAATGCAAATATTTTATCGATAGGAGTGGGGAAAAAAGGTGCTTGTGCATTGATAACCAAAGTAATAAAATAAAGATTGCACTTCTAAAAGTCTATTTCACACCGTAACCTGCTGAATTTGCAAGTTAACTTGAATTCAATTTAGATTTTGGCACAAATGAAAATGACTTGCCAATGCATTGATGTTTAAGCATTGTCTCAATGAAGAGTTCGGTGATCGACTAGCCACCTGTGACATGCACGCGCAGTTAGCCTGCTAGAGTGGCACAGTGGTCTAAGGCACTGCATTTCAGTGCAAGAGATGTCACTACAGTCCCTGGTTTGAATCCAGGTAGTATCATATCTGGCCGTGATTGGGAGTCCCATAGGGTGAAGCACAATTGGCCCAGCGTCGTCCAGGTTTGGCCGGGGAAGGCCGTCATTGTAGAATAAGAATTTGTTCTTAATAACCTTTTGTGACTAGGGGGCAGTATTTTCATTTTGGGGAAAATAATGTTCCCATAGTAAACTGGATATTTTGTCAGGACAAGATGCTAGAATATGCATATAATTGACAGTTTAGGATAGAAAACACTCTAAAGTTTCCAAAACTGGAAAAATATTGTCTGTGAGTATAACAGAACTGATATTGCAGGCGAAAGCCTGAGAAAAATCCAATCCGGAAGTGCCTCATGTTTTGAAAGCGCTGCGTTCCAATGCGTCCCTATTGAGCAGTGAATGGGCTATCAACCAGATTACTTTTTCTACGTATTCCCCAAGGGGTCTACAGCATTGTGACGTAGTTTTACGCATTTATGTTGAAGAATACCCGTAAGCGGCTACATTGTGTAAGTGGTCACCTGATGGCTCTCAGAGTGATTCTCGCGTAAAATACAGAGGTAGCCATTTTTCCAATCGGTCCTACTGAAAAACCAATTGTCCCGGTGGATATATTATCGAATAGATATTTGAAAAACACCTTGAAGATTGTTTATAAACAACGTTTGCCATGTTTCTGTCGATATTATGGAGCTAATTTGGAATATTTTTCGGCGTTTTCGTGACCGCAATTTACGGTCGATTTCTCAGCCAAATGTGAAGAACCAGCGGAGCTATTTCGCCTACAAAATTAATATTTTGGGGAAAAATGAACATTGGCAATCTAACTGGGAGTCTCGTGAGTGAAAACATCTGAAGCTCATCAAAGGTAAACAATTTAATTTGATTGCTTTTCTGATTTCCGTGACCAAGTTACCTGCTGCTAGCTGGACAAAATGCAATGCTAGGCTATCGATAAACTTACACAAATGCTTGTCTAGCTTTGGCTGTTAAGCATATTTTGAAAATCAGGGTGATTAACAAAAGGCTAAACTGTGTCTCAGTATATTTCACTTGTGATTTTCATGAATAGGAATATTTCTAGTAATATTTATGTCCGTTGAGTTATGCTAATTAGTGTCAGTCGATGATTACACTCCCGGACCCGGGATGGGGAGTCACTAGAGTTAACTGACTTGCATAGTTAAATAAAGGTTAAATTAAAAATTTGCGGCAGGCGGACGAGCAATATCCACTGTCATAGTACGGATGAAGCCTGAGCTGGAATGGGAAGGTAACGGAAGCTGGTTAGCTTTAGAAAACCCTGAGTAGATCTAGCTTGCTTCGTAGGATACCCATCAGGCCTGGAGGCTACAGGCTTAAACACTGTTTATGTGATTTACTTGAAGAGCTCACCAATAGAAATTATTATAGTGATATGTTCTGTATCTCTTAATAAATAAATAAATGAAACCACCTTAAGCCAGATGATGTTTGTATGGTGGCATACTCAAGTACATTCATGTGTGTGCGTGTTTTTGGTTTTACTATCCTTGTGAGGACCAGAAGTCCTTACAAGGATCGTAAAACAAAGAAAATTCGGACAATTTGCCGGTCCCCACAAGGAAAAAGGCTATGTTAGGCTTAGGGGTTATGTTAGGGTTAAATTAGGGTGTCACGCCCTGACCGTAGATATCCTTTTAATTCTCTATTTGGTTAGGTCAGGGTGTGACTAGGGTGGCAATCTATGTTTTCTATTTCTTTGTTGGCCGGGTATGGTTCCCAATCAGAGGCAGTTGTCTATCATTGTCTCTGATTGGGGATCAAACTTAGGCAGCCTTTTTTCCACCTTAGTTTGTGGGATCTTGTTTTTGTACTGTTGCTTTCCAGCCCTACAGAAATGTGCGTTTTGTTTTTTTTTCTTCTTTGTTTTTCTCGGTGTCATCAATAAAAGAAAGATGTACGCCTACCACGCTGCACCTTGGTCTACTCCTTCCAACGACGAACGTAACATCGGGTTAGGGGTTAAGGTTTAGATTCAGGGTTAGGGAAAATAGGATTTTGAATGGGAATCAACTGTTCGGTCCCAACAAAGATAGTAAAACAAATGTGTGTGTGCTTATGTGTGAGAGTGAGGGGCCTCTTTCCTGTTGGAATGTGACATTGAGCAAGCATTAATATCACAGGGGGGGGGATGTGTAAAGAGAGAGCGTGAGTGTGTATTTGTGTGTCTGTGTGTACCACTACAGCTGCTTGTAACACACACATGATCATGTGCTGCCAGCCCGTTGTCTGCATTGGAAGGGTCAAACCCCCCTGCAGAACTCAGAGGTGATCGGCTGCAGACATGAGAATCATAACAGGTGTTGAAGATTCCAGAGGAAAAATGGAAAGCGACTTTTAATAGACGTTAGCCAATCAGAGTTGGAAATGTATGGAAACTACCAGTCCCTGATGCTCATTCCTGGCTTTGACAGTGAGTAAAATACAGTGCATTCAGAAAGTATTCATACTCATTCATACCCATTGACTTATTCCACATTGTGTTGTGTTACAGCCTGAATATATATTTTTCTCTCACCCATCTACACACAATACTCCATAATGACAAAGTGAAAACATTTTTTAGAAATGTTATCAAAGTGTTCACACCCCTGAGTCAATACATGTTAGAATCACCTTTGGCAGCGATTACAGCTGTGTTTCTGGGCACTCAGTCTACTCAGGAACATTCAATGTCGCCTTGGTAAGCAACTCCAGTGTATATTTGGCCTTGCATTTGAGGTTTTCCTGCTGAAGAGTGAATTTGTCTCCCAGTGTCTGTTGGAAAGCAGACTGAATCATGTTTTCCTCTAGGATTTTGCCTGTGCTTAGCTCTATTCAGTTTCTTTTTAACCCAAAATAATCCATAGTTTTTGGCAATGAAAAGCATACCCATAACATGATGCAGCCCCCACCGTGCTTCAAAATTGGAAGAGTAGGACTCAGTGATGTGTTGTGCTGGATTTGCCCCAAACATAGCGCTTTGTATTCAGGACATTTTTTGCTATATTTTACTTCAGTACCTTATTGCAAACAGGATGCATGTTTTGGAATATTTTTATTATGTACAGTTTTCCTTCCTTTCACCATGTCATTTAGGTTAGTATTTTGAAATAATTACAATGTTGTTGATCCATCCTCAGTTTTCTTTTATCACAGCCATTCAACGCTGTAACTGTTTTAAAGTTACCTTTGACCTCATGGTGAAATCCCTGAGCGGTTTCCTTCCTCTCCGGCAACTGCGTTAGGAAGGACGCATGTATCTTTGTAATGACTGGGTGTACACCATCCAAAGTGTAATTAATAACTTCACCATACTCAAAGGGATATTCAGTGTCTGCTTTTTTAAATATTTACCTATCTACCAATAGGTGCCTTTCTTTGCGAGGCATTGGAAAATCTGCCTGTTCTTTGTGGTTGAGTCTGTGTTTGACATTCACTTCTTGACTGAGGGATATTACAGATAATTATATTTGTGGGGTACAGAGATGAGGTAATCATTCAAAAATAATGATAAACACTATTATTGCACACAGAGTGAGTTCATGCAACTTATTATGTGACCTTTTAAGCACATTTATATACCGATACCGATATCCAATGTTTTTCTTGCCCCAGAAAACGCTACCGATATGAAACATTTAGCGGCATTCTAAGCATTCTAGTACAGTTAAATAGTTAACACACACACATGGACGTCTAAGGCACTGCATCTGTACAAGAGGAGTCACTACAGTCCCTGGTTCGAATCCAAGCTGTATCAAATCCGGCAGTGATTGGGAGTCCCATAGGGTGGCGCACAATTGGCCCAGAGCCGTCTGGGTTTGTTCGGAGTAGGCCGTCATTGTAAATAAGAAATTGTTCTTTAACTGACTTGCCTAGTTAAATAACAGTTACACACACACACCACACTGACCAAAACGTTTATTTTGTTGGCATTTACGTATGTCCTCATTACCAGAAAAACATAATCAAAACCTTTTTCTTTCAATTACTTGCTGTGCTGCTTGGTTGTTCATTTGTTCAGTCGTTTCATTCTCAACCAGGATTTCTTTGGAACGCCGTTTGGGTCTTTGTGTGTCAAAAAAGAAACACGTCAAATAAGCTTGTTGACCAATCAGGACCTGAATATGACTGCACGTCACATAATAATTTAACGCGTTTTAAGTAGTTATTACACATTTATTACACTATCACTCGTATTATCATGGATGCAAACAATGGTCTTCCCCAAAAACATAGCAAAACGACATCTGTTTCAGTAGCTATAGTTTGCTAGCTAACTATATAACTAGGTGTCATCATCTAAAATAACCCTAATTTATAAGACAGTTCTTATTTGATTAATGGTGTTTGGACCCATCTATGTGAAGCTAGCCACAATAAGGATTATCCCGTCAGTTGAGGATGCCTGGTCATTCTTTAAAAGTAACTTCCTCACCATTTTAGATAAGCATGCTCCGTTCAAAAAATGCAGAACTAAGAACAGATATAGCCCTTGGTTCACTCCAGACCTGACTGCCCTCGACCAGCACAAAAATATCCTGTGGCGGACTGCAATAGCATCGAATAGTCCCCGCGATATGCAACTGTTCAGGGAAGTCAGGAACCAATACACGCAGTCAGTCAGGAAAGCTAAGGCCAGCTTCTTCAGGCAGAAGTTTGCATCCTGTAGCTCCAACTCCAAAAGTTCTGGGACACTGTGAAGTCCATGGAGAACAAGAGCACCTCCTCCCAGCTGCCCACTGCACTGAGGCTAGGTAACACGGTCACCACTGATAAATCCATGATTATCAAAAACTTCAACAAGCGTTTCTCAACAGCTGGCCATGCCTTCCGCCTGGCTACTCCAACCTCGGCCAACAGCTCCGCCCCCCCGCAGCTACTCGCCCAAGCCTCTCCAGGTTTTCCTTTACCCAAATCCAGATAGCAGATGTTCTGAAAGAGCTGCAAAACCTGGACCCGTACAAATCAGCTGGGCTTGACAATCTGGACCCTCTATTTCTGAAACTATCCGCCGCCATTGTCGCAACCCCTACTACCAGCCTGTTCAACCTCTCTTTCATATCGTCTGAGATCCCCAAGGATTGGAAAGCTGCCACAGTCATCCCCCTCTTCAAAGGGGGAGACACCCTGGACCCAAACTGCTACAGACCTATATCCATCCTGCCCTGCCTATCTAAGGTCTTCGAAAGCCTAGTCAACAAACAGGTCACTGACCATCTCGAATCCCACCGTACCTTCTCCGCTGTGCAATCTGGTTTCCGAGCCGGTCACGGGTGCACCTCAGCCACGCTCAAGGTACTAAACGATATCATAACCGCCATCGATAAAAGACAGTACTGTGCAGCCGTCTTCATCGACCTTGCCAAGGCTTTCGACTCTGTCAATCACCATATTCTTATCGGCAGACTCAGTAGCCTCGGTTTTTCGGATGACTGCCTTGCCTGGTTCACCAATTACTTTGCAGACAGAGTTCAGTGTGTCAAATCGGAGGGCATGCTGTCCGGTCCTCTGGTAGTCTCTATGGGGGTGCCACAGGGTTCAATCCTCGGGCCGACTCTTTTCTCTGTATATATCAATGACTCATCTCTTCAGTGGGTCATATGATTGAGTGTAGTCTGGCCCAGGAGTGGGAAGGTGAACGGAAAGGCTCTGGAGCAATGAATCGCCCTTGCTGTCTCTGCCTGGCCGGTTCCCCTCTTTCCACTGGGATTCTCTGCCTCTAACCCTATTACAGGGGCTGAGTCACTGGCTTACTGGGGCTCTCTCATGCCGTCCCTGGAAGGGGTGCGTCACCTGAGTGGGTTGATTCACTGATGTGGTCATCCTGTCTGGGTTGGCGTCCCCCCTTGGGTTGTGCCATGGCGGAGAACTTTGTGGGCTATACTCGGCCCTGTCTCAGGATGGTAAGTTGGTGGTTGAAGATATCCCTCTAGTGGTGTGGGGGCTGTGCTTTGGCAAAGTGGGTGGGGTTATATCCTTCCTGTTTGGCCCTGTCCGGGGGTGTCCTCGGATGGGTCCACAGTGTCTCCTGACCCCTCCTGTCTCAGCCTCCAGTATTTATGCTGCAGTAGTTTATGTGTCGGGGGCTAGGGTCAGTTTGTTATATCTGGAGTACTTCTCCTTTCCTATTCGGTGTCCTGTGTGAATCTAAGTGTGCGTTCTCTAATTCTCTCCTTCTCTCTCGGAGGACCTGAGCCCTAGGACCATGCCCCAGGATTACCTGACATGATGACTCCTTGCTGTCCCCAGTCCACCTGGCCGTGCTGCTGCTCCAGTTTCAACTGTTCTGCCTTCTTATTATTCGAACATGCTGATCATTTATGAACATTTGAACATCTTGGCCATGTTCTGTTATAATCTCCACCCGGCACAGCCAGAAGAGGACTGGCCACCCCACATATTCTCTCTCTAATTCTCTCTTTTTTCTCTCTCTCGGAGGACATGAGCCCTCCAGTCCATCTGACCGTGCTGCTGCTCCAGTTTCAACTGTTCTGCCTTATTATTATACGACCATGCTGGTCATTTATGAACATTTGAACATCTTGGCCATGTTCTGTTATAATCTCCACCCGGCACAGCCAGAAGAGGACTGGCCACCCCACATAGCCTGGTTCCTCTCTAGGTTTCTTCCTAGGTTTTGGCCTTTCTAGGGAGTTTTTCCTAGCCACCGTGCTTCTACACCTGCATTGCTTGCTGTTTAGGGTTTTAGGCTGGGTTTCTGTACAGCACTTATAGATATCAGCTGATGTACGAAGGGCTATATAAATAAATTTGATTTGATTTGATGTTGCTCTTGCTGCGGGGGATTCCCTGATCCACCTCTACGCAGATGACACCATTCTATATACTTCCGGCCCGTCCTTGGACACTGTGCTATCTAACCTCCAAACGAGCTTCAATGCCATACAACACTCCTTCCGTGGCCTCCAACTGCTCTTAAACGCTAGTAAAACCAAATGCATACTTTTCAACCGTTCGCTGCCTGCACCCCTGACCAGCATCACCACCCTGGATGGTTCCGACCTTGAATATGTGGACATCTATAACTACCTAGGTGTCTGGCTAGACTGTAAACTCTCCTTCCAGACTCATATCAAACATCTCCAATCGAAAATCAAACCAAGAGTCGGCTTTCTATTCCGCAACAAAGCCTCCTTCACTCACGCCGCCAAACTTACCCTAGTAAAACTGACTATCCTACCGATCCTCGACTTCGGCGATGTCATCTACAAAATTGCTTCCAACACTCTACTCAGCAAACTGGATGCAGTTTATCACAGTGCCATCCGTTTTGTCACTAAAGCACCTTATACCACCCACCACTGCGACTTGTATGATCTAGTCGGCTGGCCCTCGCTACATATTCGCCGCCAGACCCACTGGCTCCAGGTCATCTACAAGTCCATGCTAGGTAAAGCTCCACCTTATCTCAGTTCACTGGTCACGATGGCAACACCCATCCGTAGCACGCGCTCCAGCAGGTGTATCTCACTGATCATCCCTAAAGCCAACACCTCATTTGGCCGCCTTTCGTTCCAGTTCTCTGCTGCCTGTGACTGGAACGAATTGCAAAAATCGCTGAAGTTGGAGACTTTTATCTCCCTCACCAACTTCAAACATCTGCTATCTGAGCAGCTAACCGATCGCTGCAGCTGTACATAGTCTATCGGTAAATAGCCCACCCATTTTTACCTACCTCATAGTATCTCTACCTGCACATGACCATCTGATCATTTATCACTCCAGTGTTAATCTGCAAAATTGTAATTATTCGCCTACCTCCTCATGCCTTTTGCACACAATGTATATAGACGCCCCTTTTTTTCCCACTGTGTTATTGACTTGTTAATTGTTTACTCCATGTGTAACTCTGTGTTGTCTGTTCACACTGCTATGCTTTATCTTGTTCAGGTCGCAGTTGCAAATGAGAACTTGTTCTCAACTAGCCTACCTGGTTAAATAAAGGTGAAATAAAAAATAAAATAAAATAAAATTAGGCACGGGCACAATAGTGGAATTTGCGGTTTGCCATCCAAATAAAAGTCATTGATAGTGATGCAACAGAATACAAATAGTAGAATTATGCCATTTCTTATTTTGAAGGCTAAGCGCAAAGTCCACTATTGTGGCTAATCCTTATTGTGGCTAGCTTCACATAGATGGGTCCAACCACCATTAATCAAATAAGAACTGTCTTATAAATGAGGGTTATTTTAGATGATGACACCTAGTTATATAGTTACACATAACCCTTCACAACACACAACCCGGTCCGGTCAAGCCTCACTAGCCAGATGAAGCTAGCTGGCTGCTTATAATGCTATCTTTGGGCAACAGGGTTAAGTAGCTGGCTAGCTATTTATTTTCATTTCAATAGGAGAACAACAAGTGGCAACCTAGCAAATACTTACTCAAGGATTCCTAAATCATTGCTAAGAATAGTGAAAATGACTGCAGTTTCTACTGGTCATGGTTTTCAGGCTGGTTGTATTGGTGCTAGCTAGATACCAAGCTAAAGCTAGCTACCCCAGAAGTTGCGGTCGAAAAAATGTTGCTTTATTACCAACGTGGTATTGTAAACACATCGTTCATTGCCGGTATTTGCTCGTTTGCAGATTTTTTTGTACAGCTTTGACAGTGCTGCTGTATCTATTGGGTGATTCTGCACATTCGGGCACTTTGGCCGTGCAAGCTTTCAGAAATTAAAACGTATTCAAACACCATTTTACCAGTATTGTACTTATCTTTGATTTGTCTGGAAACAATATATGATAATGTCTGCGATGTACTCTTCAGGAATTTACAGCCATAGACAAATGTAATTTCCATCACGTCATTAAACATCCATTTTAGTTGAAAAATTAAATATACAATTGATTTATAACGCATTTCTTATACATTTGTACATTAACTTGTATTGAATATTATTTTAAGGGATTTTTAAGGTTTTTCTAATATTATTAATTCAACACGATGTCGGAATGTATAAACTTGCCTTGGTGACAGCTGAAAACATTTATTTATCATGAAAAATAAGATATTTCCAACCAACCTGTTTGTGAGATTATGAAAACAACCATATGATTTCCATATCTAAAACAAATAAATGTATGTAAATTATACATAATATACTCATTTACCTCAAAAATATGGGTTGTGATGGAAATGACAAGGTGTGGTGGAAATTACATGGTGTGGTGGAAATGACATCTATGTAAAAAAGAATGTATGAAAACAATATTTTATTGCAAACATTTTGAACAACAACCATTGTTGAACATTTAATTAATATAAGACACAGTAAGATGACAAAATACTGTAACTAGCACCTTTTCAACATGAGAGCAATGTTTTGTCCTTGACTACACTTCGATGCTACAATTCTAGCACCTATATATAGAGGGAAGAGTTAGTTGAGAGCTACACATGTTTTATTTAATGCATGATTTTATGTCCTGCTTTGTATGTACTGTATAGTGAGTTTCCAAGTGTATCTAAGGCTTAGAAAGAGAGCAATGTTCCTCCCAGACCAAGGCATCCAGCTCCATGTGCCTTTTGGTCACTGGATGGGGCTCAGGGACAAGTCCAAGCACAGCTGAAACAGCTGCAGTAATGTGGAAAGGAACAGAAGCAACTGAGTATCCGCCAAGTTATCTCCCCTGGACTGTCGGTGACGATCTGGAAACACAGGAAATTCTAAAAGTTATGCACATTCGGAATATGTAATAATAGCATAGTCTAGTGATACAGAGTGTAGTGATACTATGTTTGTATAACAAATGTGAGATTCGACATAAAATAACCCACAACTATTACCTGTTGTATCTTCATTGTCCCACAGATTGTCTCCAGGTGATCTTGGTAGAAGGGCCTCCATGCTCTCTATCTCCTCTAAGATATATAAGAGCTTGATAGCTGACTGATCTTTTGACGGTTCCTCAAATATAGTTTTTCCATTTGGGAGGTCCTTGCCACAATTCCATCTGCTCTTCGTTTCACAGCTGCTCCTACCCCATCAGCTGGGCATTTTCCATGTCCGGCTTCTAGGAAATTCCATGTAACTCTCTGGAAGCCCATTTCAAAGAGAAGGGTGGAGAGTATAACTTTTTTTGGACCTATACTGGGTTGTAGGCCCATCACTCACAAAGTGTACAGCAGTAGCTGATGGGCAGAGCTCAAGGAAGTAGGCCAGTGTTTTTGAGAGATGGGCCCAGATAGCAGAGGGGTCATGCCGCATAAAAAGAGCTCAGTGAGCAAAGTGAAACTGTATCATTTGTGATATATCCAACACAGGTGTGGAGGGTCACCTGCTTGTGAGAATCACCAAAGTGAACTGCCTGGATTTCACTGGTGTATTTACACAGGGAGTTCTCTGCAAAGGAATTGTGAACAATGACCTCCTCTTCCCCCAGAGTGTCTTTTAATTCTCTCAGTTTGGAGTATTGATGTCGAATATTGTACACGTGTTTCCCCAACTTCTCTTTCAATCCTTTGGAGAAGTCCTCCAGTAGAATCTGCAGTGTTCCACATACCTTTTCTTTTATTGTTAAATGGTCAGTGAACTTCTCCATGTTTCCTTCTTAGTTTTTTTTCTCTCTCTCTCTCTTCAGCCTTTGTTTTTCCACTCAAACCACCATGTCTGCTCACCAGCATCAAAGTCAGATGTTTTAAGCTCTTTGGCTTGGCAAAGGGAGCACTCTATATACCTGCACTCTGTCTTCAGGTTCCCACAGCACAAAGCCTCAATAAGTTTCCCAATGTTGCTGCAGCTGATCACTTTGTGATACTGTAGTTTGTCCACCATGAACTGGAGGTTGGCGTGGGTTTTGCAGAGGCATGTGTACCTATCTTGGACTGCTGGCTTGACAACCCAAAAAGGACTTATTTTGCAGAATTCACAGTAGGAAATTTGAATCTCTGAATATTCCCTCTTAAACTTCTGATAAAGGTTCTGAATTGTGCCATTCAAGATGAGCTTCTGCTTTTTCCTCTTGTTCCTCGTTAGTGTGTCCTTTTCCCCTGTTGCTCTACTGTTGTCATCACGTTCATAGAATCTAGTGATTTTCTCTCCTGTGGCAGTGCTAATTATGTTACACTGATTTTTCCTGGAGTATTGAAGACTTGTTGGCCTGTTTTCATTTGCCCTCATTTGTTTTGCTGAAAATCCAAATTCTCTGTTTGCGGCTTTGACCAGGCCATACTTTCTCAGGATGTTGCCTCTGAGCATTTTTTAAGCCACTTTTTATACTTTTGTTTTAACTCTTCAATGATGGCATTTTGAAAGAATAAAATCCTTCTCATTATTCTTCAGAGTTCTCTTCATTTGCTGTTATGTCTTTGGGGAATCTTGTCTCTCCATTTTGTCCATCAGTCGATCATACCTTTTTTTTGTATTTCTCAGCTTTACTTAAAGCATTATCAAGTTTAACATTTGTCATACCTAGATCTCGGTATGCTTTTGAGCGACCTCTTTCAACCTTTTTCCTTCCAGTAAGTATTCGACTTCTCATTCCTGTTGCAGACGATGAGGAAGGGGTATCAGGGCGTGAATCAGGGGCAGGTATGTTGGCCTAATGTTCTGGCTGCAAGTCATCTGGTGACTGAGGTGGTGTGTTGCCTAATAGGTAGGTCTCATTGCAACTGTTCTCTTTCAAGTCTGTCTTCTATTCCGTTGGTTACATTTCCATCGCCTTCTCTGGCATCTTTGTTCTCGCTTTGTAAGCTCAGAGATAGATATCACTTCTCCCTTCTCTTATTTCTTCCAGTATCGCTCCCTGTCTTTTTGCATGTTCCTGGTATCGTATAGGATACTTTTTTTGTTTTTGTTTCTATATGTCTGTGACCTCTGTGCTGTTTTATGTGGCATCTACTACTTAGTTTTCAATGTGTGCACACCTTGGAGCATTTTCTAGATTAAATGAATTTTAAACATGATAAAATAAGCCTAACGTTTAAAAAAAAAAAGTAAGATAATGGATTGTTGTCATTTCCACCACTTTCTGTCATTTCCACCACACTTAAGTTTGTGATGGAAATGATTGTGATGGAAATTACACTTCTACAGTTTCTAGAGAAAATTTACAGCCTGCTTAGCATGCTTTGGTTAGTATTACAGCTAGCATATAGTTTACACTTAAATACATAAAATATCAAATTTCTACCACAAATTGAAGAAATTATAGCCTGTTTGGAAATGACTGACAATTACAATATTCTCTACACAAGCAATATTTACCTTTAATTTTTCTTCAACTTCTGGCCAGCACATCTGGAACAACCGTCCACTGCAGTCATGTGCTTCTGTGTCACAATATGTTTCCATGGTAACTAAATTAACATTCTCTTGAAAAAACTTTATTAATGAGGAATTTGTCCTCAGTGGTAGAAATTACACAACAACCAAATTACAGGTATATTTTGTTTAAAAAACAATATAAAGGACATACTCACAATAAATATTGATATAGATTTTATTTAATTGACCCTTTCTGTAGTAGATAACATAATTTAATGTGTAATTATTAATGTTTTCTCATCGAAAAACATAGAAGCTTAAAAGTCTGGGTTAGGGACAAGGGCAAAATAGTGAAATTGAGGTATAAAATGCATCTGAAAAGTAACTAAAATACTTAATAGAGAGGTGTTTAAAAAAGTCTGGGGTGATTCCAGTGTGAACTTAACATACAAATATTTGTTTATTTTTGATAAAATCCCCAAAATTGATCCGAGGACATAGAAGTGCCCATTGTTGCAGAATCACCCTATTACTGTGTAACTCTGGTAGGGCAACATCTGAAAAATAGCCCAGTTGGAAGTGTGTACCGGTGCTCGACCAGTCAGCGAAAGCCGACATCACCCACGACAGAGAACGGTTGATTGTCAACAAGGGCAATGAATTCCATTATCTTGGCTTTAATGGATTTCGCCTTTGAGTTGTCTCGCTTAAATGTTCTTACTCTTTCAAATGACTGCTCGACTTGTTGACTGCTCGATCCACACAGCAGACATTGTGGGCTAGGTTAGGAATGCTGTGTTGCACATGTAGCGCAACATTTTACGTGGCGTCATTACGTCATGTACTTACATTATATAGGTATGCACGTCAGCTTTGACATCGGTTTTTAACATTGGTGTTAAACTAGACATCGGGCCAATACTGATGTTGGCATTTCTACTTTTTTTACAGATTCTGATTTGTTCACCGATATATCATGCATCCCCACACCTTGATGTCCTTTGGGTGGTGGACCACTCTTGATACACACCGAAAACAATTGAGTGTGGAAAAACCCAGCAGCGTTGCAGTTTTTGACACACTCAAACCGGTGCGACTGGCACCTACTACCATGCCCTGTTCAAAGGCACTTCAATCTTTTGTCTTGCCCATTCATTCTCTGAATGGCACACATACACAATCCGTGTCTCAATTGTCTCAAGGCTTCAAAATCCTTCTTTAACCTGTCTCCTCCCCTTCATCTACACTGATTGAAGTGGATTTAACAAGTGACATCAATAAGGGACCATAGCTTTCACCTGGATACACCTGGTCAGTCTATGTCATGGAAAGAGCAGGTGTTTCTAATGTTTTGTACACTCAATGTAGTACAGGATCGTGTACTTTGACTTAGCACTGATAGTAGCTAATGCATGGATAAATGTACAGTCACTAGTGAACGTCTACACCCACCTTGCACAGTCTTCATAATCTAAAAAGGGGCATACATTTTTTTTTTTTTTTTTTTACTTTATCAATTTTTGTATTTATTTTAAAGGCAGCAAAATATGAAGACTGTGCAAGAGGCGTGTAGACTTTATCTAGGCACTGTAAGTATGTGGGCATGTGTTTGTTGGCGCACTGTAGAAAGGCTGCCTGACAAGATCACACTGTGATCTTTGCTGAACATGAGGTGCTGGGTTCTGTCTTCAACAAAATGGAAAGCTGTGAGTTAGTGACTTATGACCTTTGTGACACAGTAGGCAGTTGGTGAAAGTGAGACTGTGTGTGTGCATGTGCGTGTGTCTGTGTTTGTTTACGAGAGAGAAAGAGACCAGAAGTACATACATGCATAAACACACATAGTCACAGTCACACAGTTATTTTCTTGGTTCTGTCTAAATATACATTGTGGTTTCCTGCATCTGCTTTGGCAGAGAAACTACTGTACCTAAAACTGTTTCTACACAATATGAGGAAGTGCCTTTTTCCTCCTTTATCTTGTCAAAGATCATACCCCCAAAATATGCTAACCTCGCTCCATTACCAATAACAGGAGAGGTTAGCATGTCTTGGGGGTATGATCTTTGACCCTCTATAACTTTCACACTCATCATTATTAACAACTCATTCAGGACTATCCATAATTATGGTAGCATCCACATTAATGTAGAAGCATTTAGAAACATATTATATTCTTATTGACAATACAAGTGACTTCAAGACGACACAATACATTATTTACCATTCATTTATATTGGGCACAAAATAATCTGAAAACACAACCAAAACGAACTACAAATGCATCCAACAACTTTGTAGAGTCACAAACTTGATGTAGTGATTGTGTTCTAGGAATATGGGACCAAATACTAAACTTTTGGTGACTTTATTTCTAAGAATCTTTAGGGGTGTGAATAATTTTGACCCCTACCTTTTTGAGAAAAAAAAGTATTACTTGTTAAATAAAATATCTTTCTATGAGCAATTGTATGAGTATAAAGAATATTATTTCCCAATTTTTTGAGCATGCAATATAATTCAGTATTTGAATGATTTCTTTTGTACAGTCATTATTGCTCGTCTTTACCAAGGGTGTCAATAATTTCAGACCCCACTGTATATGTATGTATGTGAGAGGGAGAGAGAGAGTATTTGTCTGCGTAAAAAAATCCACACAAAATGTCCAATCCCCACTAATACATGCTACTATCAGTCCCCACTGTAGTCTGGCGTCCGTGCGCTTCCACTAGCCCTGCTGGTCCGGCTGACCTATCCGACTCTGTCCTGTGTAACACGAGAGAGGTCGCTCTACCCAGGACTGACTACAGTGACCCTGCAACCATGCCCCATGCAAATGCCACCTCCTGTTAGCCCTGTGACGTAAAGCTCTGCCCAACAGCCCAATCTTGAAGTGTTGGGGCCTGAAATGTCAACCTGTCATTCTATATTCCCAGACGAGGAGAGACAGAAAGAAGACCATGGCTGCACTAAAACGTACACGCATGCAAAAATTTGATAGATTCTTGTTGCTATAACATATGCAAATAGATTTGATAGATTTTTGTTATTATAACATGTACATAGATTTGATAGATTCTTGTTGCTATAACATATGTACATAGATTTGATAGATTCTTGTTGGTATAACATATGTACATAGATTTGATAGTTGATAGAGCCCTCTCTCTTGGATCATGTTACTGTTGGCTTGGTGTTGTTGATACAGTGGGTGTAGAGCCTGGCATACATACGCAGCACGTGAGTTTCATGTTTGGGGAAGATCATTTTCACCATAAAAATGCACCTTTATAATAAAAGCATTACATGCATAATTGCATTTGTGGACACATTTGAGAATGGTCAATTCCTGCCAATGGAACAGTCACGCTTATAGCCTACTGCCGTGTGCACATTGCTGCGCTTCTAATGTGAAGAAATAGCCTAATAGTTTATCAACATTTTAAGCTAAACGTTCTCATCTGTTGCGTCAGGCTCATTGCTTAAAACAGTTTTTTTGATGCTAGTGGTTGTATTAATTTGGGATCTATCTCATCCCACAACTGTCCCGGACTATGTTTGGAATATTTATTTCTCTCACAGAATAGAACAGGTCAACTTTTGTGCTATGGGGGATAGTAGATTGACATAGGCTAGTGATGTTGCTGTTCGTTAGGCCTACTCATCTTGTTGGCTGACGAAAAGTGAATGTGGACAGTTCTTCCAATATCTTCAATATGCACCTCGGAATTGGATAAGGACGCGCTCAGTTGCATCCTCGATGTGTGTGTCTTCACTTGTAGCCTGTGAGAAAGACCTGATCATGTGACGAAGAGCCATGTGAATGAGAGGTGCTTCGACACGCAGCTGGGAGAAGGGAATTATAATTATTATATTCAGCTCAAGGGTACAATGGCCACCGGCTGCAAACGGCATGGATGTTTTTAGGGGGCATTACGGTCACACAAAGGGGATGCAGCCGGGAAATTTGAGGCATTATCAAGTGCTTTTCAAATTGTGAATGAGAGACTGATGAAGTGTGTACAGCCTGCACAAAAAAAACAAAGCAGAGCTCATGCCTTTCATGCGTCTTTTTTCAAACCTTTTTTCAAGTCTCATCATGCAGCCTTAGAATGTATAAAACATCTAAACATATAGCCCAACATTTGTAACACAACTAAAGTTACTTAAATAACTCTAAATTAAGCATATATGAGTACCTGTTTCTTTGTTAACCGCTCAACACAGAATAGCGCACTCCTTCAAATTGTTTGGAGAAAATATCCTTTCTATTTTATTCAGCTTTGTTCAATTGCATTCTTCATACTATAAAATAATCTAAAATAATGCTACGGAATTCTAAGCAAATCTTGTATGCTTAATGAACTAGTGTAGCCCACAGCCATATGGTACTGTATAGCCAGATCAAGGCCTAACATAAGGACAATGCAGAGTATGTTATTCTGTTCTTCTGAAATAGACTACATTTTCTTCATATCATGTTGCTTTAGAACTGTCTAAAATAAATAATGGATTTATTGTGATGGTGTAGACTTTGAAAAAATGTAGACGTTCCCAATGTCTGCATCAGTGGCTTGTAGGCTATGCGTGGAAGACGAGTGATGCTAAATGTGTTCATGTTCTTTAACTTCTTGACGCACCCATCCCTTTAGCGGGATCATTTTCATCAACACCCGCTGAATTGTAGCGCGCCAAATTCAAATTAAATTACTAAAAATATTTCATTTTCATGAAATCACAAGTGCAATATAGCAAAACACAGCTTAGCTTGTTGTTAATCCACCTGGTGTGTCAGATTTCAATACAGCTTTTTGGCGAAAGCATAACAAGCGTTTATGTAAGAACATCTCTCTCAGTAGACAAAATATTACAAACACTAGCAGCCAAGTAGATTGGTCATGAAGGTCAGAAAAGCAATAGATTAAATCACTTACCTTTGATGATCTTCGGATGTTTGCACTCACGAGACTCCCAGTTACACACTAAATGTTACTTTTGTTCCATAAAGATTATTTTTATATTCAAAATACCTCCATTTGTTTGGCGCGTTATGTTCAGAAATCCACAGGCTCGAGACATTGCAGACAAAAATTCCAAATAGTATCCGTAATGTCCACAGAAACATGTCAAACCTTTTTTATAATCAATCCTCAGGTTGTTTTTAAAATATATAATCGATAATATATCAACCGGGACTGTCGCTTTTTCAATAGGAGAGGGAGAGACAATGGCTGCCCCACTCTGTTGCGCAAGCAAAACTCTGCGAACACCCAGCTATCCACTGACACGATGTTATCTTTCTCTCTCATTTTTCAAAATAAAGCCTGAAACTATGTCTAAAGACTGTTGACACCTCGAGGAAGCCATAGGAAAAGGAATCTGGTTGATATCCCTTTAAATGGAGGCAAGGCATCCAATGGAACAGAGAGCTTTCAGGAAAAACAACACTTCCTGGTTTGATTTTCCTCAGGATTTCGCCTGCAATATCAGTTCTGTTATACTCACAGACAATATTTTGACCGTTTTGGAAACTTTAGAGTGTTTATCCTAATCTGACAATTTATTGCATATTCTAGTTTCTGGGCCTGAGAAATAGGCAGTTTCAAATGGGTACGTATTTTAGCCAAAAACGAAAATCCTGCCCCCTACACTCAAGAAGTTAACGGTCAATTACCATGAGACCGGCAGTTATTTGCTTGACAATCACCGACTGAGAAAGTTTCATGACCGCCACAGCCCTAACTTCCCTCTAGGGTCCCTGTAACATCCCCCTAACATTTTCTCATGTTGGTGCATAATGGGAACATGCAGGGCTCTTATGACCTTAGAAATCATTTTTGAATGATCAGATCAGTGTAGCCTGTCTCTGCACTGACCTTCTTAAGGCTGTTCTGGGGCTGTATGGAAGTCCCTTACGCAGGCTTTCACCGTGCACTGACCCCCAAGCACCCAGCTACTTCAGGTTACATCAGGTTACATCACAGTGCATTAACAGCTGAATTAGTGATAAGGTTAAATGGAGAGATTCACATTTTGGACCCCTGGCTGTCACTCAACCACTCAGGAACCTCGGTTGGGTCTAGTTAGTTGTTATGCATGTGTCCTAATTCATCGTGTTCTGGTCTGATTGCCCATTCCACTGTCTCTGAACCAGGAGCTTATAGAAATATGATTTATAGAACAGTCATGAACAATTTCTTGTCATGTGGAAATTATTGTAGTGTCTATTCTACAATGTACATTTCTAGCTGCAAAATCCTAAACCCTATTGATTCTACACCTATGTACAGTAGAATGTCAAGTGGGCTGAAAACAAGTATCCTATCCTATTGGTTGGCGTGTCCCCTAACTCCCTTCTCCTCTCTGATTGACTGTTTTCTGCTCTGATTATAGATTCTTCTGTTCAGGTCTCCCACCTGAGCTCCACCCCCTCACAGCCCCTTAGCATCATGGTGGGCCCCCCTCACCCTCACCACCACCACCCCCATCACCATCACCACCCCTCCGTCATCAGCACCACCGTCAACCCCGGGCGGCCCCACCCATCCCCCATAAGCACCCTGGGCTCGCCATTCAATGGGCTGGGCGGCTCGCCGTACTCCGTCATCACGTCGTCCTCTCTGGGCTCGCCAGGTGTCTCCATGCCCCACACGCCCACCATAGGCTTCAGCACGCTCTCCAGCCCACAGGTAAGAGTGAATGTATTCACACACACTAATTAATGTTACATAAGGAGATGCATAAAATACTAAATATCAAAGTCATAGAGTAGCATCATTTGACAAATATGTTCCAAAAGATAGTATATGAAAAATATGATATGCACTTCTTCCCAGGGGCTTTGTCAGGATGCGATCCACCTTGCCGTCAGTCTGGTTGATTGCATCAATGGTTGTGATTGTTTTCAATCTTTCCGCAATGTGGCGCCAAATCTCTATGTTTTCTACATTCTCAGTACAATGCTCATGTGCTTTCAAATTGGTCCCTATATTATTCCAGCAAAGAAAACCATCCCTGCTGAAATTTGTCTCTTTAAAAAAATATATACATATATTTTTCTTCTTCTTCTCACTAAAGTCATAAACCCCCACAGCCAAATATCTTCCCACGGCTTGTAGTCCATGCTCCGACAAATTGAGGCTGTTCCGATGGCAAAATGGGGTGCAACTCAATATTTGGACGGTGTGACTAATATTTTGTACACTCAGTGTATATACAACCCATTTTTCATGTTTTACCAAGTACATTTTTCACTTTTGAATAAGCTATCCAAATGTCTTCATTTGGGCACAGTGAATGAATAATGTATAGGCTATATGAAGTATTCAGCAAGGGCCTCATATGCGTAATGCATGGCTGGTATGTGTGGGCTGAGAGGCATGGGACGTGGTGTGTAGACTAACAATGCAGGTCATCTGTGTGTGTGTGTGTGTGTGTGTTTATGTGCGTGTGTTTGTGCGTCCTTGCACATCTGTGTGTGTGTGTGTGTGTGTGTGTGTGTGTGTGTGTGTGTGTGTGTGTGTGTGTGTGTTGACCCGGCCCAGTCCTTTCTAGTCTACAGTACAGTACTCAGTGGTAGGGAGCCCGCATCGCTATCCAGGCTGGTCTCACTCCAAGGGCAATAGTCCCTCAACCTGTTTGTGTACACAAGATGCCTATATATTACAGCACATACTTACTATATACATGACTTACCCTCACTAGCAGGACAATGCATTTTTAGGAGGATGTCCTCATATCTTTTTAATCCGCTGTGGTTCATTTGACAAAAATCTCTGAAACTGGAAACACTTATCTCCCTCACTAGCTTTAAGCACCAGCTTTCAGAGCAGCTCACAGATTACTGCACCTGTACATAGCCCATCTATAATTTAGCCCAAACAACTACCTCTTCCCCTACTGTATTTATTTATTTTGCTCCTTTGCACCCCATTATATTTATTTCTACTTTGCACATTCTTCCACTGCAAATCTACCATTCCAGTGTTTTACTTGCTATATTGTATTTACTTCGCCACCATGGCCTTTTTTTGCCTTTACCTCCCTTATCTCACCTCATTTGCTCACATCGTATATAGACTTATTTTTCTACTGTATTATTGACTGTATGTTTGTTTTACTCCATGTGTAACTCTGTGTTGTTGTATGTGTCGAACTGCTTTGCTTTATCTTGGCCAGGTCGCAATTGTAAATGAGAACTTGTTCTCCACTTGCCTACCTGGTTAAATAAAGGTGAAAAAAATAAATAATAATAATAATAATAATGATCAGACCTGGGTTCATATAGTATTTGTTCCATTTATTATACTTTAGATGTGCTTGATTGAGCTTACCTGGCACAATGGAACCAATGCAATAGTCCTTAGTGTAAAACCCACCCCTCTGGCACTCTTGACAGGCTCAATCAAACACAATACTTTATGAACCCAGGTCTGGTAATGATGCTTTCCTTTGGCCCGGAATAGCTTATACGGTTTTCTTAATGACCAACTACCTCCCTCTACTGCTCTCCTGTGGAACTGCATGTACCATAGTTCAATTGAGTGTGTATTCAGCTTCGTTAGAATTCTATCTGGTATGAATTATATCAGCCTTACAGTTACCATTTTGTGCCCTTCCTTGAGGGCCTTCTGTAAATGTTTGCTATTGGCACGATATTATATTAAGGACTGTGTAGAGAGAGTAAATCATCCAAATTAACAGCTACTTCCATACCTGGATAAAAAAACAGGTCACATGACATGACAAAGGAAAACACTTCAGATAAGGTTGTTAGGGAGGTAGGAAGCGTTCAGATAGGGAGGTATGCACATAGACAGAGAAATGAACACAAACACACACACACACACACACACACACACACACACACACACACACACACACACACACACACTGAGGAAGGCGCTGACTGTATACTGTATAGCTAATGCTTGCAGTATACAAAAGACCACTCGAGGTGCTTGGTTCTGTCTTCAACTAAAATGGAAGTCGGTGACTTTTGACCTTTGTGACACCGTAGGCAGTTGGCGAAAGTGAGCCAGTGGGTGTGTGCATCTGTGTGTATGTGAGATGTACACCCCCCCATACACACACACACATACACACCATTAATCCCCTCTCTGTCCCCTGCTCTCTGTAGGTAAACTCTCTGAACAGTGTGAGCAGCAGTGAGGACATCAAGCCTCCTCCAGGCCTGGCTGGACTGGGTCACATGAACAGCTACGGCTGCATGAGCCCAGGGTCCATGTCCAAGCACATCTGTGCCATCTGTGGGGACCGATCCTCAGGTAAAACAGCAGACTATATTATAGCTAGGCCCAAGACTAAGGCCCAAGACTAAGGCCCAAGAATAAGGCCCAAGACTAGACAATACCACGAGAGCTTGGGACTAGAAGGTTCCATCTGTAAAAAGAGAATTTGAAGATAATTGGATTTAAAGTTGCAAACCCCTCATTGGTTTGAATGTCAGCTATTTTTATATTTTATTCTTTTGAATTTACTAAGATAAATTGGGATATTTAGAGTACTATATTGGTAGAGAACATTGAACAGAACAAGGCTGTGTTAATAATTTCATTTTGACAAAAATGCAGATAGAGCCTTATAGACCCAAGCTCTCGAGCTGGGTACCAGAGTTTTTCCCTTGACAGGTTGGATGGTAAGGAAAAAAACTCTGTCCCTACTACTAGTATACCATACCCCCTTCATCAGCATACTGTATCTACAGGATAACTAAGCCAAATGAACATTTCCACGAGAAATACTACAATAGATTATTTCCACTCACTAACGCCAGATAGTATATTTAAGCAATAAGACACAAGGGGGTGTGGTATTTGGCCGATATACCACGGCTAAGGGCTGTTCTTAAGCACGACGCAACGCCTTTAGCCGTGGTATATTGGCAATATACCACAAAACCCCAGAGGTGCCTTACTGCTCTTATAAACTGGTTACCAACGTTAGTAGAGCAGTAAAAACAAATGTTTTGTCATACACGGTCTGATTTTACACAGCTTTTAGCGATTCAGCATTCAGGCAGTTTATAAAGCTCCTCAACTAAGCATACCATCCACACCAACACTGAATCACCCAACAACAGCAGCTCATGTACAGTAGGAGCTGATCTGATCAAGATAATAATTTGATTTCCTGTTCCGTTCTTCCAGGGAAACACTATGCCGTGTACAGCTGTGAAGGCTGTAAAGGCTTCTTCAAAAGAACCATCAGGAAGGACCTCACTTACACGTGTCGAGACAGCAAGGAGTGCCTGATCGATAAGCGCCAACGCAACCGCTGCCAATACTGTCGCTACCAGAAGTGTCTGGCCATGGGCATGAAGAGAGAAGGTGCGTGTGTTTGTCTCCCCTGTGCGTATGTGTGTGTTTGTCTCCCCTGTGCGTATGTGTGTGTGTGTCTCCCCTGTGCGTATGTGTGTGTTTGTCTCCCCTGTGCGTATGTGTGTGTTTGTCTCCCCTGTGCGTATGTGTGTGTTTGTCTCCCCTGTGCGTATGTGTGTGTTTGTCTCCCCTGTGCGTATGTGTGTGTTTGTCTCCCTGTGCGTATGTGTGTGTTTGTCTCCCCTGTGCGTATGTGTGTGTTTGTCTCCCCTGTGCGTATGTGTGTGTTTGTCTCCCCTGTGCGTATGTATGTGTTTGTCTCCCCTGTGCGTATGTGTGTGTTTGTCTCCCCTGTGCGTATGTGTGTGTTTGTCTCCCCTGTGCGTATGTGTGTGTTTGTCTCCCCTGTGCGTATGTGTGTGTTTGTCTCCCCTGTGCGTATGTGTGTGTCTCCCCTGTGCGTATGTGTGTGTTTGTCTCCCCTGTGCATATGTGTGTGTTTGTCTCCCCTGTGCGTATGTGTGTGTTTGTCTCCCCTGTGCGTATGTGTGTGTTTGTCTCCCCTGTGCGTATGTGTGTGTTTGTCTCCCCTGTGCGTATGTGTGTGTTTGTCTCCCCTGTGCGTATGTGTGTGTTTGTCTCCCCTGTGCGTATGTGTGTGTTTGTCTCCCCTGTGCGTATGTGTGTGTTTGTCTCCCCTGTGCGTATGTGTGTGTTTGTCTCCCCTGTGCGTATGTGTGTGTTTGTCTCCCCTGTGCGTATGTGTGTGTCTCCCCTGTGCGTATGTGTGTGTTTGTCTCCCCTGTGCGTATGTGTGTGTTTGTCTCCCTGTGCGTATGTGTGTGTTTGTCTCCCCTGTGCGTATGTGTGTGTTTGTCTCCCCTGTGCGTATGTGTGTGTTTGTCTCCCCTGTGCGTATGTGTGTGTTTGTCTCCCTGTGCGCATGTGTGTGTTTGTCTCCCCTGTGCGTATGTGTGTGTTTGTCTCCCCTGTGCGTATGTGTGTGTTTGTCTCCCCTGTGCGTATGTGTGTGTTTGTCTGCCCTGTGCGTATGTGTGTGTTTGTCTGCCCTGTGCGTATGTGTGTGTTTGTCTCCCCTGTGCGTATGTGTGTGTTTGTCTCCCCTGTGCGTATGTGTGTGTTTGTCTCCCCTGTGCGTATGTGTGTGTTTGTCTCCCCTGTGCGTATGTGTGTGTGTTTGTCTCCCCTGCGCGTATGTGTGTGTGTTTGTCTCCCCTGCGCGTATGTGTGTGTGTTTGTCTCCCCCGCGTATGTGTGTGTGTTTGTCTGCGTATGTGTGTGTGTTTGTCTCCCCTGTGCGTATGTGTGTGTGTTTGTCTCCCCTGCGCGTATGTGTGTGTGTTTGTCTCCCCTGTGCGTATGTGTGTGTGTTTGTCTCCCCTGTGCGTATGTGTGTGTGTTTGTCTCCCCTGTGCGTATGTGTGTGTTTGTCTCCCCTGTGCGTATGTGTGTGTTTATCTCCCCTGTGCGTATGTGTGTGTTTGTCTCCCCTGTGCGTATGTGTGTGTGTTTGTCTCCCCTGTGCGTATGTGTGTGTTTATCTCCCCTGTGCGTATGTGTGTGTTTGTCTCCCCTGCGCGTATGTGTGTGTGTTTGTCTCCCCTGTGCGTATGTGTGTGTGTTTGTCTCCCCTGTGCGTATGTGTGTGTTTGTCTCCCCTGTGCGTATGTGTGTGTTTATCTCCCCTGTGCGTATGTGTGTGTTTGTCTCCCCTGTGCGTATGTGTGTGTTTGTCTCCCCTGTGCGTATGTGTGTGTGTTTGTCTCCCCTGTGCGTATGTGTGTGTGTTTGTCTCCCCTGTGTGTATGTGTGTGTTTGTCTCCCCTGTGTGTATGTGTGTGTTTGTCTCCCCTGTGTGTATGTGTGTGTTTGTCTCCCCTGTGCGTATGTGTGTGTGTTTGTCTCCCCTGTGTGTATGTGTGTGTTTGTCTCCCCTGTGTGTATGTGTGTGTTTGTCTCCCCTGTGTGTATGTGTGTGTTTGTCTCCCCTGTGTGTATGTGTATGTTTGTTTCTCTATGCAGGCAGGTGTGTGTGTACTGTGTTAGTGTATGTAAGTGTGTGTGACCCCCCCCCTGTGTGTGTTCGTGTTTCTCTGTGCAGCTGTGCAGGAGGAGCGTCAGCGGGGCCGGGACAAGAGTGATAACGAGGTGGAGTCAACCAGTAGTTTCAACGGGGACATGCCGGTCGAGAAGATATTGGACGCGGAGTTGGCCATCGAACCCAAGACTGAAGCTTACATGGAGGCCAGCACAGGCAACTCTGTAAGCAAAGCTCTGTCTCTCTCTCTCTCTCTCTTTTTCTGTCTCCCTCTCTCTCTCTGTCTCCCTCTCTCTCTCTGTCTCCCTCTCTCTCTCTGTCTCCCTCTCTCTCTATCTGCCTCCCTCTCTCTCTATCTGCCTCCCTCTCTCTCTCTCTGTCTCCATCTCTCTCTTTCTGCCTCTGTCTTTCGCTTTCTTTCTCTCTCTCTCTCTCTCTCTCTCTCTCTCTCTCTCTCTCTGTCAATTCAATTCAATTTGCTTTATTGGCAAAATGTACATGTTATATTTTTGACAGTTTATCAGGAAATGCAGCTACATCTCAGGTTCTGCTGTGGTGTAGTGGTTGCACAGCCTTTCCTCTACAGGGAGCCAGGTTTTCCTGTGTCTACCCTTCTCAATGGCAAGGCTGTGCTCACTGAGCCTGCACTTTGTCAAGGTTTTTCTCAGGTTTTGATCAGTAACCATGGTCAAATGGTTAGCCACGGTGTACTGACTATTTAGGGCCATATAGCACTGCATTTTGCGTTCTGCTTGTGCTTGTTTCCCAATAAGCATGTAGTTTTGTTTTGACTGTGTTGTAATTTGTTTTATTCTGATTGATTGGATGTTCTGGTCCTGAGGCTTCAGTGTGTACTAGAACAGGTTTGTGAACTCAGCCCCAGGACCAGCTAGATGAAGGGACTCTTTCCTTTGCTCAGCTCTTGGCATTGCAGGGCTTGGTAATGATATGAGAGGGGATCACTGTATTTTAATTGCTCTTTTTTTTGTTTTTATTATTAGTGGATATTGGCCTAATTCTGCCCTGCATGCATTGTTTGTAGTTTTCCTCTGGACATGTAGGAGAGTCTTACAGAACTCTGCATGCAGGGTTTCAATGGGGTGTTTGTCCCATTTGGTGAAATCTTGTTTTGCAAGTGGACCCCACACCTCGCTGGCATAAAGTTGAATTGGTTCAATGACACATTGAATTCGTTTTAGCCAAATTTGAATAGATATTTCAATTTGAATTTGTTTTATAATGGCGTAGAATGCCCTGCGTGCTTTCTCTCTCAATTCATTCACTGCATCATTAAGGTGTCCTGTTGAGCTTATTTTTAAACCGAAGTAATTGTTGTGTGTGTAGTACTCTATATATTTTGTACCATTTGAGAACTTTGGTCTAATTCCCTGAGATCTGGATCTTCTCTGGAAAATCATTATTTTTGTATTTTTGGGGTTTACTGCCAGGGCCGAGGTCTGGCAGTACTGCTCTAGCAGGTCCAGGCTCTGCTGTAGGCCATGTGCTGTGGGTGACAGCAGGCATAGGTCATCTGCAAAGAGTAGGCATTTAACCTCTGAATTGTGGAGACTAACACCAGGGGCTGAGGATTTTTCTAGAATAGTGGCCAATTCGTAGATGTAAACGTTGAAGAGTGCAGGGCTCAGATTGCAACCCTGGCGAAGGCCCCGCCCCTGCACGTATTGCCAGTATCAGGGATGCAAACTAGTCACCATTCGCCGTTTTGAATCCAAAATAGGTGACCTACGTGATTCGTGTAGATCCGATGAGAAAAGTTTGTGGGAGAGTTGGATCACTACTGGCTGTATCCAAGGCTCAGCCAATCGTTTACATAACAACAGAATGCAGCGCAGCACCCGACTAAAGAAATAAGACACAAACCAATTTACTAGTTACAGCAGCGCGTCCCCTGAACGATAACGAAGAGGTACAGTGTTGCCAACTTAGCAACTTTGTCGCTATACTTAGAGAGTATTCAGATCCCTTCTAGCGACACATTTTTTTTTAATCGACTAGCAACAAATCTAGCGACTTTTTCTGGTGTTATTGGAGACTTTTGGAGACTGACTTGAAAACACGTATCGTTTTTACTCTTCTCAACGAGCAGTGGGTGCTGCCATGGGCCCCACCCAATCCCAAAGCACTCACAGACAGCCCAGTCCTCACACAGCAGTCCCTCCCAGCTGCAGTCAGAGCAGGAGATGTTCACCCCTCCGTGTCCAGACTGCAAATGAATCACGCATGCAGGAAGCCGCCGCTGGCTGATCCCGCCCTGGCATACATTCAGAGCGGGATGTAAATGTAAAATGTTCTTCGTCTAAAATAAATCATTGCCTTTGACTCACCTTGTCCACTGTGTGTGTGCCTCTCTGTGACATAAGCTAAACATCTAGCTGGCTAGCTGATCATGTCTCAGTCTAAACTGTACACTCAAAAATACAGAAAGGAGTGGGAATCAAACCCTGAATTCAAAGGCTGGTTGAAGCTGTTTATTGGAGATGATACACGGGCATACTGCCTGTATTGTAAGGTTGATTTCTACGCCAATTTAGTGATGTAAAAAAACACATGACAACTCTAAAACATACTCAAAAGGCAAAGCCTTATAACAGTTCCACCCAAAACAAGCTGCCATTTATGGTTTAAAAAATTTGACTCTGCAAAAAAGGCTGAGGCCACCATGGCATTAGTTATCGCTGAACACTGTTCCATGCTGACGTGCTCACATTGGAGAAGCATTTAGAGCTGCTTTCTCAGACTCCAGTGCTGCTACCCACTTCAAAGTGCACAGAAATTATTAAAGGTGTTTTAACGCCATACTTTCTGAAAAAGTTGGTCGTAGATGTGGGTGACCAGCGTTTCAGCCTCCTCCTCTATGAGCCCACGGATGTAAATGTTTCTAAGTACCTGGGGGTTGTGATAAGGTACTTTAGTGACACCTAGCAGCCAATTGTATCAACATTTCTGGGGCTTGTTGAGTTGGAGGGAGGAGATGCCAAATCTATAGCCCATGCTGTTGTGGCTTTCCTCGAGAAGCGTTAATCTTTTAAAAAAAGAGAAACTCCTGGGGATAGGGACTGGCAATGCCTCTGTTATGACTGGGATTAACATAAAGTGCTGAAGGAGGAGTATGGCCTCAAATATCTGGTTCTTGTTTGCTGTGTGTGCCACTCTCTACAGCCTGTGCTCATTTGTAGTTCTAAACATATTTAGGGCGTCC